>NC_139217.1:89185152-89785152 GCF_055691185.1 Crinia signifera | reverse complement strand
CAAATCTAATTCTCTCTACACATGTTACATCTGCCCCCCTGCAGTGCACATGGTTTTACCCATCTAAGAAGGATTTTGTCAGAAAGAATGAACCAAAATAAGGCCCCTTATTTTGATAACATATTCACACAGATGGGAGGTTCTACCTCCTCACACATCATGATGAACCTGTATCTTCTATGGAAGGGCATTGATCCCTCTGTGATGAATAAGTGCAGGATCGATTCCCCCTCCCCCCCCCATCCTCTCCCTCCCCATTCTTCATCCCTTCCCCCTTTATCCACCAATCTAATCCTCCCCTCTTTGTTGATATAGTATTGCTATACGTAGTAGTGTATTGAGATCTGCATAGATTTGTTTATTCAGACATTTTTAGAAGTCATGCATATCTCACTGACGGAATGTTCTGAATGTCATATGTCAACTCTACTATGCGTTGTACACAACTGTTTATTGAAAAAAATAACAATAAAATGTTTTTCCAAAAACAAATATTAAATAGATGAAACCCAATAATGGTGCAGCAATTACAGTTAGAACCATGCTATAAGCAGGGCCATCTTAACAGCATTTTAGTCCCTTGGCAAAGCAATGCACTGTGTCCCCTACTCAGCCATTCATGGGACTAAATAAAAAATAAATGTTAACTTACCAGTTCTGCATACCCACATCATCTCTCCATATGCCTCCTCATTGTCAATGACTGTCACACTCTGATTGGTGGATAGCTGCAGACACTATATTATGTCCCACACACAAAAATGCTCCTTACAAATGATGCCCCGCAGTAAGGGATGCTTTCTGCAGTCCCAGCGTTCCCTGCACTTCCGGGTAATGCTATATGTGCAGTGGAATATTATACATTTTGTACCCCCCTATGGGATTTTAGTGACACTTACACATAATTCCCCTCCAATTAGTGCCAATTAAACATGATGCCCCCTGTAGTGCTACATACACACAAAATGACCCCAATAGTGCAGCTTAAACATAATGCCCCTAGTAGGACTTACCACCATACATGCTCATTGCAAGATGTTCCTTGCTTGTTGCAAGAGGTTACATGCTTGGTGCCAGATATTGCATGCTTGTTGTCAGGTGTTTTATGCTCATTGCCATGGGTTAGAAGCTCCTTGCCAGGGGGTTACACGCTTCTTGCCAGGGATTTCATGCACATTACCAGAGGTTACATGCTCCTTGCAAGGGGGTTACCTGTACATTCTCTTTGCAAGAAGGTGACATGTTACTTGCCAGGGGGTTATATGCTCTTTGCCAGTGGTTTCATGCTCCTTGCCTGAGGTTTCCTACGTTTTACCAATGGGTTACATTCTTGTTGCCTGGTGTGTCTTGCTCATTGCCAATGGGTTACATACTTGTTACCTGGGGGTTCTTGCTAGTTGCCTGGGGTTTCTTCCTTATTGCCAATTAGTTGCATGCTCATTGCCAAGGGGTTGCATGCTTGTTGCCTGGGGTTTCTTGCTCATTGCAAATGGGGTTACATGCTTGTTGCCTGGGGGTTCTTGCTTGTTGCCAAGAGTTACATTATCTTTCCAGGGGTTTAATGCTTATTGCCAGAGTTAAATGATTGTTGCCAGGGGATTCATACCCATAGCAAGGGGTAATATGCTCCTTGCCATGGGATACAATATCCTTGGCAGGGGTTTCATGCTCATAGCAAGGGGGTTCCATGCTCCTTGCCAGTGGGTTTCTTGCTCATTGCCAGGGGTTACATGTTCTTTGCCATGGGGTTACATGATCATTGCAAGGGGATTTCATGCTCCTTGCAAGAGGGTTACATGCTCCTTGCCAGGGGGTTACATGCTTGTTTCCTGGAGTAAGTGCACAGAGTGTGCCAGCACGTCATCACTTCCAGGCAGGGGCGGATCCAGGATAAAATGACAGGGGGGGCACCATGATAAAAGAGGGTTTGGGTGGGGGAGGGGCGGTGTTAGTGGTGCCAGTGTACATGCTAAGAGAGTGGCAGAGAGAGGATGGGAATGGGATTAAAAATAGGCCCTGGCATTTAAAGTACGCAGGCCCACCATGGTGACAAAAGTGAAGGATGTAGTTGTGCGCGCGCCGAAGGAATGAGCCAAAATTCACATAATGCCACACGGATTGAGCCAAAATTCACATAATGCCACACGGATTGTGCCAAAATTCACATAATGCCACACGGATTGAGCCAAAATTCACATAATGCCACACGGATAGAGCCAAAATTCACATTATACCACACGGATTGAACCAAAATTCACATAATGCCACATGGATTGAGCCAAAATTCACATAATGCCACACGGATTAAGCCAAAATTCACAATACGCTTCATAAACAGGGACATTGTCCACCAAAGGCGCGCATTAAACATTTACACCATAATGTCCATTACACGTTAAATTACAGGCCATTATGTCCATTATGTATTATGCCAAATACCATAATGCCTATTAAAAATTATGCTACATAAGTGCTGCTTATCTACATGCTCATTGCCAAGGGTTCCATGCTCATTGCCAGAGGTTCCATGCTCGTTGCCATGTGGGAATGCATGCTCGCGGTAAATGGGGGACAGAAGCCACCAGGCAGAAGTGATAGCCACTGACAGTGGCAGAGCCTGGCTGTATTCAAAGCACTGCAGGTCCCGGCTATTTGAAATAATACCCCTTTCACACCAGAAAATGCAGTCCCAGGTTGGCCCCTTTTACACCAGCCTAGTCCCTGCATTTTCTGGTGTGAGGGGGAGAGAAAACCACCCCTCCCCCCCCCAGTGCCAGATTAAGCCTTCAGGGGGCCCGGGGTACTTTAGCCAGGGGGGGCCCCTTGCACTTGTCATTACTGGCCGCACACTGCATGGGAGAATATTACACTGTCAAAACACAGAGTAAAGGCAGTATAAACTTGGTCAATGGGTAACTGCATATATATATATATATATATATATATATATATATATATATATATAACACACATACACATAAATACATACCATATGAAAAGCCTGTGTTTGTCCCTCTGCACCTTACTCTGTAGGAGACTTCACAGTCCTAATGCTGCCTTTGATTAAAAACCCTCCCATGACTAAGTTGCTGCTGCTGCTGTTCTCCATGGGCATGTAATGAGCTCCACCAATTAGAGCTCAGCACAAACCTCTCAGCCTCTGCCCTCTGGTTTAAAGTGTCATGGGACTCCCAGTAACTCCCAGTAATGCACTGCACACTTGTGCAATCAGTGTGCCTTGGCTCCCGATGCTCAGCACCATTAATCATTTTCACATTGGCAGATAGGTGAAGCTGCAGCACTACCCCACTGCCATGCACAAAACCTTTAGCTAAAAAAAATAATAATAATATATTTTTTTGAAAACATGCCAACCACAGGGGGCCCCTAGCTAGTGGGGGCCATGGGGCACTGACCCCTTGTGCCTCCATTATAATCCAGCCCCTGCTCCCCCCCTTTAACCAGTTATCAATTAACCGGCTATATCTTTGGAACCAACTGACCCATTTACATGAGACAAGTATCATATTGAAGAACTTTTGAGTGGGCTTTGAATGATTTTGGTCCAGTGAAACTGGAACGTTTGGTTCCAGAGTAATCTGCCCTCAAAAAACATGAACAGCCATGAAATTACATTTAAAAAAAAAAAATCGGTTTACCCGCAATATCTCTGGAACCGATTGACCGATATGGACCAGCCTGGTATCATATTGAAGGCCCAGCGATTTGAAAATGAATGAGATGAACCACAAGCTTCTGTGATGCCAGGGGGAACTGGCAGCCATTGGAACCGGGTGGAGGTCGGAATTGACGGGTCCCATATTATTCTATGGGGAAAAAAACGTTACAGCTTTGCCAGGCGATATCTCCGGTTCCCAGGGGGCTAGAGACACGGGGATGGGCTCGTTGGAAAGCCCTGGTCCTCAGCTACAAAATTAAATGACAGGGGGGACACCTGCCCCCCCCTGAATCCACCACTGGTGGTGAGCGCAGTGCACCACCGAGCCCGAAGCGTGGGGAGGGGACACGGAATACATGTGAAGTAATCTGCGTAGTTTATAAAACCAACTCCACGCCAACATGGATAGTGGCGGTATGAATAGGTCGGGAGGACGCGTAACGGGACGCGTTTGCCATGCTTCGGGCTGGCGTGGATAGTGGGGGTTTCAAATGGAGGCATTTGCCAGTATGTAACATGGAGCACTTGCAAATGCCTCCTTTATTGTGCATGAGACACACTTGCGGCCACACCCCCCTTTGTGCAGGAGACGCACGAGCTACCCCCTAACCCCGTTGGCAGGGTTGCCGTACCCTGCCGCAATACTTACTGAGACGCTCAAGCGTCTGAGATGCTCCTGCGTCTCAGACAGATGGAGCACCTCTCCACCGGCGCCTGCATGATCCCCTGGAGTACGGAGACTATGTTAGGCAGCCCAATGGCTGCCTAACGTAGTCAGCGTAGTGACTCCGTGGCAGCCCTGCGCAGTGTCCCCGTCAGGCAGCTAGTCACCGTACTGTCCCCGGGAGCTGCAGCTCTGTCCCCGGCGTCCGTCGCAACCCTAGTGAGCGCCTCTCACACAGCGCCGGCCCCCGATCGCGGCATATAAATGCCGCAATCCGTGGGTCTCAGAGGAGGGGGCGGAGCTAAAATGTCACAATTGTGTCAATATAGTCTCGCCCCTCCACGGAGATCCGTGAATTAGGCTATTTTACATCCTGGGGGCGGGGTTTAATGATGTCACACTCAAGTCCCACCCCCTGAACGGCTGCTGAAAATCTTCAACCCTGGCCTTTTATTATATAGGTTGACTTTCATGTATAGTGGTAGAAGCTTATTTTTTTTTCTAAATACCTATTAAGATTCACTGGTTTTAATTAATACACTTAAGTTGTTTCTGAAATACTTTACCTTGAATGGTTGTTATATTTTTCAGTGTAATTGAATGTTCCCAATCTTTTAACTGCAGTTCATTAGTTATTTTGTTAAGTGTTTTTACTTCCTCTTTCATTGTCTTTTCCAGGATAATGTATTGTTGTTTTACATCCGATATATCTACAGATGCATTCTGAAAGTAGGCACTCGTTTGCAAAACCTCCTTTAAATAAACCAATGGTTAAAAAAGAAAATTAAAAATAATGAAATTCATTTTTAAAAGCACATCTTTGTTTAGAATTTCCTGTAATATGTTGTATAGAACAGTTTATTAGAATTACAGACACTGCTAAAGCTGGGTGACATTTTTAAAGATTTTGCTAATTAGACGGGTCACAACAACACAATCTAAATGTTAGAAAAGGATAAAGGGTATAGAATGGGGGGTGTTTCTAAACGAACACACCCCCTCACACTGGGATCCTAGCGCTTTAAGAGCAATGTATATTAATTAGATATATAATAATTAGATAACTGTTAGCATTTAAATAGCACTGCTATTGCATGACATAAAAGTCTGAAAATCCCGGAAAATACACGGCATTTCAAATGCCGGGTCATTTTGCAGAAGAATAAATTACCGTTTTGAAAATTTCTACCCGCCAATTTACTGAATAACACAGGTATTTCTTCTGTGTGAAATGGTCAACCAGGGTCATAAATCCCGTGTCCTCGACCCTGGTCAATTTCAGGATCAGAGATAGGGATTTACGACACAGGTGAGCCCTTTCACACAGAAAAAGGACCCGTGTTATTCACAAAATTACCGGGTAGAACTGCTTCACCCGGTGATTCGTTTTCTGTCTGAAAGGGGTATAATTTGTCCGTTGCTCACAGATAGGATTGGAAAACTGGAAGGTTATGAACACATTGCGCTACTAAGTAAATATAGTAACTGATCTACACTGCTCAGAAAAACAACGGACACACTGATTCAAATAAATAAATTAATAAAAATAATCTATTTATTAATTATAAACGTAACAAATAAGAATAATAATTGGAAAACAAATATAATGACAAATTCATAACATAATAAATCTAAATGCTGTCCAGTGTTTACGCACAATGGGCCAAATGTAATAGGGTGAGAGTTTCAGAAAGTGAGAGATTTTGGGAGAGTTTTCCCCTTTTTTTTAACCCCTTCCTGACGCAGCCAGTTTTTGCCTTCCTGACAGAGCCCTTTTTTCAAATCTGACATGTATCACTTAAGTGGGGATAACTTTTTTTGCTTTTACTTATCCCAGTGATTTTGAGATTGTTTTCTCGTGACACATTGTACTTCAAGTTAGTGGTAAATTTGGGTCGATACAGTCTGTGTTTTTTTGTGAAAAATACCAAAATGTCGTAATAAAATGGAAAATTTAGCAATTTTCAAAATGTTAAATTGTCTGCTTGTGAGACAAATAATCATACCACTCAAAATAGTTAATAACTAACATAGACCATATGTCTACTTTATGTTTCCATAATTATTTCAACTTCCTTTTAAATTTTTTGGACACTAGGAGGCTTAAAATATGAATAGCAAATTCTCAAATTTTCAAGAAAATTTCAAACACTGATTTTTTTAGGGACCAGTTCAGTTCTGATGTGACTTTGAGGGACTTGTATGTGAGACACCCCCATAAATGATGCCATTTCAAAAACTGCACCCCTCACAGTATTCAAAACAGCATTTTGGAAGTTTGTTAACCCTTTAGGTGTTTCACAGGAATTAAAACAAAGTGTAGGTGAAATTTCAAAATTTCATTTGTTTTGCAGATTTGCAATTTTAATACATTTTTCTAAGGAACACAGTAGATTTTACTAGGGAAATGTGACTAAAAATTGATTCCCCCAATTCTTTTGTTTTCATAAATATCCTATATGTGGCCCTAGTGTGCACGTTGACCAAACCACAGGCTTCATAATAGAAGGAGCACCTACTTGATTTTGGAGCCTCCTTTTTATGAGATTATTTTTTAGGCACCATGTAGGTTTCTAGGCACCATAAGATGCTAAAAGTTAGGAACCCCCCACAAGTGACCCCATTTTGCAAACTACACCCCTCAGGGAATTCATCTAGTGGTATAGTGTACATTTCAAACCCCCAGGGGTTTCACCAATTGTGGTACAACTGGGCAGTGAAAATGAAAAATTAATTTTTTTACACAAAAATGCAGTTCTGGCTCAAAATTTTTCATTTTCACATGGAATGAAGGAGACAAAGCACCCCAAAATCTGTGCCCCAATTTCTCCCGAGTACGGCAATGCCTCACATGTGACCAAAAAATACCATTTGGGTGCATGGCAGGACTCAGAAGGGAAGGAGTGATTTTTGGATTTTGCAGCTCAGATTCTGGTGGAATGTTGGTGGGTGCTATGTCGCATTAGCAAGACCCCTGAAGCACCAATACAGTGGAACCCCCCCACAAGTGACCCCATTTTGCAAACTACACCCCTCAGGGAATTCATCTAGGGGTATAGTGTACATTTCAAACCCCCAGGGGTTTCACCAATTTTGATACAACTGGGCTGTGCAAATGAAAAATTACATTTTTTACACAAAAATGCAGTTCTGGCTCAAAATTTTTCATTTTCACAAGGAATGAAGGAGACAAAGCACCCCAAAATCTGTGCCCCAATTTCTTCCGAGTACGGCAATGCCTCACATGTGACCAAAAAATACCATTTGGGTGCATGGCAGGACTCAGAAGGGAAGGAGTGATTTTTGGATTTTGCAGCTCAGATTCTGGTGGAATGTTGGTGGGTGCTATGTCGCATTAGCAAGACCCCCGAAGCACCGATACAGTGGAACCCCCCCACAAGTGAAACCATTTTGCAAACTACACCCCTCAGGGAATTCATCTAGGGGTATAGTGTACATTTCAAACCCCCAGGGGTTTCACCAATTTTGATACAACTGGGCAGTGAAAATGAAAAATTAAATTTTTTACACAAAAATGCAGTTCTGGCTCAAAATTTTTCATTTTCACAAGGAATGAAGGAGACAAAGCACCCCAAAATCTGTGCCCCAATTTCTTCCGAGTACGGCAATGCCTCACATGTGACCAAAAAATACCATTTGGGTGCATGGCAGGACTCAGAAGGGAAGGAGTGATTTTTGGATTTTGCAGCTCAGATTCTGGTGGAATGTTGGTGGGTGCTATGTCGCATTAGCAAGACCCCTGAAAGCACCAATACAGTGGAACCCCCCCACAAGTGACCCCATTTTGCTAACTACACCCCTCAGGGAATTCATCTAGGGGTATAGTGTACATTTCAAACCCCCAGGGGTTTCACCAATTGTGGTACAACTGGGCAGTGAAAATGAAAAATTAAATTTTTTACACAAAAATGCAGTTCTGGCTCAAAATTTTTCATTTTCCCAAGGAATGAAGGAGACAAAGCACCCCAAAATATGTGCCCCAATTTCTCCCGAGTACGGCAATGCCTCACATGTGACCAAAAAATACCATTTGGGTGCATGGCAGGACTCAGAAGGGAAGGAGTGATTTTTGGATTTTGCAGCTCAGATTCTGGTGGAATGTTGGTGGGTGCTATGTCGCATTAGCAAGACCCCCGAAGCACCAATACAGTGGAACCCCCCCACAAGTGACCCCATTTTGCAAACTACACCCCTCAGGGAATTTATCTAGGGGTATAGTGTACATTTCAAACCCCCAGGGGTTTCACCAATTGTGGTACAACTGGGCAGTGAAAATGAAAAATTAATTTTTTTACACAAAAATGCAGTTCTGGCTCAAAATTTTTCATTTTCCCAAGGAATGAAGGAGACAAAGCACCCCAAAATCTGTGCCCCAATTTCTCCCGAGTACGGCAATGCCTCATGTGTGACCAAAAAATGGCAGGACTCAGAAGGGAAGGAGTGATATTTGGATTTTGCAGCGCAGATTCTGGTGGAATGTTGGTGGGTGCTATGTCGCATTAGCAAGACCCCCAAAGCACCAATACAGTGGAACCCCCCACAAGTGACCCCATTTTGCAAACTACACCCCTCAGAGAATTCATCTAGGGGTATAGTGTACATTTCAAACCCCCAGGGGTTTCACCAATTTTGATACAACTGGGCAGTGAAAATGAAAAATTACATTTTTTTACACAAAAATGCAGTTCTGGCTCAAAATTTTTCATTTTCACAAGGAATGAAGGAGACAAAGCACCCCAAAATCTGTGCCCCAATTTCTCCCGAGTACGGCAATGCCTCATGTGTGACCAAAAAATGGCAGGACTCAGAAGGGAAGGAGTGATATTTGGATTTTGCAGCACAGATTCTGGTGGAATGTTGGTGGGTGCTATGTCGCATTAGCAAGACCCCCAAAGCACCAATACAGTGGAACCCCCCCACAAGTGACCCCATTTTGCAAACTACACCCCTCAGGGAATTCATCTATGGGTATAGTGTACATTTCAAACCCCCAGGGGTTTCACCAATTTTGATACAACTGGGCAGTGAAAATGAAAAATTACATTTTTTTACACAAAAATGTAGTTTTTTCATTTTCATAAGGTATGAAGGAGAAAAAGCACCCCAAAATATGTGCCCCAATTTCTCCCGAGTATGGTAATGCCTCATATGTGACCAAAAAATACCAGTTGGGTGCATGGCAGGACTCAGAAGGGAAGGAGTGATTTTTGGATTTTGCAGCTCAGATTCTGGTGGAATGAATGGTGGGTGCTATGTGGCATTAGCAAGACCCCCGAAGCACGGTGAAATGATGAACCTAATAATCCATAGATGTGTGGTATATTTTAAAACACTCCTTTATACATAGGCCGGGTTTGTCAGGGCAAGTTTCACAGTGGAAAATAGTATCCTTTCTTATTCCCTTTTTATAGCAAACTTTGCACCTTTTTTGTGTCCTGCCCTTTCTTGCAGTGGAGGGGATTTCGTTCGGAAAATGCTGCCCTGGTACAATACGGGGGCCAGTACTAGAAGTACTGGGGCCCTCTGCCTGCTGGTTCCCAAATATTAGGCCCTTTATGACTTCCTCTTGAAAGTGCATAAATGTCCCCCTCTGGCCGGTAGAACGGAATAGCACGTAAGCGTTATACAGTGCCATCTGGATGATATACACGGCCAGCTTCTTGTACCAGATTTTTGTTTTCCGCAGGGGACTGTACGGCTTCAGTACCTGATCTGAAAGATCCACTCCGCCCATGTACCTATTGTAATCTAGGATACAATTAGGTGTTGAGGTGTGGGTACTGGTACCTCGTACAGGGACGGAGGTGGTACTGTCTCCATGAATTGTTGTCAGTATAAGGACATCCCTCTTGTCCTTATATTTGACCAACAACATATTTTCGGTGCATATTCCCCTGCTTTCACCCCTTCTCAGTACTTGGGCAATGTGCGTTTTTGGGAGGCCTCTTTGGTTCTTGCGCACAGTACCGCAAGCTGCTGTACCTCTTGAACCAAGGGTCTTAAACAGGGGGATGCTAGTGTAAAAGTTATCCACATAGAGGTGATAACCTTTATCCAGGAAGGGGTGCACTTAATTCTAAGACAATTTTTCCACTAACACCTACGAGGGAGGGGGGGCATTCTGCCGGTTCAATTACCCTAAACCTGTGGGTGTACCCTGAGGTGCTTTCACACAGCTTATACATTTTTATGCCATACCTTGCCCTCTTATTGGGAAGGTACTGGCGGAATTTAACCCTTCCTTTAAAATGTATAAGGGACTCGTCGATACAAATAAATTTTTCAGGGATGTACATCTCTGCAAATTTGGCACTGAAATGATCAATGACCGGCCTGACTTTGAATAGCCGGTCAAAGGTGGGATCATCTCTGGGTGGGCACTGTGTATTATCGGTGTAATGTAAAAATTTAAGGATTGTCTCAAAACGAGTCCGAGTCATGGCCATACGGTAAAATGGGGTGCTGTACAGAACATCTGTACTCCAATATTGCCTAATTTCTGGCTTTTTTACTATGCCCATATGTAACACCAGACCCCAAAACGTCATCATCTCTACTGCATCTACAGGGGTCCACCTAGCAAATGATGACGTGGGGTTTTGAGCAAAAAACTCAAATATAAATTACTTTGGTCCACCATTAAATTTATAAAATCATCAGAGAAAAATAATTTGAAAAAGTCAATTTCTCTGAGACCTGTTGAATCAAATTGGATTCCTGGGATGGCCAAAAACTCAGGAACCTGGGGCTCAAAATTGTCTGGTGGTGGGGTCCATACGGGATCAATCATTTGGGGGGGGGGGGTCTCAGCTGCTCTACGGGGGCGTCTTTGAGGGGGTCCCTCATCACCAGAGGAGGAAGAGGAGCTTAAGACGAATCCTTCAAATTCCCCGCTTGCATCACTGGCTGTGTCAGAGTCAGAGGCAAGCATGGCATATGCCTCCTCCGCTGAATACATTCTTCTGGATGACTGGGATGACATTTGGGATGACATTTGGGATGCCATTTTTATTTTTGTGTTTCTGTAAGTGTAATGTTTCAACCCGTGTATAGTGTAGGGGGGGTACAAACTTTATTTCAACACGGGGGGTATGTAGTGTGTAGTGTGTATGTAGTGCAGAAAAAAAATACTTTATACAGGAATTTGATCCCAATAAAAAAAAAAAAATTGAAGGGGTTAAAAAAAAAAAAAAAAAGGTCCTGCGCCAAAAATTGAGCACAGATGTTGGTCAGTAACGTCCGTCACTGAACAGCGCTCAAAGGCAACAGGACACCCACAAAAGCAACGTGGGTGTAAAAACAAAAAAAAACAATTTAAAAAAACTGCAGAAAAAAAATTATATCAACCCTGTGCCAAAAATGCTGTTCAGTGATGTACGTCACTGATCAGCGGCCACAGGACACCCACAAAAGCAACGTGGGTGTAAAAACAATTTAAAAAAATATACCACAGCACTCTCCAAAAAAAAAAAACAATTTAAAAAAACTGCAGAAAAAAATTATATCAACCCTGTGCCAAAAATGCTGTTCAGTGATTGTACGTCACTGATCAGCGCTCAGGGGCCACAGGACACCCACAAAAGCAACGTGGGTGTAAAAACAAAACCCCACTGCACTCTCCAAAAAAAAAAACTGCAGATCAGTGATGCCGTGATGCAACACTGATTAGCAGTGAGGGGCAGCAGGCACACAACTGTGGGTGCAACCTGACAGGGTATATATAAAAAAAAAAACCCTGGACCCCCAAAAAGTTGCTGATTAATTAATTTAAACTGATCAGCACAAAAGGGGGGGCAGCAGGGGGGGCAGCAGTCAGTTGCACACGCAGCACAACCTTTGGTGCAACTGACAGGTATATATATATATAAAAAAAAAAAACCTGGACCCCCAAAAAGTTGCTGATCTTAATTAATTTAAACTGATCAGCACAAAAGGGGGGGCAGCAGGGGGGGCAGCAGTCAGTTGCACAGGCAGCACAACCTTTGGTGCAACTGACAGGTATATATATTAAAAAAAAAACTCTGCACCCCAAAAAAGTTGCTGATCAGCTCAGATATAGTGATCAGCACAAAAGGGGGTGCAGCAGACACAAAATATAGCACTCTCTATCACTCTCTGTCACTATCTCTCACTATCTCTGACTATCTATCACTATCTGTGACTCTATGACCCTGCAGCAGCAGCACACAGGAAGTCACAAGATCCAGGAAGCATCCAGCTGCTGGCAGCACGCTACCAGCGGTGATCAGGTAAGTATCAGGCAAGGTTCAGGTATGTATATCACGACAGATTGGCCGGTGACCGCTCTGCACGCAATTCCAGACCGGAATGGCGTCTGCAGCGCAGTCACCGTTAGTTTAAATGGCGCGCCATGGCTGTGATTGGTCCGTCGGTCCGACGGACCAATCACAGCCTTGGGGGCAGGTGGGGTGAGGTGTCGTCGTCACCGATGACCCCCTCATGCCCCCTCACACCCGGCGGTGATTGACACCTGTGTTACCGAGCGTCTGATTCGCCGGTAACACAGGAAAACGCTGCGAATGGCTGTTCACATTGAACAGCCAATCACAGCGATCGCCGACGGGGGGCGGCATGCAGGGACATGTCTGCTGTCAGGGACAGCAGACATCGTCCCTCTGTCCCCGCGTGTATAGACGCGGGGACAGTTTAAAGTCATGACGTATATATACGTCATGTGTCGGGAAGTACATCCCGGCCATGACGTATATATACATCAAATGTCGGGAAGGGGTTAAAGCAGCAATCAATTACACTGCAAAACCAGGTTGATTTTGCCATGTAGTTGATTGCTGCTTTAAAAAAAGGGGGAAAACTCTCCCAAAATCTCTCACTTTCTGAAACTCTCACCCTATTACATTTGGCCCAATGTCGGTAATAACGCGTGCTCCTGTGCATTATCCGTGACATGCAGAATGATGGAGGATATCGCTAGTGAGAACCATGCTGCGGAATGCAGCATGGACAATGCTCTGCTGCAGAATGCTGCATCGAAAAACGCATTGCTTGTCGTGATTGGCATCGGCAATGTGTGTGCGCACTTGCCTATGCCTGCACCCCGCCACTGCTGTGCCTTTACTGGACACAGCCATAAAAACTCAGATGTCATTTTTTTGCATGTATGAACTCACAACCATCAGCAGATATAAGCGCCAAAAAAGCCCATGACATGCCTGTATTTTCCCAACCAATCCCCATAGACACTCCATTAACGCATCCAAATGGTCAATTCCTCTCAAATTATTTTCCATTAAATCCTAATTGTCATTGGGGTCCATAGGCGTGCGCAGGGGGGGTGCCGGGTGTGCCTAGGCACCCCCTAATGGCCATCACACACATCCCAAGGAGCTGCCCAGCGGCTCCCTTCTTGTTGTGACCAGCGGCGCCCTAGGGACTGCTTATTGTAAGCAGCGGCAACCGGCGGGGTGTGCTTATTATGAGCAGCGCCACCCAGCAGAGTGTTTATTGCAGCAGCGGCGCTACGCTCCTCCCCATCACCTGGCTGGCTAGACTCACTGCTTTTACATCCACTGGCTGTACAGCTTAACCAAATGACTTAGGAGCCGGAAGCCAGGCAGAAGACACCATGGTGCAGCAGCTTCCTGTGGCCAGCGAGTTAAGCAGAGGGCAGAAGGCTGTGCTGTAAGTACAGTGTCATCCGCCACCATGGCAAGAGTAAAGCACCTTGCCACCTTGACATTTCTATAGGAGTGAGGGGTTGGCGGTTTGGGGACAGTCACATAGCTCTTACTACTGTTCAAAAAAAAAAAAATACATTACATTATACTGTTTGCCATAATGTAGAAGGGGCATTACTTTGTGCCATCATATGTAAGGGGAATTATTATGTGGCAAAATGTCTAATGGACATTACTGTTTGCCATAATGTGTAAGGGGCTTCACCGCATGGGGAGGGGGCCACCAACATTTATCTTGCTGCGATTGGAATTAACTTAATCCACTGGTTTGGTATTATGTGTAATGTGCATTTTGGTATGTGGAATTATGTGTAATGGGCATTACTGTGCGTGGCATTATGTGTAATGGCCATTACGGTGTGTGGCATAATGGACAGTAAAGTGTAAGTTTTGAGCGTGCCTACAGTGCACCCTGTCCCTATTGCTAAGTATGTGGGAAATGATTCATACTGAACTCCATTTACATAAATAAGTCACCTATTTGCTTTGCATTGCTCCCCAGTAGGCGACGATAGACATGCCCAGTAGGCGGGGATGGATATGCCCCTCCAATAGTGCACCCCCTAAACAGATAGACTGCGCACGCCTATGGTGGGGTCACAGTGGCCTCTTTGTGATTGAACTTTGCAATTGCAGCATAAGCGCAGTCTGCCAATAATCGTCCCATTGCATGATAATCAGTGAGTGCGTACAAACATTATCAGTGAAATGCAGGATGATGGAGGATATCGCTAGTGAAAATTATACCCCTTTCAGACAGAAAACGAAAATACCGGGTGAAGCAGTTCTACCCAGTATTTTTTTGAATAACACAGGTCCTTTTTCTGTGTGAAAGGGCTCACCCGTGTTGTAAATCCCTATGCGCTATGCATTGATCAATGTGGAGCTGTCTGCGAGCATAGGCCAATTTTGTGCCTGGCCCAGGATGTGAGGCCACACCAGGGAGTCACCAGCAGAGGGTTGACACCAAAGTACCAGATCCCGCTCAGTGACAGGAGCTGGGTGATGCACTGTAACTTACGAAGAAAACACCCTGTTGCTGCACTTGTGCCGCCTGCTACCCCACACCCACCCACCTGAAACCCCCCCCCCCCACACACACACAGACCCACTTGAACCCCACACTCCTGCCACCTCTACTAAGTTTATGTTTACCTTTAAGAGGAGTTCAACTCCAGTGAGCTCCTCTTATTGCTGGAATCCAGCTTTGTGACCCCAGACATCTGATCGGTGCTGTAATCTGTGATTTAGCAGCATCTCAGTTCACAGCAGATCAAGATGACAAGTTCACCTTACCAGATCACAGATCACTGGATTAAGCTTTTTTTTTACATTTTTTTTCTTTGCGATCAGCCTGTGATCTATTTATACACAAACGGCAGATCACAAGCACCAACTCCAAACTCTACCTGCCAGAGCAGAGCAGAAAGAGTAGGACTGGAGGCAAATGCTGTATAACGCTATCCTGTATTTTGTTACAATTTTATTTTAGTACATTTGAGCAGATTACATTGTGCATTAGAATATTGAAAAATGTGATCGGATTACTAAATAAGGGCCAGATTCTCTAAGCTTCAAAAGTGATTAAATGGTGAGTGATAAACAGCCAGCAATCAGCTCCTGTCTGACATTTTTCAAACACAGCCTGTGACATGGCAGGTAGGAGCTGATTGGCTGGCTGTTTATCACTCTCCATTTTATCACTTTTGAAGCTTAGAGAATCTGGCCCTAAATGAGAATTGAAGGGATTGGAGGAGAATTTTAAGTACCTTCATGCCATACTAAAATAATGTGAAAAGGGTGTGCAATCCCCCATTTTGACATTGTTTTAGAAAAATAATATGGATAAATATGCCAGGTACAGTAGATATCAAAGGAAATAACAGCTCACTGTAATGCAACTAAAATATAAGAATTCAAGATCCTCCTTTCTATATAAAACTTTGGGGCTGCTTTGATTTACTGTAGTTATACATGCAATGCCTGTATTGTTTTCAAGCACAATATTAACTTTTCAGTATGAAAAACTTTAGCAGTGCTTACCTCCTGTAATATATAAACATTTTCAGTAAATGTTGTATTTATATATTCCATTTTCACTTGATTGTCATCCAGTGTAGCTGTTAAGCGCTTTAACGCTGTCTGGATGTCTTGCAAAAGTTTGTCCTTCGCTTGACTCTCTGATTCTCTGTTATTTAATTTTTCATTTAACAAGCGCAGTTTTTCTGAGTTCATTGAAATTTTTGATTTACAGTCTGAGACGTTTCCAATAAGCTGGTTTAGAATAACAGTGCTATCATTATGTTTTTTTTCTTCTTCCACATTATTATCTCGAAGTTTTCCACCCACTTGTTTTTCGAAACCAGAGATATGACCTTCAAAAGAAAGATAAAATGAAAAACATTTATACATTTCACCTGCATACACAAAATGTACACATAGGTGTGCGCACATTGAGTGTTAGGGGTGCACAGGCCCCCCCAAATGCTGTGCCCACCCTTATGAAAAACTCCCTGCCGCTAGCAATACCTTTTACCAAAGTCTTTTGCTTTTTAGACCTGTATTCCATTAAAATTAGTGCCCATCAATCAATTGTGTATTTTGCATTGTTAATTGTACTAGACCGTTGTCATATCACTACAGACCTGCCAAATCCATATATTTTTTTTATTTTATATGCATTTACTGTTATACAGAGTAATAAGAATATTAAAACTGAAATAGGCCGGAGATTATGTTCTGGCTGAGAGACATTTTATATTTTAGCGAGTACCAATAGATGATGGTAAACATGCATGATTGGCAGTGTTAGACACACCCAATGGGCAATGCTAGGCATTCCCAATAGGTGGTGCTAGACACACCCCTTTGACGGTGCACCCCCTAATAAAATTATGCATGTACATAATATCACTCAGTCCGCAGTTTCACAATAGAAATCCTTTTAATATCACAATTGCCTCCTTTGTTAATGCATGTTAATGGGCCAATTTCAGTGATGATACAGTCCCTTTTCACATAAAAATATAATTTTCAACCAAATTAAATAGAGCAGGGATTATTTTGCTCTGGTACCCCATAAAACAGTAATAATTAATACAGGACCTCAGGAAGTTAACGTAGAATGGCCACCACAGGAACATTGCATAGGCACAAAAAAGTGAAGTGGCTGATAAAGCGACGGGGGAGGCAGTGGGTAATGGGGAATGGAAGAAGGTGACAGGGGAAAGGAAGAAGGAGGCAATGAGTATTTATTGAGTTTTTCCCTGTAACCCCTACTCCACAGACACATACTCCTACTCCACAGACACATACTGTACCATAAAGTGCTCCTCTACTTCCTCCTCATGCTGCTGCTTTACAGAACCAGCTCTCTCCCCGCTGAACACCACAAACTACCGCCTGTCATTATACAGCAGAGGCGCGGGTGAGATCGAGCTGCCGGAACACCTTCTGCCTCTATAACAGCGGGACCGCTGCCGGGGACACTACAAACATAAGGTTGTATCAATCACTTTCCCCAATACGGGGTTTTCTGCATTACATACCTGTGGCCGTGGACAATTTAATTCACAATCACTCTCCTCAATACGGGACACATTGCACTTTATAGCCGCTGTTGGAAAAAACTGCGGCTGTGACATCAACTTTTTAATGAAGTCCGGTTCTTTTTCTGGACACTGAATTGTGACTGTTATTATCAGTACTGATCTATTTCTTTCAAAATGAAATCCTTTATAGGCCAACCCTCACCCACCAGTGACGTCATCTGACTGCGTCCCGGCCGGGTGCGTGGTCCCGGACCGGAAGCGCTGCACACTGGTGGGTGAGGGTTGGCCTATAAAGGTATGTGTATGTTCGTTTTTATTTTGTGCTTGAAAAAAATGTATTAAACATTGAAACGTTGCAGAGTACCTGAGGAGTCAGCCGTTTCTTGCTTACTAAGAGCCCAAGTGTGCAGTCGAATTGGTCGATGAATTGGTCGATATATATATATATATCTTTATCAAGGTAGATATCGATTAAACTCCGAAACGTTGGCTACAACTGCTGTTGTCCTCCTTCTTTAAAGAAATCAGAGCAAGTGCCTTTTTCTCCATTGCTATCTGTCTCCCTGATTGCTGCACCCCGGTAGTTACTGTCTCCTCTCGTGGAGTGCCGTTCAACGTCGATCTATATATATATATATATATATATATATATATATATATATATATATATATATGTGTGTCAAAAAAGAAGACAGGAGGGGCGCTCCATAGTGCATAAAAGACAACTTTTTAATAATATGATAGTAAAATCACAGACATGTGGAGCAAACAAATGCTCGTACTATAAGAGTAACTGCTGTGGACTGGGTACCACAAAGTTTGTATATACAAATGCCAGGCAACCTCCTACCAGCCTTTTGTAACACAATCGCCATCCACTGATCACCCGCTGGGAATACCAAGGCAAGAACAGCATGCCGATGAACACCGTGAGGACAGAGGCGTGCAGGGGAGCCGGACCAAGGAGAGCAGACGTCACAGGCCCCGCCCTAACGCGTTTCATAGTAAAACTTCGTCAGAGGGCGTCCTCAAAAACGATAAATACCATTTCAAAAACTCCCTGTTGCTGCCGCCTATGGGGCATGGTTTCCAAGTCAATATAGTAAGTGTTTTCCTAAAACCTATGTGCAGTGATTCAGCTCTAAAAATAATAAATCTAGTAAGAAGCCAGCCTAAAAACCTGTATTGTAAATATGCTGATCAGTGCAACTCTGCATGATACAGAGTATTTTCCTCGAAGTTTCTAATTTAACAGTCGCACTGTCAGAGCATACATCTTCTATGCTGGTGAGACAGCCAGTTGTCTGTTTCAGCCCTTGTGTCTATGGTAACCAGAAATGATTTAATAAAACAAATAATGATATATCTTACCTCTATCTTGTAGATGATCCAATAGTAATTACAATGAGGTATGTTTAATAACAATGGTGACAATGTTTCCATCACTACAGCCAATCAGCCATTTTATTTAATTGGTATATGTTACATGTTATTACACATTCATTATTGATTGATTAGTTGCTAAGCCCTTAAGTACTTCTGTATAGCACCTACATACAGTAAATGACCCACCAACAATAATGATAAATGACAGGTTATACAGTTGGTTTACCTTGTTGCCTGAGTGTAAATATTAGAAGACCCAGTACAATAAAATACAGAGGCACAAGTGCAATAAATGCAATCTTCACTTTTCTCTCAATGGTTGCTATAGGTTTACCTAAAGTATAGGAAATAGGATATTATTTTAGTGTTCATTTATTAGTACATATGTTATTTTAAAGTTTAACTTTAAATACAGACATGCAATGTTCAAATAATAATCACATTATAAGGTAGCTTGAGAAAATCCTCCAGGTATTTTCAAACCACAAAAACAATGCAAAGGCTACATATATGGGGTGTCCAGCTGCCCGGAAACCCGCCTTTCACAGCCGAGCCAGCGACAACTACATGCAGTACTGTATAAAGAGTGGACTAGAGCTGCTGCACATGCCGGTGGCGGTAGATTTTCCTATCAAGACCGCTGTATACCTGTGGATCTGAGTACCCAATTATAGCACCAGGGAGTGAGCCTCATAAGCAGCTTACAATTCTCATTGGGCCTACATATAGTACGCATTCTTTATCGCTGTAGTGCCAACACAGCTGTCACCCTCTCACTGAGAATACCATTGGCACCCCTGCACTGCTGACACAGCCCCGCTCTGAGGATACCACCCCCCCCCCCTCCACCCACACACACACACACACACACTACTGATACAGGGGCAGATGTATTAAGCCTGGTAAAGAGATAAAGTGGAGATAAAGTAGGAGATAACGCACCAGCCAATCAACTCCAAAATGTCATATTTCAAACACAGCTGATTGGCTGGTGCTTTATCTCCTTCTACTTTATCTCCACTTTAGCTCCAGTTTATCTCTTGGCCAGGCTTAATACATCTTCCCTATTGTCAGCAACTTCTGCTCTGATGACACAGCCAGCACTCCCACACTGCCGACACCGCCCACCGCTGGATACTGCCCCACACTGTATCCAAGACGCACTGTAAACCTGTGTGTGTACTCACGCAGAGCAGTGTAACCCTGTGGTGTGCTGCTTGGGGGAAGGAAAGGAGGAATGATGATTAGGGATGAGGAGTGGATCTACCTGGTATAATGGGTATAAGTGGCTCTACTGTGGGATAACATGTATAAGGGTACTCCTGTGTGGTGTAACAAGTATAATGATACTGTGTGGTGTACCGTGACTTATGGACAATACTGTGCATTGTAATGTGCTGTGCATATGTGCCGCTGCTCTGTCACTTAGTGTCACCTGCAAACTCAATACCGCCTTTGGCCAATATTGGTGAAAAAATTTAAAACAATATTGTGCCATGTGAGGTAGATAAAATCTACTGCAAATTATAACCCTTTCACACTCGCAGAGCCGGGTCATAACTGGGAATGTGTTCCTGGATGCTTCCAGGGACTCTACCCGGGAATGTACTCTTTCACACTGCACTCAGACCTGGGATCGACCAAGTACAGCCCCATTCACACTGATCGCGGGAAATCCCTTTAAATACATATGCCTGTCATTAGAAATGGACTCCAGGGCTCTGAAAGATGACATCAGCATTTGTGAGCCCAAGAAAGCTCCAATCTGCAGCTTTTTTAAAGTCCCGTGTACCCAATCCCGGGTATGGGACCAGTCACACTGACCGCATCCCGGGTCGATTCCGGAATCTACCCAGATCAGGACTTGGGTAGAAATCCCGGGATGTTCATCCCGGGATATTCTTTCAAGACCCTTTCACACTGAGCTAAATACCGGGTTGATGCGCAGTGTGAAAGGGGTATTAGTGGAATTTAATGTCATTGAGGTTAATAATACCATAGGTACAAGAACAGGCCACATTCTGTGATTTTAGCAGTTTTTATGATATTTTTATTAAAAATACAGATCTAAAACCAATGACGGAGGCTGGAGAACATCCCTAATATAAATGTTTATACACCAATAGTAGTATACTGTATGTGAAACAATACACTTAAAATGTGCAGCTAAGTAATACAGAGATTGGCAAATACTATGTATAGTCGTAAAAGCAAAAGGGAATAACAAAAAGGGAAGACAAATAAAAAAATGTGTATATATATATATATATATATATGCTTGTCTGTGTGAGCTTTCTTATTGAATAAGTCCGAGTGAGTGCCACAGTCCCCCGCTGTCTACCCATTCCACGTGCGCTGCACCCCGGCCACAGCTGTCTTGGATGCGAGGAGTGCCCGCCCCTGTCTTATATATATATATATATATATATATATATATATATATCCAGGTGCCCTTCCCATATATGAGGTATAAACCTCATACACACACTTCCACAATAAAGGATGGCACTCAGGAGACTTGAGAAATAGTGCAAACAGTGCTGTATGTACATGTTAGCAGTCTAAGTTTAGGGGAACGTATACTACTTTTTCAGAACATTTTTTATGCTGAAAAAGCCCCCCTCGGCTTATACTCGAGTGAGGGTCCCACTTGAGTCAATATGTTTTCCCAGTTTTTTGTTGTGAAATTAGGTGCCTCGGCTTATATTCGGGTCGACTTATACTCGGGTATATACGGTATATATATATATATATATATATATATATATAGAGAGAGAGAGAGAGAGACACTGAATTGATTATACTGTAAATCAAGATTATTATAGTATAAGTCATTAAAGTCAATAATTCAACTAATCTCTGTATGTCAGTACTTACATGGCAGTGTGGGGGATTTTGGTGTCAAAGTATCACAGTGTGAATTCTCAAGATACATAAGGGAATCCATGTCCTGCTCATTTTCAGACGCTTTTGACCACTTTGCCATTTATCAAGCTGTAATACAGGAATATGCTGTGATTTCACCTTTGGGACAGCTGCCCGTCTTTAGAATTCATTAAGTCCCAGACTCCGCTAACAAAGCATTGTTCTGTTTTTGTGCAGCCCCAAATCTTTAATTTCTTTAACTTATAATCAGCACAACTAGTAAGCAATACAGATCTATATTCTTCTGTCACATTTAGAAATGGTCCAAAATCAATATAAAGCAAATAGAAATATTAAAACTCTCACCTTTATTTCAAGTTGAAATAGAGAGATTGAAGAAATGCTTAAAGCGTCTTAAACTTGTATACAAAAGTACCACTTTCCCTGTGACTTTCTTGGTATATGTGGTGGAAATGACTCAGCAATGGTCAATATGACTGAGCTTTAGTCACATTCATTACGCAAGCTCTAGGAACATTTAGTTAGTACATTAACAAGCATATTTATTCATATTTTTTTCTAAAATAATAATGAAAAAGTTTTTATACTCTTTTCACAGTCTTAGTAACACCTGAAAGTACTAAAGGGCAACAGGAGGAGAATTTGCAAAACTCACCTCCAAGCCCTTAATTCTTTTTTTTTTTTTACTAATAAGATTGCATTTCCCATACTTGTAATGGGAAATGCAATCTGCCCATATTTACTAAGATTCAAATATAAAAATTAATACAGGGAGTCCTGTGATAACAATGCTATCTCCAGATAGCATTAATAAGGCTTCCCCCTCATTCCCTGACTACTGCAGAACATACTTGCCTACTTTTTAAAACTAGTTTTAGTTATGACATCTCCTTCACCACAACCCCTGAGTGGGCACATTGGGATATA
Organism: Crinia signifera; assembly: GCF_055691185.1. NCBI lineage: Eukaryota > Metazoa > Chordata > Amphibia > Anura > Myobatrachidae > Crinia > Crinia signifera. The sequence continues at coordinate 89,762,322 of NC_139217.1, read as the reverse complement.
TACCCAACCCCTTACACTATTCACCAGTCAGCGGGGCAGAGAATATTTCAGCAAAGTTATCTGCTATAATGTGCAAAACCATCCTATCACAATGGATATTGTCTAATACATTGTCCATTACGTTATTGTTACCAAGGATAGCATACCTCTTCCAAATGGATTGACTGGAGAAGTCGCTAAATAAAGATGCAAAAGCGAAGAAATTCTTCGCAGTATGGTTACCCTATATTAGATCTCTGTCCCCATCCACTAAAACTAGTCTCAGAAAGGCTGTTCAGTTAACATCCTGGTATAACCTTGCAACTCTACAATTTAATACACCTCCCTTTTGAATCACCTCCCCAACTGTGTGCCTAACTCTGTCTCCTTATTCATACTTGCTGGGAACAGGCCATGTGATGTATAGTGTACTATAAGATGGATAGTTTAAGTAATGACAAAAAAATCAACCACTCGTTTACTAAATGTATTAACCATGTCCATTGTATTTATTTTTCGTTATATTCTACATTTGATTTACTAATGCATACTCTTTGTATTATACAGTTCTTTAATAAAATATTTGAAATAAACACACAAAAAAACTAGTTTTAGTGAGATTATAATTGTTAATAGAATTGAAATGCATTGTAGCGCAAGAACTACTTTACTGTACATTACTGGACTGCTTAGTGTAAATACAGTTACATAGACATGCATCATAACGGGCTATGGAGATTTGTGAGCAAGTATACAGTACTTTTGCAGAGAATGGGACGTGCGTACGTGTGAAACACTCGTGCATCCCATCCAGGGCCGGCGCCACCACTAGACAAACCTAGGCATTTGCCTAGGGCGCCGGCCACTGGAGGGCAGCATTTTGTGCCGCCCGGGTACCTGTCCTACGGCGCTGTCTATTTAAATCTGGCGGCGGAGGCAGCGGGGGTCCCTGCAGTCTATTAAAAATCACGAGCGCTATCCGCCGGGCTATGCGGAAGCGCTTCTAGTGTGAAAACTCTGGCAGCACGGCGCACGCTGATCTCAGCCAATCAGCATGCTGCCAGTGTTTTCACACTAGAAGCGCTTCCGCATAGCCCGGCGGATAGCGCTCGTGATTTTTAATGGACTGCAGGGACCCCCGCTGCCTCCGCCGCCAGATTTAAATAGACAGCGCCGAACGACAGGTACAACCCCCCCCCCCTGGCACCGGGGCGCCCCCAGCCCGACTCGCCTGCCCTGATCCCATCCTCAGCAAATGGCGTGCCGAGATGGGTCATTGTGGAGTGAAAGCAGCAAAGACAACTACGGATCCATACTTGTGTAAGGGCACTGCTGTCCATGCGTCTCTTTAGGCTATACTGGTTAAACACAGATTTACACTACAGTAGGAATGTCATACAGTACAAGCAGGCCAGATTTGATCGGGGGTCAACAAAATGGCTACCGGGTGCCATCCAGGGCTTCGTGGGAGTCCACAACTATAGAGCACAACTGTGGAGCTAGCAATGTGCTTAAATGCTTGTTTCCAGATATTTCTAGATAACAATATTAACTATATATTAACTATTAATTATTAGCAAGTATTGATAATAACATTACTGCCTGCAACATTGGATACATTTGTTTGCAACTATTTGCTGTGATATTTATTTTCTTCTAACTCAGTATAATATATGTGATGCCTATGCAATAAATTCCAAATGCAATTTAACTGTACTTGTCTACTTTTAAAAAGGCATGTCAGGGAGATTGTCACGTTGACATCTAGAAGTATGGACATGTGTGCTACATCTGAGAAGCACCTCATAAAGGGCCAGATTCTCTAAGCTTTAAAAGTGATAAAATGGAGAGTGATATACAGTCAGCCAATCAGCTCCTACCTGCCATGTCACAGACTGTGTTTGAAAAATGTCAGGCAGGAGCTGATTGGCTGGCTGTTTATCAGTCTCCATTTTATCACTTTTGAAGCTTAGAGAATCTGTCCCAAAATCCATTACTTTCATACCTGTACATAGATGAGCCCCTCAGCAGTTAATAAGATCTACTGTACCTGAAAAGACACTGATGTGTGTCAGGGCTTTTTCGTGTATTGTATTTTAAATGTGGCTCCATATAAGTGGCTACAAGAAACCTTATTTAAAATGCATGTAGCCATATGGATCATTGTGCTTTATCATATGAATGTATATAATATCTGTTTCTTTTTTTCCACAAAATGTAACATCGGTATAATGTGTTTTAGGGCAAATCAGGGAATCCTCCATAGAGACAGATAGATTGCTACTATTTCAGTGACTCTCTTGGAGAATGCAGAAGGGTAGGCAATGCTGCAAAGCCTTTCATTTCTGCTGGACTTGAACTTGGAGCCAGTTGATAGGACAGGGTTGCCGACCCTCCCGGAATTTCCGGGAGTCTCCCGAAAATCGGGTACCTCCTCCCGGCCCCCGGAAGGGTGGGCAACCCTCCCGGATTCAGGGGGGACCCCCGCTGACCCCCGGATCGCGGCATTAAAATGCCGCAATCCTCGGGTCTCAGAGGAGGGGGCGGAGCTAAAACGGCACAATCGTGTCATTTTAGCCCCGCCCCCTCCACGGAGATCCATGAATTAGCTGCTTTAACAGCATGGGGGCGGGGCTTAGTGGTGTCACTCGCAAGCCCCACCCCCCGAGTGGCTGCTGAATCTCTCCTCTCCGGGCTTCTCCCGGAGAGGAGAATCTTAAAGTCGGCAACCCTGTGATAGGATCATCCGGAATCGGTACATCTGTCAGACCACACTTAGGTCTACAGTCATTAGGTCGACCCCACTAGGTCGACTGGCAGGAAGGTCGACCTGACTTAAGGTCGACATGGGCCAAGGTCGACATGACTTAAGGTCGAATTTGCATAAAGGTCGACATGAGGAAGGTCGACTGGTCATAAGGTCGACATGGGTTTTTCACTGTTTTTTTTTACCCGAATGTCAACACAGTCGACATGGACACAGTTGGCAATGAGAATCGGACCCTCGCATCGCTCGCTTCGCTCGCAATGCTTCGGGCACGGTGGCTCGCTTCGCTCGCCACAGCTGTAATAACCTTCTCCACGCCCTAGTGGATGGTAAGGCATGAAATACCGCCTGTCGGCACATGTCGGCTCAAAAAACTGTGAAAAACCCATGTCGACCTTATGACCAGTCGACCTTCCTCATGTCGACCTTTATGCAAATTCGACCTTAAGTCATGTCGACCTTGGCCCATGTCGACCTTAAGTCAGGTCGACCTTCCTGCCAGTCGACCTAGTGGGGTCAACCTAATGACTGTAGACCTAAGTTCATTCTAATAGATGACCGCTTTCCGATCATCCACGCGTGTCTGATAGACCCACAGTCCGATGGTCACTGTGAAAGAAAAAGTTCTAAAAAATATTTTAAATGATTAGGTACCAGCACCAAGGACCGATGATCAGTGTTTTGTTGAGGGCATCTGATTGCTTTGCTCCTGCTGTGAATTCTGATGCAGTAAAGTGATACTGTGAAGCCAGCATCTTACTTAATAGCACATACCGTATGCGCATGTGCAGACGCATATGAATCAAAATAAAGTCCTAAGTGTGTTGGCGGCGTGTATGTATACTAACTGTGTTTATACTATGAGTGTGTGTCTGTGTGTATTTATACTGTGTGTGTGTGTGTGTGTGTGCATACTATGTGACATACTTGCCTACACTCCTAAATCTGCTGGGAGGCTCCTGAATATTGGGTACCACTCCTGGCCCACCAGAAAGGTAGTCAAGTCTCCCGGAGCTTTATGTATATATTCTGTGTGTATTTATGCATGCTGTGTGTGTGTGTGTGTGTATGTACTGTATGCTGGTATGTTTATGCAACATATGTGATTTCATTAGGGTGCCGGACGACTCACCGACAGTCGGGATTCCGACAGTCATTACCCCGACGTCAGAATCCTGACTGCACCTTCGTGGGGTCCACGACCCCTATAGAGGGAGGATAAAATAGGTGGCGAGGGCACTCCCCCCGCTGTGCAGTCGGGATTCCTACGTCGGGCTAATGACTGTCGGAATCCCGACTGTCGGTGTGTTATACCACACCCAATTCATTATTAAGATAATGATGGTCACTGTTCTTGATGAATGTATGTAAAGGGTGCACAAATTATTATTAAAGTGTTTTTTATAGGATTACTGCACCCCTCCTATTAATGGCCTCACCAATACAATGGTTGGGCATTGTTGGAATTGGGCCCCTACCATTACAATTCCTTGAGGTGTGGATCAGTTGGTCACCAGCAAGTTGTTAGACAGTCATTAGGTCGACACCATGTCGATGTGCATTTTGGTCGACATGAGTTTAGGTCGACAGGGTCATAAGGTCGACAGGGTCATTAGGTCGAGATGGGTAAGGTCCATAGGGTCTTTAGGTCGACATGGGTAAGGTCGACAGCGGGGAAAATCGACAGTATTTATTTATTTTACATTTTTTTACCCTTATGTTGACACAGCCAACATAAACACTAAAACGCACTACACTCGGCACACTATTTTATTCTCCCACCACACCCTAGGGGATGGCAGGGCATGAAATACCACCTGTCGGCACATGTTGGCTCAAAAAAAACAGTAAAAAACCCAATGTCGACCTAATGACCCTTGTCGACCTAATGACCCAGTCGACCTAACCCATGTCGACCTAATGACTCTGTTGACCTAACCCATGTCGACCTAAAGTCTTGTCAACCTTACTGCATGTCTACCTAAAGTCATGTCGACCTAAAATCATGTCAACCTATCTGCATGTCGACCTATCTGCATGTCGACCTAATGCTTGTCGACCTACTTGGTGGTGACCCAAACACCGTATCCCATTCCTTGGTGGTATTAAAAGTGCTCAGATCACATTAGTGTATGGCCACATTTTGCTTTCCTCCTGGCAATTGTTGCTGCATGGGGAATTTGGCTGCAGATGTAAACATATTGCATCAATTGCCTTGATTGTGTAACAGTTGTATCTGTGAATAGATTTAAGGAAGTACAATAGATTGTTGGTGTGTTAAGGGAGTTCCAAAAGTGCAAATAGGCAGCACATTATTGCAATCCTGTGCAGAGTAAAAGTCCACACACTGAGCGGCTTTCCCCCTGCCCCATCAATGGCGAGAGGACGACTTTGCATAGCACAGCCCTATGCAAAGCAGTCCTCAAAGCCACTCATTTGCTGGTAATACCAGCAGATGAACAGCTTTCCGGCGATGTTGCGTGAGCGCGCAGCAGCGCTCATCGCCGGGGCATACACACTGGGTGGCTTTGAGCTGAAAGCCGCTCAAACAGGCTGTTTTGAGTGGCGTTCAGCGTAAAGTCGCCCAGTGTGTATGGGCCTTAATTGTGAACCAGAATGTACTGTACAAAGGAAGTGTTAAAACTTTTGAGCAAGTGTTACAATGTATAGACCATAAGAGCAGAATAAGAAGGCAAGGTTTGTCGGGTTACATAGACATTAACTTCTGGGGGCCCTACTAATAAATTGTCAGAATTATATACTGGTGGTTATTAAAAAGTATAATGTGTAAATACTTCCAGATCCACAAATGTGTTGAACACACTCTAGTGCCCCCATTTTATGTTTTGTTATTCCGACTCCGTAAAACCTACATGAATGGACCTGGCTCCTCTGTAATATTACAGGGACTGATCAACACCTGCCAGTGTGAGGTGCACCTTATCTATCTACATACACATTGTAAGCTATCGCTCTTTTTCACAAACACAGTGGCAGAACTGGCTGTGCCAGATTCAGTCATCCGGCTGGTTCCTGGTAGCGTTACACTTATGCTGTAAAGATTATGCAATGGTGCCTGTAAGAGGAGCAGGCAGCCAGGCAGAAGATAAGAGGGAAGTGGGAGGCCTCTGTACCACCTAATGGTGGAGTACAGAAGAATGGAGCAGAAGGCATGATCTAATTTATGGACATGCCAGCTACTCCTGCGCCATCACACTACTGCACAAGTAAGGATTCTGCCAACCCCTTAGGCGTTGCAGTAATTGGGTCAGGATGGCAATCAATACCAGGATACTGAAGCTGAAGACAGACCTACTTATAAACTGTAACACCGCATCCCCTGGTTGCACTAAGAAACCAGACCCTTATACTATTCCCTCTCTCATCCACATGCACCACTCACTCTCTCTCTCTCTCTCTCTCTTTTTCTCCCTCCTTTTTTTCCTCTCCTTTCCCTCTTTCCTACCCATCTCTCTTTCTATCTATCTACTCTCCATCTGTCGCCTATCCCACTCTCCTCTCTTCCTCCCCTTTCCTCTCCTCTCCGTGCACTCCCCCGCCCTCTCTCCTCTTCTTCTCTCCCCATTCCCTCCCTTTCTTTTTGTCACATCTCTCTCCACCCCCTCTCCCTCTATCTCATCTCCTCCCCTTCTATTTCTCTATCTCCTCTTTGTCCTCTCCCCTCCCTCTTTCCCCTTTATTTCTCCTCTCTCTCTCTCTCTCTCTCTGCTATCCCTCTCTTTTCTCTCTCTTTGTGCGGTATGCACTATCATCCACCGCCCCTTACCACCCCGGCTACCTCAATAATACTAATCACATGTGCTCTAACATATGCGATTAGTATCCCAAAGGGCAGCTATCGCAATAAGAGCACCCTTTTGCAGCAAGTGCGGGTGAGCTGGTCCCCAGTGGCTCTCCCCTCTCTGCTACGGAGCTCCGCCTCCTCCTCCCTAAACCTGGAAGGTGCTAGGGAGAAGGAGGTCACTGGTCTGGGCAGCACAGCGGGAGGCTGCCCAGACACAGGTGACGAGAGTAGAGTGGCGGGGGTCAATGCAGGGCAGCGGGGGGGGGCGTGTGGGGTGGTGTGGGATGCAGTACAGATGGAGTCTTCTTCACCTAGCCTTCTCTGGCGAGCCATGGCTCCCCACAGCTCCCCACAGTTTATTATCATCTATTGTAAGCGCCATTTACCCTAGTTACGCCTCTGTTCCTGTCTCTGGTAAATTCCATTATTTTAAGTGCTAGGAGTTAAATTGATGAATCCATTTGACTTCAGAAAGATGCTTTCTGATATGACCTCTACCATTGTAACACTGAGACCAAATATAAATTGCTTTAATGTTGTTTCATAATTTATCCTAGAAAATAAAGTGAATGACAAATGGACGAATAGCTTTATAGAACTTAATGCTTTGTTTCTGACTTCAGCGCTTTATGTCTGACAGCCGGATTATAAGTGAGGCAATTCTCTTTCAATAATTCAATATCACTATTTAAAAATAATATTAGGTAGAGACTTCCTAATGAGAATTAAACTAGATTTGCAAAAATAATAAATAAATTCAATTTCAAACATAAAAGAAAATTATGAACCGAGAAAGATAAAAATTCAAATTTTAATATCCATCACTTATTGGGCATAACTCAGCATGGAGCGCTAATCAAAAAAAGATTGATTGATTATTGAATGATTGTGCATTCATACCATCTGCAATGTGCACGCATGAGGGAAAATAGCAACTGAGAATGCATGTGACTGGTAAACGCAATTTAGCCACAGTTTGACTTACAAGAAGCTGACATTTGAGGGCAGAAACAATGGGAGTGAGATGGTGCGCTATCAATAGCAGCTGGCACTGGGTTGTCACACCCAAAAATATATAGGAAATAAATAGGGGGTGTGCCAGCGCTAGCTGTTCCAATAATTAAGACGGTTCTTAAAAAGTATTATTTAATAATTACTAACATAATTGATGTACACCTAACATATACCATAAAAACATATATGAATAAAAATGAGCAATAGGGGAGAAAAACAACTCAGAAATTTGAGAATTTGAGCAAATTGAAACCTCCAACTTTTGGAAATGACAAGATTGTGTGATAAATTACCATAAATTACCAGGAACATGCACAAGTCCCAAAATGGCAAGAGTCCAGTATATACAGGTGTGGAGAACGTCGGTGGTAGAGTGGACAGGTCACTTTGGATGGATGGGTCCAAATGTAGTTTAATTGGCTCCCAATTAAACTACATTTGGACCCATCCATCCATCCAAAGTGACCTGTCCACTCTACCACCGACGTTCTCCACTCCTGTATATACTGGACTCTTGCCATTTTGGGACTTGTGCATGTTCCTAATTCCAGCACAGAAAGGAGGTACCAATACGCCAAATTGGGAGGCTTGAGCCCTTGGACATTTGGAGTCACCCTATACTGGACTTACTTATTTCCAGCCGATCTAAACGGATGGTAATTTATTACACAATCTTATCATTTCCAAAAGTTGGAGGTTCCAATTTGCTCAAATTCTCAAATTTCTGAGTTTTTTTTTTCTCCCATATTGCTTATTTTTATGGTATATGTTAGATGTACATCAATTATGTTAGTAATTATTAAATAATCATTTTTAAGAACCGTCTTGTCTTAATTATTGGAACAGCTAGCGCTGGCACACCCCCTATTTGAGGGCAGAAACCTGCCATTTTCTCGGCGTACCCAGCCATTTTGAAATAGGGTCTGTAACGTCAGCGATGACCACTTCCACCCTGTCTCAGTTAAAGATTAGTGGAGGCCAAAGACCTACTCATGTTTGCACAGATGACAAAGTATCTTCGATGTCTCAGGAATTGCAGATGGATTTGCAAATGGATTTGCAAATGGGCAACAGTTAGATATACATTAGCAATTCATTCACAATTTTGCGCAGGGTTTTTTTTCCTTTCAGACTGGGCGGCGGCTTTCTGCTCACATTTCGACAAATTCAATGATTATGGATCCATGCTGAATTAAGCTCATTGTGTGAATGACAACAAATTTGGATTGCAACCTGGTTTATTCCAGATACAAAGTTAATATTTGCTTTTATGCTTTGCTGACAGAATCAACCCATTAACCTCTTGAGTGGTGGGTTTTCCTGGGGCGGAACAGAGGTTTATCCTGCCCCAGAAATATTTACCACTCAAGCTACAGCCGCTGCCTTCTGCAGAAGCACCTGTTCCCCTGTGGCTGCTAACAGAAGAGCTGCTGGGGGGGGGGATTCTGGGAGGGCTCGGGCACGCTGGTGTGTGGTCGGTTGTTCGTGTGTTCAGGAGCCCAAACATGAGCGCTCTTGAGCAGCCCCAAACTTTCCTGAGAGGGTTCTCCTGCCTGGTCACTGCTGCAAACGGCAGCGGGGGCAGTGGCAGGGGAGCCCTGGTGATCCGGCGTAAGATCACCAGGGTGGAGAGTCGGGACTAGTCGGAGATGAGCAAAGGGGAGGTGACAGGGGGGTTCCCTTAGAGGTGGTGCACCAGTGGTGCACAGCTGGAGGCACCATTGGCACACACCTACCAATCAGTGACATGCCTGGAAATTTCTCAGGAGGGCCCGCTCCTGCATTGCAGCTCAGCCCGAGAAATTTCCGGGCATACCACCAAAGTGGTTAATGGTCATATAATTACTTCAATCCATGTGATTTTCACCTCATTTAAATAATTTTTGTTGAGACTTTTTTAAGAGGTCTTTTTGCCATCTATACGGTCACATCCTTTAAACACCATATTACTCCTATTTGAACCATTTAAATTCGATTTTTCCCATATTTCAATATAAAGATTCACATAGGTAATAGACCAGGCATGTCCAAACTATGGCCCTCCAGCTGCTGTGAAACCACAAGTCCCAACATGCCTTACCACCGTTTTGCTATTAGGGAATGCTAAAACTATGGCAAGGCATGCTGGGATGTGTAGATTCACAACAGCTGGAGGGCCACAGTTTGGACATGCCTGGAGTAGACAATCTTGTCCCTGTCCATCCAGTGAATCGTTACCCTAATAGTAGTGATCACATATGATTATGTTATGAAATACAGTATAAGAGGGATATTTATCAAACCTGCTTGATTGTAGAGATTGTTGGCCAAATGAACCAATCAGATGGCAGCTAAAAATTGCTGTACATGCCATATAATGATATATGCACATGCGCAGAAATGCACAAGGAAAATTTGCATGGAAAACATTGCTCCCCCGTGCGAAAGTGCGGGGGAGCGAGTCAACCAAAATGAGACCCTTTGTAGGAACTCTCGGGGGGGGGAAGCATTTTTATGTTCTAAGTAAAACATTTCAGAAGGTGAATTCAATTCTATTTATATGACAGATTTATTACCCTTAAATGATAAAGGATTATTAACATGATACATTAAAGTCTCTTCTGTTTTAGAATCATTATCCATGACGTTACTCTCTTCCCAAAATGTTCTTAATACATTTTCTTGATCTTATGTATCCAACATAATGGGGAGTCATTGGTAGGAATTTTCTTCAATTATTTTATGGCAAATGCTATTACTGGCATGTTTAGCTTTATAATGCTGTGGAACACAGTGAGTGTAAAAAGCATCAATGTGATTGTAACATTGGGCCTAATTCAGACCTGATCGCTGGGGTGCTTTTTCTTGGAGCCCTGCGATCAGGTATATGTCACCTAGCCACAGTGAAACCCCCTGACGCAAGCCTGTGAATTGCTTAGCAATTTAGCTGGACCAGCAATTAGACTGCACATATTGGAAAATCATTTGATATAGGGTGGTCTGCGCATGGATTTGCAGCTTTGCGTAGCCCAGAACGTACTAGAATAGAACAGGCTGTTTGGGACCGGAGATAACATCACACAACTTCCCCTGAAATGCCTGGGCGCTCCTACGTATTCCCTGACACTCCCAGACAACATCTGGTTACCACTCCCACATGCCAGCTTCCTGTCAATCAACTTGCATATGGTCAGCCATTAAAAATGTAGCAGGATTTTATCACAGGATGGCCTTGTGTATGTGTACTATGGCCTTTATTTTGCAGCAGTGTGATCAGGTCTGAATTACAGTATGTCCATTGTTTAGATAGTGTATTTGTAAGGCCAGCAGAGGTGAAACCGGAGCTACCCACTATATCTGTTGCCCCGAACAGATGTCCGTGATCACGTGCGGGTAGTAGGCTTCTCCTTTAACCGCCCGGCTGTAAGGGCGAATTAGGTCCGCCCAGACTCTGTTGCAGTCAGGTCTTACGGGTGGACAACGTGATCACTGAGACTGCATGGGCGCAAATACAATAAGGGCAGACCGGAATCCACCTGAAGTGGCACAGATGGTGGTTAACCACCCGAGATGGCAATATAAATAGGTGGACACTGTTAATAGATATACCATCTGGATGGTATTATGGGTACAAACGCAACAATGCGCAGGATGGAGTAACAAATAAAACAGGCGCAACAATGCACAGGGGTGTAACAATAAGGAAAATGGGAAGAAGAAGGTACTGCAGGGTAACCCCTGACTTATCTTTGAGATGACCAAAGCCGCAGATAAGGACCTCCAAACTTCCGGGTACTGTAGGAATCAACTGGAGCAGGACTTCTGCAGGAACCAGGAATAAGCACAGCAGGGAACCAACACGGTGATGAGACAGACTCTGGGAACCAGGAACACGAACACAGCACTACAAGGCTTGGATGCTATAACCGGCGCCTGACTGTCAGGCAAGCCGGCTTTTATTCAAATCTGCCGCCCCCTGTGGTGTGGCGACGTCAGGTGCACTCCGTAAATTCCTCCCCCTGCTGCGGCGCCTGAGGCGGAAGCTCGGGGCGTTGCCTAGCAATGTCCCTGACGCTTCCGAGCACACAGCGCCGAAAGAAGATGGCCGCCGTCCCTGCAGCGCTGAAGCTGCGGAGGGGACCAGGCGGCGGCGGGGCACCGAACAGCGCCTAACAGTATTACACCCAATATTGCTGTGTTTTTGTTCTGTTACTGTTGTAGGGCCTGAGTGCTGTATTAAAGCTGGTGAGAGTGTAGGTAGCAGACACTCTCTGAGATGAAAAAATGGGACCTAATTGACTCGGAGTAATTTTGGTAAAAGAAAGGGTTATTTGAGTATATCTGAAACTGTTGGTCTCATAGGCTTTTCATGTATAACAGTCTACAGTATATACAGTAATTTACACAGAATGGTGAGCAACATATCCAGTGAGCAGCAGTTGGGTATAACAACACAGAGTTATTGCATACTTGCCTACTTTTTTTTTATCTCCTCTCCAGGAGAAGCTTTACGGGTGGGGCTGGTTCTTCACATCATTAAGCCCCACCCACTGTGGCAGAATGCTGTAATTCAAGATTCAATGGGGACATGAAAGAATGTGCCTAAAATTACACAATTTGCACCATTTTAGCCCACCTCCATTCATACTGACTGGAGTTCCCCATATTATCTCCCCATCCTGTCCACTTTACTAGAAAGTGTGTGGGATATGGGAGAGCCATCTACTCTTCTAGGAGTGCTGGGTACTAACACCATAAATCTGTACATAAAAAGTACTGAAAGCATGTTTGAGTTAATGGGAGAAGAGGAGGAGATTCACTTGACAGTTTCAAGTTCACAGGAAGGCGACAAACACTGCATTAATAGTATGCAGATCATGATGGGCATATGGGACATTTAACCTTAATGTAGATGGGCCTAGAAAACCATAGCAGCTTCCACTCCTGTCAGCTACTAATAGGAAACTGAGTGTCACAAATACACAATGCTATATGTATACTGCATTTACAAATAGGACTTAAAGGCAAAGAGGTTAAAGCTCTCAATTAGCTTGCATCTGACATGTAGGTGGCCATACCTTGGCTCCTATGTTGATAGGCTGATCACTAGATAAATCCATTCCCAGACTAGCAAAGAGTTGATAGCACCAGTGGCGGTTTCAGATGTGGGGAAGCCACACCAGCTGCCACCCCAAATGCTGCCAGATATAGCCAGCTGGGTCTCACTGGCACTTTGTGTGGCTTCCCTATTACGTTTTTTGTTTGCTGAAATATCTTGACATAAATGCTTAAAATGTGTAGTTGGGACAGAGCCATGGTCAAAACCGATGAGACACAGACAAAGCTACAGAGACTGCATATGAGAGGGAAGTCACATCACATTCTGGAGATCAGATATTCTAAATTGCAGAAACAAGAGTGCAAGAGTCTGGAACCTAATACTCACGCAGTTCCCTTGACAGTAAAAAGAGGCTTTTATAGTAGGGGAATGTGGTACCTGCTCTTAAAGTATTCAGTGTTATGGTGCCCATACACATGTGAGAAATCACATAGATCGCATGCCATATCTAAAAAAGTATATGTGCACCATACCACTGAATACTGGCCAGCTTTATATTAACACTACGTTAGGAACTGTGCTTGGACGTGCCCTCTCCCACCTCTAAATTGTCATCATATACAAAACATTGAAGAAAAAACTGAGGCCCTTTGGGTGACCATAGAAATAGGGGAGAAGGACATTATTCGTACTGGGGTCATCTATAGGCCACCAGGCCAGGGGCAGGATTTGGACAGGAGCCTATTGCTTGATGTCACTAAAATGGCTTTAAAGGGAGAGGTCATAATCATGGGAGACTTTAATCTACCTGATGTGAATTGGGAGGAGTCTTTTGCAAGATCATCTACAAGTGGCAAATTTCTAAATTCCCTACAGGGAGCATCTCTCAAGCAATTGGTGAGGGAGCCTACTCGCAAAGACTCAATATTAGATTTAATACTCACAAATGGTGACAGGATATCAGGCATATATGTGGGTGAGAACTGGGATCCAGTGATCATCAAGCAGGATGGTTTAGTATCAAGGCAGGGTCCAACTCCAGTCACACAAAAAGTAAGGTGTTGGATTTTAGAAAGGCTGACTTTGCAAAAATGGGGAGACGTTTAAGCGACTCATTAGCGGATTGGAGGAACTTGAAAGGAGTGGAGGAGAGGTGGAAAAAATTAAAAAGTGCAATACTAAAAGCAACGGACCTTTGTATCAAAAGGGTTAAGAAAAGTACCAGGAAAAGTAAGCAAGGTATCAACTAGTGTAAAAGCAAAAAAGATGGCCTTTAGGACATACAAGCAAACTCAAAATAATAATGACAAAGAAGTGTATCTTGCCAGATGCAAAGAGGCTAAGAAAGTGGTCAGGCGTGCCATGGCTCAAGCTGAGGAGAAAATGGCTCAATCGGTAGATAAAGGAAACAAAACTTTTTTTTAAGTATATAAGTGAAAGGAAAAAATCAAATGGAGGAATAATAAGACTGCGGACAGACACTGAGAATTTGGTGGAGGGAGACAAGGCAATGGCAGATCATCTAAATAATTACTTTTGCTATGTATTCACTATAGAAGGAGAAGGGAAGGGACCACAGTTAAGTTGCAAGGACATTCATAAAAATAAGGTAGATGGAAGTACATTTACTAGGGAGAAAGTCCTAACAGAACTTTCAAGACTGAAAGTGGATAAATCAATAGGGCCAGACGGAGTGCATCCAAGGATACTAAAAGAACTAAAAGATGTGTTGGTAGCGCTATTAACAGATTTATTCAACCAGTCACTAGATACAGGTGCAGTTCCAGAGGACTGGAGAAGAGCAAAAGTAGTTCCGCTGCACAAAAGCGGAAGCAAAGAAGAAGCAAGTAACTACAGACCAGTGAGCCTTACATCAGTAGTAGGGAAATTTATGGAAACACTATTAAAAGAAAGAATAGTGGAATATCTTAAATTAAACAATTTACAGGATCCAAAACAGCATGGTTTTACTGCAGGGAGATCATGCCAAACAAGTCTCATTGACTTTTTTGACTCCGTGACCAAAATACTAGATGAAGGAGGGGCTGTAGATGTGGCATATCTAGACTTTAGTAAGGCATTTGACACTGTCCCACATCGAAGGCTGCTAAATAAACTTGAAAGTGTGGGATTAAATTATAAAACAATTAAATGGATAAGAACCTGGTTGCAGGATAGGAAACAGTTGTAGTAAATGGAGTGCATTCTATGGAGGGACATGTTACCAGTGGAGTACCCCAGGGATCTGTTCTTGGACCAGTGCTCTTTAATATCTTTGTTAGTGACATTGCAAATGATATTGAAGGGAAAGTATGCATTTTTGCAGATGACACAAAGATATGCAACAGAGTAGACACACCAGGAGGGGTAAATCAAATGACTGATGATCTAAGTAAACTTGAGAATTGGTCAAGAGCATGGCAACTACAGTTTAATGCTAAAAAATGCAAAATTATGCACTTGGGACTCAAAAACCCAAAGGCTCAATATAGTATCAAGGGTACTATAATGGAAACTACTGAGGAGGAAAGAGGAGTCACTATTTCAAGTGACTTAAAGGCAGGAAAGCAATGTAGCAAAGCAATGAGGAAGGCTAGTCAGATGCTTGGTTGCATAGGGAGAGGAATCAGTAGCAGAAAAAAAGACGTAATAATGCCACTTTATTGGTTTCATCTGGAATACTGTGTCCAGTTCTGGAGACCATATCTTCAGAAGGATATAAATACATTGGAGAGTGTACAAAGAAGGGCAACTAAAATGGTGCATGGCCTACATCACAAAACTTACCTGGATAGACTAAAAGATCTTGTATAGTTTGGAGCAGAGAAGGGAAAGGGGGGACATGATAGAAATCTTCAAATATATCAAGGGTTTTAACATAGTACAGGAGGGAAATTTTCTTCAAAGGAAAAGAAGTAATAGAACACGAGGACATGCACTGAAACTGGAGGGAGGTAGGTTCAGGGGAAATGTTAGAAAAAATTACTTCACAGAAAGGGTAGTGGATAAGTGGAATAGCCTCCCATCAGAGGTGGTAGAGACTAAAGGTGGCCATACACACACAGATTTATCTTCAGATCTGTCTGGTTGGAACAAAAACGTGGTTATGGATGAGCGCAAATGACAGTTGACCATTTGCTTGGAAATGCTGGATAACTGACAAACTGTCACTCATCCATGACCATGTTTTTGTTCCAACCAGCCAGATCTGACGATAAATCTTACTAGTGTATGGGCACCTTAAGACAGTAGAACAATTTAAACATGCTTGGGATAGGCATATGAATATCCTTACAAAGAAATAAGGATTAAAAAGGGTTGAGATTACCTGAAGGGTAAAAAAAGAGGCAGACTAGATGGGCCAAATGGTTCTTATCTGCCTTCAAATTCTATGTTTCTATATTTTAAATGAGCACTCCCAACTTAACATGTTTTTTTTTAATTGTCAAAATTGGGGTATATTTGCATAGGGGTGGGGCTAGAATGTCTAATTGCATAGCCTACCTATATTTATCTCCACATTTTGCCTACTTCAATAGCAATTGGGTGGAATGGTGGAGAGGTACCTAATTTTCCATTGGTGTGGAGGACTACCTAAAATAATGGGTGTCTCTCGCAGGATCCAGGAAAGTAGGCAAGTATTATCTATATACTATGCATTGCAGAGCGTTAAAGTGGAGAGAGATAAAGGGTTAGAGGGGTCTAATTACTAAGCCTTGAAGAGATATAAAGTGGAGAGAAATACAGTACCAACCAACCATCTGCTGTCAATTTACAAAAACAGCCTGTGACACGGCAGTTAGGAACTGATTAGCTGGTACTATTTCTCTGTGCACTTTATCTTTCTCCAATGCTTAGAACACAGACCCCTTTGTTTACTATGAAGCACTTTTCAAAGACAATATGCCTTTAGAGATATTAAATGCTGGATTTAAAGGGGCAACTGTATTTAATCCAAAGCCAGGCATATGTTCTATCTATATGGTCAACACATCCCCATATATCACTGTATACCAAGAGAACTTCTTAAAGCAGCATGGAGGGGTAGCTTTATCAAACCATAAAAGGAGATGTAATGGAGATAAAGTACCAACCAATCAGCTTCTGTCATTTTATTGGCTCCTGCTAGAAAACTTTCATAAACTGATTGATTGGTACTTTGACCATCTCGACCAGGCATGTCCAACGTTGACCCTCCAGATGTTGTGAAATTACACATCCCAGAATGCTTTGCCACAGTTTTGCTATTAGAGAATGCTAAAACTATTGCAAAGCATGCTGGGATGTGTAGTTTCAAAACATCTGGAGGGCCAACGTTGGACACGCCTGATCTAGACTTTATCTTTCTTGGAGCAAAACTACCCTTTGGGGCTTCTTAAAAAAGATGGCAAAGCCCTACATTATTTTCATTGAATTTAGGAGTTTACTAATATCATAAATACTAGAAACCCAATGTCATAGAGGGCCTGAAAAAAAAACAAATAAAAAAATGGCAATATGCCATTTACAACACAAAGGCAAGGCATTGGCAAGGAAAGGCTAAGGCCTTACCCTATGGTCATGATTGGTGGTTCAGCTTCTCAAGAAGATGGATTCTCATGAAGATGGAAGCCCTCTTCCATAATGAAAAAGTAAAAAAATAAATCTAAAGCACAGATATCAAAAATCCCCAAGTAGAGTCCAAGTGTGTCTGCGGTTGCGATGTTTAGGCGTGACCTTTCCAAAACTGTACGGGAAGAGGAGGCTCCTTCCACCATTTGCATGCACTCTTCAAGGGCTCGGAGGAGCACCACCAATTCAGTTGCTGCCTTTGAGATTGACACAGATATAGGAGACAAGAAAAAGATGTCCTGTGTCGGTGCACCAAATTAGGGATAGAAATAAAATCTAACTTTTATTAGTACAATTAAGAACTGCGAGATAAAAACAACATACAATAACAGACAAGGGTGGGATATAACACTCTTAAAACTAAGGTGGCAGGCTGATGATTGTAGTGTAATATACTGTATGTGTTGTTTTCACTTAGAACCAAGTGCTGGTGGTCCATACAGGGGATAGCCTGTGCGGGCCACTTGCTGGTATCGTTGGCACGAGAGGGTTAAATAACCTCTTTATTATGTGCTCAGTACCAGTTTAACCACAAATAGAAAGGCAGTGGGACGTGGTGCCACGGCCGGTGGAGGTTAATAGTCACTACAGGTATATGGGCCAAGGTTGGGCCAGTGAAAGTACCTCCCGTGACCACCGTCCTTCAGTGTTGGACGCCCCCTGTGAGCACACTTCGTCAGATCGCACCTATTGCTCCCATTTGGCTACAACTTTGCCTATTACTGGAGTCTATGTGATGTTCTGGAGTGCCTCAGGGTTGATCCACTATGCCAGTCCTATGGAGTCGCCTCCAGGGGGACCTAGCTCCACTCAGCCAGTCCTATGGAGTCGCCTCCAGGGGGACCTAGCTGTTAGCAATAAAGCCCTTACAAGGGCTAAAGCGATAGCGCACAGGTTCAACAAAATTTCAACATTGATATGAAAATAAACAAACAACTACAATCATCTGCCCGCGCACCGCTAGCCCCTGGAGGCGACTCCATAGGACTGGCATAGTGGATCAACCCTGAGGCACTCCAGAACATCACATAGACTCCAGTAATAGGCAAAGTTGTAGCCAAATGGGAGCAATAGGTGCGATCTGACGAAGTGTGCTCACAGGGGGCGTCCAACACTGAAGGACGGTGGTCACGGGAGGTACTTTCACTGGCCCAACCTTGGCCCATATACCTGTAGTGACTATTAACCTCCACCGGCCGTGGCACCACGTCCCACTGCCTTTCTATTTGCGGTTAAACTGGTACTGAGCACATAATAAAGAGGTTATTTAACCCTCTCGTGCCAACGATACCAGCAAGTGGCCCGCACAGGCTATCCCCTGTACGGACCACCAGCACTTGGTTCTAAGTGAAAACAACACATACAGTATATTACACTACAATCATCAGCCTGCCACCTTAGTTTTAAGAGTGTTATATCCCACCCTTGTCTGTTATTGTATGTTGTTTTTATCTCGCAGTTCTTAATTGTACTAATAAAAGTTAGATTTTATTTCTATCCCTAATTTGGTGCACCGACACAGGACATCTTTTTCTTGTCTCCTATATCTGTCTCAAACCTATGTCCAAGGTAGCACACCCCCATATGTAATACCAACTGGTCTTTAACATTGGAATAAAGGGGGTCCTCTCTATTTATTATTGTGTCTTGTGCGACCCACAAAAAAAACCCCTGTATCCCGCCTTTGAGATTGAGACTGTAGAAGTTCCCCAGGATGAGGAGGATATTGGTGTATATGGCGCTGAGGACAATTCCATCTTGCACCTCTTTTCTTTACATTGGGGCCTATTTTTAAAACTGCTATCCTGCCTGACACCGCAGTACCACTCCGAGATGGGCCACGGGTTTGTGTCACTGACTTGTGTGGCTTGGCAATAAAAACAATATTGTGTGGTGTTCAGAATACACTGGAAATGAGTGAAAATGTATGTTATTGAGGTTATTACTGTAGGAACAACAACAACGAAAAAAATTCTGTGAGTTTTGCTGTTTTTATTTTTATTTAAAAAAAACTACATATCCAAAACACAAAAGGAGATCCAGAACACTACACCCGAAAAGTGTGCAGTGCACATCTCTACTAGAACATTAATAATAAGGTGCATAGCCTTCCACTGTTCTTTGGCCAGATATGCCACGTTCCTTTAGTCTGCTACCGAAGTATACAATAAATTGGCAATCAGGATTATGGGATTTAATCATCTTTAATTAGTGAAACACAATGCAATCATACAGAGTTTAGGATTATGTTTTCAAAGCTAAACGGATAAACGTATATAGTACATTGGATTTTGCAGTACTATTGTATTTTTACTCTTAATAATAGTTGTTCCTAAGGGCATTACATTTAATGTCCATAAACACATACTGTACTGTATAAAGTGCTCCTGAATGCCTAGGTGTAAGAATAAAGTGCACTGTAAAAAAGCAGTACTGCTTGATGATGGATAAACATGACACTTACAAGATTTGATATTACAAAGTGTACAGCACAACACAGACTGAATTTAATATTGTAGGCATTCTATTTATCACAGGACATGCATCATAATTCAGATGTCTGTGTCTGACAAGGTCAAAATTTACCACATTGTACACGAGAAAACATTACGTTGGAGCAGCTTGATCACATCTTAAATCAGGGGCAGCATAATTCTAGACATGAAATCTAATGCTGTCACAACTAGGATATTTTTCGCTATGATATGACAAATAAAACTCAGTAGAACTTCGAATTAAAATGCACAGAAAAGAACAAAACCATAAATACTTCAGAAGGGTGACAGATAATTAATATGTATTATCTGTGATTTAGTTCTCACTCAGGAGCCGTCACACTGTGGAATGGGATGCGATGGAAAAACACAACTGTATCTGTAAGTCTAATACAAAACTGCAAGTAAGTAAGGAGTTTCAAAGCATGGCTTCCTAACAAAACAAAATGTGTATTATTGTTCTCATTTGAAGATACATGGTACACATTAATATTGTCTTGTGAAGATATATACCAGAGATTTGTTTCATGTGTAACTATTAACCAATATGTTCAATATGCCAAACATTGATAATCATTGATACAGTATCAAGTATTGGTATTTAAACACATTAGGGGAGATTTACTATGATGGGAGTTATATTTCAGATGGGATGTTGCTAAGGGCAACCAATCAGATACAGGGCCAGATGCACTAAGCTTTAAAAGTGATAAAATGGAGAGTGATAAACAACCAACCAATCAGCTCCTGCCTGATGTTTTTTAAACACCGTCTATGACAGGCATGTCCAACCTGCGGCCCTCCAGCTGTTGTGAAACTACACAGCCCAACATGCCTTGCCGTAGTTTTAGCATTCCTTAATATCAAAACAGTGGCAAGGCCTTCTGGGGTGTGTCGTTTCACAACAGCTGGAGGGCCGCAGGTTGGACATGCCTGGTCTATGACATGGCAGGTAGGAGCTGATTGGCTGGCTGTTTATCACTCTCCATTTTATCACTTTTTGAAAATTAGTGCATCTGGCCAACAATCTATTATCTTCTAGAAGGTGCTCAATAAATAATAAGTCAATTCTGATTGGTTGCCCATCCCATGTGAAATAGAACTCCCATCTTAGTAAATTTCCCTCATTGTCTATTGTCTGTTTTCTATGTCCTATGCAATTATGAGATTGTTCTACAGTATTTCAACTTCTCTAAGTGCTTAATTTACTATGGGCCTAATTCAGTAAGGATCACATAAGTGTTGTGAGAGTATATTGCGGTGCTTGTGGTGTTGTTAGACGACACACTTTTGGAAGCTTAACCAGGAATGTAGTTTGTTTGTGGTATGGACAGAATTAACATTCTACAGTAGTAGATACTGATAGCATGTAATAACAGGCAGGGCACTCTGGTGTATGGTGCAGGTACTGTACTTATCGTTCCTGTAGCTGCAGTGGATGGAAATGGAGGTCTCACATAGAGTAGAAGTCTGCACAGCCTGCAGACTTGAAGATTGAGGGTCTGTGAGGTATATCAGTGGCTCTAGCACTGCTGCACTATGCAGGGAACCCTCTGAGGTGTTTATTGACAGGATCCCTCTCTTCCTCCAGAGGAGTAGATTGCAGGTACCCAGGACGCGCTCTTCAAGTTAATGGCGCCGTCCTACACTGCGGGGCTCAGTCTCCTAAACTGGTTGTACAGTGCGGGACACTTCTTCACTGACAAGGCACACTGACACACTGACTAGAAAAGAGCACGCTGTCACCAATGGGGGGACACACAGCGCACGGAGACACAGGGAATGCCCACACAAGGGGACGGGGAGCGCAAGGGGACAAACAGGCTGCAGACTGATGCTGCTACTGTCGCCGACAAAGGACAGGTGCAGACCGCACCTCTCTAACAATAAGCTGCTTGCAGCAGCTTTGCACATGTCAATTAAGCAATGCAAATGCAGGTGAAGATGCATACCACACCCTGTCTGCATTTGCATGGAATCGCAGTGCAAGAGGAACATTAGACCATCGTTCATGGTTCCTTTTGTGACTGCAGCCTGAGCACACATAGTGGCCAAGGGTGTCCCATTCAGCAGAACCCGCTTGGCTGGAAGGAGCCTTTAGTCTCCTACATGGCCGCCCACATACGGGGTGGGGCTGCAGCCCTTGGGTCCCCTTGATCCGGTTGACAGTGGCTGGATCCTGTTCTGCAAGATCTGGCCACAACACTGTGTGTGACCCCACACAGCCTATTTCCAGCTAGCGAGCACCCTTCTCTCCATGGTTCCATAGACTCTGGCATTGCGCCAGAGGCGACTGCGCATGCGCAGATCTCCAGAAAACATGCCATCCTCCATGTTCCAGGGACAAAATGCCCTATTGCTTATGTGCGGCAACCATTTTGATGGTGATTTTTGTCACAGATCCAGTGTCCAGCACAGAACTCGTAAAGGTGAGTATTAAAACATGGATGCAGTGTTAGTTAAAGGTTTTGTGCATGGGGGGGTAGTGCTGCAGCTTCTCCTATCTGCCGATGTGACAATAATTAATGGTGCTGAGCATCAGGAGCTGAGGCACACTGAGTGCAAAAGTGTGCAGTGCATTACTGGGAGTTGACTAAGCCCCACAAGACTTTATACAAGAGGTTATAGGCTGAGAGGCTTGTTCTGAGCTCTGGTTGGTGGAGCTCATCACATGCTTTTCATGCCCGAGAAGGACAGCAGCAGCAGCATCATTTTGGGAGGGTTTTTAATCA
Organism: Crinia signifera; assembly: GCF_055691185.1. Taxonomy (NCBI): domain Eukaryota; kingdom Metazoa; phylum Chordata; class Amphibia; order Anura; family Myobatrachidae; genus Crinia; species Crinia signifera. The sequence continues at coordinate 89,739,881 of NC_139217.1, read as the reverse complement.
GAGGCATTGCTGAGCCTAGGAGGTTTCCTACAGAGCAAGGTACAGAGGGACAAAAACAGGCTTTCTATTTGTGTATATATATCCCCTCCCTGCAGCTACCCATTTACTATTGATTCTTTAACCTGAGCCCCTTATGGGCACTTTCCCATTAGAGCTTTCCGATTATCAGCCTGTTGTACATTCTAGATCCCACAAGACATCTAATACCAGAAAGTTTGTACATACTCTCCCACGTCATTTTTCCCTATTCTTTCTGACCACCTTCAGTTGTAGACCACGTATATTATGGGTAATACTCTCCAGATAATCCAGATTCCCTGACTAGAAGCTTACCTATGGGGTTTACATGTACTCTCCTAAAGGAGTTTACATATACTCTCTTATCAAGAGATAAGTGCAAGGGTGATAAGGAGAGATAAACGTCCAGCCAATCAGCTCCTTACTGACTTTTTTCAAACACAGCCTGTAACATGGCAGTTGGCAGGTGATTGGCTGGACGTTTATCTCTCTTTATCACCCTTGTATTTATCTCTTGTTAAGGCTTGATACATCTGCCCCAATGTCACTTGTTGTTATCTGCTCTATGAATCCCAACGTTTGTTTTAGGGGAGAGGAAAGGGACAGGTGCTGCTTGATTATACCCCCTGAGATTTGACCACACCCAAGTGATAACTGGTGACTCATGTTGATGTGTTGGGAAGTATTAGTACTTGCATAGCGGTTTTTATCAGTGACTACTCTATGAAGTACACTATATGCTTTTGTACTTCATACAGTATTAATAATAAAGCCAGTGATTCTATGTGAACAAAAGAGTAATAAGCTCTATAAAATATAAAAACCAGAAAAGAAGAAAATGTAGTACAAACTAAAACAAACTAATAGAAATATCAACATTGAGAAGAAACATTGGGCCTTCTTCTAGTTCACTCTTAAGGTGCCCATACACGTACTGATTAGCGGGTAATTTTTGTGCTAAAATAGCCTAGTTGTGCATGCATTGTGCATGGGATGCAATGCTATTTTAGCACAAAAAGTACTGGGTAATTGGTACGTGTATGGGCACCTTTAGAGGCATATTCCTTCTCAGATGGACAAAACCATGTGCACTGCAGGTGGGGAAAATGTTACTTGTGCAGAGAGAATTAGATTTGGGTGGGGTTTTTCTTCAAAGTGAGATCTATATTGCAGTGTAAAAATAAAGCAGCCAGTATTTTCCCTGCACAGAAACAGCCTGCGATGACTTGCATCCTATGTAGAAATCATGTAGAAATCTTTTGATGGTGAGCCTGTTACAAAGGATTTCTGACATATTCGCATGGGTGAATATGTCCATTTACAAGGCAGGATATCACTGGACCTGGCTGCTGCGAATTCCCAGCAGTATGATCAGGTCTGAATAGGGGCCTTAAAGCCGCCATACACTATGCTATTTGGGCCCAATTTTGGCAGATTGGGCCAAGAAATCTGGGAAATCAGCCCACATAGCATGTGTCTGATGCCCGATCCAAGCTGGAGATCATACTGTACATGTAAGATCTCCAGGTCGGACACTCGCGGGATTGCATGAGATAGATCGCACGCCCACTCCCTGTCAATCACCTCCTCCCCCACAGAAACCAGATGCGACTTCTCCTGTAGAAGAGTGTATGGAGGCCTTTAGTTACACACACTTAGTTTAGGCACCAGACACAGTTACCAGAGCTCCGGACACTCAATATACTTATCTGTCACGTGTGATGTCTCTGTACTGTACATGATTTGTTTGCCTTGGCATTGATGGGCGAGCACTCATCCCTTCCAATTATAATCCATTACTCAGGTACAGTACTGAGATAATAATATACTGTTTTGCATCATACTGTAAGTTTGTATAAAGTAATAATGCTTTATGCAATCATAATAAATTATAAATAATAAAGTCAAAAGAAATGCTCTCATAGCAAAATTATACATTGTGTCACAATATTTTGATTCAACCTAGTAAGCAGAAAATACTGTGGTAATCAGTATCCAGCCATTTCCTGTGTTGGCTCCTGTTATAACCACATCGGTTTTTCAAGAATCACTATAGCTGTTGACTGCGTCATAAAATTTAGCAACACTCGTTCATCCTGACATCTAGCCAAAGTATGAACTCTATATTATGTACAGTACGTGATAGATATATTAACCCTTACTCACTTTCCTACAATATCCTACAAGTGTATAGAGTATCCTTATTCTATGTTATATACATTTTAGAGGGCCAGATGCACTAAGCATCAAAAGTGATAAAATGGAGAGTGATAAACAACCAACCAATCAGCTCCGGCCTGACATTTTTCAAACACAGTCTGTGACATGGCAGGTCGGAGCTCATTGGCTGGCTGTTTATCACGCTCCATTTTATCACTTTTGAAGCTTAATGCATTTGCCCTAAAGCTGTTTACATTGCTTACTTTAGAAGTTGATCTAAAATAGTTAAATCAACATACTCTTCCTATATTTGCTCCCAGTTGCCATAACCACTTCACACAGCAGAATGGATTGCCTATTGTAGTACCAGCACTATTCGTAGCCAATAATGTCCAAGAAATGGTCTGTCACAGATCATAGGTGCCGATTTATGTTTTTGCTGGTGGGTGCTCAAGTCAAAAATGGCTTTATGGGGAAGGGGTGTGGCCACAAAATAATACAAATTTATATTACAGAGTACAGTTGTCTCCAAAATTCAAATTACAGCAACAGAGTTCCACATACATAAATGCCCACACAGTGCAGGTACATAAATGCCCACACAGTGCAGGTACATAAATGCCCACACAGTGCAGGTACATAAATGCCCCCACAGTGCAATTACTCCGTGGACAGAATACACTCTTCCCGGCATACTGTTTCCCAGGTGGTGGGTCCGGCAATGTGGGTGCTGCAGCCGCAAATTAGCAAGTTAATATGGCGGCCCAGCAGCGGGCCTCAGGCCCGTAGGTGCTCATCAATTTCCGTGGGTGCTCGGGCCCTTGAGCACCCACAGAATCGGCACCTATGTCACAGATACAGTCCAGGCTTAAATTTAGAAGAATGTAGAAAGAATTAATGGCCTTTCCATGCTCTGCAACTCAGCTAGTGCAAAGTTCAACAGAAGCTAATCTCTATTTTTTTTACATAAAATACCAGTCAAAAGTTTGGACACACCTTCTCATTCAATGGTTTTTGTTTATTTACCGTATATACTCGAGTATAAGTCGACCCGAATATAAGCCGAGGCACCTAATTTTACAACAAAAAAACTAGGAAAACTTATTGACTCAAGTGGGACCCTCACTCGAGTATAAGCCGAGGGGGGCTATTTCAGCATAAAAAATGTTCTGAAAAAGTAGGCTAATACTCGAGTATATATGGTAAATTATTTTCTAGAGACTGTTTATGAAATTAACTTGTCTATTATGCTTTAAATAATCTTGTTTTCAGTAGTTATTTGAGACAAGAGACAAAGCAATTTTCTGAGTCTAACTCAATGTCATAGTAGTTGAATTATTGCAAAGTGCAAATGAAGATATGAACAACATATTGTACACATGGTATAGTGCAGTGATGGCTAACCTTGACACTACAGCTGATGTACCACACATCCTAGCATTCCCTGCTACAGTTTTTCTATTTGGCCATGCTAAAACTGGTGCAGGGAATGCTGGGATGTGTAGTTCAAGAGCAGCTGGAGTGTCAAGGTATCAAAGTACCAGCTGTGTTTCATTCATACCCCTTTTAGACATACTACCTGGGATTTTAGACTCGGTTCAGTCCCGGGTTTTTAAAAACCCCAGGTCCATTGCAGGTGCGCATGACCCGGGATTTTTGACGACTAAAATACCGGGTAGAGCCATTCAGGCATACGCTAGTCCCGGGATTGTGGGCATGCACGTATAAAATCCCGGGATTTTGCTGTATGTTTGAAAGGGGTATCAATTATCCCATCAACTGCAGCCCGTAAGGCAATTGCAGGAACAGTGCCTAAACATTGGGACATTTGAGGGGTATGGTAAGACTCCTGTCTCTTCTTGCTGATGGCTGCTCTCTGGTCTCCCTGGTCCAGTGTTCTAATCAAGTGCTCAGATCCATCAGACATTGGGCGGGATTTTCTAACATCCGCTGCCCTATATCACCCCCCCCCCCCTTCGCCAGGCACCGACACCGGCCACGGGGCATGCTGGGAGGGATCTGTGATGGATTCCTCACACAGAGCTGTGGTGCAAAGCCCATAGGCTTCTGCAGAGAATCGCCAGCAAAGCTGTTGATTTCCTTTGCAGCACATGCATATATTCAGTTGTATGCAACAAGCTTTAAACACAATTTTAATAGGCAAGACATACCTACAAGTGTTTAAATGTTTCCTTTGTGATATTGTACAAGAAAGAAAATCCAAATGCTAAGTAAGCAATGAGGAAGCATGAACCACCAAAGGGTGCTGACATGCTGACACTTTAGTTAGTTAGTCAGGTCATATGTATATGACATAGGGGTGAGCCAATCAGGGTGTTCAAGGAGGAGAAGGCTGGATAGAAAGGATCACATGCTATAGTGATCTTCCTCTGTTCTTGTGAATCCACCGCCCTCCCATCCCTATTTTTTCTTCTTGGCGGCGGTAAAGAATGGTCATCTTGTGTAGTTGTGTGAGTTTGTAGATAGTGGGTGCACTCTCCTGACATCGATTGTCATGGGCCATGCTTCTGCACGGGCGATGGCCGCACCATCTGCAAGAGTGGTGGTGCTGGGAGAGTGATCACCAGCGGTGTATGTATGGTATGGTGATGCTTACCCCCACTTTTCTATCTTGACCGTTCTTTGGTGCTGCCACCATTTTGATAATCTATAATAAGTTGTCAAAATAAATTTGACATTCAAGTTTTGAAACGCCAGCACTTGTGTCTGTGTCTTTATTTTAGTGTTAAGCATTAGTTAAGTTAGAGTAAGTTATGGTTTATGTTTATAAAGTGTGGGGCATAAAGATACCCAATGGTGAGTTAATGCGCTGAAATGTGGATGGACAGGGTTAGCAGTAAATGTAAACTCACATTATATTATTTGTATGCAATAGAATATTTTAATGAAGTGTAATAAAAAGTTATTAATAAATATGAAGCCGTATTTTCAATAATAAATATATTTAAATACAAACTCAAATTGAATTAAACACCGACATCTGTTTTGTTCCTTTTAACAATCCAAAGGGTTTCTTCAATCCTAGAATTATGGAAAATGTCAAGATAAATCATGTGAATAAATATCAGTGATTTCATTTAATATAGCAGCTAATGATTTATGCACTATGCATTCAATGAGTCCATCTGCAGTAAGCCAATCATAAGTGACTTTACAGTGCTTCTGACAATCATCATCATTATTTTGAAAGTATGTTTAGAGCAGTTGGGGGATCCTCTGTCCTCAGGATCCCCCAACAGTTCATGTTTTCCAGGTCACCCTGCAGGTGCACAGGTGCTCTTATTATTCCCTGACACATTCTAAAAGATCCACAGGTGGGGCTAATTACTTCACTTGTCATTCTGTGTGGAGACGAGGAAAACATGAACTGTTGGGGGTCTTGAGGACCGAGGTTGAGAACCATTTATTTTAATATAATATATATATATATATATATATATATATATATATAATAGAGGGGTTTCAGGAGTGGAGGGGGCCCTCTCCTCTCTGGCGAGAAAGGGAATCCCAACAGGGGTCTAGTACGTCTACTTATCTTCCCCCTGCCTCCTAACCCTTGACCCCCACACAACCGAACCCTAACTCTACCCAATAGGGCCTAGGCCTAACCTTTCTACCCCACAGCCTAACCCTAACACTCTGAAGCCTAACCCTAACCCCCCTTTCTTTGTGCCTAACCCTCCTTCCCCGCAGCCTAACCCTAACCACCCTTCTAATACCCCTTTTCCACTTGCAGTCCTGGGTCATACCCGGGAATGTGTTCCAGGATGCTTCCCGGGACACTACTCGGGAATATACCCTTTCACATTGCATTCAGACCCGGGATCGACCCGGGACAGCCCCATTCACACATTCCCAGGTATGAACCGGGACTGCAAGTGGATCAATACATGTAAAATAGACACCAGCACATACGAGCCTCTTGGGTCTGTCCGTCTGCGGCGGCGGCAGCTCCGGGGGGCTGCACTCTGCCTGTGCCCTGGACGCGCTTCCCCTCGGGGTGGCTTCCTCGGGGTCTGAGGACGCGCTGGTCTCCTCCACCAATGTGAAGTGGCTGCTGCCGGAGGTGGCCGGGTCGGAGGGGACCTGCTGCTCGCTCTTTTCCCCATGGCTCTGGGACTCTGGGGAGGAGAGGGGACAGCTGGAGGTGGCTCTGAACCTGCTCTCCTGGACTGGGAAGCCTCCCGTGCTCTCTCTATAGTGGCTGCTGGAAGCGGCTTCCCGGCTAGCAGTAGCGTAAAGTCCCGTGTACCCGATCGGGACCATTCACACTGACGGCATCCGTGTCAGGACCTGGGTAGAGATCCCGGAATGCTGAACACGGGATATTCCTCAAAGACCCTTTCACACTGCACTAAATCCCGGGTTGATACGCGTTCATGTGCAAAAACCCGGGATATTTTTGCAAGTGGAAAAGGGGTATTAGTGCGTAACCTAACTCTACTTACCCCTCCAAAGTTCTGCGATGATGGCAGTAACACTGCAGAAATGTTCACCGCATCCCTACAGTACTGCAGTACATCATCGCCCCTTACTCAGTCCCATCATTATCAATTATAAAGTGTTATCCATTAAGCAGAAGGTTTCATACAAGGCCTGATGTACTAAAAGAAAATGTTTTCCCAGACATGCATCATTGTGATTGGAATCTATTACAAATGTCCTAAAATGATGAATGAATGAGAAAGTATGTCTAGAATATGTAATAAAAGTCAGCAGAATTAGTCAAGAAGGTCAAATGAATACTACATTAAATTTAGCAAAGATTGCTCAATCCTTGAAACAGACTACAGGGCTTTTATATTTAATTAAGTTTTAACTGCTGTTTATGTCAATTCTGCTTGAAATCTTTATCAAAGGACTAGCTAAAGACATTCACACCTACAGCTAATTCATTCTGCCACTGACATTCCTGGAAAATAGCTGATTATAGTAAATTTAGCTGTGCTTCATTTGCAGTGTCTAATCAAATTGTTCTTATACTATTAGCTTATTTGATGCTAATAAAAATCAGCAACTGTCATATTAGATTTCCAGAAAGATTGTATTGCAAAAAAAATTTGCAACAGTTAGACTACATTATGCAATTCTTCAATAACAAATGATATACAGTGTGCTAACTATGTAGCTGTTATCCTGTTTTTGTATAAGAAGCAATATAATATATATGCCAGGATGTACTGGTTGTGAAATATCCATTGTTTCCCAAAAATCAGACATTTTACAAAGTTGAATATTATAATAGCACATACCTTCCAACATGATCCTCTCCTGGAGGGACACATTGCTCTGCTCCTACACTTCACTCAAAATGGGCGAGATGTACAAAGCCTTGAAAAGTGATAAAATGGAGAGTGATAAACCACCAGCCAATCAGCTCCTGCCAGACATATTTCAAACACAGCCTGTGATATGACAGGTAGGATCTTTTTGGTTGATGGTTTATCACTCTCCATTTTATCATTTTTGAAGGCTTAGATCTGGCCCAATGTATGATTGGCATCACCTGTGGTGAAGCACCTTTCTTATCAATTAACCTGTTCAACACAGATGGAGGTAATCATACAGTAGGAAGAAAGTCCAGGAGCAGAGCATTGTGTCCCTCCTGGAGAGGGTCATGTTGGGAGGTATGGTAGCATCACTAAAAGTCGTAAGGTTTCGGCTCTGAATAAGAGCTACCGCTAAAAACTCAGATCCAGATGCTTTCATCTTGTTAAACATACAACTCAGCCAAGTTTAAAAGTTGGACACGAAAAAGCTCTATAAAGTCAGACGTAATTAGAGCTGGTTTGTATGGATGAGTTCTATTTGGCATTGTTCACAATAAAAATATAGGTAATTAATGCATATTTGTAACACACATATTAAAAATGATATCTAACCTTAAGTAAAAGTGGGAGTGCGCATTGTTAAAGATATTGAGCATGCGCACTAGATGGGTGGCCCAGCAACACTACAACTTGGCCACAGATTGTTTACAAAACTACACACAGCTGATGTCCAATGAGCTCTGAGTGGGCTCAGCCAGGAGCTGACCTCATGTTCTGTTTGGAATTACTTGGCACTTTTCTAAGGCCCTAAATACCAGCAAGCAGGAGCTGTGGTCAAAAAGGGCCCTAAGGAAAACCAACAGCAAGTTGGTTGAAATGATCAAGGCTGATGCAGCTGATCCCTGTATTTTTCATGGACTAAATGTGAGTTTTTGAAAGTAAAAGCTGTATAAACATGAGTGCTGGTTCTTTTTTCATGAAAGTGTGTTACTAATCTACCCACCTAAGTAGGTTTGAATAAATACACAGCAGTTTTAATTGCAAATTTGAGACTAGTGAGTGCTTCCTAATATTTCTCTCTCTCTCTCTCTCTCTCTCTCTCTCTCTCTCTCTCTCTATATATATATATATATATATAGATAGATATATATAGATATATCTATATATATATATCTATATATATAGATATATCTATATATATATATATATATAGATATATATATATATCTATATATATATATATATAGATACATACACACAAGCATCACAAACACAGGGTCTCACAACTGCAGGTTACAGCATAGCAGGTTCAATCCCCATGCAGTCAGTATTACAGGCAGTAGCATACAGGCTCTCTCAGTATAGCAGACTCCTAAGAGGGTCCATTGGTCCCTAGGCTAACACCCCCGGTCTATCACCCAGGAAGATTTCCACCATCGAGAGCAAGGTGATTCTGCCCTGGAAACCCTTATATCAGGAATTCCCAGGTGCTGCTGATTACAACTGGGATTCTGTTACTGCTACCAAAACCTGGTCTGTATCCTCCACATAACTTTAATGTGGTGGAATGCTGGCTCTGCCACAGTGGACACATCTGTATTTCCCAACTTTAATTCCTAACGCCATTAATGAACAAAATTTTCTAATTTGTTCTTGGGGGGTGATAATTTATGTGTTGATTATACATAAGTTTTTCTACTATCCATTATGAGGAGACAAAGTATATTCTGGGTGAAATGTAATAGGATGAGAGATTCAGAAAGTGAGAGATTTGGTAAGAAATCTCCAGTTTTTTTAAAGCGGCAATCATTTACACTGCAAAATCAGTTTGATTTTGAAGTGTAACTAATTGCCCCTTTAAAAAAACTGGAGATTTCTTATCAAATCTCTCACTTTCTGAATCTCTTATCCTATAAAATGTCCCCCTCTGTTTCTGTCAGTGTGCTCATTAATAATTGAAATGTTATTTTAAACTAAGGTTTTTTTCTTTGCATACAAGTGTCATCATGTTCTTGATTGCTATTACAGCTAAATGTGCATAAAAGGCACCCTCCTATTGAGAACACCAAGAATGAATGTCACTGACTTCAATTTTGTCTTTCATCAAAAATCTTAATGTCACTCTAATGGCTTATGCAAAACTGTGTTAGGCGAAAAGTAAGTTGATTGTCTTTTAAGATTCAATTTTGCTGCAATAGTTGGAAATCATTAGTTTTACATTGGTAAGAAACAAAAAGTTTCATTTTAAATCACATTACTGTTATTTAGTATTGCAAAGGATACATTATTTAGCATTACAAATTTCACGTTGCTAAGGACCAATACGTTATGATGTAGGGGATACCTCCATTAGGTATTTGCCATATATATATATATACTGTAGTAACAGTGTAGCTTGTCTTAAAATCCTGTAAGAATAAAATTACACATTTATCGTTAAATAATGACAAAATATTGGTTCCGGTTAATAGCAGTACCGTGTCTGTATAGACAGTCGATAGGTCTTCCCCAAGGTCAACATGCAATAAGTTGACAGGGTCAAAAGGTCGACACGCAATAGGTTGACAGGGTCAAAATGTCGACAAGGTCAAAATGTCGACATAAAAAGGTAGAGAAATAACAATAAGAACAAGGCGCCCTATAACTACAGGCCGTAAGGCTATTGGTTAACTTTTTTCTACAGAGAAATAACAAGGTCAACATGACTTTTACTGTTTTTTTTCTTTTACGCTTGTCCTTCACCATCAATGTCAGCATAGAGGGAAAATATAATAGTGTGCCGAGATTTTGACCCTGTTGACCTTTTGACGCTGTCAACTTTTCCAATTTCGACCTTTTGACCCTGTCGACTTTTTGACCCTGCGGACCTATTACACGTTGACCTTTAGGGGGTAGATCTATTGATTGTCTATCTAGACACTGTGGGGGGAAATATACTAAGATGGGAGTTCTATTTCACATGGGATGTTGCCAGGGGCTGGCTGGCAACTTTCGGCCTAGGGGGCATCTACAAGCAAGTGGCCCTGGGGTTGAAGTATTCACACACGGTGTGATTTGGCCGCCGCCAATATCAATTCGATACTGGCTGCCGCCGGGGTTCTGGCATCGGCTGACAGGGAGAGAGGGATGGCGTGTGGGAGAGCAGTTGCCCTCCTTTAAGACTAGTAGAAATAAATTGTGCTGCACAGTCTATTTCTACTTTCAATTCCAATGCTGCGTTGCTGCGCATCTGGATTGAATGTGGCCAAACACATTGTGATTTTCACACCATGTGTACATACTTTTGGGGTTTCCTTTATTTACAGAATGAAAAAACTGGGCTCTACCATCCTGCAGTGGCCCCTCCAAATCCAATGACTGGGACAGTTGTGTGTCCAGAAGGCAGTTATTGGAACGGAAGGTCAGAAACAGGTAGGATTCTGGGAAAACTGGGATATAGTAGAAGAAATTGCTGGGGAAAGCAAGAAAATGAGAGAGACTGGAGGGGATAAGAATATAACGGGAGAGACCGCAGGAGAAGGGGAGATAAAGAGAGACACTGCATAAGATGGGAGACAGCGAAAGACCTTAAGGGAAAGAGAGACAGCTGGAGAGACCGCAGGTAACAGGAATATAATAAGATACACCACATGAGACAGCAAGAAAGAGCACAGGGGACAAAGAGACAGCTAGGGAGGGCACAGGGGACAGAGCGAGAGAGAGAGATAGTGAAGAGAACATGGAGAGAGCAACAGAGACTGCAAGAGACACGGACAGAGCGAGACCACAGGACACACGGACAGAGCGAGACCGCAGGGGACAGGGAGAGAGAGAGAGACTGCAGGAGATGCAGAGAGACCACAGGAGATGCAGAGAGACCGCAGTGGATGCAGAGAGAGCAAGAGAAAAATAAGAGAGAGTGAGAGAGACCGCAAGGGAAGTGGAGAGAGCAAGACCATAGGGGATGCGGAGAGAGCGAAAGAGACCACAGGGGAAGCAAAGAGAGAGAGGGAAAGAGACCACAGGGGACCTGGAGAGAGTGAAGAGACCGCATTGGATGCAGAGAGAGGTAAAGAGACCATAGGGGATGCAAAGAGGGCAAAAGAGACTTCAGGAGATGCAGAGAGAGAGCAAAAGAGACTGCAGGGGACATCGAGAGTGTGAAAGAGACTGTAGTGGATGCAGAGGGAAGGAAAGAGACTGTAGTGGATGCAGAGGGAAGGAAAGAGACTGTAGGGGATGCAGAGAGGGCGAAAGAGACTGCAGGGGACAAGGAGTGCATAAGAGACCCCAGGGGACATGGAGAGTGCAAGAGAGAGTGCAGGGGATATGGAGAGAGCAAGGGAGACTGCAGGGAACAGGGAGAGACCACAAAGGACTAGGAGATAGAGAAACTGCAGAAGACACTGACTGGGATATAAAGAAAGATACTGCAGGGGACAGGTGGTACCTTTTCTGTTGTGCTCCGCAGCTGGCAGGCAGAGTGCCAGGCCCAGCCTTCTTCAGTACAGGCCTGCAGGGCCAGTAGTATCAGCAGGGAGGAGAACTGAAGTTTCAGAAACTTTCAGGAGGAAGGGTTGGGGGCGGGGCTACTGCTCAGCACGGAGAGATGGAGAGCAGACCTAGTGCTGGGGGGTCCTGAGGGGGGATCCTGCCTGTGACAGGGCCTTTCCAGGGTAGGGAAGAGTTCTCATAATCTGGCCCTGCAGTAACTTCTGTACCTCCTTTATGGTGGCCCCATCCGGATCTGCCTTCTCCTACTGATGCTGGACACGCAGCAGCGTGCAGCCTCACATGACAGCCGGATCACAGGAGCAGCCTGGAGCCGTCCAGGCTGTCAGCTATGTGCAAACACACAGCTAACAGGCGGCCCTGTTACTGTAAACCTGCACTTGCCTGGGGGGCAGATGGCACACTGCCCCCCTGCCCAGCCCGCCACTGGATGTTGCTATGGGCAACCATCAGATACTACAGTATCTTTTATCTTCTAGGAGGTGCTAAGTAAATAAGAAGTAGATTCTGCATGGTTGCCATAGTGACATCCCATGTGAAATAGAACTCCCATCTTAGTAAATTTCCCCCTGTCTATCTATTATTCCACACCCACAAAATATAGATTTGTACATATAGAAATGGTCAGTATTTTTTTTTAAGAGATTAAACTGTATTTTTGTGATACCTCGTTCCACCAGCCTGTTGCTTTGCGCTATTGGCCATTGGGGTCAATCCAATTACGAGAGCATCGCATTGTGTCCACCAACATCAACAGATTGTAAGCTCCGCTGGGTCTGGGGCTGTAGTAAATGACTGAAATATTGGTAATATGTGTTCACTCTATGAATAACTGTTAATACATAAAAATAAATAAATGTTTGTTAGTACCATTCTACAATGAAGAGAAAGATAATGTGTAAGAGGAAGATGTTAAAGAACATTCCTTATACCATTTGAATGATAATATTATTATAATTATTTAGTTTAGTATTGTACTTATGAATATGCATTAGTATTTACCATTACTTGCCCCTCCGACAAGGCCACTAAGGTCACCATAATCATCTTCATCCTCCACATTGTTGCTGGCTGCCTGTTACTGCGTCATGCGAATGCGCGACGTGCAGTCTGCGCATGCGCATTAGACTTTCACATGGCAGCAATGCCGGGAAGGCTTCACTAAAGGTGGGAAGGCAGTTGCTAGGTCAATATTGCTGGAAATAAACTTTATTTAACATAACCCTTTAGCAGGGACTACAGTATGCTTTTTAATGGGGTCTTAAGCAGTGGCGGCTGTTTCCTATGCGGAGGAGGGGGGCTGCTGTGATGCCAGCCCCCCCCAGCTGCCACCGCTGCTGGTCCCTGCCACCGGTGTCCGTTGGTCCCAACTGCCAGTCCTGTCCCCCGTCACAGGGTAGAAGCTTCTTTAGTACTGCACATGCGATGGCTCCCAGCCTCTATGAGCTGCCTCGAGAGCAGTCCATAGAAGCATATTCACTGTCCCGGCACATGCGCAAAACCATATTTATGGGCTGCCGCCATAGAGGCGTCCCGGAGGGAGGGAACACCTCCCAATGGGACTGACTTGGGTGACTGACAGGTTGGACCTCCAGTCACAGTGAAGCCAGTTCAGTCTCACAGACTGTATTTGGCTTCTTAGTGTGGTGGATGTCACCTGGGGGGGGGCCTGCAGCCTTGCAGCCAATAGGTAAAAACCGCTAATGGACTCTTAAGTAATGTACTGTACCCTGAGGTCAATCATAAGTTATTGATTCTCTGTAGTCCATAACTGCAACATGAAGCAAAGGTATTGCTTTCAGAGTCATTACATAAAAAAATACAAATAATGACATACTGTATAGTAGCTATATTTCTCTTACATGTAGCTTGTGCAATCAGCCAGCAAGATTAGTACAAGGTGCTAAAGTGCTTTTGCAGAATGACTGCATTCTGCACCTTGAAAAGCTGTGTCTTTATTGTTTATACTGATATATTCTAAAATTAGGCTCCGTTCACCTCAGCAGACTACTAATATCATTCTGCGTACCATAGCTGAAAAACTGTCCAGCAGGCAAATTCTTCAAATTGGTTTAAGATCTGAGTGTCATACCATTGCAGAGTCTCATATATAATCACATGTTGTGATTAATAATCCTTTGAAAGTTCCCTACAAATAAAACAATTTTCTGTTAATGGTTCTACAAATGCATTCACAGATAAGTGCAGAGTTCACAGCAAACTGTCAATTCAGCATTCTATATTGTGCAGCATTTGTTTAAAGGATAAACTAGTTTAGTAGCTGTACCACTTTTTTTAAAGATTTTACTTTATTCTTAATTTATTTTATTTACAATTTGTGTTTCCATCAACATGAAATAAAAACATAATAATCACAGAGTGGGCTCAAAACAGAAACCTAAAACAAAAAGCTGAAAAGCAGCCCCCATCACAGTAGGGGTGACAAATGGACCTGTTGCATAGATGATGACAAACAAATACAGAAAGACAGGGATGAAGGAATACTGTATATGGAAGGAAGGCATGAGAACGAGAGAAAATGCACCTCTTCTGGTTAGAGATGTGCAGGTTCTGATTTACTCTGATTTGAAATCAGAATATTATTGGCTATCCCACATCACATGACAGCTGATAGCCAATGAGATCCTGCTTTGAAATCAGAATAAATCAGAACCTGTACATCTCTACTTCTGCTTCGAGTAACGGCCTGAGTTCGGCGGCAGTGCGGGATGCCAGCCAAACGGATGTTTTTTAAAAAGGCAATCACTTACAAAACCATGCCTTGTAAGTGATTGCCCCTTTAAAAATAAGTCCAAGTTCGGCCAGCATTCTGCACTGCCGCCAAAGTCGCCGGCATTACATTCCACCCATTGTCTCTCTAAAGTGAAAAAAGATTAAAAAAAACAGAATCATAGTATATAAATGTATAAACCCCAAGAAATAATGCCATGAAAAGGTCAACACAAATGCAGATCCATAAGGCCCCCAGACAGAGTGAATGGTAAACGGCTGATTTCTTAAACAAAATTCAGACCATAGGCGAATCTAGGGGGTGATCCGGACCACCCATTAGTCCATTTTGTAGCTAAGGGATTGGGCTTTCCAACGAGCCCAGCCCCATGTATCTAGCCCCCTGGGAACTAGAAATACTGCCAGGCAAAGCTGGAACGTTTTCCCTATAGGATAACATGGGACCCGCTAATTCTGACCCCCACCCAGTTCAACGGCTGCCAGTTCACCCTTCGGCATCACTGAAGCTCGAGTTTGATCTCAGTCGAACCCAAATCGCTGGGCCTTCAATCTGATACCAGGCTGGATCCATATGGGTTAATTGGTTCCAGGGATATTGAGGTTAAACCGTTTTTTTTTTTTCATTTCTTAAATGTAATTTCAGGACTGTTTATGTTCTTTGAGGGCAGATTTCTCTGGAACCAAACAGCCCAGTTTCACGGGACCAAAATCATTTGAAGCCAACTCCAAAGTTCTTCAATATGATACTGGTCTCATGTAAATGGGTCAGTTGGTTCTGAATATATAGCTGGTTGGTTAAAGGGGGGTAGGGAGAGGGGAGTGGTTGTCTCTCCCCCCCTCACACCAGAAAATGCAGGGACTAGGCTGGTGTAAAAGGGGTCAGCCTGGGAATGTCCCTGCATGATCCTGGGACCATATTCCCAGGTTAAACCCTGCATTTTCTGTTGTGAAAGGGGTATTATTTCAAACAGCCGTGACCTGCAGTGCTCTGAATACAGCCGGGCAGCCCCCTGCTCTCTGCCCACCTGCAAATGACTGTCACCCCTGCAGCTTCCACTCCAATTCTTCTCCCCGCTTTCACCTCAGCCCGCCCCCCTTTAATCATGTGGTGCCGGTGCCCGGCGTGCTCCCCCGACGTCACGTACAACAACAGCGCGCACAATATTTCAAATGTTCACTCGGCTAGAGGGGAAACCAGGAGGGGAGTGGGAGCGTGCTCTGCGCTGCGCTCTGCTCCTCTCCCCATAGAAGCAGCTGCACCGCTCTCCATCTCTCCCTGCAGCAGCAGCGAAAGCCCATATAAAAATTTACAGTAAGTTGCACTTTTGGGGGCATTGCTTAAGGGACGCTTAAGTGACAGTATGTGGGGGCATTACACATAATGTGTGGCTTAATGTGTAAGGGGCATTATGGTGTGCAGCATCATGTGTAAGGGGCATTATGTGTGCAGCATCATGTGTAAGGGGCATTATGTGTGCAGCATCATGTGTAAGGGGCATTATGTGTGCAGCATCGTGTGTAAGGGACATTATGTGTGCAGCATCATGTGTAATGGGTACTATGGTGCGCGGCATCATTTGTAATGGGTACCATGGTGTGCGGCATCATGTGTAATGGGTACTATGGTGTGCGGCATCATGTGTAATGGGTACTATGGTGTGCGGCATCATGTGTAATGGGTACTATGGTGTGCGGCATCATGTGTAATGGGAACTATGGTGTGCGGCATCATGTGTAATGGGTACTATGGTGTGCGGCATCATGTGTAATGGGTACTATGGTGTGCGGCATCATGTGTAATGGGTACTATGGTGTGCGGCATCATGTGTAATGGGAACTATGGTGTGCGGCATCATGTGTAATGGGTACTATGGTGTGCGGCATCATGTGTAATGGGTACTATGGTGCTATCAAGCAAGAACCCCCTAGCAATAAACACGTAGGTAAGCAGCACTTATGTGGCAAATATGTAATGGGCATTACGGTTTGTTATATAGTATGTAATGGGCATCATGATTTGTGGCACAATGTGTAATGGGCATTATGGTGTGTGGCCTTATGTGTTATTGGCATTACGGCGTGCGGCTTTATGTGTAATAGGTATTACGGAGTTTGCTAAAATGTGTAATGGGCATTACTGTGTATGGTCTAAAGTGTAATACCACACCCCTTTTTGTGATGCCACGCCTCCTTCCCATGAGGTCACGCCCCCTTTTTGCCACGCGGCTTAGCCGCGCAAAGGTCCTCCTGCTGTTATGTCTAGATCTGGGACCACCCATTACCATAATTCTAGATTTGCCTATGATTCAGACATACAGTAGAGGGAATGGGTATGGGTCATTAGGTTGACCAAACTAAGGTCGACATACATTAGGTCGAACACTGAAGGTCGACAGGCCTTAGGTCAACAAATTAAAATATAAACATGGCTTTAGGTCGACACGGTCATTAGGTCGACATTGAGAAGGAACTGCAAGAATCTGGGGACAAATAGTTACTCTTCCTAAATATTAACAGTCACAATTACCAAAAAGTGAGACACTCCCATTGCATATGAAGTGGTGTACCTACAGTATACCTGCATTACATCTATTGGGAGTCCCAGGAAACATCTTTGCTGAGATGATAGGACATCTGTACTAGCAGGGTTAAAGGTTATTCCTAATTTATATATATATATATATATATATATATATATATATATATATATATATACAGGTTGAGTATCCCGTATCCGAGTATCCGTTATCCGAATTATTCCGAAAACCATACATTCCAGAAAGTGAAAAAAAAATATTTTTTTTGCTAAAAACTCACTAGGGACATATGTAACAGCATCACTGGTGACATGATATGTAACTGGCACTATATATGTGCAAGATAATGATTGCTTGGCCTTCAAATTCAATATCTGAGATAGTACACAAATTTTGTTTCATGTTTTGAAACCTTGTTTTTTGAACAAATAAAATATATTTGTGTGTATTTTATGTGGTAATAAAATATATTTGTGTGTATTTTATGTGTTTATACAGCATACATGCAAGATACTTCAAAATACATCATTGAAATATTAAAATATTCCGAAATACGGAATAATCCGTTATCCAAAATTCTCCTGGTCCCGAGCATTTTGGATACGGGATACTCAACCTGTATATATATATATATATATATATATATATCTGCAGAAAAGGTACAGAGGGAAGCGCTTCTTAGTGCAACACCGTTTTTTATTTTAAAAGGCAGACTTCCAATTTATAAAAGATTCAATAAAATACATATGCTCGTGTATTTTATTGAATCTTTTATTGAATCTTTTATCAATTGGCAGTCTGCCTTTTAAAATAAAAAACGTTGTTGCACTAAGAAGCGCTTCCCTCTGTACCTTTTCTGCAGATTGTTTTAATCCCTTTGGATCCAGGGATTCCCCATGAGTTGGAAGCTGCGGTTCTAAATGAGAATCTAGTGAGGACTGTGAACTGTGACTAGACCCTAACACTCAGGTGTAGTGGTTTTTTAGAAAGACTTTGAAACCTAAAAAAACCAGCGCACCTCCCTCCTCCAATTATATATATATATATATATATATATATATATATATATATATATATATATATATATATCATAAGAAAATAATTTTCTCTCTTAATAAAAACCTGGAATTTTTTTTATAGATAATGAAAATGTATTTTAAAAATGCATTGAATAAAAATGTTGTATACTATTGCTTTTTATGATATCTTAATACAGGTATCTCACTATTGAATAGTGTATTAAGGTGCCCATACACGGTACAATTACTGGGTGCGATAAGATGCGTGCTCCCATCACAAATCTCATTGCACAGCTCAAAAAGTATGTGCTGCACATACTATATGTACTAGATCTCATCTCATTGCATCTCATTGCATTGCAAAACCATGTGATGCGATGAGATGCTATCTAGTCCAAATTGTATACAATAATTGTACCGTGTATGGGCACCTTTAAAATAATTACATTGTATTACACTGTTTTCTTTTCACAGAAATACAAACATGTTTTTTTTTAGCTCATAACATTCAGGGGAGATTTATCAAAGCTTGGAAAGAGATTTAGGTTCAGATTTAATATCACCGCCCAATTAGCTCCTAACTACCATTGTTCAAACCCAGTATGTGACAGTTAGGGGTTGGTTGTCAGGGGATACAGTAACAGCTACTTTATCACTTCACTTAGTATATCTGACCCAACCAGTCAGCTTATAACTGTCATTTTACATTTTGTTTGACAAATGATAGGATTTAATTGATTGGTATTGTTTCTCTCCCTGAGGAAGATGTACTGAGCCTTAAAAAGTGATAAAATGGAGAGCGATAAACCACCTGCCAATCAACTCCTAACTGCCATGTCACAGGTTGGGTTTGAAAATGACAGGTCGGAGCTGATTGACAGGTGTGTTATCACTCTCCAAATTTTCACTTTTCAAGCTTATTGCATTTGGCCCCCTATTTCTAAGCTGTGTTCCATCTTCCCCAATACTGTATCTGTTTTCAGAATTGAACGAAAATATGCACACGATTTGTACTTATTTAATTGATCTGTTTAAAAAAAATTTTGCCTCAAAACTATTTTTCAACGAATTATGAAATTGCAAGTAAGTAACTCTCGACCAGAAGCACAAACTTGTCTTGACCATAATTAGCTGTCTTGTTTTATATGCACAAATGTAAAAAAAAAAGTGTAAAATCCCCTAAATAAAAAAATACTCTAATAATTTTTCTTCTTCAATAATATTGAATGAAGGGTGAATATCTTTTTTTTCAACCTGAAACAAGTTTGTGCATTCCATTCCTATTTTGTTTTGAGAACTATTAGCATTTGTATTAGCATTTCTGTATTTGCTCCTAAAATAGGACAGAGCAATGAACAATCGAACTTACATTCTTCAAGAATTCCAAATCAGAATTCAGGAGACACTGTTGGCAAAACTGTTCAACTGGACACAAAATCCTCAGTATGGTTCTGAAACCCAACTCAAAACTTACTGCTCAAAATGTAATTGTTCATACATTTCCATGCTGAATACATAGCTTTGTTTATATAATTGATTTTAAAAGTTATGAGTCACAAAAATATAAATGGCAGATTGGCATTTTCATGAAATATTACGGGTGAATAATGCTATCATACTGTACATAAGTTTTGAAATTGTGGTTCATATAACCTTAGCCACTGTGGGTGGTATTTAATCCTGGCCAATATTTATGATCCTCGGAGATTTGGGCCATTTTAACAAAGAATAGATCAAATTGGCAATCGATCTATCCAATGTTCTTTTTTTTTTTTTTACTTTCAGAAACATCACGAAAGTTGAAAAAGATGTGAATTCGCAAATCCACATAGTTTTTTGCAGAAACTTACGCTAATTTACGCTTGATTTGGCTTTTCAAAGAGCCGAATTTGCAGCAGTGTGTTCCGGCCATTCGTATTCAGGGCCGCCAATAGAGGGGTGCTATGGGTACAGCTGTACTTGGCCCCAGCAGCTCATTTTGCACACTGCAAATTACCGACTGACTCCGCTGCGCTGCACTCAGTGCGCTGAACAAAGCAGGTCCTGGAGCACAGGCTTATTTAACCCAGGATGCCGGCGGGCAATTAAAATGCTGCAACGGCTTTTGAGCCAATCAGAGCTTGCTTACCGGCAGCCAATCAGAGGGGCTGCCGGTATGTGAGCTCTGATTGGCTCACCAGCCTGTGCTGCATTTTAATTGACCGCTGGCATCCTGAGTTGAAGAAGCCTTCGCTCCTGGACCTTCGGAGATGGGGGAGCAGGAGCCGGGTTACGGTAAGTCAAGTGAGGAGGGGGGCCAGGGGCCGGAGCAGAAATGAGTCCTGGCCCCAAAATTCCTGATGGTAGCCCTGCTGGGATTGTATAGTTACAGGCGGATATTTCCGTCCAGCGGTGAAGTTTGAAAACCTGCCTCTATACTTAATGCAATAGCAAATAAAAAAGATTAATATTAAAGCCATAAATGTTATTTTCAGTTCATTTAAATTTGACAAAAATGTACATAACTCACACCATTGTTAAATGTATACTTAACTGAACCCTGACGGGATTCCCGCCATCGGGATCTCATCATCGTTTTTCTGAATGCCGGCATCCCAACTGCAGCTCTTACGTATCCCTGAAAACAGAATGCTATACAGAAATACAGACAGAACTGTATTCAAGAACAATGCTTGTTTAATGAATGTAAATAATAAAAAATGCAAGTTATGTCTCTACAAAATTTTAGATGCTGGAAAAATACTTTTAATATCTATGGGAACCCCAGCGTAACGAATGACAGCGACATACAGTAATGGATGATACGTTTTCAAAGTCCACAGAAGAAAGTGAACTAGTAAGACCCACACAGCGACTTTCAGAATAATAATTACTATAATTAATTGTATAACGCATACCCACTGCAGTTATCAGAAAAGAAAATAACTTACAGTGTATAAAAAATTAAATGGAACAAAATAACAAGACAGTCAATGGGGTTTTATTAGACAAGCCATTTTTCCCAGCAGCACCAATATTCCCTATAGAATTTACTATCTAAAAGCCATGTACAGTTGTCAGCAAATAGCAAATGTCAAACCAGCTTCTGACAGGAATTCATATAATTAAATGGCAAAACTTATTATCAGCAGTAATGGAGTCTTAGATAAATTGCAACAATTTATTCTGGCATTCAAAGGGAAATATAAAAGTTGGAAAGGTTTAACAGAAGTTAACACGTGAAGCTGAAAGTACCAAACATCTACAGTGCAGAGGATGAATCTTCTATGATCTGTAAAAAAAAAAAAAAGTCCCCAAAGATTGAAGATGCTGTTACATTTAAAGAGCTTGGACGATTACATCATATAATACTGTCAAATGAAATTGAATGCAGGACATTTTTGGGGATGGGTAAGAAGTGAAATGATGGGATCAACTGATGAGCAGCTTAACCTCTTTAGGAGTCTATTTATCAAATAACTACTGTCCTTATAAAAAAATCAATGGTTTTATACCTTTTTCAAGGCCATCAGGCCCCACAGGTAAAAACACATTGACACCCACAGGAAAACAAACAAACCCATTGGCTGGACCAAAAAACAATGACACTGGTCCCCACAGGCAACCAAAATAAAATATAATGTCCCTCACATGAAAACAATAGACCAGTGAATAACTGTTGGTGGCTGTAAACTAGTGAGAACATCTCTAGCTCTGGTGGCACAATTGATAGCAACTCAAGGCACAGTAGTGCGCCACGGCACAGTAGTTAAAAAACGCTGTAATATATGGAAATAGCAGTTCCCACGTGTTTAAGGGCATATATAAGTGTTGCTTGAATGTAATAACATAGAAAGCAGTAATTTGTTTACTGTAGTACGTTCATATTCTGCAGTGCTTTATAGAGAATATTTAGCCAATCACATCAGTACCTGCCCCATTGGAGATTATAACCTATATTACCTGCCACAAACTGGAGGTTGATTTTTGTGTCTGGAGCAAATTAGCTTACAAGTATATAATGGAATGTGGGAAGAAATGGTATGACCCAGAGGAAACCCAAATAAACAAAAGGAGAATATATTATCTCTGTACAGTTAGAGCTGTGGTGGAAATTGAACCAAAGCCCTCAGTGCTATGGGCAGTATCCATTAACCCATCCATGCTGCATCGGAGATCTTCTGGTTTCTGGCCACCAGCCATCCCATTATGATCCATCCACATAGTTTTCTATGGGGATTGTATTTATCAAGATTCGCAAAAGCATAGCTTTCTGGATCTTGCATGCTCAGGCTAAAACTATTTTCTGGGCTTTATAAAGTACTTGGACATGTACCACAGATGCACCAAGCTCTAGAATGTAATGCATGCCTTGTTTAGAAGCCTGCTGTATGGGCTTGTTTCATGTTTGTACAATCAGATCCCTACTAACACCCCCAGTGGTGCATATATAACTAGGAAAATGTGCAAATGGACTCACAGGTCTTAAACCCAGTTAGTTTATTCAAGCATATTGCATTAATCAATGCTGTAATTCTTGTGACGAGTGGCAGGATGCATCACATTCAAAATGCAATGTGCCAAGCATTCCGCCCACTAACTAGGAAGTAAAGATGAGCAGGTTTGGTTCCTAGACTTACCTGATCTGAGGCCAGCTCAATGAGGGTTCGATCTTCCGTGCCATTTTCCAGATGGTGTATTTCAGGTGTCCGCTAACACGCTGCGGGAGGGGTGGCTACTGCTGCTGCGGCCTCTGATCTCAACCACAGGGGAGGGGAGGTTGTTACTACTCGCGCCCTCTACACTGGGGAAGCAGGCGCCACCCGTGGTTGCTGCTGACCTGCTCCATGTGGGCATGCGTGTGGCCGCCGCTGACCTGTTGCAGCGGGGGTGGCAGGTCAGAAGTTGGGGGTGTGCACTAGTCGCCACTGACCTGCTTCAGAGGGTGGGTGGTCGGGTTCTGGAAGTGTAAGGGACTCGGAAGACCTTAACTTTCCCTGCTCCTCACATGCCGGGCACCAGTGCTTTCCTGTATCTATAGAATTCTGTACTGCCCTCTAGTGGCCGGCACCCACAGGCAAATGCCTAAAGCTGCCTAGTGGTGGCACCGGCCCTGGGAGTCAGCAAGACATTTTCCACTGGGTTCCAGAAGCCCACTTGCAGTATGTGCAGCCTCTTTCATACTGGGCGGCTATATGGCTGCCCAGTGGGTGGTAGCATAGAGGAATCACCTGTTTATCCTGACGCACATTTACACCTGTGCCACCAGCCAAGGCGGGGTGGGGGTAGTGTGGGTGGAGTGGTTACCGCTTCACCCATATCATGCACTCCAGCCTGGATGCACTGATCTCAACGTGCTTCAGGCTCAGTATGTGATCCCAAATTGGCATAGCAAGATCTGTATCAATATGCCACACAGCAGGAGATACCTGGCGTGCATAAGCTGACAGGTCCTTTGCAACTAAGGAGTCTTTTTTGCCAAAATTTCATCTTAGGGGGAAATTTACTGATATGGGAGTTCGGTACTTATGTAGTATCTGGGCTGCCGATTTTGTGATTGTATGCCTTACCTTAAGGCATACAATCAGATGCGATGCGATTTTGCATAGGATTCAATGTTAAGAAGGTCCTGTTCATTTCCCCACTATCCAAGTGGGCATAGAGTTGATTTTATATAGCGTGGCGAGCGCAGCGAGCCACCGAGCACGAAGCGTGGCGAGCGAAGCGAGCCCCGCGAGGGGACGCATATTTCTTAAAAAGTATTCTGTGTCCCCTCGCGGGGCTCGCTACGCTCGCCACACTTCGGGCTCGGTGGCTCGCTACGCTCGCCACAGGTTTATATCCAACTCCATGCCCACTTGGATAGTGGGGAAAGGAAAAGGACCCCTTTTTCCCATTGAATTCTATGTTAAAATGGACTCAGACCATTTTAACATTGAATCCTATGGAAAAATCTTGACCATCGCATCGCATACGATTTGGTCGCATGCGATGCGATGCGAAGCGATCCGATTTCTAAATCGGACGCCCAGATACTACATAAGTACCGGGAGTTCTATTTCAGATGGGATGCTGCTATGGGTAACCAATCAGATGATGGGCGGGATGTTCTAACATCCGCTGCCCTGTATCGCCGGACATCGCATTATTAATAACCACGTATGCTCTAACATATGCGCTTATTAACGCAAGGGACAGCTCTTGCGATAAGAGCTGTCCCTTGCGATGCTGTGCCGGCACTGGACTTCCGGGTCAGAGACCAGGAGTCCGTCTGCGCATGCGCAGAGTGACGGCGATGGCGGGGGGCATGCCGGGAGGGATCCGTGACGGATCCCTCACAGCAGCACTGCGGTAAGAAGCCCATAGGCTTCAACAGGTAATCGCCAGCTTTTGCTGGCGATTCCCTCCGCAGTGCTGCCACGGAGGGGCCATAGAGCATACAGATATGCGGTAAAAGCCCCTATAACTGGGTTCTTACTGCATTTCTGCTTTAGAGAATCTCCCCCGATATCTCTTATATTCTAGAAGGTGCTAAATAAATAAGTAGATTCTGATTGGTTGCCCATAGCAACATCCCATCCTAATAAATTTTCAGGCATGTCCAAACAGGGGCCCTCCAGCTGTTGTGAATCTACACATCCCAGCATGCATTTTCATAGTTTTAGCATCCCCTAATAACATAACTGTTGCAATGCATGATGGGACTTGTAGTTTCACAACATCTGGAGGGCCACAGTTTGGACTTGCATGCCCTACATGATGTGTCTTTTATGCACCTGCAGTGTTTGAGAATCCACCTTCCATACTTTTTGTATTTTTTTCCCACAAAGGTAAGATCAGCCAGCGGTACTGGTGGGGAAAAGTGAAAACTCCTCTCCCGACACCACTGGTTTCAATTACAAATTCTATCCCCAAAGGGAAATATCCAGTAACTGCTTTTCTAAATTTACAACTAAACTCTTCTTTTTTTCATTGTTCTATCCTCTGGTTCTAAAAAAAATTATCCATTGTTATATTATAAAGCGCATTTATTTCTGAATCAATGAACACAGTAATGTGCTCTTTTCTAACAATTACTTGTGAGTTAATGGCCCGGGTGAGCTTTTACCTAACTTTAGTTCTATTGATTGTTCCAGTGCTTATTACTTTGTAAAATAACAGGAAAAATATTTGCAGAGCCCATATGGATCTTTATCTTATTTCTTGTCAGATTTCTGCTGGTGAGTGCAAAGAAATGACAATGCAGTGAGCAAGTACACAGAACAGAAGATAAACACTAGGAGGACAATTGCACATAAGTTAGGATGTGGGTGAAGTAGGTATCACTGCGGAAACAGCAGCTATGGCAATGATACTGTAACGCAGAGGGAGGCGTCACACCTCCTACTTGCATTAGTGATCCGAGTAGAGATGGGCCGTTCGCGAACGAACCGGCTCTTTTGAACGGATCCCATTCAAGAACGAATGAGCCGCCGATCCCAAAAAGGTGATCCGTTTCAGTTTACAATGTATTTTCCTGATCTCAGTGCTGCCACCTGTGGCAGCTGAGATGTACTACCTCCGTAGACTGAGTACAGTGCTGTGACTACAAGTAATAGAAAGATTAGCTGCTGCTGCTGCCAGGGATGGCCATCGGTGCAGACATCATCGATGGTTGCCATCGATGGCGATTCTGCACCCAGCCATTGATCAGTGTTTTTACTCGGTCATGTATATTCCCCCTTTTTTTAAAGCGAGCCAAGGATTCGTCTAAAAGATACGTATCTTTTCACCGCGAGATCCACCGAATCCCGGCTCAGCTTAATGATCCGGTTTGCCTATCTCTAGATCCGAGCTGCATCCTAGGACTCATAGGATCATCTGCCACATGATCGCACGGCTGCGTGAGCCATGGCATTGCACAAGCCGGCTGCTGCAGATGCAACAAAGAGGCCAAAGAATCTGTTCACTAGCTGCGGGAAAGGGATCATTTCAGATCCCTCCCTGCTATGTCCTCCAGGATCTCTGCATAGCCCAGCCTGTCTCACCTGACCTCAGTGAGGGGTAGATTTATTATAGCGGCGCCTATCGCGCCGCTATAACAGTTCCTGCTTCGCCTCATTAGCGAGGCGAAGCAGGAGGGGACACCGACAAGATCTATCTATTAAGATCTTGCCGCCGGAGTGGAGGAGCGCTAACTCCCCCCTCCGGTGATGTCCTTCCTGGAGACAGCGCATCAGTTAATACTGATGCGCCGTCTCCTTCCCCCCCGGCCGGCTCACTGCGCATGCGCGGGATCTCGCTAGTCTCAAGATCCCAGCGCAGCTCAGCGCCAGCAGCAGGGACAGCGCTGTCCCTGCTGTTAGGTATAGGGCATCGCCGCCTGCAGCTGGCGAAGTCGACAGCTGCAGGCGGCGGAAGGGTCAGCGATGCTGACCGTTCATAAATCTGGCAGGAGGCAGGGGCGCAGTGCAAAATATCGCCCCTGCGCTATGCCCCACACCGCCGGCGTTAGAGTAAACGCTCGGCGGGTGTGATAGATTAGGGGAAGCACTATCCCCTGCTATAACGCACGGGGATAGCACAGATTCCCCTGATCGCCTAGTAATAAATCTACCCCTGAGTGCCTTATGTTGCCTGGGCCTCTACTAGCACCAGTGTGCAGGTTTATACACAGCAGTGTGATTTATGGCAGGGGCGTCACCGTGAACAGACACTGGCAGTGGGCAGCTATGACTGGTGGTGGTTGGTTTACAAACAGTGGCAAGGTAACGGAGAAGGGTTGCACAGACTCCAGCCATGGTGGCAGGAGGTCTGCAGTTCTGGGCAGGGAGGAAGGGGGAAGCCACCAGAATTCAGAAATCCTTGCAAAAGTGACATTTCCGAAGAGCTGACTTTTCACAAAAGAGCAGCTATGCAGAAGTGATAGTTTAGTTAGTCAAGCATCATAATGTCTCCGAAAAGGCTTTTAAACTTGTGTGTCCTTCCTCATTTAGATTCCAAACACAATGAAACTTGGCACACTGGGTGCATGAAATCCAGCCAGCTCTGAGCATCTTAATCCTCCAAAGTGCATCTTATTCTTATCTCTATGTGAATTAGATGCACTAGCACACAATGCAGAATAAATGATATGCAGCATGCATATATGCTATGTGTAACTGCAGGTGCATCTGCAAACACAATGCAATATTACATTGTTTTCTTGGAAAATACTGTGATGTTTTGTTTGCAGATACTGCTATATTTGCATATACAATATATATATATATATATATATATATATATATATATATATATATATATATATATATAAATATATATATATATATTAGAATATAGTGTACTTCTTAGTGTTACTATTTGCCATGCTTATCTTAAAAAAAGTGAACACCATCTAATGTTTTGCAGAAGACACATAACAGCGATGCTGCTCTACTGGTGTTACACTTAACATTAATCAATTAATTCCAGCAAGTAGCTCAAATGTCATTCTCATCAAAAATGACAATGTGATTGCCATGTGGGGAAACAAACTAAATCTCATTTATAGTTAAATTGTCTTATTTATTACATATTTAATTGGAGAGGAAGCAAACAAGGGCACAAGTCATTAATATATCGGAAAATGTCAAGAATTGGCATACACTTAACATTTACTAAGACGTAAAGATGTTAATGAAAAATAAAATTGTCTAACAACTGCATTGTTTCATGAATCGTGCAGATGTACTTACCTAGTTATGAAAATATAATAGTTAAAGTGCATTCCCCATCCAAATAAGCGATGAACTAACATGGGCCAACTTCGAGAGAGACACAAAAATGTGTCTCACCAACTGGTCTTAATTTAGTTTTACTGCCCTTTGCAACTGCAAGGAAATACAATTGTAAAGGGTCTCTTTGGCAAAGACTGGCATTCTTCCTCTTCTTTAAGGAGCTTTTTAAGGTTGTGCTTATAAAACTCCTGCAAAAAGTATGGAAAATACTATCAATGCTTACAAGACTTAAAAAAATGACTCAATGTTAAAAGTGTTATTGCGTTTGCAATGAAATCAAAGTACCTGGAGTTTATAAACATACTGTATTAATAAGAGATTTGCTTATGATGTGATTTTGTTTTTATGATTTCCTGGTTTCAAAGTGGGAAAAAAATGTGGTTGGTGCCCTTCAATTAGGCTTGTTTGAAAAAAGATAATCAAATATTTTTACTGAATGTTTTGAAGTTTGAACATGTATTATATGTATTAAAAACTTCACAAAGGTGAGAGCATGAAAGATTCTAAAAAAAGTCTAAAAATGAAATAATACCTAAGTATTAAAGTGAGTGGCATAACTATAGGGGGGATGTATCTACTCTAGTGCCCGGCTGCTTGAAGGCCACAATGCCTAGCAGAAAATCTCACCCTCTTGAATTTGTTTTCAAGAGGGTAAAGAACAGATTACCTCCTAAAGAACAGATCACCTGGAGGTAATCTGTTCTTTAGGAGGCTTGTGCCTCTTCAGCAGTGCTGATCTGTGCTTGCTCCTGTTATAGTCACAGCAGACCTAGACGCTGATTCCGGTTATAGCATCAGCTTCAGTTCTGTTCCCAGATGCTAGCTTCCAGTTAGTAGCTTCTAGTTTCCCGTTACCTACTCTCAGCTTCCAGCTTCTTGTGTACTGCTTCCAGCGGTCTGGTTAGTTTGTACTATTTGATGTCTTATGTCAGAACTGCTTGCTGCCACAGCTTGCAAAAGTCAATGAATACATCCCTGTGAGGTGAAGTACCTGCAATGACCACTAGAGGCCACTGGACAGACCAAATTACTCCTTAACAGTGCAGGGACACTGATCTGTATTAAATTTGGTGGATAAAGAAAGAGGGAGCTGTGAAGACAAAGATTGGAGGCATTTGGTATAACCCCAACCCATCATCTGTGGGATTCTAAAGATACCTCTATGCGATTACAACTGTGATCGTACATGTGAGTACGGTACGACCCTATTCCAATCATCCAATCATACACGGAGGTGTTATGTCAAGCTCAAAGATACCTTGATGTGTTTGTACACCCATTACTCTGTGTGAGTGAGGGTACGATACCTGCTTGGCAACTAGTCATGTTATATTCATTACAATAAGTGACATAAATATCCCTTTATGATACCCTGAAAGTATACTGTATACATTGTAATGAACATAGGCGAATCTAGAATTATGGTAATGGGTGGTCCCAGATCTATACATAATAGCAGGGAGACCTTTGCGTGGCGTAGCTGCGTGGCAAAAAGGGGGTGTAGCCTCATGGGAAGGAGGCGTGGCATCGCAAAAAGGGGTGTGGTATTACACTTTAGACCATACACAGTAATGTCCATTACACATTTTAGCAAACTCCGTAATACCCATTACACATAAAGCCACATGCCGTAATGCCAATTACACATAAGGCCACACACCATAATGCCAGTGGCGTAACTATAGCTCCGGCAGCCCCCGCGGTGGGGGGGGCTGCGGGGCTATAGTTACCCGCGGTCTGACAAAAAAAAACCTGACAATTAGAAAATGGCTGCCCCCATACTGCAGACAGTTTTCTGTCTGCAGTATGGGGGCAGCCATTTTCTAAGAGTCCGTTTTCATTGTAGCAGCAGGAGCCGGCCGGGACCGTGACGTCAGGAAGGTCCTGACAGAGAGCCGGGCAAGACGCAGACCGCGGGTAAGAAGGGGGGGCAGGTTAGGTGTGTGGGGGCCGCCGAATAAACATGCGGCGGGGGGGGCGATAAATAGTTAGTTACGCCCCTGCATAATGCCCATTACACATTGTGCCACACATCATGATGCCCATTACATACTACAGTGGGAGCCACTGCCATCTATCTCTATAATAGGATTAAGTGAGTAATTGGATTACTATGCTAATCCCCTACTCTATTGATCTATGTATTGTATTGCAACTGAGAACAATAGGA
Source organism: Crinia signifera (assembly GCF_055691185.1). Taxonomy (NCBI): domain Eukaryota; kingdom Metazoa; phylum Chordata; class Amphibia; order Anura; family Myobatrachidae; genus Crinia; species Crinia signifera. Next base: position 89,709,707 of record NC_139217.1, on the reverse strand, counting down.
TAGCCATGGTGAGCCACGGTGAGCCATGGCCTAAGGAAGATAGATGAGATGGGCTCCTACTGTATATAACAAATCGTAATGCTCATTACATATTTGTCACATAAGTGCTGCTTACCTACGTGCTCATTGCTAGGGGGTTCTTGCTTGATGGCACCATAGTACCCATTACACATGATGCCACACACAATAGTACCCATTACACATGATGCCGCACACCATAGTACCCATTACACATGATGCCGCGCACCATAGAACCCATTACACATAACGCTGCACACATAATGCCCCTTACACATGATGCTGCACACATTATGCCCCTTACACATTATGCGTAATGCCCCCACATACCGCCACTTGTAGCATCCCTTAAGCAATGCCCCCAAAAGTGCCACTTACTGTAAATTTTTATATGAGCCTTCGCTGCTGCTGCAGGGAGAGATGGAGAGCAGTGCAGCTGCTTCTATGGGGAGAGGAGCAGAGCGCAGCGCAGAGCATGCTCCCACTCCCCTCCTGGTGTCCCCTCTAGCCGAGTGGACATTTGAAATATTGTGCGCGCTGTTGTTGTGCGTGACATCGGAGGAGCACGCCGGGCGCCAGCACCACGGGGGGGCGAGCTGAGGTGAAAGCGGGGAGAAGAATTGGAGCGGAAGCTGCAGGGGTGACAGTCATTGACAGCTGGGCAGAGAGCAGGGGGCTGCCCGGCTGTATTCAGAGCACTGCAGGTCACGGCTGTTTGAAATAATACCCCTTTCACAACAGAAAATGCAGGGATTTACCCGGGAATATGGTCCCAGGATCATGCAGGGACATTCCCAGGCTGACCTCTTATACACAAGCCTAGTCCCTGCATTTTCTGGTGTGAGGGGAGAGTTAACCACTCCCCTCTCCCTACCCCCCTTTAACCAACCAGCTATATCTTCGTAACCAACTGACCCATTTAAATGAGACCAGTATCAAATTGAGTTTGCTTCAAATGATTATGGTCCCGTGAAACTGGGCTGTTTGGTTCCAGAGAAATCTGCCCTCAAAGAACATAAACAGTCAAGAAATTACATTTAAGAAATGAACAAAAAAAAAAGTTTAACCTCAATATCCCTAGAACCAATTAACCCATATGGATCCAGCCTGGTATCAGATTGAAGGCTCAGCGATTTGGGTTAGACTGAGATCAACCTCGAGCTTCAGTGATGCCGAAGGGGAACTGGCAGCCGTTGAACTGGGTGGGGGTCGGAATTAGCAGGTCCCATGTTATCCTATAGGGAAAACGTTCCAGCTTTGCCTGGCAGTATCTCTGGTTCCCAGGGGGCTAGAGACACGGGGCTGGACTCGTGCACCCCCGGACCACCCCCTAGATTCGCCTATGGTAATGAAGTGTATCTACCAAAGTGTCCCATGTATTTACTTTGGCATAGTCTTTCTAAAAGTTTTTCATTCAAACTAAAAGTTTTCGTCTAGTACAATAAATGGCACATAAAGTACAAAGTCCAGAATCATGGAGTACACTTACTGAACAGTATCAGCTGCCTCCTGACACTTATAGGTCATATATTAGAAGTAGCTGCTCTTTAATAACACTCAGAGTATATATATATAGAGAGAGAGAGAGAGAGATGTGGAAAAGACTGCACTCTCTCCCAATAAAGCAACAGTGGGGTGCCCGGCAAGGGTGCATGCAAAAGCATGTACCCAAAAATAGTCCAGATTATCCACACACAACTGTGCGGAAGCGGAGCACTCTCCGAAATCACAAATCAGCCTTGTGATAAAAAGCAAAGGGGTATTTTAATCCAACCGCAGGAACAGCCTGGGTATGGACAGGGTCAGCCAACCTGGCTGGCTGACCCTATCCATACCCAGGCTGTTCCTGCGCCGCTGACTGCTAGATGCTTTAATGGAAAACGCTCCTTGATAAAGATCCATGTTGGGACCAAAACGTTGGAGCATACATACCTCAGATGTATATTACCTTGTTGAACCAGTTGGATTAAAATACCCCTTTGCTTTTTATCACAAGGCTGATTTGTGATTTCGGAGAGTGCTCCGCTTCCGCACAGTTGTGTGTGGATAATCTGGACTATATATATATATATATATATATATATATATATATATATATATATATATATATATATATATATATATATATATATATATATATATATTCTGCAATCTATGCATTTGGAGGTTTTTCCCTCTGAGGCGAGTTATATACAGATGGAGCCATCCTCGTCTAGCCCTTTAATAGGAACAGCAATTGGCATGAGTAGTGCCGGACAAAGTTTTACTGTTTATATGTGTGTGTATATATAGAGAGAGATAGATAGATAGATAGATAGATAGATAGATAAATAGATAGATCTTTTTTGTATATATATATATACAATATATATATATATATATATATATATATATATATATATATACAAAAAAAACAGTGTTGTAGATGAGCAGATTTTCATGGATGGGAATCTAATTTACTTCTTCTACACCATTATTTCCAATTACTTGGACTACGGTGAACTGCTTAGGAATACTTTAATGATCTATATAATCTAATTATAATCAAACCAGAAATGACATCGAAAATGAGAATATGTAGAAAATTGAATTGCAGGTAATTCCAGCCTTGCCATAAATCAGTTTTATTAGCCTCCAGCTGGTAACCACTGTAGCATTTCTAGGACAGAGCTTCACTTTAAATGGTAAAAAGGAAATAGTGAATTATGCCGTCCACATAACACTTTTATAATCATAGGAGACGGAACAACTTCCATAGATCTTACAAGATCTATATTATGAAAGGAGTGCTGGATTGTACATTATACATGGTCCCAATTACATGAATGATTACACATTTTTACAGCACTGAAGAATTTACCTGAGTGAAGCATTCTGTTCTGTGCCGATCAAAGCGATATTATTTACCTGAGTCCTTATAAGTGTCAGTCATTATATATATACAGGGGCTCAACACTCACCTAGGGGTGCTAAGGGTGTCTTACCCCCACAGTGTTTTTTATCCCCAGACAAGTCATATGTGTACCAAGTTTGGTGTAAATTGCTGCAGTCATTCCGGAGTTATGCTGGAGGGATGCAGTTACCATCCCGGCGGTCGGGATCCCGGCGTTCAGAATCCCGATGCCGGAATCCCGACCGCCGAAATGCCGACACTTTCTCCCTCCGTGGGTGTCCACGACACCCCTGGAGGGAGAATAAATTAGTGTGCCGAGCGTAGCAAGGCACCCCCTTGTCGGCATTTCGGCTGTCGGGATTCCGGCGTCGGGATTCTGAACGCCGGGATCCCGACCGCCGGGATTCAATACTGAATCCATGCTGGAACATACATATGAACGTACAGCAAAAATGGTGGTTTTTAATTAATAAAAAATGGACAGTAATCCATTTTGATTTCGAATTTTTCGGCTGTGTTTTAATACGCCTGTATGTAAAATTTCACGATCTTCCCTTGTAAACTATTGTATCAGTGGGTGTGATCTGTTATCTGTGATCTTGGTAATCGGAATGAGTGGAACGCAAAAATTGTTTTTTTTTTTTATTATTTAAAAATGAACTGTAATTTTGATTTTACATTTTTTTTGCCTCAACAGTGTTTTAATACGCTTGTATGTAAAATTTCATGATCTTGCCTTGTAAAATGTAGATTTGTATAGAAAGACAGACAGAAGCACACATTTTCACTTTTATACAGTAGATATGTATTGTATGTATTTATACTGTGTGTGTGTGTGTGCGTGTGTGTGTGTGTGTGACCCACTTGCATTGCTGCAAAACCCATGTTAGCCCCTGAAGCACTAGTTACTGTCTAACTATTGTCATTCAATCACTGTTTTCCCAATCTGCTGTCTGCAATTAACAACATTAGGGATGTTCAAGAAAAGCAATTGGAAAAGTCAACAGAAACGAGACCCAATAATAAAGTTTGGCTGCAATAGAAAATGTATTGCAAGAAAAATACAATCTACATTCCAGAAATTGTATATATGTGTGAGGACCACGCGCTGTGTGAGGAGCACGCGCTGTGTGAGGAGAGACGCTGAGGGACACGCTGTGTGACGCGCATCCGCTCAGCCGGAAGCCGGAAGTGCGGGGGGACGCGAGTCAGCTGCACGCTGCTAGCTGCACGCTGAATCTCGCTGTAGAGGGGGTCGTACAGCGGTACCAGGGCTTCGGGGGGGGCCGGGCAAAGAGCACCGGAAAAAGAGTCTGTACACGGAACCGACTGTACAGAGGCAGCGGCACCAAGGGGGTGTACGAGGGGCTTGCAGTACAGTACAGTGCAGTGCTGTAAGGGGGGGACCAGGCAAGGAGGACTGGTCTAAGGGGCTGATCAGTGGCACCAGGGGGACAAGGTGAAGCCCGGACACCCTCAGGCAGGAACCAGGCCAGGCCAGTCCTTCACTTCACCTTCACTTCACTGACAAACAGGCGCCATCAAACAGGTGCCTAACCAGGTTACCTAAGAAGAATCATCAGGGAGCCGGAGCAGGACTCACGTGTGCGGAGGAGGCGGTGAGGCGAAGAAAAGCAGGTCGGTCAGGGGAAGCAAGCACCAGGAAAAGGACGCGGTACGCTGCGAAGCAAGGAGCTGCACGATCAACTGAGGAAGCATAAAACCGCAAGTATACTGCATCAAACTGTATAAATTGTCTCTCTTGTCGTCTTTTGCAACTTATTGTACTGTTTTTTTGTTTTTTTTTCCCCTTCTTCTGTTTCTCAATTTGTTTGGTGCTTTTTTTTAATTATTGGGTTGCTTAGAGTTGTTTAGAGTTGTTTGGGAGTATTCTTTTCTTTTATTCTATAGGGTAGGTTCTGCATAGGATCACTGTTATAAGCAGTACATTTTTGTCTCCTTGTCTTTTGTCTCTTTTCTTCCTTCACTCTACACTACATATTTTCTTTTTTTTGTTCTGACTAAGGTATAGGTCCCATTAGTTTCCCCCAGTAACATAGTCCACAGATAAATAGTACTGAAATAAAATAAAAATAAAATTAAAATAATATAGCATATAGCACCCCCGTACGAAACAGCAGAACCCAAACTAATTAACCATGAGTGGGGTCGGCAATCTCACTCAGTGCGTGTCTTGCCAGATGTATGCGCATTTGGATCAAAAGATCCAGAGAGAATACATCTGTGTGAGGTGCGTAGAGATGACTGCTTTGGAAGCCCAGATTTCTGATCTAAAGCAGACCATCGAAACTCTGAGGGACATTGCCAAATTAGAAGAAAGTTTCCGCCTCACGGTGGAAACTTTGGAGGATCAGGGGGTTTTAGCAGTAGATGAGGAGGTAGAGCCAGCTAGCTGGGTAACAGTCAGAAGGGGTAGTAGGGGGAGGAAGAGGCAGGCCAGTGCTGACTTAACCAATCCCAGTAGATTCCCCAGACTGGATGAAGCTACTGCGGATGTTACTTCAATACTGGTGGGGTCGGATGTGACATGTACCTCTAGCAACCAGAGGACAGGCACATCAGACACAGCGGGGGCTAGAGAACCAGGGACCACAAGACAGATGGTGGTGGTAGGGGATTCTATCATCCGTAAGACAGATAGGGCAATCTGCTACCGGGACCGTGATTGTCGTACAGTCTGTTGTCTTCCGGGTGCTCGGGTACGGCATATCGCGGACCGGGTAGACAGATTACTGGGAGGGGCTGGAACAGACCCAGCGGTCATGGTGCATGTTGGCACAAATGATCAAGTCAGCGGCAGGTGGGGTGTCCTTAAAAACGATTTCAGGGACTTAGGACGTAGATTAAAAGCAAGGACATCCAAGGTAATTTTCTCTGAAATTTTACCTGTGCCACGCGCTAGTACAGGAAGACAGAGGGAGCTTATGGAGCTAAACGCGTGGCTAAAGGGATGGTGTAGGAAAGAGGGGTTTGGGTTCCTAGAGCATTGGTCGGACTTTTCAGACGGGCGCCATCTATACAGCAGAGACGGATTGCACCTGAATGGAAAGGGGGCGGCAGTGCTGGGAGGCAGGATGGTTAGAAGGTTGGAGGAGTCTTTAAACTAGATATAGGGGGGAGGGATGCAGATATAAACTATGGGCATATTAGACAGTACAGTGATGAAGGGGCATTTAAGAGATTGGAGGGTGGAGAAGGGGGTTGGGGAAAAAAACTAGAATCAGTAAGAAATCAATAGAGAAACGAGATCCCAATGTAACCTCAACGGTAGCATCTAATAATAAACACAAACTCAAATGCATACTGGCTAATGCAAGAAGCTTAGCAGGAAAAATTGGGGAACTAGAGGCAGTGGCCATTAGGGACGATTATGACATTATTGGTATAACAGAAACCTGGTGTAATGAGTCACACGATTGGGTGTTAAGCATGGAGGGATATACACTCTACAGGAAAGACAGGGAAAATAGAAGGGGCGGGGGGGTGTGCCTTTATGTAAAAAACGACTTAATATCTTGTGGGCAAATTATGATCTCAGATACAGAAGAAGATAACTCGGAGGCCGTGTGGGCAGAGATAATTGATAAAAATAAAAAAACCAATAATAAAATTTTATTAGGGGTATGCTACAGACCACCAAACGTGAACGATAGGGATGAGTCTCTACTCCTAAACCAAATAAAAAAATCATCAGATCAGGGGCAGGTAATAATAATGGGGGATTTTAATTTACCAGATATTGACTGGAAAAATGAGACATGTAAATCATCTAAAAGCAGTGGGTTCCTAAGCTTGCTCAAGGATCAGTTTATCACTCAAACGGTAGATGCTCCAACCCGTAATGGGGCACTATTGGACTTAGTATTAACTAATAACATAGATTTAGTTTCAAACAGCAGAGTAATTGAACACCTAGGGAACAGTGACCACAACATGGTCTCACTGGAAATCAACTTCCGAAAACCTAAATATAATACAGGACCGGGTAAAGTACTAAACTTCAGAAAAGCTAATTTCATTTTATTCCGGGAAGCTCTAAAAGAAATTAACTGGGGAGAGTTATTCGAAGGAAAGAATACAGAGGAAATGTGGGATACATTTAAAAATGTACTAGAATCACTAACTACTAAATACATTCCAAAAGTCAACAAGGGTAAATTTAACAAAAAAAAGCCAACATGGTTGGACAAAAAAGTAAGGACAGCGATCAACAATAAAACAAAAGCGTTTAAGTTCTATAAAAATAACGTAAATGAGGAGACGTTCATCAAGTATAAAGAAACAAACAAAACTTGTAAAGAAGTAATCAAAGTAGCTAAAAGGGAAAACGAAGAGCGTATAGCCACAGAAAGCAAAACTAACCCCAAGAAGTTTTTCAAGTACATAAACAGCAAGCGAATAATTAAAGAGAACATAGGCCCACTAACAGATATCAACGGTAAAAAATTTGCAGAAGATATTGAAAAAGCGGAAGTGTTAAATAAGTTCTTCTCATCAGTATTTACTAGGGGAGAGCAGTTAGTGGAAAGCACAGATACCTCAACTGGGACAAACAAACCGGACCTCAATATGGATCTCTCGACCGAGGATATAATTTTGAGGCTCAGCAAAATAAAAACTAACAAATCACCAGGGCCAGATGGTATACATCCTAGGGTACTAATGGAGTTAAGGGAGGAACTTGCGACCCCTCTATATTGCATATTTGATAATTCACTATCAACAGGTATGGTACCAAAAGACTGGAGAATAGCAGAGGTAGTGCCAATATTTAAAAAAGGTAAAAGGGATGACCCTGCAAATTACAGGCCTGTGAGTTTAACATCAATAGTGGGTAAAATATTTGAGGGCATTTTAAGGGATGGTATCCTGGAATACTTAGACCTTCATAGTTTACTTAGTAATAACCAACATGGGTTTGTGAAAAATCGTTCCTGCCAGACAAATTTACTGGGCTTCTATGAGGATGTCAGCAAAAACCTTGATAATGGAAGCGCAGTAGATGTGGTCTTCCTTGATTTTGCAAAAGCTTTTGATACAGTACCACACAAGAGGTTGATAAATAAAATGGTGGACCTGGGACTAGGTGCAAATATCTGTAGATGGGTAGGGAACTGGCTGTGTAATAGAGAACAAAGAGTGGTGGTGAACAGTGCAGTATCAACTATGATACCAGTACTAAGTGGAGTGCCACAGGGTTCGGTACTGGGGCCCATCTTGTTTAACATTTATATTAACGACATAGGGATGGGGATTCTCAGCGATGTATCCATCTTTGCTGATGACACTAAACTGAGTAGAATTATTGAATCAACAGAGGATGTGAACATACTTCAAAATGATCTTAACAAACTAGATGAGTGGGCTAAAAAGTGGAAGATGAGGTTCAATGTGGATAAATGCAAGGTTATGCATCTCGGGAGACGTAACCAGTGTGTAAGTTACAACCTAAGCGGGGAGGCATTAGGTACTTCAGCACTTGAAAAGGATCTAGGAGTCCATATAGATAATAAGCTGGGGTGCAGTGTTCAATGTCACATTGCAACAAAAAAGGCCAACAGAATTCTAGCATGTATTAAAAGGGGCATGGAAACTAGGGACTCAAAAGTAATTATGCCACTGTACAAGGCATTGGTTAGACCGCATCTTGAATATGGAGTACAGTTCTGGGCCCCACACTATAAAAAGGACATCATGGAATTGGAAAAAAACCCAAAGAAGAGCAACAAAGCTTATCAGGGGAATGGAGAATTTAAGCTATGAGGAGAGATTAAGCAAGCTAGGACTATTTACACTTGAGAAGAGACGTTTAAGGGGGGACATGCTCAACATGTACAAATATATCAGGGGCCAATATAAGGAACTCTCAAGCACTCTTTTTACTGCAAGAAAGGAAACTAGGACACGAGGGCACGAATTTAGATTAGAGGAAAGAAAATTTCGTTCCCTCAAAAGAAAAAATTTCTTTACGGTCAGAGCAGTCAAACTTTGGAACTCTCTTCCTGGAGAGGTGGTGTTGGCGGATACAATAAATACGTTCAAAATAAGGTTGGACAAGCATTTATTGGATAAAAATATCCAGGGGTACTAAAAAGAACCATAATCTGTCTTTTACAAGGGATAAGCTATTAAAACGTAGGTTGAACTAGATGGACGCAAGTCTTTATTCAGCCTTATCTACTATGTAACTATGTAACTATATAGAAAGACAATCTCAACTGCACCAGAAGCGAATAAAGAGGGGTAGATCCAAAATGAGATCACCAAATCTCTTAAAAATTATAACAGAAAGATTGGGAGTGTGATATACTCTTCAATTGCGCTCCTACTATTTTACCACATATAACAATCTGTACAGAATAAGTCTGTCGCACACTGCGCTCACAGCCTAAGTGTGGACCATAAATATGTGCACACAATGTTCTATCTACTTTCCTTTTCCAGGTATTTCTTATATAATTCTGGATCCTCTTTATTTCTCAGTAGTCTAGTATATGAAGGGAGCAAAAATCCAAAATGATGGCTCATGATCTGCTCACGATCTGTATCCAGCAGAAGGGATCGGTGACAAATCATGACTGCAGCAGGTAGGATCTCCAAAATGACCAAATGACCAGCGGGGATGCGCATTGGATCGGAATCAAATCTAAAACATGTCAAAACATGCCCAATTTATATACAAACGTCAAGTTTAAAGTTTTGTAGAGAGGTGGAGAGTCTGATGGGGAGAGGTAGAGAATTCCAGAAGTAGGGAGCTGCACGTACGTAAATAATTGTGGAGTGAGAGGAAATAAATGACAGCAAGTTGACGACGGACAGGTTGGAAGATATATATGGCATGGACCACAAATGTAGAGAATGTAAGCAATGGTTCTGGGGGTAGGAGTTAGTAGGAGTAGCTAGAGGGTAAAAGGACACCAACACCAGCAGAACCCTGTGGGAGCAGTGGGAGAATTAATGCCAGTGGGAGTAATTCAGGTTTCAGAAATGGCTAGGTGATGCAGTGAGTTAGAAATGCATGGGCCATGAGTAGGGAGCAGTTTGTTACAAACATCTGGCATTCCATAGGGCACAGAGTAGGGGATATGAGTTTGTGGGAGAGATGAAAATGGGATTACCAGTGTTGCTGTAGCAAAGGGTGTATTAATAGTGCTGGCTCCTAAATTAGGAGGGGATACTGCAGGAGTTGGGCATGGCTCATGTACAGTGTGATATTGATAAAGGTGATGTGAGGAGACAGGGAGAGGAGGGAGGGAGCAGGTCAGAGTGGTGGGGTAGAGGGTCTGTTGTGAGGCTGAAGTGGATGACTGTGAGCAGGGGTTAAAGTGAGGGGGAAGGGGGAGAAGGATAGATGGGCAAAATAAGGGATTAGGTAGATTGATGGTGATTGATGTCAGACGTTGTCCTACAGAGGTGTGTGAGGATTCCTCTTGCCACACACAAGAGAAAATAAGCAAAACAACCTATACTTAGTGAAAGTGGAGCTTTTAATTCCTGAATATAAATTCATTGGGGGATATTCAAATGTTGGTCTGTTCTTTTTTTCACCCCTATTTTCTCTTTTTTTCCACAACATTTATATGTCGTGATATTAGTTTGATATTCAATTCTTCCCCGTCTTTTAAAAGTTGACAGTTTTTTCAACATCTTTTACTTCACAGTCATTTTCAATGTACTTCGTATTGAAATGTTTGGTGATAAGTTTCAGGCCTTTTAATAGTTGTCTAAACTTGGTCATTTTCTCATTTTATTCACCTGGGTGTCGGGTGGTGATAAAAGTGTTACTGTTTTTTTTTTTTTTTTTCAATGAATGTTTTATTTAATGAGATTCCCTTTTTTATAAGGGGTTAAGGATAAACTTTAAAAAAAAAAAAATACAATAGAGCAGGGGTTCTCAAACCTGGTCCTCAGGACCCCACACAGCTCACGTTTTCCAGGTCACCCGGCAGGTTCACAGGTGCACTTATTACTCATTGACACATTTTAAAAGACCCACAGTTGGAGCTAATTATCTCACTTGTGATTCTGTGACACTAGCAAAACATGCACTGTGTGGGGTCCTGTGGATCAAGTTTGAGAACCTGTGCAATAGAGTATAGGCACACATCCCCCTATAGAGTATAGGCACACATCCCCCTATAGAGTATAGGCACACCTCCCCCTATAGAGTATAGGCACACCTCCCCCTATAGAGTATAGGCACACCTCCCCCTATAGAGTATAGGCACACATCCCCCCATAGAGTATAGGCACACCTCCCCCTATAGAGTATAGGCACACCTCCCCCTATAGAGTATAGGCACACCTCCCCCTATAGAGTATAGGCACACATCCCCCTATAGAGTATAGGCACACATCCCCCTATAGAGTTTAGGCACACCTCCCCCTATAGAGTATAGGCACACATCCCCCTATAGAGTATAGGCACACATCCCCCTATAGAGTATAGGCACACATCCCCCTATAGAGTATAGGCACACATCCCCCTATAGAGTATAGGCACACATCCCCCTATAGAGTATAGGCACACATCCCCCTATAGAGTATAGGCACACCTCCCCCTATAGAGTATAGGCACACCTCCCCCTATAGAGTATAGGCACACCTCCCCCTATAGAGTATAGGCACACATCCCCCTATAGAGTATAGGCACACATCCCCCTATAGAGTATAGGCACACATCCCCCTATAGAGTATAGGCACACATCAACCTATAGAGTATAGGCACACATCCCCCTATAGAGTATAGGCACACCTCCCCCTATAGAGTATAGGCACACCTCCCCCTATAGAGTATAGGCACACATCCCCCTATAGAGTATAGGCACACATCCCCCTATAGAGTATAGGCACACCTCCCACATAGAATGTAACACACTGTCAAAACTCGTATGGGTCATTGGGTTGACCACTGAAGGTCAACAGGACTTAGGTCGACACTTGGAAAAGGTCAACAAGGCTAAGGTTGTCAGGGTCAAAAGGTCGACATATGCATTAGGTCGACAATGGGAAGGTCAACAGTCAAAAGATTGACATGAGTTTTTCACTTTTTTTGTCCCTAATGTTGACATACAGTAGTCGACATAGACGCCGAAAAAGGGCCCTGCGAGCACTCGCCATGCCCTTAGTACACTATTATATTCTCCCTTCACGCTCTAGTGCAGGGGGTGGGGATACTTTTTTATGGCAAGGGCCATTTGTAATGTAAAAAAATCCTTTGGGGGCCATATGTAAAATAGCCACTTACAAATTCCCCGGCTTCACCCGTCCCATGCTGCTCTGGCGGCTACCGCTGAATAAGAGGGCTCTCGCAAAAACTCCCGACCTCTCACGAGAACTCTCCCTTCCTTGACTCCCGGGCAAGCCATCGGGCGGGTGGGCGGGCCAGTCGGATTGGCTACAGAGGCCGTTTACGGCACGGGGGCCGGGAGTTCCTCACCCTGCTCTAGTGGATGGTATTGCATGAAATACCACCTAACCATGAAAAACCATGTTGACACTTTAACTATTGACCTTCCCATTGTCGACCTAATGCTTGTGGCAACCTTTTCCATGTCACCCTAAGCCCTGTCGACCTTCAGTGGTTGACCCAATGCATGACGACCTTAATAGTGTCGACATAATGATTGTATACCGACAAACCCCACCTTCCCCCAACTCCTTCACACACAAGTCTCACAAGTGTGTGTGTGAGACAGACCCTGGTTGGTCAGTGGCTGCCAGTTATGGCTCTCTGCTCAGAGCAGCGGCTCGTCTTCTCTCCTGTGGGCGGCAGGCTGCAGCACACATTCTCTGCTCTTCGTCTTCCCTAGCGGCTCCCTGAATGTGGCATCCGCCTGCTCGCACATCTGCTTTTCAGAATCACAGTGCAGGACACATCAGGGTGTAGTTGGGAGAGGGCCGTGTGAATTAAATGGCATCTGCTTAATGGGGGGAGGGGCACCTCTTATAATGGAGACAAACTTGTGGGGGGCACAATTGGTGACACCTTCTGGCCACTGACCATTAACCTGCAGGGGGGCACGCTGGAGTATACTATTCCAATCCAGTGATACTGCCTCAATTTGGGAATGTGTTAAATTGCCTGCAGTACTCTGAGAAAGGCACAATTGCTGCACCTGCCGCATTCATTCACATATAGACAAATCTTGAAATCCCGTCAACTTGTGGATAATTATTTAGTGTTGTTTGCGGCTACCATACCTAGCAGCTACCCCAGCCCTCCTGTTAAAGGTTATACGTTTTCTCAGTGATCTTTGACTTAGCAAATAGCTACAGGCATATTGTGGGTCATATACTGACACCCTGATTAAGTGTTATAACCACCCTAAGGGCTACCCGATAGTGCCTACATAAAGTAATGTTGACACATTAGTCGACAGGATAAGATGACTCTTGATTTACATCCACCATAGTACACCAGCCACAACTAGTAATTGTTAAATTGTCACATTGATGCTTCTTCTACTAGATGTAATTCCAGCCAATACACAATATACATTGATAATTTTGTATCAGATACAGCTATCTCCATTCTGTGTGACACTGTTTCTACTGACAGGAAGAAGTCATGCACATGTCCTTGAAACACTCAATAATTGTATAGGATGACCTCCTAAATTAAATACAAAGGTATAAAAGGTGCAATTTTCCCAGTGGGAGTTAATTACTATTGGTGTACATCTGTGTTGACCTTTCTCAATAATTTCATACAAGTTTGTGGATTTTTGGTGATCTATATATACATATCGGGCCCACTAAATAAGGGCAGTCACCGATTGATCTACTTGGTGAGAAACTACTGACACTGGTCGACATCAGTGTCAACTTAATCAAAAAAGAGTCTTCTTTTCACTTGTCAAAGATCAGTAGCATCCCATGTGGATACCCAGACAGCCATTGGGACACTACTCCTGGGCCAAAGGAATTGTTTGTGGCCTGCACCAATATAATGTGTCAACCACACTAACCACCACACTATTATTAGCCTCCTGCACCTACGCACAGGGGAATGTAGCCAATAAGACACTAGCATATTGAACTCTATATATATATATATATTATTACAAAGAGTGTTGGCTAACAATACCTGTAAAAACGTATACTTACCTACAGTCAATATTTGTGTGGAGTCGGAGAGCCACCGTTTTTTAAACACATTTGCGTACATGTTTTGTCTGTGTGTTCTTATATTTCGCTATTTTAAAATTGTCAATAAAAGTCAATTTTTATTAGTTTGAGTCGCAGCAGGTGCACCACACCAGGACATACTTTTCTGTTTTTTTGTTACTTGTGCATATTTTGATGTCCAGTGGTAGCACACCCTTGATAAGAACCACTTAGGAATATATTTAGTGTATACATTTACTGGCGGTCCACCCACTATCCTCAACACCAATGAGGGTCCTGTGCGAATAGCAATCTTCTCTGTGTCTCCAGAGTGTAAAGTGCCATTAACGATTGGTGCCCTACGGCACATGTAACAGGGCCTCAGCATAAACATTGATGGGGCCCCTAGGCTCCAGCCTAGTAAGCCTTATCAATAACACAACCCTGTGTGTGAGTCGAGGAACTTGCCAATAGGCCACTTTTCTTGCAACCTGGCACCTGATTTTCAATGGTTTAGCTGCAGGATTTAGAGGGAGGATTATTTTCAATAAAAAAGCATGCTTTCTTTTTGTTTTTTAATACAATTGCTGAATAAGAAAACACAAAAAGCTTTGAAAAGTGCCACTTAATACATTTATGCTGTGTACACACGGTCCGATTTCCTTTCCGATGTTGACGATATAGTCAACATCGGATCGGCATCGGATCAACATCGGATGCAGATCGCAAGGGTTTTAACCCTTGCGATCCCGATCCGATCCCGATGCGCGTTCACGTATCTGAAGCCAGAAAGTCTTGGCTGCCTTGTCTATATAGTGCAGATCTGCACTATATAGTCAAGATAGGATGCAAATCGGATGTGCCTTAAGATCCTATCCACGATCCTATCTGATCAGATCGTGGATAGGATCTTAAGGCACATCTAACGTGTGTACACACCATTATAGCCTATGTATTTATTGATTGTAGTATTTATGTAAATACATTTTTGCACTTACTGTATAACAAAGTAAACATTTTTTTGTGTCAATGAAAAATTACCTTTATGAGAGGAGAACCATATTGCTCAAAGTAAGCATACATGTAAGCACCTTGGAAATATTGGAAGAGGATCACGAGGTGTAGGTGTGTGGAGTGGACACCCCTAAAAAAAAAAAACTTGATGAGTATTGCATCCATTTAATACATGTAAGCATACATGTAAGATAAAATCCCATCCTGGTACACGTGGTGTACCTTAAATAACATAGAAGAGCATCCGGGTTAAAGTGGAGGAATAGAATACCATCAACAATCCCCTTGTTTCTATGGACTCTATTTTGTTTGTCTAGATCATACTACTCATTGTTTGGTATACTTTCTTTGTTTAATTTTATGTCCATGGAGTACTGGAGGAAGGAAAGGCCAAAAGGGACATATGAACATTCAATTTATAGAAGGCTCTAGATCAGTGGTAGCCAACTCCAGTCCTCGAGAGCTACCGACAGTTCACATTTTCCAGACAACCTAGCTGCTGCAAAGGTGTAATCATTACTCACTGACACATTTTAAATGATCCACAGGTGGAGCAAATTACTTTACTTTATTATTATTATTATTATTATAATTTTATTTATAAGGCACCACAAGTGTTTTGCAGCGCCGTACAAAGGAACAATACAGGGAGACAAAACTTGGCATAACATTGAATAAATAACAAAAATACAGTACAAATAAAGAGCACCACAGTTCAATACACATTACAGCTTAAATGTAAGTAGTGAGGACCCAATCAACATACAACTAGAGGCTTGTGATTCTGTGAGAAGATCTGGAAAACATGCACTGTTGATAGCTCTCGAGGACTAAAGTTGGCCACCCCAGCTCTAGATGGTATGGTTGACCTTGATTTTTGAATTTTCCTCTCCATACTACCTGTGCATACTCCTAGTCCTAATCAATCTAGGCCCTCGATTGATTGATTGATTGATTGATTGATTAACAGAAAACCAATTTTTAAACAAGTAATTTATGGCCATTCAAGTTAATAAATGCAATTATACAGATAAATAAGACTTTCTATGTAGCTATGTATGCTCCAAAGTTTAATGTAACATGTTAGAAAATTCAGATAAACATATAACCCTAATTGAGAATGTGGTATATATTCCCTATAATGTTTCTGTGTATCGTAGATTTATGTAGAAATTGTACATGTATCAGAATACGTTGTGATAAAATATCCTTTTGGTTATCATTACTTTTCTACATACAGTACAGTAAGTAATGTTGTGATTTCTGTAACATGTACAGCTGTTAAAGAATGTATTTAATAAAGGAAAATGTTCAAAGCGTTATTATACAGGTTGAGTATCCCTTATCCGAAATGCTCGGGACCACGAGCATTCCGGATAAGGGAATATTCCGGTTTTTGGAATATTTTTTTTTTTTAGCCATACTACCTGCCCCTGGTGGGTCCCCGATGGTCCCTCGGCATCCATGGAGTCCTCCGGCGTCCACGGCAGGCCACCAGCACCGTCTCCGGCGTCTCCAGCGGTCCCAGGAGTGCTTTGCGCAAGTTCCCAGGCGCGCCGGTGACGTCACCGGCGCGCGTGCGAACTCGCGCAAAGCACTCCTGGGACCGCTGGAGACGCCGGAGAGGATGCTGAAGGCCTGCTATGGACGCCGGAGGACTTGGTAAGTATTAAAAGAGGGTTGGGGGGGGAAACAAAAAAAAAATTGAATTATTCCAAAAAAACGCGGTTTTTGGAATAATTCGGATACGGGATGCCCGGATACGGGATACCCGACCTGTACCACATTATTTCAGATTTCTGTAGGCAAGACATTTTATGTTGCTGATATGTATAATTACGCATAGTTATAGCAGTAAAACCTGCATTTCTCTACCGTAACTTAGCATGTGAGCACCTGTGTCCTGAGAATTTAGTTACAGTAATAAGAAAAAATGTGCCAGCTCCAGACCAGTGTTCAGTGTTCATTAAATCAATCCCCAGGGAAACACATAGTGAAATAAGATCCCATAAGTCATCCTTGGCCTAGGCGCCATTTATTACAATCGGAAAAATTCACACAATGCATGAAAAATTCAATTTATCATTCATAGCATGAGACATGAAAGTTTATATGGTCCATTGCTTCTATCCCAGGTTTATTTTTTATTCTCTTCAACACCTCTCTTATTTGGCTATGATGTCAGTCACTGTGAATGATACTACTGAAGGGCATTGTGGGAGATTTTGAAAAAAAAAAAAATATATATATATATATATATATATATAAAAGTATAATAAACCCAGACTTATTTCCAATGGCATCTTATGAAAATTGCAATAGTTTTATTGTGGATGTACTTCCAAGAGGCAAAGAAACAGTCATTTATGCTAAAATATACAGTGACTTGCAAAGTATAAAACTGTCACATTTTGCTGACTAAAAAAACATCCAGAACTTTTTGTATACTTTATATTTTCGCTTGCATCCAACATTCTGAAAATGACAATTTAGTTTAATGTAAGAAAATAAATTATTTAATATATATATATATATATATATATATATATATATATATATATATATATATATACATAGTTTGTGGAGTCGGCCTGGCACTCTCCTTAGTAGGCAACTGCCCGGGTGCCTTCTGGAACTGAAGAATAGCTGAAGTCGAAGAAAACAGCAGCGGCACTCAAGCGGGAACTTTTCAAAAAAAATATATTTGTCACAGCAAACGGACCTACGTTTCGGGGATTACACGCAATACTTGCTTTTTCACCTTGACAAAGGGGCGTGTAATCCCCGAAACGTAGGTCCGTTTGCTGTGACAAATATATTTGAGTGCCGCTGCTGTTTTCTTCGACTTCTGCTATAAATATACATATATATATCATATAAATTCAACAGTATAACTGCTCCAGAGCCCTACTCAATATATATAGATAATAAAGGCAGCACTTGAATGGGAAATTTACTAAGATGGGAGTTCTGTTTCACATGGGGTGTTGCTATGGGCAACCAATCAGTACCTACTTCTTATTTATTTAGCACCTTTTAGAATTGGTTGCCCATAGCAACATCCCCAACATAAATACATATATAACTTAGTGAGCCAATAGAGATTAGGTGGGTATTCTCTGATTGCGCACCTCGCTTACCTCCACATGAGGGGCGAGAAAGCTTATAATGGTTTCTTTAACCTCAAATATGGAGATATATATATATATATCTATATATATAGCTATATATATCTATATATATATATAGCTATATAGATATATATATATCAGCATGCAATGGATATGGCGTACCCCGCTCACAATAGGCCCAGTTAAGTCCCCTCACGTAGCATTTTCTTTACTTTCTAAATTTTCAACCTTCTAAAATGTACTGATGATAGATGTGCAACTTTAGGGTTAAATGCCGCGTACCATTACTCACACGGTGTATAGTGGTATAAAACACATCAAGGTTTCTTTGTCTCCAAAAGTTATCCCTTCAAGGTGTATCGTTTCCCAACAAATTATATGATGTCTCCAAATCAAGTAAAAATGAGTATTTAATGTACAAAAAAAATCCAGAAAAACACAGAGAAGTTCTTGCAGCCAAATTTAAGTAAAATTGGTGATATTGGCTGCTCACACGCTGGATCCGCTGACGCGTTTCGGTCTATGACCTGCGTCTTGTGTATTTATTCACTGTCAAAATGGCTACCAGGATGAGGAGTTACAGCAGAGCCGAGCTACTCATTCCGGTGAGATGCAGAGACATGACCCTGCCTACAAACAGGGACAAGAAACAGTGTATAAATGCCCAAAAAATTGATAACAAGTTATCAGGGAAAGTACGCTGTGTATAGGATGGATGGCATTGCCTGGAAGCAAAAAAAGACACACAAACTAACCCCTTTCCTTTACACAGAAGCAGCCCCCATATCCTCACACATAAATACTGTCCCCATATCCTCACACACATGCTACCCCCATAGCCTCATAAACACATGCTGCCCAATACACTCACACACACAGGTGCTGCCCCCATAGCCTCATACACATGTGCTGCCCCACAGCCTCACACATACACACACTGCGGCCTCCATAGCATCACACACACACACATGTTGCCCCCATAGTCTTACACACATGTGCCTACCCCATAGCCTCACACACAAATACACACACCCATACACACTGACCCCATAGCTTCACACACATGCACACTTGCTGCCACCATGGCCCAGCATGGAAATTACCTCCTCCTGCAGCCCATCCACAGCCTGAAATGCATAGTTAGGTGGGGTTGCAACCTAATAGCTTCAGAGTGGATGCCGGGTGGCCTCTGGATTCCCTGATGCTGATGGGTGGAACCAAGTTTGAACTGGAAGTTGAACCCTTGTATGTACTAGACTGTCCAGTCAGTAGCTGGGGGCGCACGGCTGTGCCACTCCGGGGTCTGGTGCTCCAGGTGACGGCCGTCACCTCTCCTGGATTTCAGGAATTCTTCTGGTTCTTGGAATCCGGATGACTGGAAAAGCCTGGACAGCCTCCTGCTGCAGCACTGTTACTGCCTGGCTTGCATTGGTGGTCACCAACCGACAGCATGCCACAGGCACATTCTGTCAGTGGTGGCCCATCCAAAATGGTCACCTTGAAGGAGACAGAAACTAGAGGTATGGGCAGACCTCTGATGTCTGTCTCTTCCAAGGTGGCAGCCATTTTTGGAGGGGCCGCCAACACAATGTGCATGCGGCCCGTTCTGCTGTGAGTTGAAGGCTGCCACTGGATGAAGATCAGAGAAGTGCGGGTCACTGACAGTAGAGGAGTGCGGCTCCATGAGCAATGTGCATATAAGTCCCCCTCTCCAGTGGTAATGTGAGTACCCCTCCCCCTACAAATGATGTGAGTAGTGACTGATCCATGTCCATTGAAGTTGGTTCATTCTTCTTAAAAGGGTTTAAATAAAGTTGCTGTGTATTTTGTATTGTGGAGAATGCAACAGGCATTTATGATGCTGCAAACTTTTTGCCGGTGAATATAAAAGAGCACCGCCGGAGATGTCTACACATCGGAACCGGCTTTTAGGAACACCAAAGGCACGCTCAATTACAGCCCTTGATGTTAACTGGGAAATCAGTTAACTGATCGAAAATCAAACAAACAGCGAAATCATATCGATAATCTATAAAACACACTTTGAATAGGTGATAAGATAAAAAAAAAATCTTTACGAGTGAAAACGGCAAACATTTTGTCAGTTTACACTTTTGGAACTACATTTAATATTGTCCTAAAAGTTCTTTCCATGTACTATATAGTTTGGAGCAGTCAAATATACCAAGGGTTTTACATTATTAAACACACATGGGATATGCATATGAATAGCCTTACAAATGAAAAAAACTAAGGATCAAACAAGGTTGAGATTACCTAAAGTATAAAAAGGGACAGACTAGGGGCCAAGTGCTATGTTTCTATGAAGCCCATTATTTACTTCATGTCAGATTAAGTCAAACATTGTTTAGAAATATACTGGCTTCCTCTGGGTTGTATTATTGCACTCTAATCACAATAATACAGGACCAAATTGGGGTATAAAGTCTTTCAGGGCCGGTGTAAGGCTTCTCAGCACCCTAGGCAAAACTTCAACCTACTGGCGACCCCCCCCCCCCCCCCATACTGCCACCAATAACCATTTTCCAACCCCTTAATGCATACTTGCCTAACATTCTGGAATGGCAGGGAGCCTCCCAAAATTCAGTGGTTCTCCCAGCCCCCCAGGTAGGTGGGCAAGACCCCTGCTTTCTCTGGAGGCCCCCAGCACCCTCCCCTTTGCCACCCACAACAGAGTACAGGAAGAGAGGGCAGCAAAATAGGGAAGTATGCCTCAAGAGAAAGGATGGAGATGAGGTTGTAGAGGTTTCACAGCAGCCGCCTGCATTAAGTACAACAAGGATCCTCACAGACATCCTTGATTTTTTGGTAGGCAGACTTGGTGGCACCCCCCTAGATCCTGGCGCCCTAGGCAGCTGCCTAAAGCTGCCTAGTGGTAGAGCCGGCCCTGAAGTCTTTCATTCATAGATTTTTCTTATTTCATTCAGGTAATGTTTTGACACACTGCCAATGGGATCAAGTAAGTACCATTGTGGTCACCAAATGCCAGGAGACCATATTTACTTACGACAACAT
Organism: Crinia signifera; assembly: GCF_055691185.1. Classification (NCBI taxonomy): domain Eukaryota; kingdom Metazoa; phylum Chordata; class Amphibia; order Anura; family Myobatrachidae; genus Crinia; species Crinia signifera. Next base: position 89,688,485 of record NC_139217.1, on the reverse strand, counting down.
CTAAGTACAGTACTCTTCTTGCAATGCTTGAAAATAACTATATAATGGAGTTGGTCAAAGAATTTGTCTCAATTACTATCAATTTAAAGTATTGTGAACATTTGTTACAGACTAGGGGCCAGATGTAGTAAGCTTTGAAAAGTGGTAAAGTGGAGAGTGATAAACCACCAACCAATCAGCACCTCTGTCATTCAGCCACTGTCACCAGGGGCAGCCTGCACATCCCGAACCTCCTGAGTGACAAATATGGGGAGTCAGGATGTGAGGCCTGTTTGTTTGTTGTGCACTATTGGCGTGCTTAATTGTTCTTGCTGTTGCAGAGGCTAGTGACTTCTTTATAGTCACTGTAATAACATATCTCCTTTATCCTTCAATCTCCTCTCTTTCTATTGAGACAATCGCAAAAAGGAGAAATCATATTAGGGCATTTTTATTAAAAAAAAAAAGAAGATATATATAAGTTAAGATATAAGGCAGGCTTGGAGAGAGATTCAAGTAACAACCAATCCGATCCAAACTGTAATTTTACAAACACAGCCTGTAACATGGCAGTTAGAACTGATTGATTAGTACATTATCTCTCTCCACTGTATCATGCTCCAAGGCTAGTATGTCTCCCCTGGCCTGGTGACCACATGTTATTCACAGACAATCACACCCAATATGAGACAAAATATAACATTTTCAACAAAAAAGATATAATGGGTGGAATTTAATAGGATGAGAGATTCAGAAAGTGAGAGATTTGGTAAGAAATCTCCAGTTTTTTAAAGTGGAAATCATTTACATTGCAAAATCAGTTTGATTTTGCAGTGTAAATGATTGCCGCTTTAAAAAAAACCTGGAGATTTCTTACCAAATCTCTCAGTTTCAGAATCTCTCATCCTATTAAATGTCCCCCATGATGTCCAGATCCTTGACTGCTTAAATCAGTGACACAATACTGTAGATTATTTTTCTCTTTAAAATGGTATGCATTATTGGGCTTGCATTTTATTCGGGTGTGGATCGTTTTGTCTACAGTACTTTGGTCGAGAGTCATTAGGTCAACACCGTTGGGTCGACAGGGGGGAAGGTCGACAGGGTTCTAGGTCGACATGGGTCAAGGTTGACAGGTGTTTAGGTCCACATTGGACAAGATAGACTTGGGTTTAGGTCGATATATGCGTTACGTCGACATGGGTTAGGTCGACAGGTCGTTAGGTCGACATTTGTTTTTTCACAGTTTTTTGACACAGTCGACATGGACACAGTTGGAAGTGAACCGCAGCCCCTCGCATCGCTCGCTTCACTCGCGATGCTTCGGGCACGGTGCCTTGCTGCGCTCGGCACACTATTTTCTTCTCCCACCACGCCCTAGTGGATGGTAGGGCATGAAACACTGCCTGTCGGCACATGACGGTTCAAAAAACAGTGAAAAAACCCATGTCGACCTAACCCATGTCAACCTAACGCATATGTGGACCTAAACCCATGTCGACCTTGTCCCATGTCGACCTAAACACCTATCGACCTTGACCCATGTCGACCTAGAACCCTGACGACCTAGAACCCTGTCGACTTCCCCCCTGTCGACCTAATGACTGTCGACAATACGACCGTATGCCATTTTATTTCTACATTGCACTTAAATTAAGCCAAAAATTCTGTATATAACAAAATAAAAAGCATTATTTTTATGAGCATTTTTTTATGTAAACTGACATGCTTCTTGTGTGCTGGTGGAGTAATGCCACAACAAGAAATACAAAGTATTTGTGATAGATAGATAGATAGATAGATAGATAGATAGATAGATAGATAGATAGATAGATAGATAGATAGATAGATAGATAGATATTTCTATACATTTGAAAGCACTGGGAAAGGTCTATAGTGTCCAATTTGAAAAGGTTGAAATCACGAGCTGTGCAACCTTCTGGATAAAAAAAACTACCTTAAAAATTACCTTCAAAACCAATCCTTTGAAATATCTGTCAGAAGGAACGATTATTGTATAAGGAAGTTAAAGAAAGTAAACTTTCTACCCTTCTGTAGGTACTGTTATATCTTTCCTCTAGAGATGTTTTCTTTATACTTCAAGATAAAAAGTGTGTCACCTTTTCTTCAGATTCTAACCAACTCTTCCATAATCAGTGTTGTTCAAGAAATCAACTGTATCCAATATATCTTTTTTGACAACTGTCTTCTTTCCCTCATAAGTACATTATTCTTTCTCTTCTGACTTGTCAGCCATGCTTTTTTCAGTTATTAATACCTCTTCCTCAATCATTTGATGATAACTCTAATCAAGGCGCATTTAATTACATCTTGCTCTCAAAATTCAATGAAATTGCTGCTTTTTTTTTCTTTGCTCCTTGAAGTCGTTAAACCTACCATCATATTTCTGTCTTCAGATCTTTAAACAAAAAGCACAATAATTACTTGACTTTATCATTTATATTGTGGTTACTTTATTGCATGTAAATTGTTTTATAATTGAAATAATTTAATAATAATGTTATGAATTTTTAAATCTGTATACATGGTGGCACTAACATATACAGGTGGAGTCTCCCATATCCAGAGATCTCTTATCCAAAATATTCCAAAAACCGTGTTTTTTTTTTAGAATATTTCGGATCTATTTTTCCCCCTGCCCCTTTTTTCATACTTACCAAGTCCCCCCATGTCCACATCGGCTTTCAGGATCGTCTTCAGCGGTCCTAGGAGTTCATTACGCGCTTGCGCGGGCGCGCTGGTGGCATCACCAGTGCACCTGCAAACTCACACAATGCACCCCTGGGACTACTGAAGAAGGTCCTGAAGGCCGCCGTGGACACCGTGGGACCATCAGGGGGACCAGGTAAGTATGTAAAAAAAAAATCCAAAAAACGTAAAACTCCCTTATCCAAAATGCTTGTGGTCCCGAGCATTTAGGATAAGGGATACTCAACCTGTATTTGGTATTTTAGGATCCCAAAGACAGCGCACATACAGTACATGACCTTTTCCATACAATCCTGCATAATGACTATTGCAGTTTAGCTGTTGCACTGTATATTAAGCATATCATACCGTGCGATATATTGTTTTATTGTCTCAGCTATATTGCCATTGTGAAGGCTGCATTCAAAGGATATTGATATAGAACTGGTGTTTGTAATACATTTTGGGATTCAGAATTTGGTCTACTCTAGAATCTCAACATACATTTGATTTAAAAAAAACTGCTACCCTTCGCAGTACCCTCAAGATGGCTGCCTTGACTGGTACATCTGTGGGTGAGATGAAAAATACTTTTTGCTCACTTTACCATTTTGTCATCTCTTCTAGGCATTGTCTCTTCCAAAAATGGTAACCAATCACAAAATGGCTGCCTTGCCTAGTACCTTTCATAGGTTGGTTATGTAATCTGTGGAAATTAGAACTCAAAATGGCTGTGAGCAATGCTGGCATTTTTAGCAGATATTTTGAGGATCTCTCACAGCAACATTTGGCACTCAAAGGGTTAATGTTTAAGGAATAATGGTTGAAGGGATATGTAGTGATAAATTTAATAGGTGGTTAGTGGAATTCCTGCAGGTGAAAGATGGTAATCAGAGAGCAGCCAGGCACAGGTATGTCTTACCACCTAATACTAAATAATACTAAGGCCAGTATTCAATGCTCCCGATTTACTATTTTTTTTCGGTAAATCGGGCTGATTTCACTCCTTGCAGTGAATATTTTTCACTGAAAATCTGATTCACCCTATTCAATGTTCACAGTTCACCGAAAGCGAACAGTGAATGCCGGCCAGTTCTCCGTTTCATGCTCGCTGCAATTCGCTGGTGTATTTTATTTTACGAGTGGGACCAGTGAAGCGGCTCCCTACCTCTGTCCCCTGCCAGCTCTCCGGGGGGGGGCAGCTTCTGCTGCCTGTGTCCCCTTAAGCTCTCCTCCCCCACAAATTCTGGGGCAGGCAGGGAGACTTACATCAGGGGTTAAAATTTGCCGTCAGGGGCAGCGAGCCCCTGCGGCTTTGAATAGGGTGACAGGGAGGGCTGGCAATGAATGCTGCAGCCCTCTGGAACCCTGCGAATGTGCCGCAAATCCTAAACAGGATTCGCTGCACATGGAGAAAAAAACTAATTGAATACTCCCCTAAGTATTACTTATGATTTGTATTGTAATTTTTTTTTGTAATATATATTTATTAACCCCTTCACGACATTTGACGTATATATACGTCATGGCCGGGAAGTACTTCCCGACACATGACGTATATATACGTCATGACTTTAAACTGTCACTGCGTCTCGAGACGCAGTGACAGAGGGACGATGTCTGCTGTCCCTGACAGCAGACATGTCCCTGCATGCCCAGGGGGGGCTGCGATGCCGCCCCCCCGTCGGCGATCGCTGTGATTGGCTGTTCAGTGTGAACAGCCATTCACAGCGTTTTCCTGTGTTACCAGCGAATCAGACGCTTGGTAACACAGGTGTCAATCACCGCCGGGCGTCAGGGGGCATGAGGGGGTCATCGGTGACGATGACACCTCACCCCACCCTCACCCCACCTGCCCCCAAGGCTGTGATTGGTCCGTGGGACCCACGGACCAATCACAGCCAAGGCGCGACATTTAAACTACCGGTGACTGCGCTGCAGACGCCATTCCGGTCTGGAGTAGCGTGCAGAGCGGTCACCGTGCCTATCTGCCGTGATACTGACCTGATCCTTGCTCATACTTACCTGATCCTTGCAAATACCTTACCTGATCACTTGATCACTGCTTGTAGCGTGCTGGACGCTTCCTGGATCTGACTTCCTGAGACTTCCTGCTGCTGCTGCAGTGTGATAGAGAGATAGAGAGATAGAGAGAGAGAGATAGAGAGAGATAGAGAGATAGTGACAGAGAGAGCTATATTTTGTGTCTGCTACCCCCCCTTTTTGGGGGTGCAGGGTTTTTTTATATATAAATAACTGTCGCTGCTGCTGCAGTGTCATAGTGATAGATAGTGATAGATAGTGAGAGATAGTGATAGATAGTAATAGATAGTGAGAGATAGAGAGATTTGTGTCTGCTACCCCCCCTTTTTGGGGGTGCAGGTTTTTTTTTTATATATATAACTGTCAGTGCTGCTGCTGCAGTGTCATAGTGATAGATAGTGATAGATAGTGAGAGATAGAGAGATAGAGAGAGATAGTGACAGAGAGTGATAGAGAGTGTATATTTTGTGTCTGCTACCCCCCCTTTTTGGGGGTGCAGGTTTTTTTTTATACATATAACTGTCAGTGCTGCTGCTGCAGTGTGATAGATAGTGATAGATAGTGATAGATAGTGATAGATAGTGAGAGATAGGCCCTTATTCTGATTCGGTCGGTACGGCCCGCGTGCGGCCGTACCGCCGATGTTTGGACTCTGCACATGCGCAGAGGTCAATCTGCGCATGTGCAGCCCCCTTCGCCGCAGACGTATTTCGTCCGCCGCAAAGGGGGCGTATAGGGGCGTGAGAGGCTTCATGCCCTCATTTCCCTATGTGTACGCCCCGCGTTTCATGGGCGTTCCCATGCAAACGCGGGGCGTATGCATGGTAATGAGGGCATGACGCCCTCATTACCATGACATGGGGGCGGAAAGCTGACGTCGCCGGATGTCAGCTTTCAGCCCCCATACAAGCTACCACACGGACGATTGTCCGTGTGGTCTTAGCTTGCGGGAGCTGCCGCGGCGTGCGGGCCTGCCTTCGATGGTCGACGACCATCGAATGCAGGGGGCAGCTCCCACCATGGTGGAGGCGTAGCCTCCACCATTTTAATGCGGATCGCCAGCCGTCCGTGTACGGACGGCCGTGGCGATCCGTCTGGTGGGCGGCCCTTGGTTTGTGCGGTCGGAGCCCCGTGTGCGGCTCTGACCGCACCAACCAGAATAAGGGCCATAGAGAGAGATAGTGACAGAGAGTGATAGAGAGTGTATATTTTGTGTCTGCTACCCCCGCCTTTTGTGCTGATCACTATATCTGAGGTGATCAGCAACTTTTTGGGGGCGCAGAGTTTTTTTTTTTATATATACCTGCCAGTTGCTGCCAGTTGCACCAAAGGTTGTGCACATGCTGCCCCTCACTGGTAATCAGTGTCGCATCACTGATCACCTTTTTTTTTTTTTTGTGGGTGCTGTGTGGTCTTTTTTTAATTTTTTTTTTACACACACTGTGATTTTGTGGGTGTCCTGTGGCCACTGTGCGCTGATCAGTGACGTACATCACTGATCAGCTTTTTCGGCACAGGGTTGATCTATTTTTTTTTTTTTTATCAAATTCCTGTTGCCTTTGAGCGCTGTTCAGTGACAGACGTTACTGACCAACATCTGTGCTCAATTTTTGGCGCAGGACCTTTTTTTTTGTTTTTTTAACCCCTTCAATTTTATTTTTTTTTAACCCCTTCAATTTTTTTTTTTTTAACCCCTTCAATTTTTTTTTTTTTGTATAAAGTATTTTTTTTTCTGCACTACATACACACAACACACTACATACCCCCCGGGTTGAAATAAAGTTTGTACCCCCCCCTACACTATACACGTGTTGAAACATTTCACTACCAGTAACACAAAAATAAAAATGTCATCCCAAATGTCATCCCAAATGTCATCCCAGTCATCCAGAAGAATGTATTCAGTGGAGGAGGCATATGCCATGCTTGCTTCTGATTCTGACACAGCCAGTGAGGCAAGCGGGGAATTTGAAGGATTCGTCTTAAGCTCCTCTTCCTCCTCTGGTGATGAGGGACCCCCTCAAAGACGCCCCCGTAGAGCAGCTGAGACCCCCCCCCCCCAATAATTGATCTCGTATGGACCCCACCACCAGACAATTTTGAGCCCCAGGTTCCTGAGTTTTTGGCCATGCCAGGAATCCAATTTGATTCCACAGGTCTCAGAGAAATTGACTTTTTCAAATTATTTTTCTCTGATGATTTTATAAATTTAATGGTGGACCAAACTAATTTATATGCCCAGCAGTTTATTGCTCAAAACCCCACGTCATCATTTGCTAGGTGGACCCCTGTAGATGCAGTAGAGATGATGACGTTTTGGGGTCTGGTGTTTCATATGGGCATAGTAAAAAAGCCACAAATTAGGCAATATTGGAGTACAGATGTTCTGTACAGCACCCCATTTTACCGTATGGCCATGACTCGGACTCGTTTTGAGGCAATCCATAAATTTATACATTACACCGATAATGCACAGTGCCCACCCAGAGATGATCCCACCTTTGACAGGCTATTCAAAGTCAGGCCGGTCATTGATCATTTCAGTGCCAAATTTGCAGAGCTGTACATCCCTGATAAATGTATTAGCATCGACGAGTCCCTTATACATTTTAAAGGAAGGGTTAAATTCCGCCAGTACCTTCCCAGTAAGAGGGCAAGGTATGGCATAAAAATGTATAAGCTGTGTGAAAGCACCACAGGGTACACCCACAAGTTTAGGGTATATGAAGGGAAGGATTCAAGAATTGAACCGCCAGAATGCCCCCCCTCCCTCGTAGGTGTTAGTGGCAAAATTGTCTGGGATTTAATGCACCCCTTCCTGGATAAGGGTTATCACCTCTATGTGGATAACTTTTACACCAGCATCCCCCTGTTTAAGGCCCTTGGTTCAAGAGGTACAGCAGCTTGCGGTACTGTGCGCAAGAACCAAAGAGGCCTCCCCAAAACGCACATTGCCCAAGTAATGAGAAGGGGTGAAAGCAGGGGAATATGCACCGAAAATATGTTGTTGGTCAAATATAAGGACAAGAGGGATGTCCTTATACTGACAACAATTCATGGAGACAGTACCACCTCCATCCCTGTACGAGGTACCAGTACCCACACCTCAAAACCAAATTGTATCCTAGATTACAATAAGTACATGGGCGGAGTGGATCTTTCAGATCAGGTACTGAAGCCGTACAGTGCCCTGCGGAAAACAAATATCTGGTACAAGAAGCTGGCTGTGTATATCATCCAGATGGCACTGTATAACGCTTACGTGCTATTCCGTTCTACCGGCCAGAGGGGGACATTTATGCACTTTCAAGAGGAAGTCATAAAGGGCCTAATATTTGGGAACCAGCAGGCAGAGGGCCCCAGTACTTCTAGTACTGGCCCCCGTATTGTACCAGGGCAGCATTTTCCCAACGAAATCCCCTCCACTGCAAGAAAGGGCAGGACACAAAAAAGGTGCAAAGTTTGCTATAAAAAGGGAATAAGAAAGGAAACTATTTTCCACTGTGAAACTTGCCCCGACAAACCCGGCCTATGTATAAAGGAGTGTTTCAAAATATACCACACATCGATGGATTATTAGGTTCATCATTTCACCGTCCATCGGGGGTCTTGCTAATGCCACATAGCACCCACCATTCATTCCACCAGAATCTGAGCTGCAAAATCCAAAAATTACTCCTTCCCTTCTGAGTCCTGCCATGCACCCAACTGGTATTTTTTGTTCTCATGTGAGGCATTGCCGTACTCTGGAGAAATGGGGGCACATATTTTGGGGTGCTTTGTCTCCTTCATTCCTTGTGAAAATGAAAAATTTTGAGCCAGAAGTACATTTTTGTGTAAAAAAATGTAATTTTTCATTTTCACAGCCCAGTTGTACCAAAATTGGTGAAACCCCTGGGGGTTTGAAATGTACACTATACCCCTAGATGAATTCCCTGAGGGGTGTACTTTGCAAAATGGGGTGACTTGTGGGGGGGTTCCACTGTATTGGCAATGCAACATAGCACCCACCATTCATTCCACCAAAATCTGTGCTGCCAAATCCAAAAATCACTCCTTCCCTTCTGAGTCCTGCTATGCGCCCCACTGGTATTTTTTGGTCACATGTGAGGCATTGCCGTACTCGGGAGAAATGGGGGCACAGATTTTGGGGTGCTTTGTCTCCTTCATTCCTTGTGAAAATGAAAAATTTTGAGCCAGAAGTACATTTTTGTGTAAAAAAATGTAATTTTTCATTTTCACAGCCCAGTTGTACCAAAATTGGTGAAACCCCTGGGGGTTTGAAATGTACACTATACCCCTAGATGAATTCCCTGAGGGGTGTAGTTTGCAAAATGGGGTCACTTGTGGGGGGGTTCCACTGTATTGGCAATGCAACATAGCACCCACCATTCATTCCACCAAAATCTGTGCTGCCAAATCCAAAAATCACTCCTTCCCTTCTGAGTCCTGCTATGCGCCCCACTGGTATTTTTTGGTCACATGTGAGGCATTGCCGTACTCGGGAGAAATGGGGGCACAGATTTTGTGGTGCTTTGTCTCCTTCATTCCTTGTGAAAATGAAAAATTTTGAGCCAGAACTGCATTTTTGTGTAAAAAAAATGTAATTTTTCATTTTCACTGCCCAGTTGTATCAAAATTGGTGAAACCCCTGGGGGTTTGAAATGTACACTATACCCCTAGATGAATTCCCTGAGGGGTGTACTTTGCAAAATGGGGTGACTTGTGGGGGGGTTCCACTGTATTGGTGCAACATAGCACCCACCATGTATTCCACCAAAATCTGTGCTGCAAAATCCAAAAATCACTCCTTCCCTTCTGAGTCCTGCCATGCGCCCAACTGGTATTTTTTGGTCACATGTGAGGCATTGCCGTACTCGGGAGAAATTGGGGCACAGATTTTGGGGTGCTTTGTCTCCTTCATTCCTTGTGAAAATGAAAAATTTTGAGCCAGAACTGCATTTTTGTGTAAAAAAATGTAATTTTTCATTTTCACTGCCCAGTTGTACCAAAATTGGTGAAACCCCTGGGGGTTTGAAATGTACACTATACCCCTAGATGAATTCCCTGAGGGGTGTAGTTTGCAAAATGGGGTGACTTGTGGGGGGGTTCCACTGTATTGGTGCTTTGGGAGTCTTGATAATGCAACATGGCACCCACCATTCATTCCACCAAAATCTGTGCTGCCAAATCCAAAAATCACTCCTTCCCTTCTGAGTCCTGCCATGCGCCCAACTGGTATTTTTTGGTCACATGTGAGGCATTGCCGTACTCGGGAGAAATTGGGGCACAGATTTTGGGGTGCTTTGTCTCCTTCATTCCTTGTGAAAATGAAAAATTTTGAGCCAGATCTGCATTTTTGTGTAAAAAAATGTAATTTTTCATTTTCACTGCCCAGTTGTATCAAAATTGGTGAAACCCCTGGGGGTTTGAAATGTACACTATACCCCTAGATGAATTCCCTGAGGGGTGTACTTTGCAAAATGGGGTGACTTGTGGGGGGGTTCCACTGTATTGGTGCTTTGGGAGTCTTGCTAATGCAACATGGCACCCACTATTCATTCCACCAAAATCTGTGCTGCCAAATCCAAAAATCACTCCTTCCCTTCTGAGTCCTGCCATGCGCCCAACTGGTATTTTTTGGTCACATGTGAAGCATTGCCGTACTCGGGAGAAATTGGGGCACAGATTTTGGGGTGCTTTGTCTCCTTCATTCCTTGTGAAAATGAAAAATTTTGAGCCAGAACTGCATTTTTGTGTAAAAAAATGTAATTTTTCATTTTCACTGCCCAGTTGTATCAAAATTGGTGAAACCCCTGGGGGTTTGAAATGTACACTATACCCCTAGATGAATTCCCTGAGGGGTGTACTTTGCAAAATGGGGTGACTTGTGGGGGGGTTCCACTGTATTGGTGCTTTGGGAGTCTTGCTAATGCAACATGGCACCCACTATTCATTCCACCAAAATCTGTGCTGCCAAATCCAAAAATCACTCCTTCCCTTCTGAGTCCTGCCATGCGCCCAACTGGTATTTTTTGGTCACATGTGAGGCATTGCCGTACTCGGGAGAAATTGGGGCACAGATTTTGGGGTGCTTTGTCTCCTTCATTCCTTGTGAAAATGAAAAATTTTGAGCCAGAACTGCATTTTTGTGTAAAAAAATGTAATTTTTCATTTTCACTGCCCAGTTGTATCAAAATTGGTGAAACCCCTGGGGGTTTGAAATGTACACTATACCCCTAGATGAATTCCCTGAGGGGTGTACTTTGCAAAATGGGGTGACTTGTGGGGGGGTTCCACTGTATTGGTGCAACATAGCACCCACCATTTATTCCACCAAAATCTGTGCTGCAAAATCCAAAAATCACTCCTTCCCTTCTGAGTCCTGCCATGCGCCCAACTGGTATTTTTTGGTCACATGTGAGGCATTGCCGTACTCGGGAGAAATTGGGGCACAGATTTTGGGGTGCTTTGTCTCCTTCATTCCTTGTGAAAATGAAAAATTTTGAGCCAGAACTGCATTTTTGTGTAAAAAAATGTAATTTTTCATTTTCACTGCCCAGTTGTACCAAAATTGGTGAAACCCCTGGGGGTTTGAAATGTACACTATACCCCTAGATGAATTCCCTGAGGGGTGTAGTTTGCAAAATGGGGTGACTTGTGGGGGGGTTCCACTGTATTGGTGCTTTGGGAGTCTTGATAATGCAACATGGCACCCACCATTCATTCCACCAGAATCTGAGCTGCCAAATCCAAAAATTACTCCTTCCCTTCTGAGTCCTGCCATGCGCCCAACTGGTATTTTTTGGTCACATGTGAGGCATTGCCGTACTCTGGAGAAATTGGGGCACAGATTTTGGGGTGCTTTGTCTCCTTCATTCCTTGTGAAAATGAAAAATTTTGAGCCAGAACTGCATTTTTGTGTAAAAAAATGTAATTTTTCATTTTCACTGCCCAGTTGTATCAAAATTGGTGAAACCCCTGGGGGTTTGAAATGTACACTATACCCCTAGATGAATTCCCTGAGGGGTGTACTTTGCAAAATGGGGTGACTTGTGGGGGGGTTCCACTGTATTGGTGCTTTGGGAGTCTTGCTAATGCAACATGGCACCCACTATTCATTCCACCAAAATCTGTGCTGCCAAATCCAAAAATCACTCCTTCCCTTCTGAGTCCTGCCATGCGCCCAACTGGTATTTTTTGGTCACATGTGAGGCATTGCCGTACTCGGGAGAAATTGGGGCACAGATTTTGGGGTGCTTTGTCTCCTTCATTCCTTGTGAAAATGAAAAATTTTGAGCCAGAACTGCATTTTTGTGTAAAAAAATGTAATTTTTCATTTTCACTGCCCAGTTGTATCAAAATTGGTGAAACCCCTGGGGGTTTGAAATGTACACTATACCCCTAGATGAATTCCCTGAGGGGTGTAGTTTGCAAAATGGGGTGACTTGTGGGGGGGGTTCCACTGTATTGGTGCTTTGGGAGTCTTGATAATGCAACATGGCACCCACCATTCATTCCACCAAAATCTGTGCTGCCAAATCCAAAAATCACTCCTTCCCTTCTGAGTCCTGCCATGCGCCCAACCGGTATTTTTTGGTCACATGTGAGGCATTGCCGTACTCGGGAGAAATTGGGGCACAGATTTTGGGGTGCTTTGTCTCCTTCATTCCTTGTGAAAATGAAAAATTTTGAGCCAGAACTGCATGTTTGTGTAAAAAAATGTAATTTTCCATTTTCACATCCCAGTTGTACCAAAATTGGTGAAACCCCTGGGGGTTTGAAATGTACAATATACCCCTAGATGAATTCCCTGAGGGGTGTAGATTGCAAAATGGGGTGACTTGTGGGGGAGGTTCCTAACTTTTAGCACTTATGGTGCCTAGAAACCTACATGGTGCCTAAAAAAAAATCTCATAAAAAGGAGGCTCCAAAATCAAGTAGGTGCTCCTTCTATTATGAAGCCTGTGGTTTGGTCAACGTGCACACTAGGGCCACATATAGGATATTTTTGAAAACAAAAGAATTGGGGGAATCAATTTTTAGTCACATTTCTCTAGTAAAATCTACTGTATTCGTTAGAAAAATGTATTAAAATTGAAACTCTGCAAAAAAAAAGAAATTTTGAAATTTCACCTACACTTTGTTTTAATTCCTGTGAAACACCTAAAGGGTTAACAAACTTCCAAGCTGCTGTTTTGAATACTGTGAGGGGTGCAGTTTTTGAAATGGCATCATTTATGGGGGTGTCTTACATACAAGTCCCTCAAAGTCACATCAGAACTGAACTGGTCCCTAAAAAAATCAGTGTTTGAAATTTTCTTGAAAATTTGAGAATTTGCTAGTCATATTTGAAGCCTCCTAGTGTCCAAAAAAATGAAAAGGAAGTTGAAATAATGATTGCTACATAAAGTAGACATATGGTCTTTGTTAGTTATTAACTATTTTGAGTGGTATGATTATTTGTCTCACAAGCAGAAAATGTGACATTTTGCATATTGCTAAATTTTCCATTTTTTCACGATATTTTGGTATTTTTCACAAAAAAACACAGACTGTATCGACCCAAATTTACCACTAACTTGAAGTACAATGTGTCACGAAAAAACAATCTCAAAATCACTGGGATAAGTAAAAGCAAAAAAAAGTTATCCCCACTTAAGTGAGACATGTCAGATTTGAAAAAAAGGGCTCTGTCATGAAGGCACAAACTGGCTCTGTCATGAAGGGGTTAAAGATTTTAGAGATGCAAAAGCAGTGTAACTGGCAAGTCACATTGCAAAAATGATTTGAGAGCATAAGATCCCACATTTGAATCGTGGGGAAAAGACCAAGTTGTACAATCACAAAAGAAAGTAAGTACATGATTCTACAAAAATACAGTCATTAAATAGAGTGCTTGTTCCTTACACATAGTGACAATAAGACAAAGCATTAAAACATAGTAATATAAATCAAACAAGAAGTCCTTGCATGAATATGACATCGTTAATACCACATTATAGCAAATAAACAATATAATTCAACATTAGGGAGGGAAAGACATTAGGGGAGTAGACTGGAATAGACAATTTAGAAGAAACAGAGTATAAATAAATATACGATATAATTGGAATAGTGCAGAAAAATCATTGGCCATCAGACATTTTTCCAAGAGGCCACCATTCAGTTTCAGACACACAGAATATCTGATTTTGAAGTGAGCTGTCTAAGGTGTCTATATAGGGGCCCCATTTCTTATAAAATAAAAGAACACCTCTCTCAACCTTGGTTAGTGTAGATTATCTATCATAGAATAGAAATTTCAATAACATCATATGAACTTCATCTAGGAGGGGTGTTAAGGAGGCAGAGCCGGCCTTAGGCATAGGCAAACTAGGCAATTGCCTAGGGCATTTGGAATGCCTAGGGGCATCAGCAGCTTCTGCTGATTAAAATGATATGCAGCATGCCTATATTCTGCGTGCGAGTGAGGTTGTATCTGCATATGAAATAGTGTATTCATGAAAATCACTGTAACATAGCATTCCGTATTCAGGTACAGCCACAGTCGCACACAGAATATATTCATGCCACATATCATTTTAATCATCGGAAGTGTGGTAAACCGGAATGACCAGGTCAGGGACCCCTTTACCTTGCGCTCTGTGATTCTCTTCTTCTTCGTCTCTTCTTGCTGGACACGGGACAAGAACCAGACCAAGGAAACGGTGCAACGGAATTTATTGAAGATTAAATAAGATACTTGAGGTCGGGTAGCCGGCAGGGCTACCTAAGGCGTGGACAACACTGAAAGGGGTGCACCGTAATACCATAAAGTCACCATAATACTATAACAGAATAAAATCACTTTGTACAACGGTAAAATAATTGGCAATTACATTGACCTATACGACATCAATGGACTATTACCTTCACAGTGCAAAACCATGCAACACAATAATACGGTATGGTAAAGAGAACTATGCTACTGGGTACCCAGTTCCTATCCTGAACACTGTCTCTAAGACAGACCTGTGCACGAGGGTTAACAGTTCACTGAAGGCCTCTATTCTCCACTGCGCAGTATTTGTGAAACTTAGAACAGTCCTCCACGGTCCGAAGGGCAACCGTTGGGTTGGGCAATGTTCCGGATAAAAGACAAGGTTACTGGGAATGTTCCTCTAATCATAACTGGCAAAGGTAATTCTGGATTTCAGCTACACGATGGTGCTGTGGGACTACTTGTAAAAGAGCATGAGCTAAATCCTCTTAGCTGAATATTCCTATTCCACGGCGCAGGGACCAGGTCCTCATAAGGGGGTGAGCAAGGGGCTCGCAATGACTACGGGTCCCTGCGGCAGTCCATCCCTAGCTATATTACACAATCCGGGGCCACTTAGATAACAGGAGAGTTCTCAGCCAGTATGGGGCAATGGTGTCCCTGAGACGGGAAAGTCAATGTGCAAGGCTGACAGGAGGGCACGTGTAGGGGTCTCAGCCAGGAGGGTAGGGTGTCAGTCTTTCTTGTCTGGCCTGTGGTGAGCCTTGGGTAATGTCCCTGCTGGGGCCACCACTGGAGGAAGGTGGGCGACGTTAGGGCCCCAGTGTGGTGGGGCTCAATTTGGGCGTCCCGGGGTCCCCATGCGATAGGAGTTAGCTGGGGAATCAGGCTGCTGAAGCTGCTATGCAGCACTTACTTTTAGCGGTGGCGCCTGCCGTTGGCGGTACACTGCTGGGCTCTGGTGGCTGGAAACGGGGTCTCTCCCCTCTGTGCTGCGGCTGGGCTCTCTTTTCCTGGCCAGGTGCAGAGGCGGCAGCTGTCGCTGGTGAAGGGGATGGTGGCCAAGCCTTCTCCCTGGCGCTGTGGCTGGGCTCGCTTCTCGCTGTCGGGTGCTGGGGCGGTAGCTGTCACTCACCGCACGCGAGCCGCCGGGAGTCTCTGCCGCTGGACACCGGGTCTTCTCCTCTCCTGACGTCACGCTACCTCCGGCGCTTCTCCGGTTCCCGCACGCTGCTCTCTTCTCTCCAGGCGTCACTTGCTGCTGGACGCTGGGGACGGTGGACGCTGCTGTCACTCCGCCAGGTGCCACTGCAGGCTTCCGGTCTTCTGCCCCTTCTACCTGCGCCGCATCCGCCTTCTTCCCGGGGCTTCTTTGCGCCACCCCACTCTGCTTCGCGCTCTTTCTGCAGGCACCAATCACGGGGCACCCTTTCTGCTGACTGGATTCCTGCACCTTGGGTAAGTGCTGGGTCCCAGTGCCCTTCGCCTCTTCTCCAGCCTGTGTGCTTCTTAGACAGGGCAGTTGCCTAGCAACCCCCTGTAACGTCTGGGTAAACAGGGTGACACTGGCCACCAATGTAACTGCTGGGCGGTGGAAGGGGATACCCAGTCCTTTTCTGGGGTGTCACAGAAGCTCCTTGTGTGTGCTGGTCATAACAATGCAAATAAGATGAATTTTCAGCAAAAAAGGCACCCAACGTTAGCAGAACTGACCAGGAGCTGCATGGCCTATTGAGGAAAGATGTATGAGGAAACATCTGTATCCAAGCAGAGGCAGAGGTCACAGTGTTAGCGGCTGTGTGAGTGCTGTCTGCGGGTGGGTTGGTTGTGCAATAGTGTTCGGCATATATGTAAAGGGCATTATGTGTGTCATGTATAAATGCATTAATCATGTGCAACATATGTGAAACAGGCATTATGTGTGTCAAGTGTATAAGGGCATTAATAATGTGCAACATATGTGTAAGGGGCATTATTTGTGTCTTTATGCGTATGAAGGGCATTAATAAAGGTTGGCATAATGTGTAAGGGGCATTATGGTTATAAGGACATTAATAATGTGTGTTATGTGTAAGGGGCATTACTGTGTGGTATTATCAGGGGTGCCGAGAGAAAGGGGTAGGGGGTACAAATTACCTAGGCCAAAGTCTGATGAAAGGGCCCAGTGGGGGCCCCGGGGCCCCTCCCCTTAAGTGACAGCAGCAGCTGCAGCTCTTCTCCTCTGCCCAGCACACACTGCTTTGTGCTTGGTTGCAGTGTGGCCATGGAGGTGCTTAAAATACAATATTTTTTCAGGATTTTTTCTAAGGGTATAATGTGAATAATGTGAGGAGTAATGTACATAAGGTAAAGTGGTACTACTGTGTGATGTAACGTGAATAAGGGACACCATCGCATGATATAATGTGAATAAAGTTGCACTACTGTGTGGCATAAGTTAAATTGGGGGTACTATTGGGTGGCCATGCCCCTTCCCAGCAAGAACAAACCCATGTTTGGGCTGCACACCGAATGTTTCTATTTAAAATATTGCTGGTAGGAGCACCAAAATGATGACTGCTATGATGAGGGTTGATGGTGCTGGGAAAGAGGAGAAGGGTCAGAGGCGGAACTAGTGGCGGTGCTAGGGGGCACCAGCCAAAATCTTGCTTAGGGCATCATTTAGGCTAGGGCCGGCTCTGTGAGGAGGAAATCCAGTGTTTCAGGATAACTTTTTTGTTTACAGTCACCATAATTGTTAGAATCGGAAACAAATTTTTGTCCAAACCCTTCTTCAACCAGTCCTCAAAGTTAACTAATAAGAATGCATATGGGTCTAAAGAGACCTTAGTTTTAAAACGTGGTATTTATATAGTTACGTTTTTTATACCAAAAATGTCTTATCTTTCCACAATCCCACCAGTGATGTATATATGTAGCAGAGCAACAATTGCATTTTGGACAATTAACCAAATTATCAGTCATGAAATGTCTACATTGGGACTGTGAAATATAAGCCCTGTGAAGGGCTCTAAAATGTACCTCTTTTAAGAAGAGCGTAAGATGCTTAATGTACGGGGAAGGTGCTGAGTGATCGATTTGAGAGAAGTAACAGAAGGGTGGTCTCGGTTCCAGACTATAATTGTGTGCGACCATACATCTGAAAGAGTAGGGGCCAGTATATCGCAATAGAGGTAATGAGTTCTATAAAAAGTCCTGGTCAAAAAATTTAAAAGCCTTTGAATAGGGTCTACTTGGGGTGATGCGAAGCCTGATGGGGGAAGTGTAAGTATAAAGTGTCTAATTTGGAAGTAAACAAATAGACAGCTAGTGGAGAGTTTAACTTTATCTGTAAAGTCAATAAAAGAAAACATATTACCCCCGGGGTCAAAAAACATCTGCCGTAGCTCTGATACCTTGAGTATAGAGTTCCTTGTAGACAGAGAGGGATTCAATGGGGGGCTTTGGGGGTACATATCCCCAGGCCCCCATCTTTGATAGGGCCCCCTGAATACCCGCCCTTGCCAGAAGATCGAGCGAGATAGCTGCCAGTACTTTTCATCTCCAGCAGACCTAGGTGAAAAACAGGGAGGAAGCTGTGTATGTAATGCTGGGCTGCCTGTAGGTGGCGCTGCAGCGCATAGCTCCTTGGCTCTCAGACAACAGCTCTACGCCACAAGGGGGGCTGTCTGATACAGTAGGTGGAGATTATGCTAGAATGGACGGGTGACTGAGGCTGACTCTGCAGGTGTGTGTCCCTTGTTGTGGGTACCGGGGGCATGGGCATGGGCAGGGGGGTGAGGTCTGTGGGCACCATTACAGTATGGCCTCATTACTGTGTGCTGGCCCAGTGAGCACTATGATGTCTTGGCAGCTGCAGTGAGGGTGGGGTGATATCTATGATTGCTGTGAGTGGGATTATTTGCTCTAGTAATGGTGTTTGAAAGTGTGCTATGTGTTTGTACTGTATGTATACTTTGTATGTGTATTTTCTGTGTGAGTGTATATGTGTGTGTGTGTGTGTGTGTGTGTGTGTGTGCTATGTGTGTCTATAGCTTGTGTATGTTTATAAATATGCTGTGTGTATGTATAGATGCCTATATGCCATGTGTGTTTGTATAATATATATGCGTGTCTGTAGTCTGTATGGTATGTGTGCATGTACAGTATGTGCTCTGTGTGTATGGTATGTGTGCGTGTATATCCTGTGTGTATTTATGTTATGTGTGCATGTATGTCCTGTGTGTATTTATGGTACTAGCAACATTTCTGGGTCACGCAGGATTTCTTGACAATAATATATGTGTATATACACACTACATATATATACACCTCAGGGCCCCATTTCTTAAGTTTCCTGAGCCATCTAGAGCCTTAATCCAGCTCTGCTTGTAGATGTGATTGTCCATACCTGGGGTAAACAATGGATTGCCAAATAGTGAAATATTATTAGAAACACAGGGATTGCGTTTGTACCAGGCACAATAGGTGTCATGAAAAAGAGGGTTAAGGAGGACATATGGGGGTATTTGTGAGCTGGGAGAATGCAGAAGGGCGTTAGTAGAATAAGGGGCATTCAAAGCATCACCATCTGGTTCAATTGGTGTAATTTAGAGCAGGAAATTCTCGGCTTACCACTTTTCCACAAGTAATTTAATGAATGGCTGAAAGAACTCTGTACATATTAACTACGGATTTCCTAACAATGATGAAGTCTGTTTGATCTGAATGAATAATGTGCAGGAGATATGCTAGAGTCTGTTTGCTAACATGTTCGTAAAAATATTGTAATCTATATTGAGTAAGGAAAAGGGTCTGTAGGAGCCAGGATTACTAAGATCTCTACCTGGTTTGGGCAGAACCTTAATTATCACAAAGTTAAAATAACGAGGTGTTAGACCATAATCCAATATATATTTTTAAAAACTAAAGTCAGTGTCGGAATTGTGTGGGAGGATAGCAGTTTGTAAAATCTATCCGTAAACCCATCAGGTCCAGGGGCTTTACACATTTTAAGACGTGAAATGCCTGTACGGACTTCTTCCTCTGTAATAGCAGCAATCAATATATCAAAAGCAGGGCAAGGAACAGAAGGTAATAGAGATCATCCCAGAAAGTTAAACATGTATTTTCCACAGTCGTGCATTAACTTTGCAATTTGTTTGCTGTTGGTAGTGTAAGTACCATTAGGTAACAAAAGTGGGTGGACAACCATCGGAGGTGATTGGTCACGCAAAAGAGTGGTCAATAATTTACCAGATTTATTTCCAAACTTAAAAAATCTATAGTCTTTTTGAAACGAGTAAGCAGCTTCCATTTTAGTGTAAACAGTGTCTAAGGTGGCCTTGGCTTGATGAAATGTTTGTGATATTACTGGTTTGAGCCTAGAGGTGTAAGCATTGTAGGCATCATTTAGTTGGTTTTAGGCATGTAAATTATCTTGTGACATCATTTTCTTCTGGGAAGAAACGTATGACCTAATTTGACCTCTGATAATGGATTTGGAAGCCTGCCAAATAATCAGGGGACTGTCCTGTAAAGAAGATTCTTTATGAAATGCATAATCTACCCACATAGATTCAACTTTACTACGGAATTTCAAAAAGTTGGAAAAGGCCAAGGGGCATTTCCAGAAAATAAAAAGGGCCAGTCTCTAATTCAGTCTGTAAGGAAAACCAAATCAAGGCGTGATCAGACATATAGTAGAGATGGATTCCATCTTTACTTGGGTCACTCTAGAAAACAACACAACCAAAATAAACAAGTAATCGATCCAAGAAAGGGTACCCTGGGCTGCTGATAGGCAAGTAAATTGTTTACTGAGGCATCTTAGAAAAGCAGAAATGCCAATTTTAGGTCATGGGCATTTTAGCATGAGGGGTAAGTTGTCTATCCAGCCTGTGGGATATAATTAAATTGAAGTCACCATTGGCAATCAAGGGGATATGTGTGAAGGGTTGGAGTGCTGCTATCAATTGTTGGAAGAACAGTTTGGAATAGATATTTGTTGCATAAGCATTGTAAAGTAAATAGTGCTTGATAACAATTTTAACCTCCTAGAAGGTATCTACCCTCACGGTCAAAATAAGAGGAAAATAATTCTGAGGCTGAGGTCAACACCTTTCATTGTAGAAGGTTAAGTTTAGATGCCTACTCAGAGTAAGAGGACAATAATTCTATGGGCACAGTGTTACGTACTAGAATTACCACCCCTCTCTTCTTAGAAGAGTAAGAGGCTGAGGACAACACCTTTCATTGTAGAAGGTTAAGTTTAGACGCCTACTCAGAGTAAGAGGACAATAATTCTATGGGCACAGTGTTACGTACTAGAATTACCACCCCTCTCTTCTTAGAACAGTAAGAGGCTGAGGACACCTTTCATCGTAGAAGGTTAAGTTTAGACCTCTCCACCGAGGAGAGGTGTATTTCTTGTAAATATGCAACATCCATTTTACATAAATACAATAATAACCTTCTTCTGATTTTGAGGTGAATTCATTCCACAGACATTCTAAAACAGTCATTTAAAAGTTTTGTGTTTTGGTATCCCAAACTTTTTACACAGCCGTTTTCCAAATTAAAGATTTCATACCTGTTATGTGAATAATAAACTATATTATACATCCTGACTTTTAAGACTTTCTTAAATATTAATATGTATTATAACCATTTAATCAATGGGTGCCTGATAACCAGACAAGAATAAATTACAGCAGATAAAAGTCATACAAAAATATAAATTAAACAATATTCAAATTAAGCTATTTGCATAGACATTAAGATCAACCCAATTCTAGAATAATACATATCACAGCAGGATTTAAAGGTGGTTAGCTTCACTTGTGCACTTGTTTTGCACGTTACTGACATAAGTTTTAAATGGCCCTGTTGGATCTCACCACAGGATAGCAAAAATTTCCATATGCATAGACTTAAGAATTTAAAAGTCTATAATACAGTATTATGCATAGTATCAACGTTTATGTATTCACTATATCGTATCCTTAACATGCCTTTTATGTTAAATAAACAAAGAAGTGCAAAATTACCATACATCTATTTTAATATGCAAAAAACATACATATACCTTTTAACTCAACAATATTTAAAACCACTTTAATATATATTGTGTGTTTTGTTAGTTTATTATTATTCTTGGTTAGTACTTTAAATAGTAAAATAGTTTCTTAAGAAATAAAGTTAGATAAAGTAATATAATGAATGCAGACACGGCACAACAAATAAACCTTCTGGGCTTTATACCCACTGTTACCCTGAGCAGTGGGATACCATCTGCTTTGTTACGTTTCTTTTGAGTTTGTTAACTATTAATTGCAGGTAGACATCTGGAAGTCTGATACAATTTGCCTGAGAATTGTTTGCAGCAAAGATATCACAAGCTTTTATTAATCACAGCAAGATGAATCTCTTAACTAACAATAAGCTAGAAGAAAAGAAGAAAAGTTAATTATTTACATTTCTATAATTTTTCTATTCTATTTACCCTGGGAGTCTAATATGAGTAAAAATACATAAATTAGCATAATAAATGAACAAACAAGCCTTAGGAGACCATTTGGAGCACTTTTTATATACAGTTAAAACAAATGCTTATTCTGGTATTATTCAGGGGTGGATTGGGCAAAAAGCTCACAGGGATGATTCCCGGTAGGCCGAGGCACCTGTGAGACCACCTGTCAGACAATGATTTATTTTATGGATGTGCCCCTGCTCAGAGTAGTGGCCCCGTTTCCCTCATGTCTCCCACACAAACAACCTTTATCAGTTCACAGAGCAGAGTTCCTGACCCTGCAAATACTCATCTAAGGTGGGCACCCATCTGTATACATTATGACATCTGTTAAAGGGACAGGAGTGGAGGCTATATGGGGGTGTGACAATTTCTGGTGGTGTTGCTGGGCTCCACTTTGGGAGGGGTGAGGACATTTGTGTTATTCAGGGTATTATGGTAATGAGTTGTCTGTTTAATGAAGCTTTTGGGGTCTGTGGTCAATCTTAGTGGGGGGGAGCAGGGCCGCCATCAGAGGGTACTATGGGCCTGGTTCAGACCTGTTCACTAGGCTGCGTATACTCACAGCCTAGCAAACAGGTCAGTGCCACCCGACGCATCGCCGGCATGTGGAAGTGTGGATTCTGTGAGCGCTGGGTGCAATATTCCCCAGGCAATAGGCAACTAACTCCCCCTGGGCAATAGGCAAGTAACCCCCCCTGGGCAACGAGCATATATTTCCACCATGGCAATGAACATGTAACTCCTTTGATGACAATGAGCAAGAAACTCTCCTAGGCAATGAGCATGTAACACCCACTAGACATTGAGCCAGTAGCTCCCCCTGGGCAATGAACAAGAAACTCCCCCAGGCAATAAGCAGGTAATCCCCCTTTGGCAATGAGCATGAAACCCCTGGCAATGAGCATGAAACCCATGGCAAGGAGCATGTAACCCCCTGACAATGAGCACTTAACGGACCCCCCCCATGGCAATGAGCATGAAACCCTTTGCAAGAAGCATATAACCCCCAGGCAACAGGCAATGATTTTTTTCTTCACCTACTACCGTGTGCCGGCTCCAATCCTTTCTGCGAGGGGGTAAGTGCTTTCTATTAACCACATTATGTGCCTGGCACCGGAACAGTTTTATCTTTAACCAGAGTGCCAACCTGAGAACCAAAACTGTCTATATATATATATATCAGAAAAGGAATACCCAGCGCAAAAGTCCTTTAGTATAAGGAAATGAAGTCCACAATGATCTCCACCATGTGTGCAGTTTTTCTCAACGGATCCTACCAAAGATCCAAGGATAGATACTTGCAAAAAAAGATGGAGAAAAACGCACCAATGAGCCAGATATAAACAACACTTTTACTTGTACTTATGCTCACATACATAGGGGTTTAAAATCATATGCTTGCCAGCCACATGTAACATCCGATATCTGCACGAGATGGTATGCCGGGTACACAGGAAAGGAAGCCGCTCAGCCGCCGACCAAGGACCACGGACTCAGCGCTCACCGCTCTCTGGACAACAGCCGCACATGCAGGATACACCGGTGGACAGATGGACGTCTCCACGTCGGACCAAGTTAGCCACGTGGCTAACTTGGTCCGACGTGGAGATATATTTGATATGCTGATATACTGCTGACCGTTCATTATTATCCTTCCATTGTTCATAGTGTGATTTTTATATGTCTGTCTTGTCCTTTACCTAATGTGTCTTTATTTCCATTATGATATTTCCTTCACAGGTACGTTACGTATCTGTGTATTCTATTGCCATAGTAACCCCTTCTGACACATCCGGCCTGGTACCTAGGAACCAAAAAATCGTCCCCGCTAGCTGGAACAGGAAGGTTGGCGTCTGACGTCACTTCCTGACACCCGGCGAGACGCGAGACGGTGATTGTGGTTTCCCGGTGTGCGGTAACGACAGACAGGTGAGTGAGTAGCTACACGCTACTTAAGGCAGTCTCCCAGTCAGCACATTGTGCAACACAATTCTCATTCCCTTTTGAGAAAGGCGTGAGTAACGCCGAAACGGCCCGTTAAGGGATCCTCTCTGTGGCCAATGAAGCCGGATACGTAACGTATACCTGAGGGTGTTTTTCTCAAATACTGTTATTGCCATGTGATGTTGGGACTTTGGCTACTGAATTTCTGATCCTCATTATGGATTAAAAAGGAACTTTTTATCTGCAAAGTGTTTTCTGGTGCTGGTTTATCTGAGGACCTGTAAACTACACTACTTGGATATGGAAATATATTATAATTAACCTGGCACAGAACTGTCCGTTGGAAGCGGGTGCGGCATAACTCTATATTTGTATATTACCAACACCATAGTTGGATTATTATACTGCACCGCCATTTTTATATACGTTTTTCGATTTATATGTTATATTGTTTGATTTTTTTGTGTGTGTATTTATTACACTATTTACATTTTGTTGCGGGTTGTTACCATTCTCCTATTCTTGTCATGGAATTCGATGCAGGGGATATCTCAGGAACTAAACGATTCCTGGATAAGGATGTACATAAAATTCTGTTTGCCGGTACTGA
Source organism: Crinia signifera (assembly GCF_055691185.1). Taxonomy (NCBI): domain Eukaryota; kingdom Metazoa; phylum Chordata; class Amphibia; order Anura; family Myobatrachidae; genus Crinia; species Crinia signifera. Next base: position 89,663,924 of record NC_139217.1, on the reverse strand, counting down.
GTCATTAGCATTCGATATCGATAGCCCAAACGAAGTGAATGCAGATCTTATGAGATTGAGGAAGCGCCTGGTAGAATTAGAGCTACACGGGCTTACACTTTCTCAGTATCATAAAGAGGGTCTTATCCCTCGAGGGTTTCGGATCAAAAACCAACCTACATTGGGGCGTACCAATAAGGAATTTTCCAGACAATGGTGCTTGATCCTAAACCAATGTAGCTTTGACTTAATGATATCGGTAATTCAACAAGTTAACTCTGACATCGAAATGGTGAGAAAGGAAATCGCATTGTGTGAGGCTAATGGTTTGGATATTTTAAAACAAGACACCAGTTATGATTGGGTCACTAAACTTGAAGAAAATATAGAATCTTTCAGAAATGACCTTTTGGCTTTTAAAAAAACTAAATATCGAAAGGTAAAAGATGACTACAGGGAAATGAGGGTATATCCTTGGTTAACAGGACATCCAGCACGCCGCACTTGGCGTGACTATCGTGGTCCTAATCGGAAGAAAAGAGAAGTAGACTTTACTGACATTGATTCCCAAACATCACAAAGTGACTCAGAGCAGCCCCAACGCAGTAAGTCCTCTTTTTTAGGGTCCAATGCCCGAACAAGGGTAAACCCAACCAGAATTGTAAAAAACCCTGCCGGAGAGGGGGGATCAAACACAAAAGGAAGGGGACAGAAGGGGGACAGCAAGAGGTAGTGGTCTTTAATTTGTCTAACTATACACCCACAGAGGTTGAAATGGCCATATTAAATAAAGGTTTATCTTTTGTAGAGACCTATAAACAAAACAGTTTCGACTGTGAAGTCGAACTTTATAAATTCCATCGCCAACTTCGCCTTAAAGATTTTTTCCTTAAACATCCACCTAAAAGTGTGACCACTGCTGACACTACCCCTTTCAAACCAAAAAGCTTCTTTGATCCACCTTCTACCAGTGCCTCTATAGACACCTTTATGAGGCTTATTAGACAGGATATTCTGCCGATTGTGTCGACCAAAAATAAGAAATTCTCTAATTTAAGTAAGGAACAAAATAAAGCTGTTAAGTCTCTTCGCGATAATGAGGAAATCACAATACGCCCCGCTGACAAAGGGGGCGGTATTGTGATCCTCAATCGCGAAGACTATATTAAAGAAGTGATGCGACAATTATCTGATCTTAATTGTTATGAACCACTAACTTTCGATCCTACTGAAAGATTTAAGACTGAAATTGATGCAGCTTTAAAATTTGGGTTTCAACAAGGGTGGCTTGATGAACCGACCCTTAATTTCCTTATTCAAGAGTTCCCGAGGATACCACTCCTATACATCCTCCCCAAGGTCCACAAGACCTTGGTCTCTCCTCCTGGGAGACCAATTATATCCTCAATAGGTTCCCTGGGGCAACCTCTATCACAGTATGTTGACTACCTGTTGCAGCCAGTGGTCAAAAGTAGTCCATACTTTCTGAAAGATACCACCGATTTTCTGAAAAAAATCGATGAATTGCAATTCCCACCTGATGGTTGCCTGCTGGTGACACTAGATGTCACCAGCCTGTATACTAACATTATGCATACTGAAGGTTTACAGGCAGTCCGCAGTGTAGTCGGTTCCAGTCCACACTATGAAGGCCCCCCGATGGAATTTTTGATTATGTTAATGGAACTTATTTTGACAAAAAATTATTTTTTGTTCAATAATTCGTTTTATTTACAGCGCATCGGGACTGCGATGGGGTCAAACATGGCCCCATCGTATGCCAATATTTTTATGTATCAATATGAATTAATTTACATTATTCAAAATTTAATTTTTTCTAAACACATAGCGATGTATACACGTTACATCGATGATGTCTTCATAGTGTGGACTGGAACAGAGACTGAACTGTTGGAATTTGTAGATTATTTGAACAACCTACCCGGATCGATCAGATTTACATGTGCATTTAGTTTAACTTGTATTAATTATCTGGATATTACATTACAGTGTAGGAATGGACAGTTTGTTACGACCTTATACAAAAAATCCACTGATAAAAACACTCTCTTGGCTGCGGACAGTTTCCACCCACAACCCCTCAAAAGAGGGCTACCTTATTCACAAATGGTGCGAGCAGTTCGCAATACCTCGGATGCCACTGAGTTGGACCTGACATTGGACAGAATGTGTCTCGATTTTAGATCTCGGGGTTATGACATCAAAGAGGTCCATCTGGCGAGACAACGGGCCAAAGGTCTAACCAGGACCGAGCTCATGAAGCCAGCTACCAGAAAACACAGGCCGAGGATGACATTCTCAAGCACGTTCTCGATTGCATCTAACGAGATACGGATGGCTATAAAAAAGCACTGGCACATCCTACAAACCGACCCGGTATTGGGGACATCTTGCCAGGACAGTCCATTGTTTTGTTACAAGCGCAGTCGCAACCTTAAGCAACGAATGATGTATACTGATGTTAGCCCCCGTGTGGGCCACAAAGAATCATGGCTACAGAAGACGGTGGGCTCTTTTCGTTGTGGTAAATGCGTTAACTGTAAACACATCACTATGGCTAACAGTTTTAAACACCCTTTGACAGGAAAACAGTACCATTTACGTCATAGAATGACATGTGAAACACGTTATGTGGTATACAAAATATCCTGTCCATGTAATCTCATTTACATCGGAAAGACCATACGCATGCTCAAAGAGCGGGTCTCAATGCACAGGAGCTCTATCAAGAAAGCATTGCTTAAAATTGAGCCGAATACCCCGCCAGTGGCGAGACATTACGCAAACTGCGGCCATAAGATAAATGATTTTACGTTTATGCCTATTGACTGTGTACCACCATTGCGACGTGGTGGCGATCGTCACAAGATTCTTCTGCAGCGAGAGTGCTTTTGGATTCATGAACTTCGCTTAATGAACCCTGAAGGGTTAAATGAGGAGTTCACTTTTTCCTCATTCCTATAATTATCCATTCCTATTATATCTCTTATTTTTTATTTTTTATTCTTTATATTTTTTTTTTTTTTTGCTTTGCTGGTTTATATGCACATTGATCGATCCGGTGGTGTTTGATATAGGCTGCTATATTTGATATGCTGATATACTGCTGACCGTTCATTATTATCCTTCCATTGTTCATAGTGTGATTTTTATATGTCTGTCTTGTCCTTTACCTAATGTGTCTTTATTTCCATTATGATATTTCCTTCACAGGTACGTTACGTATCTGTGTATTCTATTGCCATAGTAACCCCTTCTGACACATCCGGCCTGGTACCTAGGAACCAAAAAATCGTCCCCGCTAGCTGGAACAGGAAGGTTGGCGTCTGACGTCACTTCCTGACACCCGGCGAGACGCGAGACGGTGATTGTGGTTTCCCGGTGTGCGGTAACGACAGACAGGTGAGTGAGTAGCTACACGCTACTTAAGGCAGTCTCCCAGTCAGCACATTGTGCAACACAATTCTCATTCCCTTTTGAGAAAGGCGTGAGTAACGCCGAAACGGCCCGTTAAGGGATCCTCTCTGTGGCCAATGAAGCCGGATACGTAACGTATACCTGAGGGTGTTTTTCTCAAATACTGTTATTGCCATGTGATGTTGGGACTTTGGCTACTGAATTTCTGATCCTCATTATGGATTAAAAAGGAACTTTTTATCTGCAAAGTGTTTTCTGGTGCTGGTTTATCTGAGGACCTGTAAACTACACTACTTGGATATGGAAATATATATATATATATATATATATATACCAACAATAGTGTCTTCAGCGCCCCAACTTAGTAATGTCCAACAAATAATTCGATAAAAATATTTCAATAAAAATATTGACAAGAACAATTGTAGTGGTTCTTTTTTTATAAGAAGCTTTTCTTTTTATTTTCAGTACATCTGACCAACACTCAACGCGTTTCGTCTCGTTAGAGACTTCATCAGGGGTACATGATCTTAGAAAAAACTAAGTTTATTTGACCCTTCTGGGTCAGGAGATAAAGATAGCACGAAAAAGAACCGTAGTTAGGGTCCAAATGTGACACCTCAGAAGACAGTAGGTGTTATAGAAACCTTCTTATAGTTTTAAGATGTTAAATTAATCAGATGTCTTTGACAATATATTTAAAAGCTTGAATGATGAACCTAATTAGGGCAAATTCAAATCTTGTCCCAATGTGTCCAAGAAAGCAAGATCTTTTCTTTCTATTAAACCCTTTGTCAGAGGAAGGTGTGTACTCATTGGGATCCAGATTGAAAAGGTGCTGGAGGACACACTCGTGCATACCCCTCTCTGGTATTCCTCCCCTTTCTCAAGTGCCTTGCCTATTTGTAAAGGCCTTCTATAAAGGTTCATCATTATCGGATATCACCGATTTTTAAATTAAAGAAATTCTGGTATTGGTCATAGACTTAGCATACCGCTTTATTCTTGTGTACCCCTGAGGAAGTCTCTTTGGAGACGAAACGCGTCGGGTCTATCCATGCGGTTCTAAAGAATTCGATTCTGCCAACGCTTATTATGAATTGTTTTTAATAAATGTTATTGAGAATGTCCGATTGTCTTTTTGCCTAATAACTGAGCACATGACAAGGTGGTGGGAATTCTCAATCAGCGCCCTCTACATCTATCTATATTGTCAAAGACATCTGATTAATTTAACATCTTAAAACTATAAGAAGGTTTCTATAACACCTACTGTCTTCTGAGGTGTCACATTTGGACCCTAACTACGGTTCTTTTTGTGCTATCTTTATCTCCTGACCCAGAAGGGTCAAATAAACTTTGTTTATTCTAAGATCATGTACCCCTGATGAAGTCTCTAACGAGACGAAACGCGTTGGGTGTTGGTCAGATGTACTGAAAATAAAAAGAAAAGCTTCTTATAAAAAAAGAACCACTACAATTGTTTTTGTCAATATTTTTATTGAAATATTTTTATCGAATTATTTGTTGGACATTACTAAGTTGGGGCGCTGAAGACACTATTGTTGGTATAGTTGGTTTTTTCTATCCCTACTAGTAGGGGATAGAGTGTCAACAGCGACCACCTAATATAATATTGTATTTTAACAGCGCAATTTTTGGGGATTTTTGGCTTTATATATATATATATGTGTGTGTGTGTATGTATGTATGTTTGTATGTATGTATGTATGTATATATATGTGTGTGTGTGTATATATATTTTTTTTATTATTTTTTTTATTATTATTTATATACATTTGGTCTATCTATAATACTTTAACTGACCTGGCATATACTGGGTCACCTACTGTAAGTGTCCATCTCCGTGCTTTGCTCCGCCCCTCTGGAAACCCCCTTCTGAAAATCCTGCGTTTGCCACTGCTATACTTGCTTACCTGACCCTCTCCCTGGTAATGTGTGAACCTGTGGTGAAACACCCTTATCAATTAACCAGCTCACCACAGGTGACAGTAATCATACATTACCATGGAAGTCCAGGAAAAGAGCATTTACTCCCTGAAGGAGAGGACAGGTAGGCAAGTTTGACACACACACACACACACATAACACAAACAGTGCACCACATATGCACACACAGCACCATAGCTCCCAACATGACCCTCTCCAGGAGGGACACAATGCTCTGTTACTGGGCTTTCCTCTTAATGTATGATTGCCATCACCTGTGTAGAAACACCTTTATTAGTTAACCTGCCCAAAATCAGGTGATAGCATTTATACATTAAAAGGAAAGTCAAGCAGCAGAGCAGTTTGTCCCTCCTGGCATGGGTCATGTTGGGAGGTATACAGCACACTACACACACACATATACATAGTGCACCACACACACTTACACATTGGATAGACAACACAACACACCCATAACACACCACATGCAGTACAACATACACCCCAAAACACTGCAACAAAAACAGTACAACACTCACAAACACACACACTTAAATATTGCACACATACAGAAAGACACATACCAAACACTTAAACATTGCACAGATACACACAGCACACTACACACAAATATATACATAGCGCACCTCACACATTTACATGTTGGACAGATACACACAACACACCATACACAGTACAACACACACATATTCACTACAACACACACAAACACAGACAACACACACTTAAACATTGTATAGACACATACAGCACACGACACACACACCACACTCCAAACATACTGTACACACACACTTACATATTCTACACACAGTATACCACAAACACATTAGAAAAAGACACTACACCACACACAAACATACATACCACACCACACACATATTGCACTCACCATTTCAGAATACTCATATCAGCGTACTTGCTTTCACTTCTTATATCAACTATAGTGACATTTTTATCATTTCAATTGGTCTGCATGTATGGTTTTTTAAACTGCATTTCGGGAATTCTTATTTTTCCGGAATAGAATGCTGCATCCTCCTAAAAAAAAATATGTTTAAGAAGAACAGAGCACATTGATATAGAGAGTAAGCAGAGAAAAATATATGAGGAAACAGATGAAGAACAACAAAGAAGACTACAGTCAAACAGGGCTACTACTGTATCTTAGCAGCACAGGCACAGGAAATTCCCTAACTTCAGCAAAGAAGACTGCAATCAATTAGGGCTTCTATCTCAGCAGCACATGCACAGGAAACTCCGGAACTTCGACAAAGAAGACTGCAATCAATTAGGGCTTCGACCTCAGCAGCACATACACAGGAAACTCCGGAACTTCGACAAAGAAGACTGCAATCAAATAGGGCTTCTACCTCAGCAGCATGTGCACAGGAAACTATGGAACTTCAACAAAGAAGATTGCAATCAAATAGGGCTTCGACCTCAGCAGCACGTGCAGAGGAAACACCTGCACAATGACAAAGAAGATTGCAGTCGAACAGGGATTCTGCATCAGCTATACAGTTGCATTTCTGGAGAAATAAGGAAAATGCAGCATTCTCCTAAATCCCTTTAGTAGATTACACGTCAGATGCAACATGTACTATCGGATCAATGTCTTTAGTTTGTGATTATTGTGAAGCTTCGAAGTGGCATGGTGAATGTCTCAGTATGTGTTGAAGTGGTGGAAAGGTGAAACTGTCACTATTAATTCATCCTCCACAGCCTCTGTGTACATTGTTGGTAAGTGACTCATCAGATGCCAAACATTTTTAACGGAACATAAGAACATACAATTGCTCTTTCCAGATGACCTCTTTTGGAACAACAAAACAAATAACAGAGCCAGGATATATGCCAACATTCAAGGTAAAGGGGCAAGTATATCATAAAATCATAAAACAAGCTTTGCCTAATGAGGAGCCAAAATTTCTACAAATTTACTTTGTTGCAGATAATATGCAACAAGCTGAGCAGCGTTGCCAAAACTTTCAAACCATAAAACAAGACTTGGTGTTGCAGTTGCAAGAAATATTTCATCGAGAAAATAGCTACATAAAAAGCTTCAAATCAACTATAGAGAAAGTCACACCAGAAGTCAAATTAATTGTTTTAACAGATAAAACACGGCAAGGTGAACATGAAAGATGTTTTAATGCACCAGTGGCATCAGAAGTAGCAGTAATTATGGCTGGAACACAATATGGAAGTCGAGATATACTATTGGAAACAAAAACTAACAACATTAAGAAAATTGCAGAAACTCACAGATCTTATGATGCCTTCCAGTATCCAATATTGTTTCCAAGAGGAGAAGATGGATACCATTTTGCTCTACGTCAAACCAATCCAGTTAGAGGAATTATGACAACACAGAAGATTTCAGCTATGGATTTCTATTCATATATGATCATGGTGCGTTCTTCAAATTTCAATATTCTTCTCCGAGGTAAAGACCTATTCCACCAGTTCATCATGGACATGTATGCAAAGATTGAATCGGAAAGACTAATGGTGTGTACACACTTGTACAATTTAGACCATATTACAATTTAGACTATCTGCATACAATATATACAATTTAGACTATCTGCATACAATTTAGACTATATAGTGCCGATCTGCTCTATATAGTCTATGCAGCCAAGACTTTCTGGCTGCGATACAGGAGCGCGCATCGGGATCGCATCGGGATCGCAAGGGTTAAAACCTTTGCTATCTGCATGCGATCCAGATGAGATTTTGACTATATAGTCAAAATCTCATGCACATTGTACAAGTGTGTACACTCCAAAAGGTACATTTGTCTGAATCAGAGGTCACTCAGGGTGGATGAATATGCGCATTTGAGGGATGCCATTATTAACAACGGTAATGTTTCCAACATTGGTAAGTTGATCATCTTGCCTTCAAGCTTCACTGGTGGTCCAAGATATATGCACGAGTGTACACAGGATGCAATGGCATATGTGCAAAATTATGGTCACCCAGATCTCTTTATCACTTTTGCATGCAATCCTGGTTGGACTAAAATCCAAAATGAACTATTTCCTTGTCAGAATCCCCAGGATTGTCATGGTTTGTTAGCAAGAGTTTTCCACCTGAAACAAAAGACTCTAATGAATCTCATTACCAAAGGCAACATTTTTAGAAAAGTACATTGTCATATGTATACAATAGAATGGAAAAAGCGAGGACTTCCTCATGCTCACATTCTGGTATGGCTTCAAGAAACTTTGCATGTACAAAGAGTTGATAGCTTCCAAGCCTATTTAGCATTGTAACATGTCAGATGGTGCATGGTCCCTGCAGAAATCACAATCCATGTTCCCCTTGCATGAAGAATGGAAAATGCACAATTAGATATCTACGTTGCTTTTTTATTTAACAGAAATGGGACTAGATTGGTACCCACTCTATCGATGCAGAAGGCCATCAGAGGGTGGTTTCACACCAAATAAGGCAGTTCGGAGATCATCTGTGGTTGTGAATAATACATGGATTGTCCCTTATTGTCCACTTTTAACAAGAATCTTCAATGCTCACATAAATGTAGAGTTTTGCAAATCTGTAAAGTCCATAAAGTACATTTGCAAATACTTTAACCCCTTCCCGACAATTGACGTACATTTACGTCATGGTCGGGAAGTACTTCCCGACACATGGCGTAAATGTACGTCATGGCATTTAACTGTCACCGCGTCTATAGACGCGGTGACAGTTTCAACATGTCTGCTGTCCCTGACAGCAGACATGTCCGTGCATGCCCAGGGGGGGCTGCGATGCCGCCCCCCCGTCGGCGATCGCTGTGATTGGCTGTTCAGTGTGAACAGCCAATTACAGCGTTTTCTGTGTCACCGGCGAATAACGTTCGCCGGTGACACGCGATCGGAGGTGATTGGTGCTGTAAAGTACAGCACCAATCACCGCGGGGTGTAAGGGTGACACTGGTGTCACCCCACCTCACCCCGCCCGCCCCCAAAGGCCGTGATTGGTCCGTCGGACCGACTGACCAATCACAGCCATGGAGGGGGGTTTAAACTAACGGTGACTGCACTGCAGACGCCATTCCGGTCTGGAATTGCGTGCAGTGCGGTCACCGTGCCAATCTGCCGCGATATACTGACCAGAACCTTGCAAAATACTTACCTGATCCTTGCAAATATCTTGGCTGCTTCATCTGTGCTTGTAGTGTGCTGGATGCTTCCTGGATCCTGTTACTTGTGACTTCCTGTGAACTTGTGCTGCTGCAGTGTAATAGCGTTAGTTAGATAGAGAGAGATAGAGAGAGATAGTGTCAGATAGTGTCAGAGAGTGCTGTATTTTGTGCTGCTGCAGTGTGATATAGTTATAGAGAGAGAGATAGAGAGAGATAGAGAGAGATAGAGAGAGATAGAGAGAGATAGAGAGAGATAGAGAGAGATAGAGAGATATAGAGAAAGATAGAGAGAGAGAGATAGAGAGGCCTAGTGACAGAGAGTGCTATATTTTGTGCTGCTGCAGTGTGATAGTTATAGATAGATAGAGAGAGATAGAGAGAGAGAGATAGAGATAGTGACAGATTGTGCTATATATTTTTTATATACTGTAACTGACTGCTGCCCCCCCTTTTGTGCTGATCAGTATAAATTAACTGATCAGCAACTTTTTGGGGGCGCAGGGTATTTTTATATATATATATACCTGTCACTGCTGCTGCTGCAGTGTCATAGAGTGTTAGATAGTGAGATATAGAGAGATAGAGAGAGATAGCGACAGAGAGTGATAGAGAGTGCTAAATTTTGTGTCTGCTGCCCCCGCCTTTTGTGCTGATCACTATATCTGAGGTGATCAGCAACTTTTTAGGGGTGCAGAGGTTTTTTTTTTTTTATATATACCTGCCAGTTGCACTGTCAGTTGCACCTGCTGCCCCTCACTGGTAATCAGTGTCGCATCACTGATCACCTTTTTTTTTTTTGTGTGTGCTGTGGGGTCTTTTTTTAATTTTTTTTTTTACACACACTGTGATTTTGTGGGTGTCCTGTGGCCGCTGTGCGCGGATCAGTGACGTACATCACTGATCATCTTTTTCGGCACAGGGTTGATCTATTTTTTTTTTTTTTTTTATCAAATTCCTGTTGCCTTTCAGCGCTGTTCAGTGACGGACGTTACTGACCAACATCTGTGCTCAATTTTTGGCGCAGGACCTTTTTTTTTTTTTTTTTAACCCCTTCAATTTTTTTTTAACCCCTTCAATTTTTTTTTTTAACCCCTTCAATTTTTTTTTTTTTTAACCCCTCCATTTTTTTTTTTTGTATAAAGTATTTTTTTTTTCTGCACACTACATACACACTACACACTACATACCCCCCGGGTTGAAATAAAGTTTGTACCCCCCCCTACACTATACACGTGTTGAAACATTTCACTACCAGTAACACAAAAATAAAAATGGCATCCCAAATGTCATCCCAAATGTCATCCCAGTCATCCAGAAGAATGTATTCAGCGGAGGAGGCATATGCCCTGCTTGCTTCTGACTCTGACACAGCCAGTGATGCAAGCGTGGAATTTGAAGGATTCGCCTTAAGCTCCTCTTCCTCCTCTGGTGATGAGGGACCCCCTCAAAGACGCCCCCGTAGAGCAGCTGAGACCCCCCCCCAATAATTGATCTCGTATGGACCCCACCACCAGACAATTTTGAGCCCCAGGTTCCTGAGTTTTTGGCCATGCCAGGAATCCAATTTGATTCCACAGGTCTCAGAGAAATTGACTTTTTCAAATTATTTTTCTCTGATGATTTTATAAATTTAATGGTGGACCAAACTAATTTATATGCCCAGCAGTTTATTGCTCAAAACCCCACGTCATCATTTGCTAGGTGGACCCCTGTAGATGCAGTAGAGATGATGACGTTTTGGGGTCTGGTGTTTCATATGGGCATAGTAAAAAAGCCAGAAATTAGGCAATATTGGAGTACAGATGTTCTGTACAGCACCCCATTTTACCGTATGGCCATGCCCCGGGCTCGATTTGAGACGATCCTTAAATTTTTGCATTACAACGATAATGCACAGTGCCCACCCAGAGATGATCCCACCTTTGACCGGCTATTCAAAGTCAGGCCGGTCATTGATCATTTCAGTGCCAAATTTGAAGACATGTACATCCCAGATAAATTCATTTGCATAGACGAGTCCCTTATACATTTTAAAGGAAGGGTTAAATTCCGCCAGTACCTTCCCAGTAAGAGGGCAAGGTATGGCATAAAAATGTATAAGTTGTGTGAAAGCACCTCAGGGTACACCCACAGGTTTAGGGTATATGAAGGGAAGGATTCAAGAATTGAACCGCCAGAATGCCCCCCCTCCCTCGTAGGTGTTAGTGGAAAAATTGTCTGGGATTTAGTGCACCCCTTCCTGGATAAAGGTTATCACCTCTATGTGGATAACTTTTACACCAGCATCCCCCTGTTTAAGGCCCTTGGTTCAAGAGGTACAGCAGCTTGCGGTACTGTGCGCAAGAACCAAAGAGGCCTCCCAAAAACGCACATTGCCCAAGTAATGAGAAGGGGTGAAAGCAGGGGAATATGCACCGAAAATATGTTGTTGGTCAAATATAAGGACAAGAGGGATGTCCTTATACTGACAACAATTCACGGAGACAGTACCACCTCCGTCCCTGTACGAGGTACCAGTACCCACACCTCAAAACCTAATTGTATCCTGGATTACAATAGGTACATGGGCGGAGTGGATCTTTCAGATCAGGTACTGAAGCCGTACAGTGCCCTGCGGAAAACAAAAATCTGGTACAAGAAGCTGGCCGTGTATATCATCCAGATGGCACTGTATAACGCTTACGTGCTATTCCGTTCTACCGGCCAGAGGGGAACATTTATGCACTTTCAAGAGGAAGTCATAAAGGGCCTAATATTTGGGAACCAGCAGGCTGAGGGCCCCAGTACTTCTAGTACTGGCCCCCGTATTGTACCAGGGCAGCATTTTCCTGATGAAATCCCCTCCACTGGAAAAAAGGGCAGGACACAAAAAAGGTGCAAAGTTTGCTATAAAAAGGGAATAAGAAAGCAAACTATTTTCCAGTGTGACACTTGCCCCGACAAACCCGGCCTATGTATAAAGGAGTGTTTTAAAATATACCACACATCTATGGATTATTAGGTTCATAATTTCACCGTGCTTCGGGGGTCTTGCTAATGCCACATACCACCCACCATTCATTCCACCATAATCTGAGCCGCAAAATCCAAAAATCACTCCTTCCCTTCTGAGTCCTGCCATGCACCCAACTGGTATTTTTTGGTCACATGTGAGGCATTGCCGTACTCGGGAGAAATTGGGGCACAGATTTTGGGGTGCTTTTTCGGTACTTGTTTCCTATCTGGGCGCCCACGATCAAAATCGCGGTCATCGGGGGTAAAAATCGCGGTCATCGCGGTCATCGCGGGCATCGCGGGTAAATTGGGATGGCCGCGATGCCCGCGATGCCCGCGATGACCGCGATTTTCCCATAGGGAACAATGTTAAAAATTCTGATTGACCGCGATTTTACTGTTAAATGCCTCAATGGACCCGATTTGGGTCCAAATAGGGCAAATTAACCCTTAAATGTCCCCCCCAATTTTTGACGCCACCCCACGATCGACGCCAACCCGAAGCGTGGCGAGCGCAGCGAGCCCGCGAGGGGCGGCGGTACGCGTCCTCCGACCTTTTCATGCCCTACTATCCACTAGGGCGTGGTGTGAGAATATAATAGTGTGGCGAGCGCAGCGAGCCACCGAGCCCGAAGCGTGGCGAGCGCAGCGAGCCCCGCGAGGGGACGCGGATACCTTCACTGTGAAAGCCGCGAGGGGACGCGCATAATTGTGAAGGTATCCGCGTCCCCTCGCGGGGCTCGGTGGCTCGCTGCGCTCGCCACACTATTATATTCTCACACCACGCCCTAGTGGATAGTAGGGCATGAAAAGGTCGGAGGACGCGTACCGCCGCCCCTCGCGGGCTCGCTGCGCTCGCCACGCTTCGGGTTGGCGTCGATCGTGGGGTGGCGTCAAAAATTGAGGGGGACATTTAAGGGTTAATGGGCTCTGTGGCCCATTTAACATTGATTCCTATGGCCAAATCGGGTGGATTGAGGCATTTAACAGTAAAATCGGGTCCATCGCGGCTTTTAACATTGATTCCTATGGGAAATCGTGAGCATCGCGTCGCGGGCATCGCGGGTACATTTATGGCCGGCCGCGACGCGACCGACACGATTTCCAAGTTTAACATTGGTTTCAATGGGAAATCGCGGGCATCGCGTCGGTCGCGTCGCGGGCATCGCGTCGGTCGCGTCGCGGCCATACATAAATGTACCCGCGATGCCCGCGACGGGCGCCCAGATAGGAAACAAGTACCGCTTTTTCTCCTTCATACCTTCTGAAAATGAAAAATTTTGAGCCAGAACTGCATTTTTGTGTAAAAAAATTTAATTTTTCATTTTCACTGCCCACTTGTATCAAAATTGGTGAAACCCCTGGGGGTTTGAAATGTACACTATACCCCTAGATGAATTCCCTGAGGGGTGTAGTTTGCAAAATGGGGTCACTTGTGGGGGGGTTCCACTGTATTGGTGCTTTGGGGGTCTTGCTAATGCGACATAGCACCCACCATCATTCCACCAGAATTTGTGCTGCAAAATCCAAATATCACTCCTTCCCTTCTGAGTCCTGCAACTTTTTGGTCACACATGAGGCATTGCCGTACTCGGGAGAAATTGGGGCACAGATTTTGGGGTGCTTTTTCTCCTTCATAACTTCTAAAAATGAAAAATTTTGAGCCAGAACTGCATTTTTGTGTAAAAAAATGTAATTTTTCATTTTCACTGCCCACTTGTATCAAAATTGGTGAAACCCCTGGGGGTTTGAAATGTACACTATACCCCTAGATGAATTCTCTGAGGGGTGTAGTTTGCAAAATGGGGTCACTTGTGGGGGGGTTCCACTGTATTGGTGCTTTGGGGGTCTTGCTAATGCGACATAGCACCCACCATCATTCCACCAGAATTTGTGCTGCAAAATCCAAATATCACTCCTTCCCTTCTGAGTCCTGCAACTTTTTGGTCACACATGAGGCATTGCCGTACTCGGGAGAAATTGGGGCACAGATTTTGGGGTGCTTTTTCTCCTTCATACCTTCTGAAAATGAAAAATTTTGAGCCAGAACTGCATTTTTGTGTAAAAAAATGTAATTTTTCATTTTCACTGCCCACTTGTATCAAAATTGGTGAAACCCCTGGGGGTTTGAAATGTACACTATACCCCTAAATGAATTCCCTGAGGGGTGTAGTTTGCAAAATGGTGTCACTTGTGGGGGGGTTCCACTGTATTGGTGCAACATAGCACCCACCATTCATTCCACCAGAATCTGTGCTGCAAAATCCAAAAACCACTCCTTCCCTTCTGAGTCCTGCCATGCACCCAACTGGTATTTTTTGGTCACATGTGAGGCATTGCCGTACTCGGGAGAAATTGGGGCACAGATTTTGGGGTGCTTTTTCTCCTTCATACCTTCTGAAAATGAAAAATTTTGAGCCAGAACTGCATTTTTGTGTAAAAAAATGTAATTTTTCATTTTCACTGCCCACTTGTATCAAAATTGGTGAAACCCCTGGGGGTTTGAAATGTACACTATACCCCTAGATGAATTCCCTGAGGGGTGTAGTTTGCAAAATGGGGTCACTTGTGGGGGGGTTCCACTGTATTGGTGCTTTGGGGGTCTTGCTAATGCGACATAGCACCCACCATCATTCCACCAGAATCTGAGCTGCAAAATCCAAAAATCACTCCTTCCCTTCTGAGTCCTGCCATGCACCCAACTGGTATTTTTTGGTCACATGTGAGGCATTGCCGTACTCGGGAGAAATTGGGGCACAGATTTTGGGGTGCTTTTTCTCCTTCATACCTTCTGAAAATGAAAAATTTTGAGCCAGAATTGCATTTTTGTGTAAAAAATGTAATTTTTCATTTTCACTGCCCACTTGTATCAAAATTGGTGAAACCCCTGGGGGTTTGAAATGTACACTATACCCCTAGATGAATTCCCTGAGGGGTGTAGTTTGCAAAATGGGGTCACTTGTGGGGGGGGTTCCACTGTATTGGTGCTTGGGGGGTCTTGCTAATGCGACATAGCACCCACCAAAATTCCACCAGAATCTGAGCTGCAAAATCCAAAAATCACTCCTTCCGTTCTGAGTCCTGCCATGCACCCAACTGGTATTTTTTGGTCACATGTGAGGCATTGCCGTACTCGGGAGAAATTGGGGCACATATTTTGGGGTGCTTTTTCTCCTTCATACCTTCTGAAAATGAAAAATTTTGAGCCAGAACTGCATTTTTGTGTAAAATAATGTAATTTTTCATTTTCACTGCCCACTTGTATCAAAATTGGTGAAACCCCTGGGGGTTTGAAATGTACACTATACCCCTAGATGAATTCCCTGAGGGGTGTAGTTTGCAAAATGGGGTCACTTGTGGGGGGGTTCCACTGTATTGGTGCTTGGGGGGTCTTGCTAATGCGACATAGCACCCACCAAAATTCCACCAGAATCTGAGCTGCAAAATCCAAAAATCACTCCTTCCGTTCTGAGTCCTGCCATGCACCCAACTGGTATTTTTTGGTCACATGTGAGGCATTGCCGTACTCGGGAGAAATTGGGGCACATATTTTGGGGTGCTTTTTCTCCTTCATACCTTCTGAAAATGAAAAATTTTGAGCCAGAACTGCATTTTTGTGTAAAAAAATGTAATTTTTCATTTTCACTGCCCACTTGTATCAAAATTGGTGAAACCCCTGGGGGTTTGAAATGTACACTATACCCCTAGATGAATTCCCTGAGGGGTGTAGTTTGCAAAATGGGGTCACTTGTGGGGGGGTTCAACTGTATTGGTGCTTGGGGGGTCTTGCTAATGCGACATAGCACCCACCAAAATTCCACCAGAATCTGAGCCGCAAAATCCAAAAATCACTCCTTCCGTTCTGAGTCCTGCCATGCACCCAACTGGTATTTTTTGGTCACATGTGAGGCATTGCCGTACTCGGGAGAAATTGGGGCACATATTTTGGGGTGCTTTTTCTCCTTCATACCTTCTGAAAATGAAAAATTTTGAGCCAGAACTGCATTTTTGTGTAAAAAAATTTAATTTTTCATTTTCACTGCCCACTTGTATCAAAATTGGTGAAACCCCTGGGGGTTTGAAATGTACACTATACCCCTAGATGAATTCCCTGAGGGGTGTAGTTTGCAAAATGGGGTCACTTGTGGGGGGGTTCCACTGTATTGGTGCAACATAGCACCCACCATTCATTCCACCAGAATCTGAGCCGCAAAATCCAAAAATCACTCCTTCCGTTCTGAGTCCTGCCATGCACCCAACTGGTATTTTTTGGTCACATGTGAGGCATTGCCGTACTCGGGAGAAATTGGGGCACAGATTTTGGGGTGCTTTTTCTCCTTCATACCTTCTGAAAATGAAAAATTTTGAGCCAGAACTGCATTTTTGTGTAAAAAAATGTAATTTTTCATTTTCACTGCCCACTTGTATCAAAATTGGTGAAACCCCTGGGGGTTTGAAATGTACACTATACCCCTAGATGAATTCCCTGAGGGGTGTAGTTTGCAAAATGGGGTCACTTGTGGGGGGGTTCCACTGTATTGGTGCTTGGGGGGTCTTGCTAATGCGACATAGCACCCACCAAAATTCCACCAGAATCTGAGCCGCAAAATCCAAAAATCACTCCTTCCGTTCTGAGTCCTGCCATGCACCCAACTGGTATTTTTTGGTCACATGTGAGGCATTGCCGTACTCGGGAGAAATTGGGGCACATATTTTGGGGTGCTTTTTCTCCTTCATACCTTGTGAAAATGAAAAATTTTGAGCCAGAACTGCATTTTTGTGTAAAAAAATGTAATTTTTCATTTTCACTGCCCACTTGTATCAAAATTGGTGAAACCCCTGGGGGTTTGAAATGTACACTATACCCCTAGATGAATTCCCTGAGGGGTGTACTTTGCAAAATGGGGTGACTTGTGGGGGGGTTCCACTGTATTGGTGCAACATAGCACCCACCATTCATTCCACCAGAATCTGTGCTGCAAAATCCAAAAATCACTCCTTCCCTTCTGAGTCCTGCCATGCACCCAACTGGTATTTTTTGGTCACATGTGAGGCATTGCCGTACTCAGGAGAAATTGGGGCACAGATTTTGGGGTGCTTTGTCTCCTTCATACCTTCTGAAAATGACAAATTTGGAGCCAGAACTGCATTTTTGTGTAAAAAAATGTAATTTTTCATTTTCACTGCCCACTTGTATCAAAATTGGTGAAACCCCTGGGGGTTTGAAATGTACACTATACCCCTAGATGAATTCCCTGAGGGGTGTAGTTTGCAAAATGGGGTCACTTGTGGGGGGGTTCCACTGTATTGGTGCTTTGGGGGTCTTGCTAATGCGACATAGCACCCACCAAAATTCCACCAGAATCTGAGCTGCAAAATCCAAAAATCACTCCTTCCCTTCTGAGTCCTGCCATGCACCCAAATGGTATTTTTTGGTCACATGTGAGGCATTGCCGTACTCGGGAGAAATTGGGGCACAGATTTTGGGGTGCTTTGTCTCCTTCATACCTTCTGAAAATGACAAATTTGGAGCCAGAACTGCATTTTTGTGTAAAAAAAATAATTTTTCATTTTCACTGCCCAGTTGTACCACAATTGGTGAAACCCCTGGGGGTTTGAAATGTACACTATACCCCTAGATGAATTCCCTGAGGGGTGTAGTTTGCAAAATGGGGTCACTTGTGGGGGGGTTCCTAACTTTTAGCATCTTATGGTGCCTAGAAACCTACATGGTGCCTAAAAAATAATCTCATAAAAAGGAGGCTCCAAAATCAAGTAGGTGCTCCTTCTATTATGAAGCCTGTGGTTTGGTCACCGTGCACACTAGGGCCACATATAGGATATTTATGAAAACAAAAGAATTGGGGGAATCAATTTTCAGTCACATTTCTCTAGTAAAATGTACTGTGTTCCTTAGAAAAATGTATTAAAATTGCAAATCTGCAAAAAAAAAGAAATTTTGAAATTTCACCTACACTTTGTTTTAATTCCTGTGAAACACCTAAAGGGTTAACAAACTTCCAAAATGCTGTTTTGAATACTGTGAGGGGTGCAGTTTTTGAAATGGCATCATTTATGGGGGTGTCTCACATACAAGTCCCTCAAAGTCACATCAGAACTGAACTGGTCCCTAAAAAAATCAGTGTTTGAAATTTTCTTGAAAATTTGAGAATTTGCTATTCATATTGTAAGCCTCCTAGTGTCCCAAAAAATTAAAAGGAAGTTGAAATAATGATGTCAACATAAAGTAGACATATGGTCTTTGTTAGTTATTAACTATTTTGAGTGGTATGATTATTTGTCTCACAAGCAGAAAATTTAACATTTTGCAAATTGCTAAATTTTCCATTTTTTTACGACATTTTGGTATTTTTCACAAAAAAACACAGACTGCATCGACCCAAATTTACCACTAGCTTGAAGTACAATGTGTCACGAAAAAACAATCTCAAAATCACTGGGATAAGTAAAAGCAAAAAAAAGTTATCCCCACTTAAGTGAGACATGTCAGATTTGAAAAAAAGGGCTCTGTCAGGAACGCAAAAACTGGCTCTGTCAGGAAGGGGTTAATAAATGCTCTGACATGGCTGTTTATAAACTAACTACTAACGAAAATGAACATAATGAAGTTCATCTGTATGAAATGGGAAGGTATATTAGCACCAATGAAGCAGTATGGAGAATACTTGATTTTCCGATTCACAGGCGCCACCCAACAGTCATTCACTTAGCCGTCCACATCAAGAATGAACAAAGAGTCTATATTACTACAGAAAATGCAATGGAACATTCACGGCTCCCTCCAGAAACTACCCTTAGAGTCTTTTTCAAACTTTGCTCAGAAGACGAGTTTGCTCGCACATTATTATACCATCAAGTTCCACGGTATTACACATGGAACAATGCAAACAAAAAATGGATTTCTCGCAGAATCGGACAGTGTTCAAGACCACCCAGGAATTGAGTGTAGTGATGCACTTGGCCGAGTGTACGTAGTGCATCCAAACAACTCGGAATGTTTTCACCTGCGATTGCTACTACATGAGTTACGAGGACCTACAGTACTTCATTTAAAGATCTTAGAACATTTCAAGATAGGCTTTGTGAACCTTATAAAGAAGCATTCCAGCTTAGAGGACTTCTTGAAAATGAAGAACACTGGAACGGGCACTAGAAGAGGCAGCTGCAAGTCCATCACCAAAGAAGTTATGTAACCTGTTTGCTGTTATGCTCCAAATATGCTCTATGACAAGTCCTTTACAATTATGGATTAACCATAAGGAAAGCCTGTCTGAGGATATACTACATCAGGCCCGACTTCAACAACACAATATAGATCTACAATATAATGACTCCATCTTCAATACAGTTCTAATTATTATTGAGAACAAGTGTAAATCATTAGGTGGATCAGATCTACAAACGTATGGATTGCCGCAACCTTTACAAGACCAACATTCAAGATTACCTAATGAATTACTAGCAGAATTAGCTTACAATACAGATAGCCTTACACAATATTTAGAAGAGAATGAATCAAAACTGGTTCCAGATAAAAAAAAAGCATACGCCAAAATTCTGGATTCCCTTTCGAACTAGAGTGGTGGCATATTTTTTCTAGATGCTCCAGGAGGAACAGGGAAAACTTTTCTTATTGATTTTCTTTTGCCCAAAGTACGCCACAGAAAGGAAATTGCTCTGGCAGTTGCTTCAGCCCTAGCTGTCACATTAAGAGACCTATGACTTAACAACATGATAATGGGAGGATTCACTCTGGTTTTAGCTGGTGATTTTCGACAGACATTACCGGTCATTCCGTGTAGAACCAAAGCAGATGAATTGAAGGCCTGCATTAAATCATCTTATATTTGGAACACCATTGTAAGGCTCAGACTAACAACAAATATGCAAGTTCATCTTAATGAGGATCCTTCTGTTATGATGTCCCCTAGGACTTTGGGAGAGACTGCAGGTTGGTAGGAGCAGGAAGTCAGGCGTGAGCCCGTAGCCGGGACCGCCGGTTAGGACGGCCACAGCGGATGCTACTCTGACTCTGTTGAGCCCCTGAGGCAGATGGTAAACCCCTGCAGAGCTAGGCTTCACCTGTGGCCGCCGCGTCCGAAGGAGCGAGTTAGGCCCGCTCCAACCCCGATGCAGCTAGGTCTTTGGGAAAGGACAAGGGGTAAAAGATCGCCACAGGGTGCAAAAGAGGACCACTAGCTACCGGGCCTAGCTGTGAGAGACCCCTGACTGACGGCACCTGGCCAAACCGGGATGCGACCGAGTCACAGACACAAGTGGACCATGAGAGGAGTCCCACGTAGGATACCACACAGGGGAGGCGACTCCTCAAAACACAGAAAATAAAAATGGGCCCTCCCTGTCTGAAAGATATAATAGCAGACTAATGGGAGGTAGAAAAAGAGAAAGAGAGATAAAACAGTTGGTGCGGATGATACTGAACCCACGGAGGGGTACGGCCACGGCGGACCACAAAATGTAAAGAAAAGAGACCCAGGCTCCACAGGAGCACTTACGTGACCCACGAATGATGGAAGGTGTGGGCCGAGTGTAAGCACGCACTGAAGCTGGGCTCTGGATGATGAAGAGTGCTTGGCAGATACGGGATCCTGGCCGACGCTGGACACTGGCTGAAGCAGGACACTGGATGACACAGGACACGGGATGCAGCTGGACGCTGGCAGCAGTAGGATACTGGCTGCAGCAGGATACAGGGTGACACAGGATGCAGCTGGACGCGGGCAGCAGTGGGACACTGGCTGCAGCAGGATCCAGGGACCGAGGACTAGGAAGCCTCGGGGACCGGAGAAGCAAAAGGGACAGAGCTAGCACTCTGGAGACCAAAAAGCTATAACCGGCGTCTGTGCCCAGCAGACGCCGGCTATTTATTTAAATTTCGCGCCACCTGACTGACGTCAGGTGCGCGTGTCTGCGGCCGCCGGGCGGAAGCTCTGGGACGTTGCCTGGCAACGTCCCGACGCTCACTGTCAGAGTGAGGCTTGGGACGCTGCCCGGCAACGTCCCAGGCCGCGTCACTCTGCGCTGTATCCGCCGTCCGTCCGGGTGCCTTGCAGCCCGGACGGCGGCATGCAACAGTACCCCCCCCCCCTTGAGGAAGGGTTAACAACCCTTTCCCACCAGGTTTATTGGGAAATTGTCTAAAAAAAACCCTTTTCAGGTTGGGCGAATGCAAGTCCTTATCGGAAACCCAAGACCTCTCCTCGGGACCGAACCCCCTCCAGTGTACGAGGAACTGCAGAGACCCCCTCACGAGTCTGAAATCAAGGATTTTCTCAACATAGAACTCCTGTTGCCCCTGCACAATAACTGGGGCGGAGCCACTTTTCAGTCTGCGAGGAAACTTTTGTGAGAAGACCACTGGTTTGAGAAGCGAAGCATGGAAGGTACTAGAAATTTTGAGGGACTTAGGTAGGGAAAGACGGAATGCTACCGGATTAACCCTCCTGACAATCTGAAACGGGCCAATGAACCGAGGCCCCAATCTTGCCGATGGTTGGTGAAGCTTTATATTACGGGTGGATAGCCACACCCAGTCACCAACTTTGAAACGGCAAGGACGTCTAGATTTGTCAGAAAATACCTTCTCTCTGAGGGAAGCTTCTTTAAGGGCCAAATTGACCTTTTTCCAGATAACTCTGAGTCGAGAGGCAGCTGACAAAGAAGAACTGGGGGCATCGGTCCCAAAGAGTTGGCCCGCGGGTGGAATCCATAGATCGTAAAAAAGGGTGAGGCCTTGGACGCTGAATGATGTGCATTATTATATGCAAATTCAGCTAACGGCAGGAAACTGACCCAATCATCTTGTAGTTTGGAAACAAAGACCCTTAAATATTGTTTGAGAGACTGATTGAGACGTTCCGTTTGCCCATTGGCCTGTGGATGGAATGCAGAGGTAAGACTGGTCTTAACTTATAGAGCTGCACAGAACAGTCTCCAGAACTGTGCCACGAATTGCGGCCCACGGTCGGACACAATATCAATGGGCAACCCATGCAACCGAAAAATGTGCTGAAGAAATAAAGTGGCCAGTTCCTTAGCCGAAGGTAACTGTTTTAAGGCCACAAAGTGTGCCATTTTGGAGAATCTATCGATCACGACCCAGATGACCTGACACTGGGACGAGATCGGAAGACCGACAATAAAGTCCATGGCCAGATGGGACCAAGGCCTGCTGGGAACAGACAGCGGCAACAATTCTCCTAATGGTCGAGCACGTGGAACCTTATGTCGGGCACAGTCCGGACAAGACAAAACAAACTCTTTGTTATCCTTGGCCATCCCTGGCCACCAGACCACACGAGAGAGAAGAGCAAGCGTTTTATATACTCCTGGGTGTCCAGCAATCTTGGAATCATGGCATTCTGCCAGAACCCTGCGTCTTAGTGACGGAGGAATGAACAACCTGTTTTCTGGTGTTTGGGCTGGAGCCTGTCCCTGTGCTTGACGGAGAAGGCCATCCAAGGTTTGACTCACTCCAGCATGAATACAGGATGTGGAAACAATGGGACCCAACTTGACTCTACCCTCCTGTTGAGGCAGAAAACATCTGGAAAGAGCGTCTGCTCTGATGTTTTTTGATCCTGGTCTATACGAAATAAGAAAATTAAATCGCATAAAGAAGAGAGCCCATCGGGTTTGACGAGCGTTCAGTCTCTTGGCTGACTCGATGTACTGTAGATTCTTATGATCCGTCAGAACAAGAATTTGATGGGCTGCACCTTCCAGCCACTGGCGCCACTCGTCAAAGGCCCATTTTATGGCAAGTAATTCCCTGTTGCCTACATCATAATTGGACTCAGCCTGAGAAAATTTTCGGGACATGTAGGCACAGGGGTGAAAACGTAATGATTCAGGATCTCTCTGAGAGAGAACCGCCCCGGCCCCAACTTCCGAGGCGTCCACCTCCACCACAAAAGGCAGCTCGGGATTGGGATGTTTAAGAATCGGAGCTGAAACAAAAGCTTGTTTCAAAGTTTTAAAGGCCTGCTCTACCTGAGGACTCCATACTGATGGATCCGCCCCTTTTTTGGTCAGAGCCACCAAGGGTGCCACAATAGACGAAAAGGCATGAATAAAGCGTCTATAATAATTGGCGAACCCAAGAAATCGCTGGACTGCCTTTAAATTAGTGGGCCGGACCCAATCCACAATGGCCTGCAATTTCTTGGGGTCCATTTGGAACCCCTGGGAAGAAATAATATAGCCTAGAAAAGATACTTGGGTCACCTCGAATTCGCATTTCTCTAATTTGGCGAATAACTGGTTCTCCCTAAGTTTCTGTAATACCTGGCGTACTTGTGCTCTATGTGACTCCAAGTCTCGGGAAAAGATTAAAATATCGTCTAAATAGACAACTACAAATTTGCCCAGGAATTCCCGAAGGACGTCATTGATAAAGTCCTGAAAGACGGCTGGGGCATTGGAGAGACCGAATGGCATCACCAGATACTCGTAGTGCCCCGTCTGAGTACTGAACGCCGTCTTCCATTCGTCCCCCTCCTTGATTCTTATCAGGTTATAGGCCCCCCTCAAATCGATTTTGGAAAAAATAGCAGCAGATCGTAGCTGGTCAAACAGGACCGTAATCAAAGGAAGGGGATAGGTGTTTTTCACTGTAATCTTGTTGAGGGCCCGGAAATCAATGCAGGGCCTCAAAGACCCATCTTTTTTTGACACGAAAAAGAAACCGGCGCTGAGAGGAGATTTCGAAGGTCGAATAAAACCTTTTGCCAAACTCTCTTGGATGTATTCATCCATTGCCTTAGTCTCCGGGCCAGACAAAGCATAAAGCCTGCACTTAGGAAATGGAGCATTGGGGACTAATTGGATGGCACAGTCATATGGCCGGTGTGGAGGCAAACTGTCGGCCTTGCCCTTCGAAAAGACGTCTATAAAATCCTGGTAAGGAACGGGAACCCCTGCTAAAGAGGTGGCATTTATTGGGAGTGAAGAATGGCAGCACTGTTGTTGACAATGAGAACTCCAATGGGCAATCTCCCCCCACTGCCAATCAATGACAGGATTGTGCTTCTTCAACCAGGGGAAACCCAACACTATGGACACTGAAGGGCATGATGTTATCAAGAAGGTAATCTCCTCCTGGTGAAATAGACCAATAGTTAATAGTACGGGAGGAGTCTGAAATGAGACAGCCCCATTGGAGAGTACTCCACCATCTAAACCCCGTAGGGAAATGGGAACCGGGAGCGGGAGTTGGGGAATCCCCAATCTCTGGGCGATGGCTACGTCTAGGAAGTTTCCTGCCGCGCCACTGTCAATAAAAACAGACCCTGAAAACTTATACCCCTGAAAGGATAAACACCCCGGTACTAGTAACGAATCTAGAGAGGAAAATAACTGAAGGCCAAAGTGAACCCTCTCTCCGTTCACTTGGCCCGGCCTTTTACTGGCCTATTGGGACAATTTCTCAGAGTGTGACCTTTACAACCGCAGTATAAACAAAGGCCCGAACTCAGTCGGCGAGCCCTTTCCTCCAGAGAAATGCGAGCTGCTCCAAGCTGCATAGGCTCCTCACTTTCCTCAGAGGTCATCGGCACATAAGGAACTATCCGAGTGAGAGAGCCCCGTTCAGACCTCCGCTCACTGAGGCGACGGTCGATTTTAATGGCTAACTCCATTAATTTATCCAGCGATTTAGGTGCTGGGTATTGGATAAGGCAATCCTTTATCTCATCAGCCAGACCACAGCGAAATTGGCTACGTAATGCTGGATCGTTCCAGCCGCAATCGTTTGCCCAACGGCGGAACTCAGTACAGTAGACCTCAGCTGGATCCCTCCCTTGCTTAAGAGCTCTAAGATGAGTCTCTGCTGAGGCTTCTCGATCAGGGTCATCATACAATAACCCTAGGGAGCTAAAGAAACTGTCCAGCGAGGACAGGGCTGGGCTGTCTGATGGAAGTCCGAAGGCCCAGGTCTGGGGGTCACCTTGAAGTAACGAAATAACAAGATCTATGCGCTGGACCTTGGAAGTGAATGAGCGTGGCTTAAGCCGGAAATACAGCTTACAGCTCTCACGGAAATTGAAAAAGGTTTTGCGATCCCCAGAAAATCGATCTGGAAGGTTCAACTTCGGGTCTGAACCCCCTGCCTCTGGGGGCCGCATCCTTTGCTCTTGGGCTGTTACTTTTAACGACAATTCCCGTACCACCTGGGTAAGCCCCTGGAGCTGATCTGAGAAGGTCTGGGGAGTAGTACTCATAATAAGCCACCAACCACTCAACACGACACAAAACAGCAATAAGACTAATGATAGTCTGTTTTCTTTTTCTGGCCGGTTATAATGTTATGATGTCCCCTAGGACTTTGGAAGAGACTGCAGGTTGGTAGGAGCAGGAAGTCAGGCGTGAGCCCGTAGCCGGGACCGCCGGTTAGGACGGCCACAGCGGATGCTACTCTGACTCTGTTGAGCCCCTGAGGCAGATGGTAAACCCCTGCAGAGCTAGGCTTCACCTGTGGCCGCCGCGTCCGAAGGAGCGAGTTAGGCCCGCTCCAACCCCGATTCAGCTAGGTCTTTGGGAAAGGACAAGGGGTAAAAGATCGCCACAGGGTGCACAAGAGGACCACTAGCTACCGGGCCTGGCTGTGAGAGACCCCTGACTGCCGGCACCTGGCCAAACCGGGATGCGACCGAGTCACAGACACAAGTGGACCATGAGAGGAGTCCCACGTAGGATACCACACAGGGGAGGCGACTCCTCAAAACACAGAAAATAAAAATGGGCCCTCCCTGTCTGAAAGATATAATAGCAGACTAATGGGAGGTAGAAAAAGAGAAAGAGAGATAAAACAGTTGGTGCGGATGATACTGAACCCACGGAGGGGTACGGCCACGGCGGACCACAAAATGTAAAGAAAAGAGACCCAGGCTCCACAGGAGCACTCACGTGACCCACGAATGATGGAAGGTGTGGGCCGAGTGTAAGCACGCGCTGAAGCTGGGCTCTGGATGATGAAGAGTGCTTGGCAGATACGGGATCCTGGCCGACGCTGGACACTGGCTGAAGCAGGACACTGGATGACACAGGACACGGGATGCAGCTGGACGCTGGCAGCAGTAGGATACTGGCTGCAGCAGGATACAGGGTGACACAGGATGCAGCTGGACGCGGGCAGCAGTGGGACACTGGCTGCAGCAGGATCCAGGGACCGAGGACTAGGAAGCCTCGGGGACCGGAGAAGCAAAAGGGACAGAGCTAGCACTCTGGAGACCAAAAAGCTATAACCGGCGTCTGTGCCCAGCAGACGCCGGCTATTTATTTAAATTTCGCGCCACCTTACTGACGTCAGGTGCGCGCGTCTGCGGCCGCCGGGCGGAAGCTCTGGGACGTTGCCTGGCAACGTCCCGACGCTCACTGTCAGAGTGAGGCTTGGGACACTGCCCGGCAACGTCCCAGGCCGCGTCACTCTGCGCTGTATCCGCCGTCCGTCCGGGTGCCTTGCAGCCCGGACGGCGGCATGCAACACCTTCGGCACAACAGTTTGCTGACAAACTTCTGCAGCTTGGTAATGGAGGATTGTTTTTTGATACAGAGGATGGTTCTATATCAATTGAAAACATTGGAAAAACTGTGACGATCCATGAAGAACTCAAGCAAGCAGTGTTCAACACTTTGCCAATCATTAGCGAACGAGCTATCCTTACCAAATAATTATGCTGTTAATTGTACCAACAGGCAACTGTTAATGACATTGCCTGGTCCAATTCACATTTACAAGTCAGTTGACACTACATGCGATATAGATCAAGTGGTTAACTACCCAACTGAGTTTTTGCATTCACTCGATCTACTTGGAATACCTTCACACATTTTAGAGTTAAAAATCGGTGCTCCTTTATGCTTTTCCGGAATCTTGAACCTCCCTCATTGTGTAATAGAACACGACTGATATTGAAGAATTTGATTTTGCATGTCACCATTATGGCTGTACATGCTGCAGGTGAAGATGTCTTTCTTCCTAGGATACCAATGATCCCTACAGATGTACCCTTTCAGGTTAAACACCTTCAATTCCCTGTTTGCCTTTGTTTTGCAATGACCATCAATAAAGCACAAGGACAGTCTTTAAAAGTTGTCGGCCTTGGTCTTCAAATTCCATGTTTCTCGCATGGTCAGCTATATGTGGAAATGGAAAGACCATCAATATAGATTATCCAGAGGCTCTTCAAGGTTAAAGAAATTAAAATGTATAGAAATGAAACTCCCATATCTTTAGCACAATCATACTGCACTAATTGTAGTCCTCCTAATTATAGGCAGCACATACATTTTTTATGAGACCCTGTTAATAAAAAATCTATATAATAAGTTGAAGAGTGTCTTTGTGTCTCTGTGTCTGTTGGATTGTGGACAGGCTGTGGCATTCTGAGTTGCCAAATTTGGCAACATGGTACCTCTGGACTTGGTGGTGTGCACCTCAAAGCTATTTTTCCTATCTTTCACTTAACAATTAAAAAAAAACAAGGTTTTCCTGGGCTTTCCCAGACACAAAACCTAATATGGTAATCATTTATTATACAGTACCTTTATCTGGGCGGGCAGTGTCTTTTAAGCTCATTTGCATGACAATCACCTCTCCCAGTGTCCTCTTCTATCTACACCTGGGGGATGGCAGCTGGTAAGCTCTTTTGCATGGCCACCATCCCTTCCAGCACTTCTGTAATCTTCATGTAGAGTGTGGCACCCTGTAAGCTCTTTTACACCTCCCGATTGTTTACTGCCTGCCCTGACCATTTTGCCTGTTGCTTTTGTACATTACCTTGCAATCAGTTGTTAACTTTACCCACTATCTATTTCTCCTGTGCCTCCTTCAGCATGCTGCTTTTCCATAACTGTTACCCACAGAATATTCTCAAGCTTAGTACATCATTGTATGGTGTATAAGTGGGGACATAACCCACCAATTCCTTAACATGTTCATAAAAAATAAAATAAAGTATTGCAAAACAAGGTATTTTAATTTGAGACATTGTTCATCCTAGCATCTATCAATCTTGATCACATAACTTTCATTGCAGTTTTATTTAAATGAGAATACTTTAAATCCCTTTTAGCAAAGATTAGCTCTTGAAATGACTAGACACCAGGTATGCCTACGTAGCACATAAAACTTTAATTCCTAAAATAATATCATGTTGTTCTTCCTGCTGTTGCTTATGTTGCTTAATTTGGTGTTTGCGTGATGGCTAAAAGCCACCAGGAGTTAAGGTACATTTCCCAGCATGGGCGCTGTATTCCGCACATGTCCTTTTTACAAACTTGTTTATTTTGCAGAATCCTATGTTAATTAGGAATCTTTACGAAACCATAATATTGTCAAAGAAACATCTTTCATATAGAGACATTTAATGACTTACTCTTTCTGTTTACCTGCAATTTAAAGAAATGTGCTGTAAGACTTTCTGGAACATTTAAAGTATTATAAAGTGTTAAAGTAAAACAAAATGAATACTAATGTAATTTAATGGCTAAACATAGGGCCTAATTTAGAGTTAATCGCAAAAGCTAAATCTTTCTTATATGGGCAAAATCACGTGCACTGCAGGTGGGGCAAATGTAGCATGTGCAGAGAGATTAGATTTGGGTGGGGGCTGTTCAAACTCAAATTTAAATTGCAGTGTAAAAATAAGGCATCCAGTATTTACCCTGCACAGAAACAAAATAACACCCAAATCTAAAGGCCCATACATACTGGGCGATTTTGAGCTAAAAGGAGCTCACTTTTACTGTTTGAGTGTGTACAGGCCAGCGATGAATGGTGATAGGTGCTCCCGCATCATCGTTGCCCGCCGCTTATCTGCTGGCATTTCCGGTGGTGAGGGGGTCATGCGCGTATAAGGCTTTGGCATTCGCACGGGTAGGGGAGGGAAGGGGGCTGAAGCAGGGGAACATCCAGTGTTTTAAGGGCATCCCCATGAAAATGCTGGGCATTCCCCTGAGAATGCAAGTGGGCCGATGCCTGCTCAGGACGGACATCCGACGTCAGCAGCCGCCCTGTTTTTGGCCATCTTTAGATAAAAAAAAAGTCAGTTTTGACTGACTTTCATTTCCAAACTGGAGAGAAATCATTCGATGGTCGGTGGACACATCTCCTCACATGCTAACGTGGGGATACAATCAGCACTGGCGGTGGGATGAGCGTTCGTTGTGGGGGCACTTACCCACTCACTAGGCAGTGATCTGATTTAGGCCCATAGTTGGAAGGTGACAGGGCTTACACCACATGGCATCTGTATGTGAAAATTCTCGTGTATTGAGTTACTACACTTTAAAAATAGGAAAGTCAGATTATGTTTTGTAATAGTGTATTGGAAAGTCTCCCTGCGGTACAAAACATCGATAGATATCCAATAAACATAACAAATTAAAAAGTAATAGATCGAGTGGAGTCATTTAAAAAAAATGGCAATGATTAATTGAATATGATTCTGGTTAAGCTGACGGTTGAGCACATTACACGGTATTCTAAATGTCTTTCAAACAAATGTTTGCCTCTGTTCTGTTACTGTAATTAGAAAGAAAAATGCATTACAGAGCAAACAGAAATATAGATTTTGACGTTCGATCTCACGGTCACCGTATTATTGCTTGCCTTAGTCTGACATTTAGAAAAATATGTAATGTTGAATGGAGAATAGTAATTACACATTACATTTAAAACATATGAGTTGGTGTTATTAAACTAGACAGGTGCTCTCGAAAAAACATTGGCAGTAATCTGTAAACCTGTGTGCTGTTGTGTTGTAATATGGCTGTGCATGTCTATGCTGGGTATTGGTGGTCTCAGACTTGGCCATGCAGATGATGCTGTGAAGGTGGTGAGCATTTATGGAAAGGTCCTTCACCCAAACTGGAGAATCTTCAAATACACTGTAGGCCATGTTAGATACAATATATTAGACAATGTATCGAACTAGTGGTAAACATTAGGCTCACTTGTATTTACAAAAGAAACTCTTTACAGCTATAGGGCTTGATTCCAAGTTGGAAGTAAAGCAAATAAGTTCAAGTAACTGTGTACCAGGACCAACCATGCTGCAATGCAATTGGTGCAAATACATGTAGGATTCTTGCATGATTGGTAAGAGGAAGAAATAACTCACCTGTTCTGGCTTCTCTGATCTATACTTACCTACCCACCTGGAATGGACGGGAGGGTCCCTAAAATGGCGCAAATCATGCCATTTAGACCCTTCCCCTTCCCGAAGAGCCCCGCGGATCATGACATTTACCTGATGGGGGTGGGGCTTAAAGATGCCCAGCTCCACACACCCCCACCCCCAACCCCTGGAAGTGCTGCAGAGAGTCTTCTCTCTGGGCTTCTCCCAGAGAGGAGCCTCAAAAAAATAGGCAAGTATGCTCTGGTCTCTGCTGGGCCCAGCTACTACGTTTCCACAAGGGCTGGCTGCGACTGGCTGCGGAACTGACTTCCGCCCTGACTGAGGTCTAACACACATTCTTGATGGGGTCACCAGGTCACACAAACATAGGGGATCTAAAAGCAATGATAATATTAATATGAGGATTTAAGGAGAAATTAGCCCTGCTCTGGAACCATTCAAAAAGAAAAGAAAAGTTTGAGAGTTTCAAAAAACTCGTACCTAACTAAACCTGCCTGTAACTCTCTCTGCATATGGGATGGATGATGTAGGCTAATATACTTCCATAGTTTGTGGATGTATATTAAGTGTATTTTTGTTGTTTTGTTTATAGCAAAGTGTGTGTGTATTGTGAGCTGTATATTGTATATATACTGTATATATACTATACATACATACTACTGTATATATACTAAAGTACTAATGAGTGAATCTGAGACAATGCTGGCTGGGCTGAGATGTGGCCGTTACATTCTAAGTTGGATTACTTAGATCAGGCATGTCCAAACTATGGCACTCCAGCTGTTGTGAAACTACACATCCCAGCATGCCTTGAAATCATTTTAGCATTCCCTAATAGCAAAACTGTGGCAAGGCATGATGGGACTTGTAGTTTCACAACATCTGGAATAGGTTGGACATGCCTGACTTAGATGAAACCCAGGTGAGCATGGACAGAATATACAAACGCCACATATTTATTGCCATTGTGACCTCAGTGCTTTCAGGCAGTAATGCTAAACACTACACCTGCCCACACCATCCATAATGTTTTTTTTTTTCAATTATTCCTTATAAGACCCATCAGAACCATAATGTGCCATTTATAAACCATCACACCTCTCAAAATGCCTTATTTGTTCCATTACACGCCTTCAAATGGACCATTTGCTTCACCAGATCCACCCAAATTTTTATGTCCACGGACCCATCCACATGCCCATGTTGGGACCCCAGACACACACAAATGTCCCTTATGTGTAATCAGACCCAGCCACATTCCCATTCTGTGTCCTCAGACCCATCCAAATGACCCTTTTGTGTAATCAGACCCAGCCACTTGCACCTTTAGTGTCACTAGAACCACCCACATGCCCCTTTTGTGTCACTAGATCCACCAACATGCCCCTTTTGTGTCACTAGATCCACCCACATGCCCCTTTTGTGTCACTAGATCCACCTGCATTTCCATTTTTGTCCTGGACCCATCCACATGCCCATGTTGCGTTATCAGACCCACCCACATGAACCATTCAAGTCAACAGATCCACCCACATGCCCCTTTTTGTGTCATCAGATCCACTCACTCTGGATTATGGTTCTCTATATTTATCTGTGATTATATACAGTAAAGCTTTATAGACTTCATTTATATACAGAAAAAGTCAATTTCTGATTAAAAAAAATTAGGTCAACATATTGTTGCGTGCATAAATTGAATTTAGGGCCAGATATATCAAGCTTCAAAAAGTGATAAAGTGGAGAGTGATAAAACGCCAGCCAATCAGCTCCAACTTGTTATTTTTTCAAACACAGCCTGTGACATGGCAGGTAGGAGCTGATTGGCTGGCTGTTAATCACTCTCCATTTTATCACTTTTGAAGCTTGATACATGTGGCTCTTAAGGCCCCCTTACACTTGTCCAACTTATTGTCCAACAAGTTGGACCTGATTGACTCGAGATTTATCCTATGTACAGGAGAATCAATCTCTTACAATCTCTTGGTTATACCCAATGCGCACAGGATGGTACATTGGGTCCTACACATCAGGCACATCAGATTTTGTCAGATAAATTGATCCAATTCACCTGAATTGGGTCAAATATGACAAAATCTCACAAGTGTAAAGGCCCCCTTAGTGTGCCATCAAGTTTCACTTAAAATTTTTAGATAGAAACCTTTCATACTCTCTGACACTCCCCCCTTACAATGTTTTGGTCTCAAAAAGAGAGTTTGTTTGTATCGAATGTGTCAAAGGAGCTCTGGTGGAATAAGTGAAACTACATTGTGATACCTTCACTGTATTATTGCACTGTTGCTGCAGCCTAAAACAGGCCTGAGAACACTCTAGTTTTTTAAACGTTAGCGAATTCTGTAACAGATTGGATAATAATGAAGAAATCTTCTAATGGTTCGTTAAAAAACTAAACACAAAGGGTGAAATATAATAGGATGAGAGATTCAGAAAGTAAGAGATTTGGGGGGAGATTCTCTAAGAATCTCTGCCCCCCTTCGCCGCCCATCGCATTTATAATTATCGCATATGTTCTAATATGTGCGATAATTATAGCAAAGGGCAGCTCTTGCGTTAAGAGCTGTCCTTTGCGGTGAGAGTCACCGGGTCCCAGCAGGTCCCGGCGGCTCCCCCCTCCCTCACACACCCGGCGCTGCTGCTGTTGCACCGGGCTCTCCTCCTCCCTGCACCCGGAAGAGGATCAGTGCAGGGAGGAGGTCACAGGTCCGGGCAGCACAGCTCTGTGCTGCCCAGACACAGGTGAGGGGGGAGAGGGCGATGCGGGGGTCCGTGCGGGGCGGCGGGGGGTCGTTGCGGGGTGGCGGTGGGATGCGGTAGAAGCCCATTGGCTTCTATGGGGCATCGCCAGATTTTTCTGGCGATGCCCCCCGCCGCGGTAACCCGGCGGGGGATGCTTACAGCATCCCAAAATGCGCTAAAAACCCAGATAACTGGGTTTTTACCGCATTTCTTGTTTAGAGAATCTCCCCCTAGGTAAGATTCTCCAGTTTTCTTTAAAGCGGCAATCATTTACACTTTAATATCAAACTGGTTTTGCCGTGTAAATGATTGCCCCTTTAAGAAAACTGGAGATTTCTTACCAAATCTCTCACTTTCTGAATCTCTCATCCTATTAAATTTCCCCCTTAATGTGCTTTTAGAGGAAATGTATGTGGTCAAAATAGGTATTCACTGTGTTATTTGTTACTGAACCACACAAAGACTGATTTATACCTCAATATTTAATGGTGAAATAGCAGGGAAATAATTACATTCTAGAGCATATTTCTATGAAGTAACAAACCGCAGGAGCCAACTATACTTATGTTTAATGGTCAGTAACCAATGTTTATTGCTGGCATTAGTATTTACGTAAGCACACTCACAGCAGTGCAGCTAAGTGTTAAATCAGAGGCGCTGATCGCATTCACACCCCCTAGATACGGCAGGAACAACCAAGGTAATCAAAAAGTAAACAAAATTGAACAATGTAAATACCAAGAGAGAAAAACAATATCAATATTAAATGTCTGAAAGCAGATCAGATAGATGATACATGATCTAAATTGCATCCTCCTGAATAAATGCATTAAGGAGAGCACAAATTAAGCAGGGTAAGCCAAGCATAAACTAAGACATTCCTGTGTCTAAAGGGAAATGAATATATAAATGCAAGTCACTCGAAATCATGGCTTGTAACGGGATACAGCAATAATAATCTTGGATGACAACCAAACTTTTGTAAATGTATAAATTTGAGCATTTTGTGCATATGTAATATATATATATATATATATATATACATACATACATACATACATAATCATATGCTGCAAAGCATATAGAACAGGAGCAGATTGCATGAGAAACAAATGAATTTCCCTGCCCCAGGAAGACATATGCTGTTGGATAACGGTCTTTATGCATTTTGTTTTAGTTGCTTTATTTTTTTTTTGCTAGCCTACAAGTAGACATGCCAGCTACTGACTGTATATAACACAAGCTTTTCCATTAATAATATGCTTCTATTTGCAGGGCCGAAACAAGGTGTTTCTGCGCCTGGGGCGGCAGTCATTTGGTCGCCCCCCGCCCCACACACCAAATGACTGCCTTGGGGACAGGCAGCAGGGGTCCGGGGACTGGAGTAGGTTAACTCCGGCTCCTAGCGCTGCTGGGCGGTGGGCGGGAAGCAGATTTTGAAAAGACTTGCCGGACGCTGATTGGCTGTCCGGCAAGTCTTTTCAAAATCATCAGCGCTTCCCGCCGCCAGGCAAATAGCGCTAGGAGACGGAGTGACAAGTGAGTGAAAGCTGCCGCTACACAAGTCCCTGGACCCCCGCTGCCAACATACCTGTGTACAGCCAGCAGGGGGTAGCCAGCGTCCAGGGGTCCAGCGACTTGTGTAGCGGCAGCCTTTACGCACTCCGTCTCATAGCGCTATCTGCCTAGTGGCGGGAAGCGCTGATGACTTTAAAAGACTTGCCGGACGCTGATTGGCTGAATTCAGCCAATCAGCGTCCAGCAAGTCTTTTCAAAATCTGCTTCCCGCCCACCGCCCGGCAGCGCTAGGAGCCGGAGTTAACCCACCAGTCCCCGGACCCCCGCTGCCCATCCCCGGGACCCTGCTGCCCATCCCCAGGACCCCGCTGCCCATCCCTGGACCCGCTGCCAGGACCTCACACTAGCACCTCCCCCCCCCCTCCAGCGCCCGGTGCGCGTGACCCCCCAGCCCCCCCCCCCCCCCTAGTTAGGGCCCTGCTATTTGGTATCTAAAGATGGTGTTACCGACTGGGTCCAAGTTCTGGAAAGACCAGGTTCAAGTTCTAGAGCTTGGCATATACAGTTTAGGTACCAAGAAATAAATTTAAATAACTGCTTTCAAGTTTTAAAACAAAAGGCTAGTAAGACTTTCTATAAAAATGTAAGAGAGCTGCAGTCAATATAAAGAAGCAATTCACATGGGGCGGGATGCACCAAGCAGCGGTGGTACATCCCGCCTAGGGATTTGGGCCCAAAATTGCTGGGATTTAAATCCCGGGATTGGATTTTCCAATCCCAACACTACGGGATAGACTGCACATGCGCAGTCTAATGCCGGGTAGCGTCAGAGCACTCGCCGAGCACATATTCCTCTAGGGATCAGATTGTGCACTTGAATTACACATTATATACATTACCTAATACTTATATTACTCTGGTACATGATTGTGCATACACTAGCAGTATTTACTATAGTTTACCATTCTTACTCTGTAATGGTTAGCCAAACCTCTGTAGAAGCTGGTCACACCCCCTCTGAAGACTAGCCACACCGCTAAACATGGGCCACTATCACTGCATTCCCTGGTGGACCCTTCACATCTTAGTCAAACATTGGACCCAATAGACCAGCGAGTTACTCTCAACACTCACCATCTTCCTTGGGGTATTTCACAGAAGTACATTTTTGTGACAAAATGTAATTTATGCAGTGGGTACTCAGGGTTATAGTAACAATAAGTACGAGGGAACTAGGTCCCCAGGCCTCTACATATAAATAGGCCCATCATTGTGACAGTATGAGGATGACCAGGTGCCTGGACATAAAGCAGAATTCTAAAAGGTACAGTTTTTCTACCTACTTCATTGTGAGCACGTATTTGGATTTCTCAGCTGTACTATGTATGAATTTATAAACTTTATGTCGGCCACACTTTAAAGGGCTTTGTGAACTTTTATACTGCTTGTTCTTTCCATCAATTTACATATAAAGAATAGCTTTTATTCTTTCTTAAAAATAAAACTTTCTTAAAAGCTAAAAGGACTCCATCCTGTTTACTATTGTCATCATCACATGTTTTAAACAAATAATTGAAAATAGATTGCTGATAGATAGATATATATATAAATATATAAATAGACAGAAGTGTATCAAAGATACAAATAGGCGGCACTCCCACGGGTTTAATAGGAAAATAAATTCAGACCCACAACTGGATATGTCTGACGTTTCGGTTATTTATTAACCTTTTTTAAAGACAATGAAGAGATAAAAATGAACTTACTTTATAGCAGAGTGCACCCGTGCGTCCTCCCTTCATTCCCACGTCTGCGCCCCGACCGCGCTTGTGAGTGACGTCATCGGAATTACGTCCTCAGCCGCGTCCCACAGCCAGCCGGCAGCGTTACCGTAGCAACAAAGGAAGCTAAAAGAAAAAAATTTGAAAAGGAGCCATTTAAACCCGGTAAACTAGCAGGAGCAGAATAACATAGAATAATGAATGCAATATTAAACATACATGAATCGATGAGTACTACAATAGAAAGGCACACAATCAATGAGCTGGGATCAAACCCAGCAAAAGAGAACAAAAAAAGCGTATATATATTAATCATGATGTACTGTCATATACATGTATATACATTCACACACCCTCACACGGGCTACCGATACAAAATCAAGAAGGTGTTCACATGCATGAGCCGTTACGTGGTATATATCATCCGATGCCCGTGCGGTCTCATGTATGTGGGCAAGACAACTAGAACCTTCAAAGAGCGTATGGCCATGCACCGGTCCTCTATTAAACAGGCATTTGAAGGTGAATCTTCAGAACAACCGGTGGCAAGGCACTTTAGAGAATTCAGACATAGCCTTCCCACATTGAAATATAAAATGATTGACCAGGTCCCGCAAAGCGTCCGTGGTGGTGACCGGGACAAAAAGTTGCTTCAATTAGAAGCCAAATGGATTTTTAAACTCAATGTGGTCACACCTTTGGGACTCAACGAATACTCCTCTCAGAATTGCTTCCTGTAATGATGTATTGTTGTGCCATATGTTAATCTAATACGTTACGAATTTCTTCCTGCATAGTTTGATCTTTTCTCCTTCAAATCTGCTTCTTTAGCTTATCGCTGCGTGATTATGTATATGACAGTACATCATGATTAATATATATACGCTTTTTTTGTTCTCTTTTGCTGGGTTTGATCCCAGATCATTGATTGTGTGCCTTTCTATTGTAGTACTCATCGATTCATGTATGTTTAATATTGCATTCATTATTCTATGTTATTCTGCTCCTGCTAGTTTACCGGGTTTAAATGGCTCCTTTTCACATTTTTTTCTTTTAGCTTCCTTTGTTGCTACGGTAACGCTGCCGGCTGGCTGTGGGACGCGGCTGAGGACGTAATTCCGATGACGTCACTCACAAGCGCGGTCGGGGCGCAGACTTGGGAATGAAGGGAGGACGCACGGGTGCACTCTGCTATAAAGTAAGTTCATTTTTATCTCTTCATTGTCTTTGAAAAAGGTTAATAAATAACCGAAACGTCAGACATATCCAGTTGTGGGTCTGAATTTATTTTCCTATTAAACCCGTGGGAGTGCCGCCTATTTGTATCTTTGATACACTTCTGTCTATATCATACCCTGGAGGGCACCGCGGTTGTTGCTACATCATTTGGGAGTGCCGGACCCAGCAAGCAGTATATATATATATATATATATATATATATATATATATATATATATATATATATATGTATATACACACAGTTATCTCCCTTGGATTCAGGAAAGAAAAGAACCAGCACACGCATTGGATTTCATAAGCAAAAAACGAAAGTGTATTAAAGGTACATTACAGTTAGTTGAACGACAGTATACAGCGGCTGACCCGACAGCCGTTTCAACTGGCAACCAGCCAGTTTTCCTCAGGGGTACCAACAAGCATAGGACATGTGCAGGTTTAAATACCTGTGTAAAAGGTGCCGAAGTCCTCCTCAGTGTCTGGTAAGACTGCGCTGTCACTCAGCACCAACCAGTGCTGATGCGCGCGGCTAGCGGGGAGTGTGGAGGGTGCATCAGTGGGAATCCCCTGTAGGGACCAATCAGCACGTCCTGCGCTCGTAGCGCTGTAACACCCAATGTAGTGAAGTGAATGTGCCGTGTGAGAAGACTCTAAGTGGTGAAAGGGGGGTCTAGCTGCAGACTATATGCGGTGGATGAACTGACTTGTCACTTTAGTGACAATGAGTCAGTTCCTGCGTAACAGGTGGACCACGGACTGCGGTGTCAGTCTACTGTGTAGTATAGAAATGTGTGCCAGATGTTCAGGCATATATGGCAATGTGTCTGGCGTGTCAACACAGAATTGTCGGCCAATGGGAAATATAATTCCCTGTCATGAGTCACATATGATAACTGTGTCGTAGGGCAAACAGACAACCGTATGTAGAAGGCACACGGCAGTGTGACACAGGTAGGGTGCAGATAGCATGTAATTAACATGTAGACACATAACTGTGTTGACAGTGGGATTCACTCAGGAATCATAACACAGATGGTGCAACATAAGCAGAGTGCACGCGGCGGTGCAGTTAGCGTGTCATCAATATGTAGACATAACACTATGTTGACAGTGGGATGCAAACAGATTTAGATTCACTCAGGAATTGTATGTGTGTCAGACCACCCATTATTGGTCAAGGACATAGTTTTCAGTAATGCACTGGGGCATTGTACGTGTATGAGGCTGTATATTATCTCTGTGTGGTGCACTAATCAATAGTACACTTGGGCACTGTATGTGTGTGGCAAGACCAACAGTTATATAAAACAGCCCATTTTGAAATCCTCATTCAGTCCTAGGGGTGCTAGGCAATGCAGTCTATGAATCCATCTTAGTTCACGCTGCAGCAGGAGTTTATCCCTATCACCTCCTCTTGTGAGTGGGGGTATGTGATCAATGAGATAACATTTAAGTCCTCCAATTCTATGTCCTTTTACCCAAAAATGTCTCGCAACTGGTAGAGATCTTAAGTCCAAATCTTTGCTGCTAGGAAGGAGACTTTTTTTAATAGACGATCTGTGTTGACTTAGACGCTCCTTTAACATGCGTGTCGTTTTGCCAACATAAATGAGGTTACAGGGACAACTGAGAGCATAGACAACGTACTTGCTATTGCAGTCAAGACAATGTCGAATTTTATATCTTTTGCCATCTTGCGGGTTAGTGAATTCCTTGCCAGTAACAAGGAAAGGACAGTTCGAGCAACCAGGACAGTTGAATACTCCATTTTTCATGGACAACCAATTCTTGGTTTGTGGTTTGCTGTGTGCAAAGTCTGTAACTACCAACATATCTTTGAGATTCGGTCCTCGGCGATACGCAAATCTTGGTGGTTGTTGCAATATGCAGGGTAAGGATGGATCGCTGGCTAGTATGTGCCAGTGTTCAATGATCTTCTTTTTGATAAAACTGGAGGCCACAGTGTGTGTGCTGCAAAAATTGATCCGGAAATTCTCCTATCCAGGTAGTGTCTGTTTAGGTTTGAGGAGGTCTTCCCTTTTGAGTAATGCAATTTTTCTTAGTGCATCATCAATATCACACTGTGCGTAGCCTCTCTCTAGAAATCTTTGTCCCATTGTTGCCAGTGCCTCTGGTAGAGCCCATGGGTCTGAGTTGATTCTGCATACCCTTACCATTTGTGAGTATAGTAGACCTCTCTTCAAGGCAGTCGGATGGTAGCTTTTCGCGTGAAGCAGAGTGTTTTTGTCTGTGGCTTTAGTATATATCTTTGTAGATATTTGTCGATTCTCCAGTAACACGGTGACATCCAAGAAGTTAATCAATGTTCTGCTCAGATTTCTGGTGAATCTGATCGTGCCTTGTAGGGAATTCAGATGGTCTACAAACGATAGAAGAGTTTGTTCTCCACCTGTCCACATTATGAACAGGTCATCTATATACCGCACGTACAAATAGATGTATTTCTTAAATTGTGGGTTGTCATAGATGTGTTCTTGTTCGTATGCCGCCATATAGAGGTTGGCGTACGCCGGGGCCATATTCGATCCCATCGCCGTCCCACAGCGCTGCAGATAAAATCGATTCTGGAACAAGAAGTAGTTTTTTTTAAAATTACTTCCATGAGGAGTGAAAGATATTCGACCGGAGGTCCGATGTAGTGGCAGCTGTTGGCAGCAGCTTCTTTGCTTAATTTGATCCCTTCAGAGTGTGGGATGTTGGTATAAAGACTCGAAACGTCTAAAGTGGCCATGATGAGGTCGGCTGGTAAATCTGTCAGGGTGTTGAGTTTTCTTAAGAAATCGGTTGTGTCCTCAATGAAACTAGCAGTTTGTCGGACAACTGGCTGTAGGAAAAAGTCAACAAGTTAGGATAATGGCTGGCAAAAGGACCCTCTTGCCGATATTATCGGTCGTCCTGGTGGAGCAGAGAGGGATTTATGCACTTTAGGCAAAGTGTAGAGGATTGGGATTTTTGGGCTGTTTTGCGTGAGAAATTCCGCAGTTTCCTTATTAATGTAACGGTTAGCAGTGCCCAATTGTATAATCCCATCGATCTCCTTCTTATACCGCCATGTCGGCTCTCGATCTAGGGGCAGATAGCAATCTGCCTGTGCCAGCTGGTTTAATGCTTCTTTGACATAGTAGTCATAATTGAGTAACACGATTCCACCTCCTTTATCTGCAGCTCTTACAACAAGGTCTTTGTCATTTTTCAAAGACATGATAGCATCCTGTTCTTCATTGGTGAGATTGTAGTAAGAGATTTTTTGTTCTTCAATGAACGGACAAGTATCCCGTTTGAGCAGTCGCATGAAGGTGTTAACAGAGGGGTTTAGGGTCGGAGGGTCGAATGTACTTGGTTTTTTCAAAGTAGTGGTGGCCATATTTGTTCCTGCTGATGTCTGTGGCATGGGGTTCCGATGGAAAAAATCCCTCAGCTGTCGCCCAAGTTTGAACATATCGACCTGCCAGTCAAAAGGATCTTGAACCAGTGTAGGGACAAATGAGAGTCCTCTTCCAAGTAATGACTCCTCAGCAGTAGTCAGGCAATGATTGGAGAGATTGAAAACTACTGATTTTGGGGGTTCTTGGTTCCCTGCTTTTTTTCTCTTTCGCCCACCTCTACGGGTGGGTATAGAGGGTTTTTTGGCGGTTTTCTTTGTCTTTGGGAACGTGCCAAATATTGCGTCCCCTGGGATGTTGATGGAGCATCCGAGTCACTCGCTGAGGTCTGGTTAGGGCTGTCAATGTCCGTAAACTGAGCAGTAGGTCTTCTGCCGCCTCCTCTTCTGAATTGTGGGCGGAATCGTCTTGGTTCAATCCTTGAGTACCATGCATACAGATTGACACCCTGACAGATTTACCAGCCGACCTCATCATGGCAACTTTAGACGTTTCGAGTCTTTATACCAACATCCCACACTCTGAAGGGATCAAATCAAGCAAAGAAGCTGCTGCCAACAGCTGCCACTACATCGGACCTCCGGTCGAATATCTTTCACTCCTCATGGAAGTAATTTTAAACAAAAACTACTTCTTGTTCCAGAATCGATTTTATCTGCAGCGCCGTGGGACGGCGATGGGATCGAATATGGCCCCGGCATACGCCAACCTCTATATGGCGGCATACGAACAAGAACACATCTATGACAACCCACAATTTAACAAATACATCTATTTGTACGTGCGATATATAGATGACCTGTTCATAATGTGGACAGGTGGAGAACAAACTCTTCTATCGTTTGTAGACCATCTGAATTCCCTACAAGGCACGATCAGATTCACCAGAAATCTGAGCAGAACATTGATTAACTTCTTGGATGTCACCGTGTTACTGGAGAATCGACAAATATCTACAAAGATA
This sequence comes from Crinia signifera, assembly GCF_055691185.1. Classification (NCBI taxonomy): domain Eukaryota; kingdom Metazoa; phylum Chordata; class Amphibia; order Anura; family Myobatrachidae; genus Crinia; species Crinia signifera. The sequence goes on along the minus strand of NC_139217.1, from coordinate 89,621,544 downwards.
TATACTAAAGCCACAGACAAAAACACTCTGCTTCACGCGAAAAGCTACCATCCGACTGCCTTGAAGAGAGGTCTACCATACTCACAAATGGTAAGGGTATGCAGAATCAACTCAGACCCATGGGCTCTACCAGAGGCACTGGCAACAATGGGACAAAGATTTCTAGAGAGAGGCTACGCACAGTGTGATATTGATGATGCACTAAGAAAAATTGCATTACTCAAAAGGGAAGACCTCCTCAAACCTAAACAGACACTACCTGGATAGGAGAATTTCCGGATCAATTTTTGCAGCACACACACTGTGGCCTCCAGTTTTATCAAAAAGAAGATCATTGAACACTGGCACATACTAGCCAGCGATCCATCCTTACCCTGCATATTGCAACAACCACCAAGATTTGCGTATCGCCGAGGACCGAATCTCAAAGATATGTTGGTAGTTACAGACTTTGCACACAGCAAACCACAAACCAAGAATTGGTTGTCCATGAAAAATGGAGTATTCAACTGTCCTGGTTGCTCGAACTGTCCTTTCCTTGTTACTGGCAAGGAATTCACTAACCCGCAAGATGGCAAAAGATATAAAATTCGACATCGTCTTGACTGCAATAGCAAGTACGTGTCTATGCTCTCAGTTGTCCCTGTAACCTCATTTATGTTGGCAAAACGACACGCATGTTAAAGGAGCGTCTAAGTCAACACAGATCGTCTATTAAAAAAAGTCTCCTTCCAAGCAGCAAAGATTTGGACTTAAGATCTCTACCAGTTGCGAGACATTTTTTGAAAAAAGGACATAGAATTGGAGGACTTAAATGTTATCTCATTGATCACATACCCCCACTCACAAGAGGAGGTGATAGGGATAAACTCCTGCTGCAGCGTGAACTAAGATGGATTCATAGACTGCATTGCCTAGCACCCCTAGGACTGAATGAGGATTTCAAAATGGGCTGTTTTATATAACTGTTGGTCTTGCCACGCACGTACAGTGCCCAAGTGTACTATTGATTAGTGCACCACACAGAGATAATATACAGCCTCATACACGTACAATGCCCCAGTGTATTACTGAAAACTATGTCCTTGACCAATAATGGGTGGTCTGACACACATACGATTCCTGAGTGAATCTAAATCTGTTTGCATCCCACTGTCAACATAGTGTTATGTCTACATATTGATGACACGCTAACTGCACCGCCGCGTGCACTCTGCTTATGTTGCACCATCTGTGTTACGATTCCTGAGTGAATCCCACTGTCAACACAGTTATGTGTCTACATGTTAATTACATGCTATCTGCACCGCCGTGTGCACCCTACCTGTGTCGCACCGCCGTGTGCCTTCTACATACGGTTGTCTGTTTGCCCTACGACACAGTTATCATATGTGACTCATGACAGGGAATTATATTTCCCATTGGCCGACAATTCTGTGTTGACAAGCCAGACACATTGCCATATACAGTATGCCTGAACATCTGGCACACATTTCTATACTACACAGTAGACTGACACCGCAGTCCGTGGTCCACCTGTTACGCAGGAACTGACTCATTGTCAATAAAGTGACAAGTCAGTTCATCCACCGCATATAGTCTGCAGCTAGACCCCCCTTTCACCACTTAGAGTCTTCTCACATGGCACATTCACTTCACTACATTGGGTGTTACAGCGCTACGAGCGCAGGACGTGCTGATTGGTCCCTACAGGGGATTCCCTCTGACGCACCCTCCACACTCCCCGCTAGCCGCGTGCATCAGCACTGGTTGGTGCTGAGTGACAGCGCAGTCTTACCAGACACTGAGGAGGACTTTGGCGCCTTTTACACAAGTATTTAAACCTGCACATGTCCTATGCTTGTTGGTACCCCTGAGGAAAACTGGCTGGTTGCCAGTTGAAACGGCTGTCGGGTCAGCCGCTGTATACCGTCGTTCAATTAACTGTAATGCACCTTTAATACACTTTCGTTTTTTGCTTATGAAATCCAATGCGTGTGCTGGTTCTTTTCTTTCCTGAATCCAAGGGAGATAACTGTGTGTATCAATTGCCTTATGAACCCTGCACCGCAACTTTGAAAATCCTCTCAAACTGTGTGCCACCTTGCTCCAATCAGGGCAACAACTGACGAAAAATGTAAAATACATTTGAAACGTTTGCGTCTTGATGCTGTGTTATTTGCCTGTTTAATGAGCTGAGTGCCGCTTTCTGGAACATATATTCGGTGGGTGTATGCTGTTGCAGTGAACGCTGTTTTGAGGGCACTGGCCACCGTTACTTCTATTATGCAGTGAGTGCCAGAGCTATCGAGAAATATATATATATATATATATATATATATATATATATATAGTCAACGTCGTATAGCTTCTATTGGTGATTATCCTAACATTTGACTGTAAGACATTTAATTATTGTAATTTAAAAGTCTCTGCTTGTAATGAAGGAAAGAATATAATTTAGATTTCAATTTTAGATGTTGGGACTATTCCAGCCGTGATAAGGGAGAAGGTCATTCTTGTTAACCCTCTTATTGGTATATTTTACATCATTAAAATACTGCAGGTCTTATTGGTTGGAATATAAGAAAGCCTTTAAACGTTTTTGATCCAGAAACTGTTTATTGTTTTGCCAGATTGAATATCTCGGTATTTCCTACAGCAATGGTTCCCAAACTCAGCCCTCAGAGTTCATATTTAACAGGTCACCTAGCAGGTGCACAGGTGTACTCACTAACACATTTTAAGATGGAGGTGAAGCTATTTTTTTGTAGGAAGAACTGGAAAATATTTCCTGTTTGGGTCCTGAGGATGGAGTTGGAGAACCTATGTCCTGCATCAGGGTTTACCAAACGCCACCATTAGAGTCTATGTTCTAAGGACATCCGTGCTTGAGTACAGATGGTTAGGACTGAGGTACTAATTTAAGTCACCTGTTCTCAAGCAGCGCTGAAACTAGGATTTTCATCACATGAGGAAGGCACTAATTTGGTGCCCCCCCTCTAAAATAAATTAAATAAATTAAAATTATTTCATACAGTAATGATAATTATTCATATTACACCACACAGTAGTATCCTTCTTTAAACACATTATACCACACAGTAGAAGCCCTACTTTGGAGGTCAGAACCTGAGTGACTCCTACCTGTATCCAGTTACTAGCAACCTTCAGTACTGTATTTAGTGAGGCTATACAGCAGGTAGGTGTATATACATATCTCCCAACATGGCCCCAAAATTGCCGGGATGGAAACTCCAACCCGGGGATTTTGGGATTAGACTGCGCATGTGCAGTCTAATGCTGGGCCACGCCTGAGCACCCGCTCTGATGCTGCCCGGCTTCTCCTCCCCCCGACAGTGAGGCTCTGCGCAGCATGACATGGTCAGAGGTCATGCTGGGCAGGCCGCACAGACACGCCCATAACCAGCCGCACAGACACTGGCAGCCTTTGGCCACTATCCCAAACACATCGCCTCCCTGCTGCACCACACTGCCCGGCTCCCGGCCACAACACCTGCTCAAGTAAATATGCTGGGGTGTTTTTTTTTTTTTTTAATAGGAAAGCTGATCCCAGAAATGCCAGGATTGTGCATTTTTTTATCCCGATATTCATTGGAACATATATTAAATTCTGCATTTGGATGAAAGCTAGCTTACATTGTATTTTGCTATTGGTTGTGGCCAGTCCTAACAGGTCTCTCTGCCGGGTATCGATGCTAGTACCCTGTGTGGCTCAGTAGTGCTAGAGCCGCCATCACCCTCACAGACCCACTGCTACAAGTCTGCACGCTGTGTAGACTTCCCTGCTTTAACAGAGAGACCACCATTACCTCCATCCATCTACTGCAGCCACAGGATACGATAAGTACAGTACCTGCACCATACACCTGTGTACACCTGCCTGTGGTATACATTGCTATATACTGCATACCTGCAAGTTAACCCTTGACCCTGTTAGCTCATGTGCATGTTAACAATGTGCATACCACAATAAACTATATTCCTGGTTAAGCTTCTAAACAAGTGTGTAGTCTAACAACACCACAAGCACCGCTATATTCTCTGCCAACACTAACCACTCCACTTAGCAATAAAGAATAATCCATCCTTTTCCCAGCTCAATAAATTCAATGAAATGCAAATTTACAAATATGAACATGGTTACATGTTTACATGTAGACTAGCAAAAAAAAGTTCAGCTCAAATATTGTATCAGCAGAACTCATCACATGAATACTCTTTCAGTATTGAACCCAAGCTAAAGCTTACCAGCAGTCTCCCATGCTAATCTCATGTTGCAGCTTCACAATCATAATGGTCAAACTTTCTGGTACATCTTTGAGCCAGTCCTGCAAACTGATTTTACAACATACAACATTGTGCACCCGCGGCTCATACAACTTGCATTGCTCATACTTGCAGTCCCGGGTTGTGACTATTATTAATGTTGGTGGTTACAGAGACACTTTTCAGCAAGTAAAACATCTCTCTGTGATTTCCAATGCTGGCCAGGTCCCAAGGAATAGAAAAATCAGAGATGACTTCTGTAGAATAGTAGTAGTAGTAGTAGTAGTACGTTTATTTATAAGGCGCCGCAAAGTGTCCGCAGCGCCGTACATAGCAAACAAAAAACAAATGACAAGGTAACGTACAGGGTGTGTTGAAAAATACAGTATAAATAGGGGTATAGCTGGTAGAAATAAAATCAGCATCAGTTCAGAAGTAGGTGTCAAAATTGTCGAGGAGACTGAAGATGAAGTAGAGGAAGGGAAGAACAGGACAGGAGGACAGGTGAGGTAAAGAGGTAGGGTGAGTACGTGAGGCAGGAGGACCCTACTCATAAGAGTTAACATACTAAAAATAGGTGGGTGGACAAGCGAAAAACAACAGGATAAGTAGGAACGGAGGGGAACGGAGGCAGGATAGGAGGATCAAAAGAGGTTAGGAGGAGGGATAGGCTAGTCGAAAAAAGTGGGTTTTGAGGGAGCGCTTGAAGGAGGTAAGAGAATCAGAAAGCCTGATGGGTGGCGGGAGGTTGTTCCAGTGCAGGGGGGCAGCGCGAGAGAAGTCTTGAACACGGGAGTGGGAGGAGGTGATTAGGTGAGAGGTCAGTTGGCGGTCAGCGATGGAGCGAAGAGGACGGGAGGGAGTGTGGATAGAGATTAGTGAAGAGAGGTAAGGAGCGGTGGAGGAGGAGAGAGCCTTGTAGGTGGTGGTGAGGAGTTTAAAGAGAACTTGGAAAGGAATGGGGAGCCAGTGAAGAGATAGACAGAGGGGGAGGCGGAGGTAGAGCCGCGGGAGAGGAAGATGAGCCTAGCGGCAGCATTAAGAATGGTTTGGAGAGGTGCGTGGCGGGTGAGAGGTAGCCCAGAGAGAAGGATGTTGCAGTAGTCAAGGCGGGAGATGACAAGAGAGTGAATGAGAATTTTGGTCGCGTCGGTGGAAATGAATGGTCTGATGCGTGAGATGTTGCGTAGGTGAAAGCGGCAAAACTGTGAGAGAGCACGAATGTGGGGGGTGAAAGAGAGGGAGGAGTCAATAATGACACCGAGGCAGCGCGTTTGGTCGGTGGAGGTGATCTCGGTTTCACCAATGCTGATGGAGATAGTGGGAGAAGAGGGGATGTTCGGGGGATGGAAGATTAGAAGTTCAGTTTTAGCCATGTTTAGTTTCAGGAAGCGTTGGGTCATCCAGGCTGAGATGGCCGTGAGGCATTCGGAGACCTTGGACAGGAGTGATGGGGATAGGTCGGGGGAGGAGAGATAGATTAGGGTATCATCAGCATAAAGGTGGTAATGAAAACCATAGGAGCTGATGAGGGTGCCCAGAGAGGTGGTGTAGAGGGAGAAGAGGAGAGGGCCAAGGACTGACCCTTGGGGAACACCGACTGGCTGCGGGGTAGTAGGAGAGGAGGAGCTCGGAGTGGAGACAAAGAAGGAGCGATCGGAGAGGTATGAGGTGAACCAGGAGAAGACCGTGCCAGTGATGCCAAAGGAGCGGAGGGTGTTGAGCAGGAGAGGGTGGTCAACAGTGTCAAAGGCAGCCGACAGATCAAGCTGGATGAGCATAGAGAAAAGGCCTTTGGATTTAGCCGATAGTAAATCGTTAGTGACTTTGGTCAGGGCAGTTTCAGTGGAATGTAAATGGCGGAACCCGGATTGGAGGGGGTCTAGAATGGAGTTAGCAGTGAGGTGGCTTAGGAGACGATTATAGGTCAGACGTTCTAGGAGCTTGGAGGCAAAAGGGAGGAGGGAGATGGGCCTGTAGTTGGATGGAGAGTTGGGGTCCAGATTTGTTTTTTTGAGAATTGGGGAGACAAGAGCGTGTTTGAAGGAGGAAGGGAAGATCCCAGAGGATAGGGAAAGATTAAAGAGGTGAGCCAGGTGAGAGCAGACTGATGGACTGAGACGACGGATAATATTGGAGGGGATAGGATCGAGCGGGCACGTGGAGGGAGAAGCGGATTGAAGGATAGAGTGGACTTCAGCAGCAGTGGTGGGGTAAAATGAGGACAGGGGTTGGAAGGAGGGGAGTGGAGATGTAGGAGGGGAGGAGGGAGAGGGTGAGGTCATGGCAGCAGTGATGGCAGTCCTGAGAGAGGAGATTTTGGTTGAAAAGTAGGTAGCAAAATCAGTGGCTACGATGGAGGACGGAAGAGCTGGAGGAGGGGGGGAGAGCAAGGAGTTGAAGGTGGCGAAGAGCCTGCGGGGATTGGATGATTGGGAAAGGATGAGGGACTTAAAGTAGGATTCCTTGGCCAGAGCAAGGGCAGAGCTGAAGGAGGAAAGAATGAATTTGAAATGGAGATAATCCGCAAGGGAGCGTGATTTCTTCCAGAAGCGCTCAGCAGTGCGAGAGCACTTTTTAAGGAATCGGGTGATAGGTGAGTGCCACGGTTGGGGTTTGGAGCATCGAAGGGGGATAGAGGAGGGAGGGCAGGCAGAGTCCAATGCCGAAGATAGGGTGTCATTATAGAGGGAGGCAGCGAGGTTCGGGCAGGACATGAGGGCGATTGGGGCGAGAAGAGGATACAGCGTGTTTGAGAAGGCAGCAAGATCAAGTGTGTTGACGTTATGCCGTGAGACAATGTGCTTGGGGGGGGGTGGGAGAGGGGGAAGCAGTGAGGGAGAAGGAGATGAGGTGATGGTCAGAAAGAGGAATAGCCGAGATAGTGTAGTCAGTAAGGGAACAAGAGCGAGAGAAGACGAGATCGAGGGAGTGTCCTTGGATGTGGGTGGAAGAGGTAGTCCACTGAGATAGGCCAAGAGAGGAGCAGAGAGAGAGGAGTTTGGAGGTGCCAGGATAAGCGGGGTTATCCAAGGGGATGTTAAAGTCACCAAGAATGACAGATGACAGGTCAGAGGAGAGGAAGTGTGGAAGTCAGGCGGCAAAGTTGTCAAGAAATTGGGAGATAGGGCCAGGGGGGCGGTAGATTGCAGTGACACGGAGGTGGTAGGGGTAGTATAGACGGATAGAGTGAGACTCAAAGGAGGAGAAAAGGAGAGAGGGTTCAGGGTGAATGACACTGTAGGTGCATGAGGCTGAGAGGAGAAAACCCACGCCGCCACCTTGGCGACCATCAGGCCTGGGTGTGTGAGAGAAAGAGAGGCCACCGTGGGAGAGATCAGCTGGAGAGACAGAATCAGGGGTGGAGAGCCAGGTCTCGGTGATAGCAAGGAGGTGGAATGCTCTAGAGATGAATAGGTCATGGATGGCAGGGAGTTTGTTGCAGATGGATCTGGCATGCCATAGTGCACAGGAAAGAGGGGGGGTGGGTTGTGTATTTATGTGGATAAGGTTTTTGGGATTGCAGAAGCGAGGGGGGTCGTTGGGAGGGTGGGGGTGCGGGGGCGAGTGGTCAGGATAGGTATGGGATGGGAGGGGGGAGGAGCGGTTGGAGAAAGTGAAGTTGAGAGATTAACAGCCATTAGGACCAGAGGTGAGAGGGTAGGTTTGTGAAAGCAGACAGAGGGATTTGGGGGGACAGACAGCGTCTGTAGTAGATTTGCGAGGATGTGGTAGAAAACAGAGTGAGAGAGAAGGTAACAGGCAAGGAACTACTGTCAGAGAGGAGACAAGTAAAATCAGGTTGATTGAGTAATCCAATTAAGTATGAAACAACAAGTGAGAGGATGAAGGGAACAGAGAAGGTCAGAAGTGAGGCAAATGTGAGCAGGCGTGAAGAGGGAAACAGAGTGCAATAAATGTGTGGCAAGGATAAGAGAAAATAATAGTGAATGAGTAAAATGAAATACAATGTTGGAAAAATATAGATAAAATGAATTAAATGTCAAAACAGGTTACAATAGGATAGAAAGAAGATGAATATATTACAATGAAATAGAATATGAAGATTTAGACTGTGTTCAAACTCACCTTTTTCAGTATTCTAACTCACCTGCTTCAGTTTCCAACTCACAAGTCACTTAAGTAATCAAGCTTCACTTTAGTCTGCAAGCTTCCCTCTCAAACAGAGAGGGAAGCTTGCAGACTAGTAAAACAGAGTAAGAAAAGCTGGGTCAGATACTGTACATGATCAATAGTATCACATACAAGGGGCTGAATATGAATCGAGGTCAATTTGGATAGTGGTGGTATGAACAGGTCGGAAGGACACGTACCACTGCACTCGCTGCGCTTTGGGCTGATGTGGATAGTGGGGGTGTGCTAAATCGCATCGTATGCAAATCGCATCCGATATGCATACAATGAAATTTGCCTACGATGCGATCTGCGGGCAGTGCCGCCGTGAAACTACACTAGTACCTGAGGGCAGCTGCTCTGGGAGGATAGGCAAGAATGAATTAAGGTTGGCATTGGCACTACTCACAACAAATCAGGGACAGAGCAGAGAAATGAGACCAGAGTAGAGAATAGTTGATGAGAAGGGTTTAGAGATAGCAATGATTCTCCTGTTAAGTGCATTGCGAAGGTCTAAACTGGTATAGTAAAGTACTGTATATCTGCTAAATTGAGGGATGTTCTTAACAGTGGGCTGGCTGTTGGGATTGGTGGGTGTGTTTAGGAGATGTCAGAGCTATGTTCACTGTTTATGTTTATTTTGCTTAAATATAATGATTTGAGAATGACACAATGCCTTGTCATAGTGGATCAATTAATATTTTAGGTTTATTGGTCCTTAAATAAATGTTCATATAAAGGTTACCGCAGTCCTTACTGTTAGACGGCTGAGTATATTGCATTTTAGCCTCTGGTAAAGTCTGTCTCTTAGTACTTGACAAATACGCAGTTTGAGCACTATCTCAATTATATGTAGGGAAAAGACGGAGTTCAGAAAAAATTGTAAAATGAGAATGAAATGACAGTTATGACAAAGGTGCCTGGAAATGATTCAGGATTGAATTACCAGATCTCAGTGTAAAAAATGTCATATTATTCCTGGATTACGGAAAAGGACCAAAGATACATAGTAATCATGTAGTCAGTAGAATACTTATGTCTAATTAGGGGATGTGATGCATTGAGCGCTCAAAGACAGAATATTTTTGTACTGCTGGACACCTTCCGCTATATATAAACATAACTCTTATTACAGCATGTGTTATGCAACAGGAAATGCTTCTCAGGCGTCATCTGATGTACAGCATAACAGGGTTATGGATGAGAAACGTAAGGTACAATTATTGTTTTACGGAACAACAAAAAAAAGGCCAGAACCCTTCATACTGCTGTGCGTCACTGTTCTCTGTGTATGAAAGCTCCTATGTTAATAGTAAACTTGTACGACTGCTAATTAGTAGAAATGAGCATCCGGATTCCCTGGAACTCGAACCGCTCTGAACTCAGCCGGCTTGACGCCCAGCGAGCCACGCTCGCAAGTGTCCGGCATTGTTCGGAAACCCGAGTGCGGCCGAACGTGGCAAACTCGCGTCAGATTCTCGCGAGTCTATAAAGGCTCAGTGACCCGAGAATTCTGCGCCATTTCACAGTCACGCTTCCACAAGATGCGCACAGCTCAGCAGTTCAGGGGTCTAGGCATTGTGCAGAAGGGTGTTGTGCTTGCAGAGAGGTGTTGTGCAGAGGAGTGTTGTGCAGAGGCTACAGTGCAGAGGGGTGCTGTTCAGCGCAGAGGGGTGTTGTGTTTGTGCAGTGCAGTGGGGTTTGTTGCTGTGCAGAGGGGTGTTGTGCAGTGCAGACTGCACAGGGGTGTTGTGCAGTGCAGAGGGGTGTTGTGCAGTGCAGAGGGGTTTGTGCTGTGCAGAGGGGTGTTGTGCAGTGCAGATTGCAGAGGGGTTTGTGCAGTGCAGAGGGGTTTGTGTAGTGCAGAGGGGTTTGTGTAGTGCAGAGGGGTTTGTGCTGTGCAGAGGGGTTTGTGCTGGGATATATATTTATATCTTGTACTGCTCATGTGTTAGACAGGCTGTCACTGTCAGTCAATGTAGTGGGGTACAGTACACAGGCAGGCTGTCAGTCAGCTTTTCATTTTTCTTTTCATTGTGGTGTGTAGTGTGCTGCACTGCAATCCAATACAACATATACTACAGATGTAGCGGGATTCATCTTTGCAGGTGATGGCAATGGCGTCGTCATCACCATCCCCTGCCCCACTGCCATCTGTGCGCGCTCGTCCCCTTCCGACGGTGCTGCCCTCGGTCGCCGGGTGCCCACACCGGGCGACCGCACCCCCCCACAGTGGCCAGAGGTCTCCCCCAGCACTATCGAGCGGGAGGCGGACAGTATTGCGTCCGCCTCGCTGCCCCGCCGCCCGGATACTGAGACGCGCATGCGTGGGGGACGCACGCGCGTCTCAGTCTGAAAGAGGCGCCGTGTTGCTGGCGGATCGGTAACACAGAAAACGCTGCAATTGGCTGTTCACTTTTGAACAGCCAATCGCAGCGATCGCCGACCGGGGGGGGGCATCCCTGCCCCCCCTGGGCGACGAGGAGGGATGTCTGCTGTCAGGGACAGCAGACATCTCCAAACTGTCACCGCGTCTATAGACGCGGTGACAGTTTAAAGCCATGACGTACATGTACGTCAAATGTCGGGAAGTACTTCCCGACCATGACGTACATGTACGTCAAATGTCGGGAAGGGGTTAATAACCAGCCAGCTTGCTGCAGACCTTGGCCTAAATTGAATGAAAACAACATTGTGAGCTGTAAAGTGGTCAAAATTGTCTGGAAAGGGCTGGAAATTAATGTTATTAAGGTTAATATTACTCTAGGGACAAAATAAATGCAAAAATTACGTGATTTGGGCATTTTTTTACTACTTTTGAAAAAAATCCTTTCACCGCTGTTTTAAAAAGCCAAATCCCGGCGACAAATCCAAATCTTCAGCCCCGATACTCAAGAATTAGACACAAGAAATAAAGTGATCTCATAGAGAATGCTAACCCAGTGTATTAATATTGTGGCTAGATATTACAGGAAACAATGGTGAAGTCAATACTGGTTTCTTTCCTGTCTGAAAGAGATTATGAAAGACTAGAAAGACCCAGATCCTCTCTGGCACAGTGCTCCTAATAGTGATGCATGCCAATAAAGGCTGTATTATGACCCTGGATGCTGGCCTGGACCAGGAAGCAGTGCATGTTCTGTGGCTCTTCAGTTCTTGTCTAGGCTGCAGTGTGCAGGCATCAATGAAGTGGTGATGGTGGCACCGCTTTCGCCTTGTACACTAGGCACCAGCACCACTTGTGGTATTTAAAGCTCTGTTTCTACTAAACTTGTATGGCCCGAAATTTTCCACAGACCTGCAATACAGTATATATATTTGAAGGGATGCAGTTAATTTGCCGGCGGTCGGGATCCCGGCGGTCGGAATCCCGACACTGGAATCCCGACCGCCGAAATCCCGAAACTTTCTCCCTCTGTGGGTGTCCACGACACCCATAGAGGGAGAATAAAATAGCGTGCCGAGCGTAGCGAGGCACCGGGCCCGCTGCGTGGCGAGCGCAGCGAGCCCGCAAGGGGGGGCGATCCATGTCCCCCCCTTGTCGGGATTTCGGCGGTCGGGATTCCAGTGTTGGGATTCCGAACGCCGGGATCCCGACCGCCGGCAAATCGTATCGGATCCTATTTGAAAAGGGAATATATTTATGACACAATAGTTTGTGGAAGGAGCTACAGTAAATGAAGTATCATCATTTCAAAACGCCCCTAAATCTGCATGTTTTATAGCACTAACTTAAGGATCTCATGGAAAAATCCACATTTGCATCATTAAGGAGATTTTTCTTTTTTAACCCCAAACACCTAAAGCTGATTTTGCTCTATCAAATGCTTAATGTGTTTAAAATCAATAAACTTATTCTATGGGAATTAAAACCGATCACTTTTATCATTATGTTGACTGTAGAGATGAGTAACATGACAGCAAACTATCAAACAAATTGAATTTTTCAGTGAAATATATTTCCCAGAGTATCTGTGCTGCATTGTGCAGCATCACATAAGAAAGCAATAAGTATGTTTTATTTATATAGCACACTTTCTCTAACAGGACTCAAAGCACTTTACAGACATCAAACAATGCACATAATACATATGAATTGGGTAGTACTGCAATAGATAAGTTACACAGGCATACAAGAAAGCAGTGCAAGCACAGTACAATGCAGTGTTTGTGCAGGCATTTTGAATAATAACTTCCATGAGTTGTGTATTCCACCCTGACAAGGTACCGGGTGAGGCAGCCATCTTAGGTGCACTGCATATGATTACCCTGGGTGGAATAGGTTAACCCTAGAAGAAATTGCACAAAATTGGGTGATTTCAGTGTAGAGTAGGGTCCCAATAAGACAGTCAGGTCCATGTATTTTTCATCCCATTTACTAGTGTACTAGATGAGGCAGCCATGTTAGGCGCACTACGAAGGTTACACTGTGAAAGGTGAGTCATATAAGGACCCAATGCAGATATAAGAAAGCGGATGCTTATGTAGTAATAGGATATACAATGTATGGAAACATCCACGTGAAGCACATCCTGCCCACAGAGGAACCATCTGAGGCAAGCAGCTGGGGTGCACTGCATAGGTCGCTGCTGGCAGGTTGTGCAAACTGTGGAGGTATGCATTACATGAATAGCACACTGTGAGGTGGGAATACACTGTTGGAGAAAAAAAAAGGACATGATAAAAACACCTTTGCAGGGGAGCATGAAACCTAACAAAAAATAGAAATGCAGTTTTACCCCCAAATGCTTAACCAGGGTGGTAACCTCTACTATAGTGATATTCAGTCCCAGGTTGGTCAGTGATAGGCCTCAAAGACTGCCAACATACTGACAAAACTGTGTTGTGGGTCTAGTGCAGGCATGTGCAAACTATGGCCCTCCAGCTGTTGTGAAACTACACATCCCAGCATGCCTTGTCACAGTTTTAGCATTCCCTAATAGCAAAATTGTGGCAAGGCATGATGGGACTTGCAGTTTCACAACAGCTGGAGGGCCATAGTTTGGACATGCCTAGTCTAGTGTAACAATGCAAGTGTGACCCCTGGAGTTGCGATGCCTGTTATCCCACCATAAACATTTCAAATAAACTTTATTTACATAAATGAGTCATCAAACTGTATTTCCTATTTTCTTTTGTTTTTCATAATCAATCAAATGGGAAATCTTGTTTTCTGATTCTAGATCTATCATAGTCCAAATGGGGATAATAAAATGGGGATAAAAAAATTATGCAAATTCAATAAACATTTCCTGTAATCATTTTATACATCTTACTCATCTTATTTGTATATATTTTACTCATCTCTAATTGTCAGTCATACAAAAAAGTGCAAAGATATTCTGTAAGAAGAGGGATCAGTCAGGAGAATTGGTCTGCAGCCAAAAATAACTATGTTATTTTAGCAATTATCTCATCCTATCAGTAAACAATGTTCATACACATGGGAGGGTCCAGGGACCTATATATCGGACACCATCCAAACATATGGAAATTCTATGTAGAAAGAGTTAATAGTTTACTTTTTAACCAGAGCTGAAGAGAGATGTCAGGTTTACACTGAACAATATATTTTACCTTCATGGTTCATATCTGGACATTTCAATTTTGGGGTTTAGTGGTCCTATAAACAATTTCCTTCTCCAACAAACTGCAACATTAATTCCTCTCACCAGTATAATTCTGGCAACGTATATATACAGTATATATTCTCTCCCAAACAATAAGCTCATATCCTTGGGAGGCAGTCTGACCTCTCTGCTGCTGGCTGTACCTCTTGTATTGCAATACTGCTCATTCTTTTCCTTTATTTCTGTTTTTGTCTTGAATTTACGCTTTCAAATCAGCAGCTCTAGCAATGCTTTAATAACTCTGCCTATGTCATGGATTACTGCTAATTACCGTGTTCTGTTATATTCTTTGTGGTTGTCAACATCGAATACATGAGTCAATTCATTTTCAATGTATGATTTTGTACAGTTCTCCGCCTCCTTTCATTGCCAAAACACTTGTATAGGTTGCAGCACTTTTATTCTCTGCTTAGGACAGATTCTTGCAAGTAAATACCTGATTGATTACTACTGTTATGGCTCCTTTTTATACTTTGGAGCCATTTTCTTAAATGTCCCTTAAATGTCCCAAGGGGGGAGTTTACTAAGATGTGTATTCTACTACACATGTGATGTTGGGCAACCAATCAGAATCTACATCATATTTATTTAGACCAGATCTGATTGGTTGCCCATAGCAGTATCACATGTGAAGTAGAATACACATCTTAGTAAATCCCCCCCCCCCCCAGACTGAACTAGGTCAACAGATAACAGGTCAAAATCAAAAGATCAACATACACAACGTTGACATTGACAAAAGGATGACATGCACTTACTTGGCATTGACGAAATGATGACACAATCAAAAGAACAACATGGCAATGGTTGTCCCATGACAAGGTCGGTAGAAAAGGTACACGCTATAGTAATTTGGGGTCCATGTGCTCAAGTGTCGACAACAACACCTAAAAAACCTGAATAACTAATTGTCATCCTTTTGTCAACGTTGACCGAGTGCATGTGGACCTTTTGTCAACTTTGGCCTAGACATTCTGGGGTAAATTTACCCCACAGTGGGAGTTCTATTGAAGATGGGATGTTGCCCATAAAAACCAAACAGATTCTACTTCTTATTTATAGAACCTGTTAACAAGATAATACATAGATTCTGATTGGTTGCTATGGGAAACATCGCATCTTCAATAGAACTCCCATCTTAGTAAATTTACCCCTGTCTAGACTATGATCCACACCGACTAGATTCAGGAAACCAGCATACCATCCAGCTGTATAAAATGCCCTTATTTTCTGTTTGTTTTAAATGAATGTGTATACAGTATTTATTATTATTATTATTATTATTATTATTATTATTATTATTATTATTTAGACATCATTGTGTCCCTCTTTTCCAGCAGCAGCAGCAGCAGAACTACCCACATCACTGTGTAATTATATGGTTACTGCTTTGCACACTATTGCAATAAACATATTCTCGACTATCCAGCTTTATAATCACTCTATGGTCCCCTTGTAGTAGCTGTCACCTATGTCAGATGTAATTGTGGCCTACAGCACCTCACATACAGTAGCTATATAATTCTGTATTATTAATACATACACATCTTTCAGTCATTCCATCATTCTTGCAAGTCATTTCTTACCTGACAGCTTATACTCATTAAACTTATTTTCCAACTACCTCGCATACTCTGGCCCCAAGCATCCATGTGACCTCCGAGAGCACATATGTCCCCATTCTCCACATCTATCTTCTCACTGAGCATTGTAACATGCAGGTGATCAGCCGCATACTGCATGTCTGGTTACAAATCTACTTTTTGATTGATTTCCTACCAGCTGCTACATACCCTGATAGTACTCCAGCTATTTCCCCAGTGTCTTATTTGTATCTGCTTCAGTTCCTCATACTGTATGCAACTTGTCTGTGACCCAGCGTGTGTAGCAATACCAAGTCATGTCCCTAATAGTCCTTGGGTTTTCCCTTATAAATCCTGCAACTTTCAGAAATGAAGGTGTAGTAGCTTCACATGAAGAACATTTCAATTGTTAACTCACTGAGGTTTTGGGTTCAAGTCCCACTAAGGCCCTCACTGTGTGGATTTTATTTGGTCTCTCCCCAAGACCTGTTCATAACTAAATAATTAAGCAAAGGAATGTTGGGTGTGAAATGTAATGTGCCTTGTGATATTGTGAAATCTGTAGCAAATCAAAAATATAAACCATACCTGCCAACTGTCCTGCTTTCTGCAGGAATGTCCCGGTTTTTGGGAAGGTTCCCGTATCCCGCCCAGGCCTGGCAGTGTCCTGCAGCAAAGAGGGGCAGTTGGGAGTCCCCCCTGTCACATGCGCACAGCGTTTATTCATGCCCCATGGTGGAAAAAATGGGGCTTGGGAGCGTCGTGAGCATAGGCCACGCCCCCTTTCACTAGACCACGCCCAGTAAAATTTTGTGCGCTTGTCACAGTCCCTCCTCCAGATCCATCAAAGTTGGGAGGTATGTACAGTATAAACTGTTTGTTTTTTTAGGATTGTAGGACTTCTTAAAATGTTTTGCCTAAAGTTTCCCAATATCTTGTTGTGTACATATAATGCATTCGGAACCTTAACATCAAGAACAAGCAACCGAATATACTTCAGGGGTTGCATTGGATGGCCTTCTAACCTTTAAAAGGGCTACACATTACCCTTAAACTCAGGAATAAATTAAATAATTAAAATTTAATCAGAAAGAAAATATCATTAGCAGTTTTAAGCAATCATTACAAGCTATAACAAATCTGACAGCAAGCAGGATGCAGCTTCAAGTAAATGTTTTTTCTTACTCTGTATTCACCTTTTTTAATCTTGCTGCAAAATTGCAGATCTCTCAGCACTTGCCGTTACTCGCAGCCTGTTGCATTTAAGGCAATTCCAATGCATCGGAACAACAAATCGTTTCAGCGTGTATGCAGTGGCATAACAATAGCCCCGCCGCTGCCACCGGAACCCGCAGATCTACTTGTCTCTATGGGCCTTATTTTGGTCTGTGAGTACTTTCGCGCACTCTTTCGGATGGCGTTTTTTAGCCGTCTGCGCATGCGTGGGCAACGCTATGTGCATGTGCCACGCAAGGTCTCCGTACTTGTTCTCACCAATACCGTACAGAAATGTGAACCGCATTCACTCGTGAAATATGGGCGTATTATGGACGTCATTCGGAACTACACAGGGGCGTAGTTTCAAAGTGGGCTAAACTGGGCGTAAACATGGGCGTACACGAGGGAGTGCACTAATTATGGTACGCGTACATTCGGACAGCACACCGAATGTACGCGAACAAAAAGGCAGGAAATATGCTATCTTCATAATCAAGTATTGCTTTGCGGACACCACTCGGTCATGCGCTATGCATTCGGAACGCCCAATCAGTACGGGCGCACCTCAACCAATGTCAGCTGAACACAATACAATCCACTCCTTTACTCATTACTCATTAATTACACTCTTGTCATTGCTTCAATTGGATCCATTGCAGCTTAAATGGACCATTACTAAACACACAAATATATGCTGCATTTTTGACACACATTTACACTGCAAGCAATGGACAGAACTTCATATCACTAATATAAATATACATGTCACTTGTACATTTACCAATAAATGTAATAGTGGTGATTTTTGCGGAAATACACGGCATCGGTGCGTACGGGCAGGTTCCCGTCCGTTCTGACGCGGTAAGACCATGCATACGCTGTAAGACCATGCAGAATATGTGTGTGTCCACCGCACACGCAAAGGTTTGGATGTCGTCCGTAAACACGC
This sequence comes from Crinia signifera, assembly GCF_055691185.1. Lineage (NCBI taxonomy): Eukaryota > Metazoa > Chordata > Amphibia > Anura > Myobatrachidae > Crinia > Crinia signifera. The sequence goes on along the minus strand of NC_139217.1, from coordinate 89,603,740 downwards.
CCTCTTCTTAAAGAGTGAGTCCGTCCGAATGCGGAGGACCGGTGGGCGTTTCTTCGTACGATGTCCGCACAGCGTGGCGTGCGCACCTCTCCGAAATAAATCTGAAATATATGCACCAACCAGAATATGGGCCTATATGCGGTCTCGGATCTCCTCCTTGTAGGCTTGTTAATAAAAATGGCCCTCAAAAAATGGCTGCCCACTTACAGCAGACACTTTTTGAGGATGCTAGAGGAGGCGTTGGCCTCCTCTACCATCCTCAAAAACGGTCTGCTGTTAGGGGTCATGTTGGAGGCTATGCGCTGCTATAACCGTCTGATATAAGGACAAAGACACATGACTATTCTTACCCTTGTGGATTGGCTCTGTTACACCATAATGACATGTACTGTGATTGGCCTTCTTCTCCAGGGAGCATACATATTTTGAGACAAACTAGACTGTTTTGATTACATTGCGAAACATTAAGGTTTGATTCGAATTTGAGAGACAGCTCACATTACTCGGTACTTGTTTCCTATCTGGGCGCCCGTCGTGGTGATCGCGGGTACATTTATGTGTACCCGCGACGCGACCGACGCGATGACCGCGATTTCCCATTGAAACCCATGTTAAACATGGAAATCGTGTCGGTCGCGTCGCGGGTACACATAAATGTACCCGCGATCACCACGACGCGATGCTCCCGATTTCCCATAGGAATCAATGTTAAAAGGCGCGATGGACCCGATTTTACTGTTAAATGGCTCAATGTACCCGATTTGGCCATAGGAATCAATGTTAAATGGGCCACAGAGCCCATTAACCCTTAAATGTCCCCCCCCAATTTTTAACGCCACCCCACGATCCACGCCAACCCGAAGCGTGGCGAGCGCAGCGAGCCCGCGAGGGGCGGCGGTACGCGTCCTCCGACCTTTTCATGCCCTACTATCCACGTCGGCGTGGAGTGAGAATATAATAGTGTGGCGAGCGCAGCGAGCCACCGAGCCCGAAGCGTGGCGAGCGCAGCGAGCCCCGCGAGGGGACGCGGATACCTTCACAGTTATACGCGTCCCCTCGCGGGCTTCACAGGTGTCCGTGGCGACGCCGACACCTGTGAAGCCCGCGAGGGGACGCGTCTACCTGTGAAGGTATCCGCGTCCCCTCGCAGGGCTCGCTGCGCTCGCCACGCTTCGGGCACGGTGGCTCGCTGCGCTCGCCACACTATTATATTCTCACTCCACGCCGACGTGGATAGTAGGGCATGAAAAGGTCGGAGGACGCGTACCGCCGCCCCTCGCGGGCTCGCTGCGCTCGCCACGCTTCGGGTTGGCGTGGATCGTGGGGTGGCGTTAAAAATTGGGGGGGACATTTAAGGGTTAATGGGCTCTGTGGCCCATTTAACATTGATTCCTATGGCCAAATCGGGTCCATTGAGCCATTTAACAGTAAAATCGCGGTCAATCAGCCTTTTTTAACATTGTTCCCTATGTAAAAATCGCGGTCATCGCGGTCATCGCGGGCATCCCGATTTACCCGCGATGCCCGCGATGCCCGCGATGACCGCGATGACCGCGATTTTTACCCCCGATGACCGCGATTTCAATCGTGGGCGCCCAGATAGGAAACAAGTACCCATTACTCCTCACAGTTCTGCTGACTTGTAGTGTTGTAAGTATAGAGGGCATATACAGTAGCAGGGGTTCCCAAATTGTGGGGAAAATTTACTAAGATGGGAGTTCCAATTTAGATGGGATGTTGCTATTGGCAACCAATCAGAATCTAATTATTTATTTAGCACCTTCTAGAAGATAATATATAGACTCATTGGCAATAGCAACATCCCATCTGAAAGAATAACTCCCATATTAGCAAATTTTACCCAGGGATGCCTCGGGACACTTACAGGGGGTCAAAGCAATTGACAAAACCGGAGCTGGTGGCTGCCAATCATAAAATATGTTGGCAAAGAAAAGTAAATCTGGTCCTTCTTTACATAATTGAACCTAAGAAGACATATAAACACAATTTACATAATTTTATATATATATTATATTTTTTGTTAAGCTTCAAAAAAGTACAACTGGCGGCAGTAGTCTGTGGGGGAGGGGGCACCCAGCACAGGGCAAGGCCGCCCCACTTGATGTGCCCACAAACAATTTACATGTGACATAAGGCAGTTGCTATGGCCCTCCCCCGGACATGCCTGCTTTTTCCGGGCCACTCCCAGAAAACACTCAGACCCAATGGTCCTTCGCCCAACCCCTCGTTGGAACTTAAACTGCAATCGCAAGTCTCACTCAGATCACTGCAAATCTCAATCTGTGCTTTCGGAGATCTGCATCTGGGTCTGGATTAAGACCTTGGTTTATAGGAAGCCCTAACCATTCATGTTTTCCAGGTCACCTGTTTCAGTTGGTTACATACAGTGGCCCTGATGGGTAACCTAAAAAAACACGACCTGTTAGGGGTCATTGAGGGAGTTTGAGACGCATTGGCGTACATCATCGCCATTACGCCCATCTCTGAATCAGGGACTATATTCTCTTGTCTACTACATAATATATACTCAGGCCTTTATTCGACTGGAAACTGTCTTTGTCAGAAGTGTAACAAATAGATAACTCCAACCTATACACTTGCAGAGTAACCGTACATTGTAATGGTATAGTTGCACACTTTCTGTACACAAGTTATACTAAACATGTATTTAATAATAACTATATTATATTACAGTAGAAAGTTTTGCCTGTGTTTTTCTGTCCATAGCAATTTAATGTATAGAACTAGGTTAAAGTGTATAAGACCGATAGGAACGTGCATGGAATTTAAACATCATTGTGTAACAGGGTTTGCGCTCAAACTGCAGAGATAACACTCTTGTATTACACTTCATTATACAGACATCATTGTAGAATTTTTTATCAACTGTTCTAGTGGCTAGTTCCCCTGAGCTTAGACAGAAGCAATTTGTTATATGGAGAACGGTAACCCCATCTTCAGCAGCACAGTCAGTCTTTTATCATCTCACCTGCCACGATGTTTCCATTTTCTTCGAGTGCTTTCTCTACCATGCTGGGGAATGCTACTACAATTATTTTCCAGTTTTGCAAAGCATTTGGCTGGTGTATGAATATCTTATTTGTCTACGCTCCATTATGCTATAGACTGTATTTGTTTTAGCTTCTTTGGAATCCCAGAGGAAAAAGAGTTTGGTGGTTTCTAATTCAAGTCATTTAATAAACCCGTGGACACAGTAACAATTCCAGAACGCTGTAAATAAAATGTAGGAATAATGAGCAGAATGAATTTCAGCTTCGTTCTGTGTTGTGTTAAACAATATATACAACATTTTCGTATACATTTAATTACAAATAAGCAAATGAATTGAGATGCAGAATAGCCTAAAAATTAAATACATGGTCATTAAAAAATTGTAATGTATATTTTAATTATAACGAGAGATTTCCCTTATTATATTTAACAATTTAGTAGACTGTAAAAGACGTTGAGAAATACAATAACATAAACAATAATACAACAGTGGAGCCCAGGGACGGAATTTCATATAACTCTAACAATAGAACTCTCTCCTTTTCCCGAATTAATCATGATGGAACAACTCATCTTGCAGAGTGCAGACAAACAAACTAATGTCGTATTCATAATACGGGATTGTTCAGTGTAAATTACAAGCCAAGCTAGAAAGGAAACGTTCCATAATTGTATTTGATAAATGTATCTGCATTAGTAAAAATAAAACAGAATACCACATATGCATAGGAATTGAAGAATAGGTCCTACAGTAAATATATTATACTGCAATATTGCAATGCTTCTGTTAAATAAAACAATGGTTTCTCTGCATCTCATTGGTGCTTTGTTCAAATGTCCCTGTTTGGTAGGCCACGGCGGCACTCAATAAGTTTGCACATATAACTACCACTCATTCAGCTGAAATCGGGGTGAAATATGATGTTAAATTATTCATTGCAAACCTGTTGTAGTAAAGTAGCTAGAGAAGGAGAACTGCAGAAGGTTAAAAGCGTGATAGATTACCTACAAATACTCTTCTTCCTGCTCTCCCCTTACTTCTCGGTGGAACAACCCTGCTTTCCCCCTGGTAACTCTCCTTCCATTTCAAAGTGTGGTGCTCAGCAGGCCTTCGTGTAGGTTAGGTCCTTACTGTACAAGGCTCCTGGGCCTCTGTTGATGACATTAAAGACTAATTTACCTCCCTGTCTCCTCCCTTTTTTGTATATTTCCAACTGTGCCATTTCCACCTGTCTCTCCCTCAAACTGATGCCATTCATACTCCGATGCCATTTGAATCTCTATGTCTGTCTTCAACGCAAGTGCTTGATTTCCTCTGTCTACTCAATATCAATGTTAATAGACTGCAGTCTCTCCTAGTTGCCACGAAAGTGTTTAGGAGCTTGAAGGCTGACCTCCTGTTTGCGATGAGATGAGGGAGGTCTTAGTTAAGAGTTCTATCTCCGCGTGACTTAAAGAAACCTCTTACAAACTATATTACAGATGGTAATATACCCCAGTATGGCTTTCCAAAATGTTTTCCTCCTCTACTCCTGTGTGCTGGCATAACTGTCGTCATAGAGGGATGCTCTTTTATATTTGGTGGATGTGCCCTTCTACAGTATATCCTCTCCTCCTCTAAGGTATCACTCCTCTTGGAAACTATCCCGCTTGCCTTAGATCCGTTGTCATTCCTTGTTGATCGCCCTTTTCCTGATTTAGACTCTTCCTTGAATAAATTGCTATCCCATATTTTGGTCACGGCCAACTTTCTAGTTGCTATGAACTGGATTCCCCTGCTCCCCCCCCCCCCCCCCACAGGTTTCGCTCCTGATGAATTATGTTTTGTTCATAGCTGCTATGGAAAACATCACTTACTCCCTCCACAATTGTCCCCATAAATTCAATGTTGTGTGGGGTCCTTGGCTCCTCCATATGGATTTCTTTTTTTTTCTTCTTCTTCTTCTACTATTGTTTGATTTTAATTGTTTTTGGTGCATTTCTGGATTGGATAGTCCCCTGAGTCTGGGTCCGTCCCCGGGTCACCACCCCCCCTGTTTTTGTCCCATTTTCCTTCCCTCTTTTTTTTCTCCTCTTCTCTCCCCCCCCCCCTTTCCTCTCACCCCTCCATTTCCCTGTCTACATCCTCCCTTATGGTTTACTTTTTTGTTGAGCCTTACTTTGGAGAAAAAAGAGAACCGTGCTTTTTTGTGTTTGTTGTAATCTTGTTTTGTATTGCTTCTCTGGCAAAATAAAGATGAAAACAAATCGTGGTGGATAAGGCTGCTAAAAGAAAGGATGGGTTGACGTGGATGGGTGGGCATTACTGTCTCACAGCACTAAGGCTATATGTGTAATTCCCGTTCCATGGCACATCTGTATACATTTTTATGCTCTCCAAGGGGTAAATTTACTAAGAAGGAAGATCTGTTGAAGATGGGATGTTGCCCTTAGCACCAAGCAGGTTCTAGCTTCTATCTTCTAGAAGGTACTAAATAAATAAGAAGTAAAATCTAATTGGTTGCTATTGGCAACATCCTATAGGACTCCTATCGTAGTAAATTTACCCCAACTGTTTGCATGGGAATTTTTTTTTTGTTTTCTTTTCTGATGAGGCCAAACCCCAATCACAGAACCCACCATACCAACATCTGGTATACATGGAAAATCCGGATCATATACTTTGTAAATATGCGGTACAATTATCACTGGCTAGTACACCAGCTGCCGACATCAGCAACTGATGTCGCACTAAAAGAGTGGCCCTGCCTTATATTTGGCACGCAGACAGCAAGTGGTGACACACTGCTACCTGAAGCAGTGTTTTTTTTCTATTAATTTCCAGTTTCACCTAATACTTCATGGAACCAGAAACCTGCGGACAGGTGACAAGAGTAATCATTACAAGGGGAACGCTACAATGCATCCATCCTCTCTCAGTCCTTGGCTGGGACACACAACATCATTAAGACTTACTGGTAAGATTCCTTTAATTTACAGTCAGGCACTTCTTGAATACTTACACCTGCATAGCCAGGCCGGACCGCAGAGCCTGGGACAAGCTACAGTAAATGAACACAGTATATTGATTGGGGTGTTTCGGGCAACTTGCCGGGATGCCTTGGATTGGTGGTCCACAACCAACTCAAATTATTTATGATCATTGTAATAGACAAACCAGTGCTGGCGGCTGACAATAATAAAAATGTATGGACAACCAGAAGCGAATCTTGACGGTATGGGTCATTGGGTTGATCAAACTAGGGTCAACAAGCATTAGGTTGACAGGCCTTAAGTCGACACATGAAATAGGTCTATATTTCTTTAGGTCGACAGGGTCATTGGGTCGACACAAGCATTAGATTGACATTGGGAATGTCAACAGTCAACATGTGTTTTTTCACCTTTTTTTTGTCCCGAATGTTGACACAGTCTACAATAACACAGAAAAAGTGCACTGCATCCCTTCATGCCATAGAGGATGGTAGGGCATAAAATACCGCCTGTTGGCACATGCCAGTGTAATTTTTTTTTTTTTAGAAAAACCGATGTTTTGACTATTGACCTTCCCAATGTCGACCTAATGCTTGTGTAGACCGAATGACCCTTTCAACCTAAAGCCATGTCAACCTTTTTCATGCATCGACCTAAGGCCAGTTGACCTTCAGTGGTCAACCTAATGCTTGTCGACCTTAGGACTGTTCACTTAGTGACCGTATACCATCTTGGCCCTCACCACATAATTGAACCGAAGGATCACTTATAAACTCAATTTCCTTAATTTAAAAAAGGAAACCGTGTATGGGCACCTTCAGTGTTATCTGATGGTTGTTGAGCTATAGATATGAGACATGTTTGAATCTGTTGGACAGGTGTGGATTGAAAGATTGAAAGTGAAAAGGTGGACAGTGAATATATGAACACCAGATGGTCAACAGTGAAAAGCTTTACAAGGTAAAAAGGTCAACATAAAACGTTTTTTGGTTATTTTACCCTAACCCTAAAATAATCTGCTACCTAGTGCCAAAACCCTAATCCTGACCCTAAAAATTGCGGAAAAAAACAGTGCTGACATGTTTTGTGATGAATAGATTGTCTATCAAACTTGTTAATCTTCTAACCCTGTCTGCTTCAGTCACTGTCAACCATTACAATCTATTTAATGTCAATTATCTGGTGTCTGCCTACTGAAGGTCAACCTTTTTTCATTTTCAATCTTCCTCCCAATTAGGAATGCCTACCCTGTGGCATTTTTTCAATACCGGGAATCGGGATTGAGAAATACTAAAGGGGCGCGGTGGTAGAGGCCACCAAATGGAGGCAGTCATCAGGTGTGACACTGGGCGGCGGTGGTGTTTGTGTGCCGCCCAGGATCTGTGGAGGTGCAGCGGTGGGGCCTGGGCAATGCTATGACCAAGTCCCGCTGTGCAGGCCACACGCTGGAGTCAGGAACAGACGGGCAGCGTATATGCATGCGCAGTAAAATCAAAAACCAATTCAAAATCCCAGGATTGGATACTCTAATACCGGAATTGAAATCCTAGACATTTTGGGGCCAAATCCCAGGATCCCACCGATCCGGATTCCGGGTTTGGCCACCCTACTCCCGATACACTGTTGGACATGTGCCTTTTTCACTATTTTACAATAGCTGTCGATAATCAAAAATCTAAACCACTGAGATGTATAAATCAGATCCAGACATTAATTTATTCATTAGCACCTTTTTTTTTAGCACATAATACTCCTATTTAATATAAGTCTATTATAAATAGAGAAAATAGAATCTGGGGGATAAGAAGTTAAAAATAATTTTGGTTTTAAAAATATATGTATTGATGTTTGAAAAAACCATAAATATAGATTGGTGTTCTGTGATAAAAGTATACAAATCGGTAGGAGGGATTATGGGGTATTAATGTAGGAAAGTAAAAACTAATCAGCTTACTTGCATGCTTTAAAGAGGTTGGTGTTCTATTCATTTCACTGCTGCCACTAATCAATTACTGAGAACACCACAGCAGTTTCTGATGGCATTTTCTATTAGAATGCAAATAGCATACTCAATTCTTATTTTTTGATTAGAGGTAAATTGCTCCATTAAAATCTCGTTGAGTACTTTTCTTTGCTCTGCGGAAGAATGCAAACTACAAGGCCTCATAGAACTTTAATATCTAAACTTTCCCAATGTACAAAGGTTCACCTTTCCAATTAGGATTATTCTCACGACCATTCCTCATTTTCTTTCTGCTTGAATTAATTCATAACAAGAATATACACAGCAAAGTCATAAGTCCAGTGCTGTAAAATAAATTAATCTTTCTACTGTACATGCCAGTTCATCGCTAGTTCAGTGCTAAACTATTTCTATTGTTTATAATTATGTTACTGAGAGTGGAAAAGTGAAAAGCTGGGTATACACTATACCATATATTGGGGTTTATTCTAGTTCATTCTTTCTGACAAAATCCTTCTTAGATGGACAAAACCATGTGCACTGCAGGGGGGCAGATGTAACATGTGCAGAGAGAATTAGATTTGGGTGAGTTATTTTGTTTCTGTGCAGGGAAAATACTGACTGCATGATTTTACACTTCAATATAGATCTCACTTTGAAGAAAAACCCCACCCAAATCTAATTCTCTCTGCACAAGTTACATCTGCCCCACCCGCAGTGCACATGGTTTTGTCCATCTAAGAAGGATTTTGTCAGAAAGAATGGACTAGAATAACCCCCATTGTGCAGTCTTGGTATTTTCAAACAATCCGCATGACCATTTTATAGGGTGTACACCCAATCTATCACGTACACACGTGGTTCATCACGTTGCCCACCTGATGTGCTGCAGGACAGATGGGACGATGCTATGTACAATGTGGTGCACATTGTCATCGTGCTTTGGGGCTGATTCAGATTTCATTGGCACGTGTATCACTGCTGCTTCCTTGAAAGGAGTGGGGGGCCATAGGATGGGAGGCACAGCCATTGATTTAGGGTACCCATGATTCTTAGACAATGTCCACACTGGTAAGTTGATGTCATGACTGGAGTCAAGCTGTGTGTTGAGAGGATGAGCAACAGTCAGCCAGTAGGTAATAATTTATACTACGCTACAGCTTGGTGCTAAGGGACAGACCCTGCAGTGCTCGCATGTTTGTTTTTTTCATGTGCCAGCCAATGTGTTTTTTTTCCATGTGGGGGAAAATGTTCTATTTTACCTATCGGTACCAATGAAGAAGGGAGGAACTTTCTGGATTTTGTTATGGGGCGTTCTAGTTACAACCCTGGACAAGACTTTGAAACAAACTGACAGAAGTAGGAGTCAGACTGACAGGAGAGACTGAGACATAGGACTTTTGACAGACTGATAAGACAGACGCACTCACAGGTCAAACAAATTTCCCCAATAATGCAGCAAGTAAGGTGCCGTCAAGGGCTCTGGTTTAAGCTGCTGTGGAAAGAAGCAATCCCACAGGTAGAACTACAAATAAAAATAATTGACACAGTGCTATTTTGAGGAAGAAATGAATACTCAAGGGATGAATTAAATAAAAATAATTGTACTAACAATTCATTAGAATAGTAGGCATATATAGAATAAGGTATGGAGATACCAGCTTCTGAAGAAGGAGAGTCTCTATGAACAATGGTGGACCAAATATAGCCATTAGTCCCATATTTCTAGAATGTCCTCATATTAGGACCAAGGTAGAAATGGCAGTCCTTGCTCAGCAATCTCACCACTCTCTAGTGGAGGGTCCCACTTGAGAAGGTTAATATCCCTGGACTGGAAGTAGAGTGCTTGGAATTGTTCAAAGTTTGGAAAACTACCCTGAGGTCTGGTTCAGATTTTGCAGATGATGCTCTCCATGGATGGTCCAATGTGCAGTGTTTGTCCAAAAGGTGGCTAGTGTCTTCCACTATCAGATCCGAAGTGCTGGGGCATCGCAAAGATATATATATATATATATATATATATATATATAAAGAGTAAAGAACAAAGTGCGCCCCTAGATGAACTTCCACCACCAACTTTCAATATAGAAAACCGAATTAGCAAGCTTTTTTTGAATCACTGTTCAACAGTTTTATTACAATGCTTCATAAAAACAATAACAATATATAAAATGCATTTTCATCTTGGAGTATTCAAAAGATTCGGTTCTATATATGCAAGGAAACAGACCCAACGCGTTTCGTCGTTAAAACGACTTCCTCTGGGGTAATATTCTAATGGGTGGAGAGAAGTCATATTACTTACTATACATATATAATAGACTAAAAAGATTTTATAAATGTGTTATTAATGGGAATACATACCCAAATGCATACAGAATACACTTATAGATGAAGTTAAATGCCTCATAAAATGGATCCTTTGAAGATCCTGGTAAAAGGATGCAAGCCTGCATCTAAAATATATACATATACATATTTGTAAGGAGGGGAGCAAGTTTGAAATGGTGAAAAAATCTGTCATGGATAGGAATTGAACACATACCAATTTCCGTGAATGTCCTTATAGACAGTAAAAGTGAGATCCCCAATTTGAAGGGGAATCGGATATTTTTGAGGGATATCAGATGTATACCTAAAATGTCAATGGGTAATAGCTTTAAAATTCCCACAGAGTAATAGTAATCATACAACCCAAAAATCATGAAAATTAAGGCCATCATAAAAGAACCATTACACTTAGTACATCTAGTGGGTGATAATGGACAATGTATTGCCAACAGTAGTGAAACAATTGTATATAGGAAATGCAGTCATTATTAGCCATTATTTAACAGAGTTTAGATATATACTCATATACTGCATTATATTACAAGAAGTTAAGCATAACTTCATACAGATTTAGAAAAACACATATACAAGCCATGAAAAATTTGAGAAAAGTGTCAGCCCACCACATACCTCAGGATAGCGTTTCAGCAGATTAGGGTGGCAGAACAAGCTGCAGGTATGTTAGGGGAATGAATGGACTGACTATATATAGGGAAGGTGGGACGACGTCATTTCCTGTCTGGGAACTGGCCCAATGGATTGGAGATAGATCTAAAACATCCTTTAGGATCGTATGTATAGAGTGCTATAAGGGTAATGGCCTACAAAGGTAGCTAGGGAGAAAGAGTGATTCATTAACCGTGCATTTGGCAGTCGAATACAAATAATAAACCTTATATCACCCGCGTGCGTTCCACTATGCGGGTCACGCACGTCACTTCCGGCGGGATCCCCGCTGTCCTCCTCAGTGTCCGTGTGTGGATCAGGGGACGTCATTTATGACGATACCCCCGTCGTCCTTCCTGGTGTTCATGTGCGTTCCACTGAACGAGTCAGGGAACGTCACATCCGGCAGACAAATACCGTGTACATATAATCTAATGATTATTAAAAGATATAGTGATATAGTGTGTAATAACTATGGAGTGCTCCTAATATATGAAACGGAGGTAAGTGAACTATACTAATTTTGGCAGTGTGTCCCTTGACAGTGTGCGTTCCAAATGCGGTTCACACAGTGATGGGCATGAATCTTTATTAGTGTAGCGGGGTATTAAATACCCTCATACTGTATATGTACTATATATGTGAATAAGAGTGAATATAGTGGTGCTGGACATCAATATATAATATTAACTAGTATGGAAGGCAGTCTTTAGCCTGTACTAATTATAGTGCAAACAGAATACAAATTTAATAGTGGAAGGCTGGTACTTTTCCCAATTACAAAAATTATGATTATCATGAATGGTGTAATTTATAAGAAACCTCATGTAATTAAGGTAACTGGGTTTACATGCTGGCCAGTCTTCTGAGACATACACTCAAATGGTATTGGTTATTCAAAACAATCCATCATGACAAAAAGTTGATATAAACATTGATCACAACAGTTATAGGGTGGTTCAATACCAGGGTTGACATACTACTCAGTATATGGAATAAGATCTCAAAAGAGATGACAACATTAAAAGGTAGTGTGGACCAAAAATGATGGCCCAAAAAGAAGAAGAGGGGGGGGGGGGGGCAGTATACCAATCACATAAGGTACAAATAACCAGTGGTTTGACAAGCATAACTGGGATCTTCTAAATATACATAGAGTACCGTGAGCCAGTGAACTTCCCCTTAAGATAGTAAAAAGAATACATATATTTTATGTGAAAAGAACAAGGGTACAGATTTGTGAAGAAAGCCAGACATAATGGCCAAAAAACAGACAAAAGTGCAATTCTTTTGACCCCAAATCTAGGGTATGATGGGCCACATTAACAATATAGTGTGGGTACATAATTATAATTGACACCCGATGAAGCAGATAGAGAATGTAGTACATTAAGTTAGACCTGCAGGTATAAAAAGAGAAAGATAGGAAGAACTCTTGTTATTATTTAACCCAGAAAGGAGACTATGTCTACGTTTTCGTTTAGGCCATGGGGAACTAAAGAGTTGAGCGAATAAATCCAGAAGGTCTCTCTTCTGGCTAAGGTGAGATCTCTGTCACCTCCTCTAGGGTTTATCAGGATTTGTTCTAAGACAGTGAACGAAAAGTTGTTGGTATCAATTATAGAGTGATGTTTCTCAGCAAAATGCCTAGACAAACTATGGATAGGGAGTTTATGTTTGATATTGCGAATATGCTCTTGTATTCGAATCTTCAATTGGCGTTTCGTTTTGCCAATATATGTTTTCCCGCAGCCGCATGTGATTTTGTAGACAACATAGATGGAGTTGCATGTTGTAATTGAATTGGCGGTGTGTTCTCTTTTATCAATCATACATTTGAATGCCTTTTTTTCAACGTATTTGCAACAAATGCATTTGTTGCAAGGATTGCATCTGTTGACTTTTGCTAAAAAGGTACCCTTTTCCTTAGTTGTTGAGGTGTCTCTTAGTTTGCTAGGTGCAATGATGCTCTTTAAATTGTTCGCTCTCCTGAAGACTATATTCGGTTTTGGGGGTAGGTGTGGGCCCAAAATCTGGTCTTTAAGTAATATGCCCCAATGTTTGGTTATGATTTTCTTGATGATGTTGCTATCTCTTGAATACTGGGTAATAAAAGGTCTCTTAAACTGGACAGATGTTTCATTGATGGTGCCTTCTGCTTTGTTTAGTATTTCTTCTCTTCTCCTAGTTCCTGCTCGTAGGCGGGCATTTTCAGTCTTAGATGGATCGTATCCCTTTTGTATGAACCGGCCAGATAGCATCCGTGATTGTTCGTTATAATCATCGGGATTGCTGCAGTTGCGTCTGATTCGATTAAATTGTGAATATGGAACGTCATCCTTCCAACGTGGGTGATGGGAGCTGCTATATGGGATGAAACTATTCGTATCTACTTTTTTGAAGAAAGTTTTGGTGTTAATCTGTTCTCCAACAGTACCTGTTAATTCCAAGTCTAGATATTGGATACTTTTTGCCTCAATTTGGTGGGTGAATTTCAGGTTGAAATCATTACATTGTAGATGTTCCATAAAGCTCTCAATACTAGTGGGATCCCCACACCAGACAAAGATGAGGTCATCTATATATCTTTGGTAAAGTTTTATATGATGTTCGAATGCCGAGTCATAGATGTACTTCTCCTCCCACACTCCCATCAGGAGATTTGCATATGCGGGGGCAAATTTTGTCCCCATTGCTGTACCGGTTGTTTGTAAATGGTACTTGCCCTCAAATTCAAAAAAATTATGAGTAAGAATGTAATTAATACTCTCCAATATGAAGTTGATTTCGTCTGTAGAATGGTCCTTGTAGTTAGACATCACGGTTGAAACAGCCTCAATTCCTTTGGTGTGGGGTATTGAGGAGTAGAGTGCTTGCACATCTACTGTAAGCCACATATAATTTTCTTCCCACGTAAAATCGGTTATTTTGTTAAGGAGTGAGGTGGAGTCTTTAAGGTGAGATTTGTTCCTTAAGACGTATGGTTGCAAAAGCAGATCGATAAAGTGGGATAAGTTGCTGCTTAGGGACTGTATTCCCGCAACAATCGGGCGCCCTGGTGGAATTTCATTATTCTTATGTATTTTCGGAATATGATAAAAAAAATCGGCACTAGAGGATGTTTAACAAATAAGTAATCAAATTCTTCCTTACTGATGAGGGACTTAGTTTTTGCGTTCATTAGTAGCTTATATAAATCTTCCTGGAATTTCTCAGTAGGATTTTCTGTGAGTTCCATATAGGTGTAACCATCATACAGCAGTTTGGTGGCTTCTTGAAGGTATGAGGATTTGGATTGGACTACTACCGCCAGTGGCGTAACTATAAATTTTGCTCCCCCCTGCCAAAAATAATTGGAGCGCCCCCCCCCCCCCCCCCCTCATCTGAGTGCCAAAACAGGGAAATTTTAACAAATGAAATAAAAAATGAAATATAGATATCTATACATTTGAAAAAATGACACCTGGGTTTTGCATAGTTAATGGGATATACACACACACTGTGACACACTTTGTGTGACACTCACCCCCTCTTAAACACCCTTTATGCTCCATGCTAGTGTGCTACAGGCTCCAGAGAGTCCACCCTGTAGAAAAGTCTCAGAAGTCACGCTGGAAGTAAGGGACAGTCTGCAAACTACTTGCCGCTACACAAGTGTAATCAAGAGTGTATGAATACACTTGTAAAGTGGAAAATAGTTTACAGACTATCCCTTAATCCAGTGTGTGACTGTGTGAGCTCTAGCAGACCTGAGAGGACTCGGGAGGACGGGACTGCATACAGAAGAAATAAATCAGTGCAGCTCCGTGACCCCAGTGCCCTCTCTTATCCTACACAGCAGCAGAGAACTGAAGGCAAGTCAGGGAGAGCGCCCTGCAGACCCCCGGCTCCTCCAAGCCACTGCGGGGGTTGCTGTATGCTAATTACGCCACTGACTACCGCCCCTCCTTTGTCCGCGTTCCTGATGACTAAACTGTCGTCTTTTTTTAAAGACCTTAGGGCTTTCTTTTCTTGTGGGTTTAGGTTCCCTCGGTATTTGGGATTAGAAGGTTTTATTCTCTTAAATTCATCATTTACCAAGCTATAAAATATGTCAAGATTACTACCTTTTGACTCTATAGGGTAAAATTTAGAATGATTAGAGACACGTGGTTTGGTTTTTTCCTTGAGTTCCACCTGGGGATTTTTCAGGAAATGTCTCTGTAAAGTCAAATTCCTTACGTACTTATTCAAATCGATAAATAAATCGAATTTGTCCGTATGTCTGTCGGGAGCGAATTTTAAACCTTTATTCAGTACTGAGATCGTTGTTGGGGAAAGGGCCTTCTCAGTGAGGTTAACAATCCCGGTTTCTGATGTCCCTGTGGGTTTAGGGCTTTCCTTTTTGGGCTTTTTTCTACTACCTCTACATCCTCTTCTCCGCCATTGAATCCCCGTTTTATGCCCTGAGGAGAATCCAATCGGTCGTATAAGATGTCTTCTTTCTGTAGGTACGAATTCTTTCTCTCTCCTAAAAAATGGAGGTGTGAGGGAGGTCTTTCTTGTGAAGGTGTTCTATATCTCCTAAATCCTTCTTTATTGGACGGTCTTGCATTTCGATGGTATCGGCTATTATCATACTCTTGAGGATTTCTATTACGAAATGAATTATATCTTTGTCTAGGGTAGTTGTCCCGATGATATCTGACCGGAGAACGGTTAGGTCTCTCCTTATTATACACTGGCTGCTGCCACCTCCGGTATTCTTGATGTCTCTCAGAATCATGTCGTTGATGTTGGTAATTTCTAGAGGGTGGGTTCTGGTAATATTGCCTATTCCCTTGACCTCTGTAGTTATCCTGGTCTTTCCTCCCATTGTTGGACCAGTTGTGTACTTGTCCATTGACATAATCATTCTTGTCTCGAATAAATTTCTTTTGTTTTTGACGTATAATTTCATTTTCCAATTTGTCTAATTTTTGTTGGAGGTCAGATAAGTCTCTTGTAAACTCTTCACTTCCAGAGTATTTCTCAATTATTTTATCGATTTTATTGATCTCTGTTTCGATTTTTGCGATTTCTTTTTTCCTTTCATTTATCAGGAGTACCATCAATTTGTTGGAGCACTCTTCCAATATCTCATTCCATGATGTGATGAAATTGACATCTCCATTCCCAAATGTTGGCGTTTTGATGATTCTTAGGCCTCTTGGTATGCGTTTGACCTCTAGGTATTTTTCTAATGTTATAACATCGTACCAGCTCTTTAGTTCTTTTGTGGCCAGTTTCTCGATGTTATTAAGATGGCCATAATAATCTTCATCTTCCGATATGAATACTTGCTCATCCTCCACAAATATGTTTTTGGCTCTTGCCGATCTCTTAGATCTATCGTTAAATAATGGTATTGTTGCCATACTGCAGCAAATCACAGGGTTGCTAACACAGAGATTACAAGGAAAAAAGAAGAATACCCCTTCAATGCGCTGTATAAGTATTAGGGTGGGCAGCAACTCAGTTATTCCTCCCTGTTAGCAGGGGAGGTAGAAATGGAGAAATAAAGAGTAAAGAACAAAGTGCGCCCCTAGATGAACTTCCACCACCAACTTTCAATATAGAAAACCGAATTAGCAAGCTTTTTTTGAATCACTGTTCAACAGTTTTATTACAATGCTTCATAAAAACAATAACAATATATGAAATGCATTTTCATCTTGGAGTATTCAAAAGATTCGGTTCTATATATGCAAGGAAACAGACCCAACGCGTTTCGTCGTTAAAACGACTTCCTCAGGGGTAATATTCTAATGGGTGGAGAGAAGTCATATTACTTACTATACATATATAATAGACTAAAAAGATTTTATAAATGTGTTATTAATGGGAATACATACCCAAATGCATACAGAATACACTTATAGATGAAGTTAAATGCCTCATAAAATGGATCCTTTGAAGATCCTGGTAAAAGGATGCAAGCCTGCATCTAAAATATATACATATACATATTTGTAAGGAGGGGAGCAAGTTTGAAATGGTGAAAAAATCTGTCATGGATAGGAATTGAACACATACCAATTTCCGTGAATGTCCTTATAGACAGTAAAAGTGAGATCCCCAATTTGAAGGGGAATCGGATATTTTTGAGGGATATCAGATGTATACCTAAAATGTCAATGGGTAATAGCTTTAAAATTCCCACAGAGTAATAGTAATCATACAACCCAAAAATCATGAAAATTAAGGCCATCATAAAAGAACCATTACACTTAGTACATCTAGTGGGTGATAATGGACAATGTATTGCCAACAGTAGTGAAACAATTGTATATAGGAAATGCAGTCATTATTAGCCATTATTTAACAGAGTTTAGATATATACTCATATACTGCATTATATTACAAGAAGTTAAGCATAACTTCATACAGATTTAGAAAAACACATATACAAGCCATGAAAAATTTGAGAAAAGTGTCAGCCCACCACATACCTCAGGATAGCGTTTCAGCAGATTAGGGTGGCAGAACAAGCTGCAGGTATGTTAGGGGAATGAATGGACTGACTATATATAGGGAAGGTGGGACGACGTCATTTCCTGTCTGGGAACTGGCCCAATGGATTGGAGATAGATCTAAAACATCCTTTAGGATCGTATGTATAGAGTGCTATAAGGGTAATGGCCTACAAAGGTAGCTAGGGAGAAAGAGTGATTCATTAACCGTGCATTTGGCAGTCGAATACAAATAATAAACCTTATATCACCCGCGTGCGTTCCACTAAGCGGGTCACGCACGTCACTTCCGGCGGGATCCCCGCTGTCCTCCTCAGTGTCCGTGTGTGGATCAGGGGACGTCATTTATGATGATACCCCCGCCGTCCTTCCTGATGTACATGTGCGTTCCACTGAACAAGTCAGGGAACATCACATCCGGCAGACAAATACTGTGTACATATAATCTAATGATTATTAAAAGATATAGTGATATAGTGTGTAATAACTATGGAGTGCTCCTAATATATGAAACGGAGGTAAGTGAACTATACTAATTTTGGCAGTGTGTCCCTTGACAGTGTGCGTTCCAAATGCGGTTCACGCAGTGATGGGCATGAATCTTTATTAGTGTAGCGGGGTATTAAATACCCTCATACTGTATATGTACTATATATGTGAATAAGAGTGAATATAGTGGTGCTGGACATCAATATATAATATTAACTAGTATGGAAGGCAGTCTTTAGCCTGTACTAATTATAGTGCAAACAGAATACAAATTTAATAGTGGAAGGCTGGTACTTTTCCCAATTACAAAAATTATGATTATCATGAATGGTGTAATTTATAAGAAACCTCATGTAATATAATTGATACCAACAACTTTTCGTTCACTGTCTTAGAACAAATCCTGATAAACCCTAGAGGAGGTGACAGAGATCTCACCTTAGCCAGAAGAGAGACCTTCTGGATTTATTCGCTCAACTCTTTAGTTCCTCATGGCCTAAACGAAAACGTAGACATAGTCTCCTTTCTGGGTTAAATAATAACAAGAGTTCTTCCTATCTTTCTCTTTTTATACCTGCAGGTCGAACTTAATGTACTACATTCTCTATCTGCTTCATCGGGTGTCAATTATAATTATGTACCCACACTATATTGTTAATATGGCCCATCATACCCTAGATTTGGGGTCAAAAGAATTGCACTTTTGTCTGTTTTTTGGCCATTATGTCTGGCTTTCTTCACAAATCTGTACCCTTGTTCTTTTCACATAAAATATATGTATTCTTTTTACTATCTTAAGGGGAAGTTCACTGGCTCACGGTACTCTATGTATATTTAGAAGATCCCAGTTATGCTTGTCAAACCACTGGTTATTTGTACCTTATGTGATTGGTATACTGCCCCCCCCCCCCCCCTCTTCTTCTTTTTGGGCCATCATTTTTGGTCCACACTACCTTTTAATGTTGTCATCTCTTTTGAGATCTTATTCCATATACTGAGTAGTATGTCAACCCTGGTATTGAACCACCCTATAACTGTTGTGATCATTGTTTATATCAACTTTGTGTCATGATGGATTGTTTTGAATAACCAATACCATTTGAGTGTATGTCTCAGAAGACTGGCCAGCATGTAAACCCAGTTACCTTAATTACATGAGGTTTCTTATAAATTACACCATTCATGATAATCATAATTTTTGTAATTGGGAAAAGTACCAGCCTTCCACTATTAAATTTGTATTCTGTTTGCACTATAATTAGTACAGGCTAAAGACTGCCTTCCATACTAGTTAATATTATATATTGATGTCCAGCACCACTATATTCACTCTTATTCACATATATAGTACATATACAGTATGAGGGTATTTAATACCCCGCTACACTAATAAAGATTCATGCCCATCACTGCGTGAACCGCATTTGGAACGCACACTGTCAAGGGACACACTGCCAAAATTAGTATAGTTCACTTACCTCCGTTTCATATATTAGGAGCACTCCATAGTTATTACACACTATATCACTATATCTTTTAATAATCATTAGATTATATGTACACGGTATTTGTCTGCCGGATGTGACGTTCCCTGACTCGTTCAGTGGAACGCACATGAACACCAGGAAGGACGACGGGGGTATCGTCGGAAATGACGTCCCCTGACCCGCAGTATGGAGCGCAGACGGACACTTAGTAGGATACCCGGCAGTATCTGCCGGATGTGATGTTCAATGACTTGTTCAGTGGAACGCACATGTACATCAGGAAGGACGGCGGGGGTATCGTCATAAATGACGTCCCCTGATCCACACACGGACACTGAGGAGGACAGCGGGGATCCCGCCGGAAGTGACGTGCGTGACCCGCATAGTGGAACGCACGCGGGTGATATAAGGTTTATTATTTGTATTCGACTGCCAAATGCACGGTTAATGAATCACTCTTTCTCCCTAGCTACCTTTGTAGGCCATTACCCTTATAGCACTCTATACATACGATCCTAAAGGATGTTTTAGATCTATCTCCAATCCATTGGGCCAGTTCCCAGACAGGAAATGACGTCGTCCCACCTTCCCTATATATAGTCAGTCCATTCATTCCCCTAACATACCTGCAGCTTGTTCTGCCACCCTAATCTGCTGAAACGCTATCCTGAGGTATGTGGTGGGCTGACACTTTTCTCAAATTTTTCATGGCTTGTATATGTGTTTTTCTAAATCTGTATGAAGTTATGCTTAACTTCTTGTAATATAATGCAGTATATGAGTATATATCTAAACTCTGTTAAATAATGGCTAATAATGACTGCATTTCCTATATACAATTGTTTCACTACTGTTGGCAATACATTGTCCATTATCACCCACTAGATGTACTAAGTGTAATGGTTCTTTTATGATGGCCTTAATTTTCATGATTTTTGGGTTGTATGATTACTATTACTCTGTGGGAATTTTAAAGCTATTACCCATTGACATTTTAGGTATACATCTGATATCCCTCAAAAATATCCGATTCCCCTTCAAATTGGGGATCTCACTTTTACTGTCTATAAGGACATTCACGGAAATTGGTATGTGTTCAATTCCTATCCATGACAGATTTTTTCACCATTTCAAACTTGCTCCCCTCCTTACAAATATGTATATGTATATATTTTAGATGCAGGCTTGCATCCTTTTACCAGGATCTTCAAAGGATCCATTTTATGAGGCATTTAACTTCATCTATAAGTGTATTCTGTATGCATTTGGGTATGTATTCCCATTAATAACACATTTATAAAATCTTTTTAGTCTATTATATATGTATAGTAAGTAATATGACTTCTCTCCACCCATTAGAATATTACCCCTGAGGAAGTCGTTTTAACGACGAAACGCGTTGGGTCTGTTTCCTTGCATATATAGAACCGAATCTTTTGAATACTCCAAGATGAAAATGCATTTTATATATTGTTATTGTTTTTATGAAGCATTGTAATAAAACTGTTGAACAGTGATTCAAAAAAAGCTTGCTAATTCGGTTTTCTATATTGAAAGTTGGTGGTGGAAGTTCATCTAGGGGCGCACTTTGTTCTTTACTCTTTATTTCTCCATTTCTACCTCCCCTGCTAACAGGGAGGAATAACTGAGTTGCTGCCCACCCTAATACTTATACAGCGCATTGAAGGGGTATTCTTCTTTTTTTCATATATATATATATATATATATATATATATATATATATATATATATATATATACTAATATATAACGGAGACAGACTCTTGATTAAATAGCACATTAAACCTTTTAAAATAGATATTTGTAGTAAATATTTTGTGTGTATATACTCTCTGCAGTCATGTGACCTTTTAGTGTCACATGACCGTGTCTCTTAACATTGCTAAACAGAAGGGCATCATGTAATTGTGCAATGTTATACTTTTAATTTTGAGTGGGAAGTAATTACCATGGAAACTGAAGAAGGCCATTTATTTGCCAGGACCCTTGTTCCTCCTAAAAAGACGGGCACTTCCAGCAGGAACAATGAGATGCTCTGTTGTGGTCCGTTCCCATTGAGTCCGATGCTTCCGACGCGGATATCACCTGCGTTGCAATCTTCCAAACGGGTTAGTACCCTGAAAAATACCATTTTATATAAATGGAATATACTCTCCATTTATTCATTTCCATTGAGGCAAATGTCGAAAGATATTGTTAAATGGTGCGATAATATGATGTCATATAGTCATATCACTGATACTAAATCGGTGAACAGAAGGGACAGGGGTCTCGGAATAGATACAAGCATTCTTTATGGTTTCTTCAGACATATATAACAGATGCTTGTCAAACTGTCACATAAATAAATAAATATCTGCGCTGGTTATTGCTTGTATGAGACGCTCTGTTGTGTATATGAGCACCATAAAGAATACACTGTGTCATACGTTATACATTATGGGCACTCACAGGGCAGGCTGACAGTACTGGAAGACAAACTGACTGTACAAACTACCAAGACAGATTTGCAGAACATTCTGGGAGTTTGGAAAAACTGTGAGACAAGACTGACATACACACTGATAGCACAGACTGACAGGACAGACAGAACTGGGAGACACAGGCATGTCTCTTGGTTCCAACTTCCAACTAAAGCCTTGTACACATGCATCGATTTTTCCAGATTTTCGATTCGATTTTGCTTATAGAAGCAAAATCGAATCCGAAACGAAATTTAATGTTTTTTGTGTCGCTTTCGATCTACATTCGATTCGATGTGCACTCTCCTTTTCACAAATCGAACAGAAAAATCTACTGTGTAGCCAAGGAAATATCGAATTTGATCTAGTAAATCGAATGTGTACAATGTACCATGAATGTATATCGAATTCCATATCGACTTCAATATACATTTATGGTGCATTGTACACATGCGCATTCACAATAAACATTAAATTTCAGTTAGGATTCGATTTGATTTTGCTTCTATTAGCAAAATCAAATAGAAAATCGGGAAACATCGATGGATGTGTACAGGGCTTTAGGGTGAGACAAAACCATTGCTACTTGTTTGTGAGGGTGTGATACGTGATATCACTACCCCAAGCCTTCACTACCTATTGCCTTACCCTTTGGGGACTAATTCAGACCTGTTTGCTAGGTTGTGTGTGTTCGCAGCCTAGCAAAGAGGTAAACGCCATCAGCCAGGTGAGAAAACGTCCGCCCTCCTTTGCCAAACGAATGGCCGCATTTGCATGCAAATGGATTATACACCCATATGCATGTGGTCGTATGGGCAAAAAATGAATACTGGGCGTTCTCAGGCTAATGAGGCTGTGATGGCCATGCGGGTGATGTCACCGGATGTCAGCTGTCCCCCCTGTCCGCACACAGGGCGCCTGCAGTTTAGAGTCACTATATAGGTGTCTCTGAACTGCGAGCACTGGAGAAATCATTCGATGGCCGCCGACCATGGAATGATTTCTCCCCGCCTGCGAATGGATGATTTTGTAAATCATCCATTTGCAGCCGTGCGGGGGTCCTGCGTGCGAGGGGGGGCAGCCGGCACTGCGGGCGTCGGACGGCGTCTGATGGACTCGCAAGGCTGCAAAATTTGCAGCCTTGCGAGTCAATCAGAATGAGGTCCCTGGTTTGGTCCATTAAAGAGAGAATTTGATTTTGCAAGTAAACCAGAATCAGGCCCTTTGTCTCTGAAAGCATAAACAATTTATCAAATACTGTATGCAGCCTTTGTTGGACCCAGATGAGGCTTGCACCCTTATAAAAAAAAAATAGGAGACAGGAAAATAGGAAGAACAACTCAATGTTCTGCTTAATTTTTTGATTTTGCATCAATTTAGAGTTCATCTCACTTTACTCCTATTTCAGGAACAGTGGGGAACAGAGACAATGTGCAAGTATCTGCAATAGTCATTAGCACTTTCCGCACAGGATTGGACAAAGCTGTGCCAGATATAGGACAGGCTGACACCAGAGCATCACCCATTAACCTTTGCAGTAAATGGGAAACAGTAGTCACATAATATCATTTGAGAAATGGAGATGCTTGTGTGTTACTCATTTCATGGCTTCCATATCAATTATGCACAAAATTATAATCTCCTGTAGGGATGCTGAACCTAATTTATATTAGGTGATAGAATGCTGTTTAACCCTCGCTGGATGAAAGGAATTACTGGTTTCAATCTGAAACGGGCTGTCATGTACTGTATCCCTGTAACATTCAACTTCCCTAAAGGAATACAATGTACTGTATTGCTATTCATTCTATATACATTTTAGATTATTTTCCAGTAGTGCCCAAAGGGTGTGAGAGAAACACTGTGATAGATACATTCATATATACTAATATGCAGGGGAGATGTTATATGTAAGAAGTGAACACTGCATGGAAATAATATATCAGTGTTGCCTACCTGACCCTCTCCTTCAGGGAGAAAATGCTCTGCTCCTGGACTTCCCTGGTAATGTAGGATTGCCATCACCTGTGGTGAAACACCTTTCTTTTTCAATTACCTAGCTCAGCAAGGGATCACCTTAAAGCACCAGGGCTTAGGAGGCGTCTACATTCATAAATGGTTGTCTCATGGGGCCTACACACAGGGAGATGTGTTGATGAGCGTTCTGAATAGGGTGACCAACTCATCCCTTTAATCCGGGACACATATTAATTACACAGAATTACACAGTTCTGTGGCAGTTTAAAACCAGGTGAAATGGAGTCTTGAGGTGTGGCAGTTTAACAGAGCCGGCCCTAGCCTAAATGACGCCCTAGGCAAGATTTTGGCTGGTGCCCCCTAGCATCGCCACTAGTTGCGCCTCTGACCTTGCTCCCCTTTCCCAGCACCATCAACCCTCATCATAGCAGTCATCATTTTGATGCCCCTACCCGCAATATTTTAAATAAAAACAGTGCACACATTCGGTGCGCAGCCCAAACAGGGGTGTGTTCTTGCTGGGAAGGGGCATGGCCACACAATAATACCCAGAATTCAAATTATGTCACACAGTAGTGCAACTTTATTATATCATGCGATGGTGTACCTTATTCACGTTACATCACACAGTAGTACCACTTTACCTTATGTACATTACTCCTCACATTATTCACATTATACCCTTAGAGAAAAATCCTGAGAAAATACTGTATTTTAAGCACCTCCATGGCAACACTGCAACCCAGCACAAAGCAGTGTGTGCTGGACAGAGGAGAAGAGCTGCAGCTGCTGCTGTCACTTAATGGGCCCTTCCATCAGACTTTGGCCTGGGTAATTTGTACCCCCTACCCCTTTCTCTCGGCACCCCTGATAATACCACACAGTAATACCCCACATTACCACAAATGACACGCATTATTAATGTCCTTATAACCATAATGCCAACCTTTATTAATGCCCTTCATACACATAATGACACTTACACATATGTTGCACATTATTAATGCCCTTATACACTTATTCTAGTTCACTCTTTCTGAAAAAATCCTTCTTAGATGGACAAAACCATGTGCACTGCAGGGGGGCAGATGTAAAATGTGCAGAGAGAATTAGAGTTGGGTGACTTATTTTGTTTCTGTGCAGGGTAAATACTGACTGCTTTATTTTTACACTGCAATATAGATCTCACAATATAAATCCCCACCCAAATCTAATTCTCTCTGCACAAGTAACATCTGCCCCACCTTCAGTGCACATGGTTTTGTCCATCTAAGAAGGATTTTGGCAGAAAGAGTGAACTAGAATAAGGCCCATAATGCCTGTTATTAATGCATTTATACATGACACACATAATGCCCCTTACACATATGCCGAACCCTATTGCACAACCAACCCACCCGCAGACAGCACTCGCACAGCCACTAACACTGTGACCTCTGCCTCTGCTTGGATACAGATGTTTCCTCATACATCTTGCCTCAATAGGCCATGCAGCTACTGGCCAGTTCTGCTAATGTTGGGTGCCTTTTTTACATTGTTATGACCAGCACACACAAGAAGCTTCCGATGATTGATATGATATGTGGCATGAATATATTCTGTGTGCGACTGTGGCTGTACCTACAGAATGCTATGTTACAGTGATTTCCATGAATACACTATTTCATATGCAGATACAGCCTCACTCACACACAGAATATAGGCATGCTGCATATCATTTTAATCAGCAGAAGCTGCTGATGCCCCTAAGCATTCCAAATGCCCTAGGCAATTGCCTAGTTTGCCTATGCCTAAGGCCGGCTCTGCAGTTTAAAACCAGGTGAAAGCCAGCCACAGAACCTGTGCAATTAATATGTGTCCCGGATTAAAGGGATGAGTTGGTCACCCTAGTTTTGAGCAATGCTAGATCACTCAGAATGATCAATATCACTCAGTACACAGCGTTGGCCCTGACACACTGGCGATTCTAAATTTAGCATGCTGGATAATAATGGCCAGACAATAGCGACGGCCCCTACCCCGTGTGTATGCCTCTTTTGTGTCTCTCATTGAGAAGCAGATGTACTAAGTCTTGGAAAATTATAAAGCAGCCTGATTCTGGTTCACTTGCAAAAGCAAATTCTCTCTCTCATGCTGTGTACACACGGGGGCGATATGGGCCATAATCGCTGGGAATATGGTCGCAGGCGACCATATTGCCAGTGATGGAAGTGTGCCCCAGCGATAAATCGCCGGATGCGCGCTCCCGTTTTCTGCCCCATTGTAATCGCTGGTCGCAGGAGCTTGCTCCTGCGACCAGCTAATTACATCTGTGGCTCCCCCGGCAGAGGTTCCTTTTCATCAGCGACCATCTCTGGTCGCTGATGAAAAGGAGACACTGAGCAATATATCTCCCCCCGTGTGTATGGGGCTTAATATACAAAACCATGTGCACTGCAGGTGGGGCAGATGTAAGATGTGCAGAGAAATTAGATTTGGGTGGGGTTTGTACTTCAAACTGATATCTATATTGCAGTGTAAAAAAGAAGCAGCCAGTATTTACCCTGCACAGAAACAATAAAACACCCAAATCTAACTCTCTCTGCACATGTTACATCTTCTCCACCTGCAGTGCATATAGTTTTGTCCAGTAGAGAGAGAATTTGCTTTTGCAAGTGAACCAGAATCAGGCCCAAAGTACAAACTAACTGTTTTTTTTTCTGCTGTCGTTTTTCACAGCCTGTAACATAGCAGTTAGGAGCTGAGTGGCTGGTACTTTTCTCTCTCCACTTAATCACTCTACAAGGCTATTGCTGGGTACACACGGTGCAATATGATTGCTAGCGATATATTGCTAGCAATATATTGCCAGCAATCATATTGCTCAGTGTCTCCTTTTCATCAGCGAGGAAAAGGAGACACTGCTACTGTCACGGGGCGGGGGGAAGCAGCAGTGTCTGGCTGCTATCACGCGGCGAGGGGGGGAGGGGGAGAGGGGGAGACCCGAACGAAGGAGGGAGCAGCAGCAGCGTCTGCTGCTGTCACGGAGAAGGAAGGGAGGGACGCGAAGGGAGCAGCAGCAGATGGGAATCCTTCTGCCGCTGACCTCCTGCTCAGCGCCAGGGGAAGGCGCTGGTCGCTGGAGCATGCTCCTGCGACCATTAGGGAGTGCACACGGGAGCGCGCAGCTGGCGATTTATCGATTTATCGCCAGCAGCACTACAAATCACTGGCAATATGGTCGCTCAGCGACCATATTTCCAGTGATTTCAGCCAATATCGCCCCCGTGTGTACCCACCTTATGTACATCTCCCTGGGTGTTTTTATTTTTACCAAGGCACTGCAACATGTGCAGAGAGAGTTACATTTGGCTGGGGTGTGTTGAAACTGAAATCTAAATTGCAGTGTAAAAATAATGCAGCCCGTATTTACCCTGCACAGAAACAAAATAACTAACACAAATCTAACTCAGTCTCTATACATGTTACATCTGCCCCACCTGCAATGCACATGGTTTTGTCCATTTTGAGAACAAATTTGTACTGCGATCAGATCTGAATAAGGGCCTATGTGCCAGCCGAGGACATAGAGAAACAGCATATGGTAGGTTCCCTCTAATATGCCAATGATGATGGTGGTGACAGCTGAGGAAAAGGCAGTGACTGGTGTGGCTATCTGCTTGCAAATGCACATATACTTGCATTAGCTAAATTGAATCTCATATTAACATAAGGTGGCACTGGGAGTTATTGCATACAGCTGGTGTGACAACAGCCTCACTCATTATGCTGTATTGTATTGTTGGGGTAGAACGAGGAACGTTTTCAGCCAACCTAGAAATTAGTCATCACAAAATCTGCAAATTGTCACTGCCAAATGGGGAACCAGACAAATATTTTGAAAAGCAGTTATGCACATTTTGTTCATCTCTTCTTTTGTGAAGCATTTCAGATATTAAATTGACACCAGTCCAAAAAATTGCAACATTTCTGTTTTTTCTAGGTCAGTGTTGATTATTGCTACTGAAGAATTCTGCTTTCTGCATAAATTGGGCTCATGATAGACAATGTCACAAGGATGCCACGCGGGATATCGAGCTGTGAATTGTTTAACCCTTTGAGCGCCAACACCTCAGTGAGAGATGTTCAAAATATCCGCTAAAAAATGCCAGCATCGCTCAAATGTGTTATATAAATTCAAATACAAAATGTTGTGTAAAACGTGATTATATTTCGGTATTTGTTTCCTAGCACGGCGCCCCCGATGTCCATCTTACAGCATCTGATCGCATTGCATCGCATGCCATATAGCCGCATGCGATGCGTTTTTTAATTGTACAAGCACCGTGATGGGTGCTTACAATGTTAAATGCACCCCCACTATCAACGCAAAGGCGAAGTGCAAACCCGAAGCGTGGCAAGTGCAGCGAGCCCGCGCGGGGTTGCGGTACGCGTCCTCCGACCTTTTCATACCCCCACTTTCCACGTCGGAGTGGACTTTATTTTATATAGTGTGGCGAGCGCAGTGAGCCATCGAGCCCGAAGCATGGCAAGTGGACGCGTATCACTTTACATGCATTCCACGTCCGCTCACCATGCTTCGGCCTCGGTGGCTCGCTGCGCTCGCCACACTATCTAAAATCAACTCCACGCCGACGTGGATAGTGGAGGTATGAAAAGGTCAGAGGACGCGTACCGCCACCCCCGCGGGCTTGCTGCACTCGCAACGCTTCGGGTTGGCGTTGATCCTGGGGGTGGCGTTGACTATGGGGGGCCATTTAACATTGTAAGGACCCATCAGGGTGCTTGTACAGTTAAAAATCGTATACGATCGCATTGAATGCCATTATATGGCATAAGATGCGATGCGATATTTTATTGTACAACATCGTGTCGCATCGCATACCATTGTATACCTTATTTAGCACAATGGTATACGATGCGATGGGCGCCATGCTAGGAAACAAGTACCATATTTCCTATATAAGGTAAACATTACAGGTCATTATGATGAATACAAATGTTTGTTTGGCAAATTTTACACCTACTTTGATGAATTCACTTGGCACTCAAAGGGTTAAATATTTTCCTTAGTAACAAATCATGTATTAAGAGTACATCTACAATTTAACAAAGTTGACAATGAAGTCCGTGTTTTCTTTTTCTACTGGGAGATTTATAAACATTTATACCATCTATCCCATCCCCCCCATCCCCCCTTCTAGATAATCAGAACTACGGATCAATATACTAAGGTTTGGATAGAGATAACATTCTAGAGAGATAACGTGCCAACCAGCCAGATACTAAGGGGTTAAATTACTAAAATGGGAGTTATATTTAAAATGGTATGTTGGTATGGCCAATCAGAAACTACTTAGTTATTTAGATTCTGATTGGTTGCCCATAGCAACAGTCTATTTTCAAACAGAACCTGTAACATGGCAGTTAGGAGCTGATTTGCTGGAACTTTGGGCGGGATGTAATAAGGGAAATATGCAGGAAAACCCCTGTTATCAGGGGTTTCGCTACCCGGCCACCGCATCTTCGCCGGCCAGGGTATCGCCACCCAACAGTGGGTGTCTTATCCCCGCCCGCCACCTGCCGCAGACGCCGACCCTACTCTGAGTCCCGTCCTCCTTCAAACTCCTCCTCCCCCTAGCAGCATGTCACAGCCGGAGGTTCTTCCGGCTGCAGGGGGAAGGAGGAGGTGGCCAGGACACCATGACCTGCTTCGTTGCCCAGAGATGTGACGCATCCATCACCGTATTGCGATGCTAGTTGCATATGTTAGTACATATGCGATAGTATTTTAATACATCCCACACTTTATCTCTGCCCACTTTTTCTCTTTCCAAGGCTATTAAACAGAAGACTGAATATTTATTTTCAAAGAAGTTACAACTGTTATATATGTACTACAGTACAAGTGTTTAGATACAAATAAATCCACTGTTTTACTGTATATTCAATGCAAGTTGCTTAAAACTCTAATATTTTATATATATATATATATATATATATAAATCCAGCAGAGGGATGTCACTCGAATATAATGATGACAACAGGAGGCAAACGATTTGGTCAACGTTTCAGGGGGCTTCCCCTTTTATCAAGACCTGAACAAAGAATGCAAAACATACATATATATAGAGAAAAAAGACTTACAATTGTGCACCCGACACCCTGGCCACGTAGCCCGTCTGGGGTCCGGTGACGTCACTCATGCGCGTCCGCGCTGACCGCCGGTCACCCCCGGGGGCGTGGCTACACCACGATGCTAAAGCAACTCCATGGCAACCATGGATTGTACGTAACTCTGTAGCCGCCTACCCGCTGGAGATTGTCCATAGGGCTGTCAGTGCTTTGTGCTGGCGGCCGGACTCCATCAGGGGACCAAGTGTACAAAGGAGCTGAGTTGCATCTGTGAAGCAAACAAACAATGTGTAAATAAAACAGGAACATGTAACCTGTGGACGCAGGCATATATGATGCCAACTAATAAGCATGGTGTGCTGAGAAAGAATACTAGCATGCACCCAAGATAAGCACAAAACTGAAACTGAATACACACTATGCAATGCATTGATTCAATGGTAGGCAATCGAAACAGTATGGGGCGTCTCCATGTAACAGATACACACTGTGCAATCTGACTGTGAACCAATATAAGACAATCCATGAATGCAAAAAACGGGGCAGTAATCTACAATGAATGGAAAGGGATAGAGAAGGGAGAAAAGATCATCATAAAAATGCAGTGAATGAGAGCATCTCATTGAGTCCCTTAGGGTGCACTGTTTGCAAAGTGTGAATCCACAAGGCTTCCCTCTGCAATAAAGTGCGACCTCTATCACCCCCTCTTCTGTCTGGAGGCACCCAGTCAATCATTTTGAATCTAATATTGGACAGGCTGTGTTTAAATTCTTTGTAGTGTCTCGCTACAGGTTGATCTGCAGCCCTGCCTTCAATAGCTGCCCGAATGTGGGACCGATGAAGGGCGATTCTTTCCTTAATCTGACGGGTGGTCTTACCTATGTACAGTAAGCCACAAGGACATTTTATTTGGTAGACCACGAAGCGGCTTGTGCATGATAGAGGAAATCTGATTTTATACTGTTTCCCAGTATGGGGATGGTGGAACGTATCCCCAATCTCCATGGTACTACAAGTCGTGCAACCCGTGCACCTATAATTGCCGGGTTTACGTGTAAGGAAATGACTTGGTCTGTTGAGTCCCATATCCGTAACATCATTGTGCACGACAACGTTTTTAATATTTTTACTGCGGCGGTAAGATGGTAAAATACTGGTCTCTTTGAGGGAAGGTAATGAGGGATCTTGTGCCACAATGGGCCATATCGCTTTGGCTCTGCGCATCAATTTGGTACTTGAGGTAGTAAACTCCTGAGTCCATACTATGGAATCTTTGGGTGCTTGTATTTGTTTACCCAAAAGCGCTTCCTCTCTGGATATTGCTAGGGCTTTGGACTTGGCTTCCAACAGCGATTTGTAATTGTATCCTCTTTTCAGAAATTTTACCAGCATGCCCTCCATTTGCAAATTAGTGTCCTTTGGGTCACTACAGATCCGTCTTACCCGCAGGAATTGTGAATATGGTAGGGACCTCTTAAGGGACTCCGGATGGTGGCTGGACCCTTGTAACAGTGTATTCCTGTCAGTAAGCTTATAGAACATGGAACTGGAGAGATTTCCTCTGTGGTCTTGGGTGACTCTTACATCGAGGTAGTGTACTGTATCGTAACTGCACTCATGGGTCAATTTAATTGGACAATCCAACTTATTGATATTTTCAATAAGTGTTTCAAACGCCACTTGTGTCCCCTTCCATAGTAGAAAAATATCGTCTATATATCTCGTGTATCCCCCGATTTGGGAGGATATAGACGAATCGGTAAAGAAGAATTCATTCTCCACTTCGAACATATATATGTTCGCGAAGCTAGGAGCGACGCATGATCCCATCGCACACCCCGCGTTTTGAATATAGATCTCACCGTTGAAAAGAAAGTAGTTTCTAGTGAGTGTCAACTCTAAGAGTTGCATAAACACTGACATGTCTGGACCATTATAATTGATGTTATTCGAGAGAAAGCGTCTAATGGCTTGTATCCCTGCGACTTGTGGGATGCTTGTATACAAGCTGGACACGTCTATCGTACAAAGCAGGACCCTTTCTTGTGCACCGGACCACGATTGTAATTTGAGAAGGAATGCTGTGGTGTCCTTCAGAAATCTGGGATGCACCTGGATCAAGGGCTGCAGAAAGTGATCCAAAAATTTGGGAACATACAAGGACATCATTATACGCCCTTCTGATAAGGGCGGGGGAATTGTTGTGCAGGACTTGGGAACGTACATAGCAGAAATTAATCGACAGCTATCAGACAACACAGTCTACAGAAAGTTACCCAAAGACCCTACTGACACCTTTAAAAGGGAATTGGATGCGATTCTGGGAGAAGCAGTCAATAACCAGATGATGACTAGTACAGTTCGGGATGCTCTACAAAAGGAATATCCTAAAATCCCAGCACTATACACGATCCCTAAAATGCACAAGGACCCTGTGAGACCCCCTGGAAGGCCGATCATAGCGGCCAGAGATTCCTTATATTATGACATTTCAAAATATTTGGATCACTTTCTGCAGCCCTTGATCCAGGTGCATCCCAGATTTCTGAAGGACACCACAGCATTCCTTCTCAAATTACAATCGTGGTCCGGTGCACAAGAAAGGGTCCTGCTTTGTACGATAGACGTGTCCAGCTTGTATACAAGCATCCCACAAGTCGCAGGGATACAAGCCATTAGACGCTTTCTCTCGAATAACATCAATTATAATGGTCCAGACATGTCAGTGTTTATGCAACTCTTAGAGTTGACACTCACTAGAAACTACTTTCTTTTCAACGGTGAGATCTATATTCAAAACGCGGGGTGTGCGATGGGATCATGCGTTGCTCCTAGCTTCGCGAACATATATATGTTCGAAGTGGAGAATGAATTCTTCTTTACCGATTCGTCTATATCCTCCCAAATCGGGGGATACACGAGATATATAGACGATATTTTTCTACTATGGAAGGGGACACAAGTGGCGTTTGAAACATTTATTGAAAATATCAATAAGTTGGATTGTCCAATTAAATTGACCCATGAGTGCAGTTACGATACAGTACACTACCTCGATGTAAGAGTCACCCAAGACCACAGAGGAAATCTCTCCAGTTCCATGTTCTATAAGCTTACTGACAGGAATACACTGTTACAAGGGTCCAGCCACCATCCGGAGTCCCTTAAGAGGTCCCTACCATATTCACAATTCCTGCGGGTAAGACGGATCTGTAGTGACCCAAAGGACACTAATTTGCAAATGGAGGGCATGCTGGTAAAATTTCTGAAAAGAGGATACAATTACAAATCGCTGTTGGAAGCCAAGTCCAAAGCCCTAGCAATATCCAGAGAGGAAGCGCTTTTGGGTAAACAAATACAAGCACCCAAAGATTCCATAGTATGGACTCAGGAGTTTACTACCTCAAGTACCAAATTGATGCGCAGAGCCAAAGCGATATGGCCCATTGTGGCACAAGATCCCTCATTACCTTCCCTCAAAGAGACCAGTATTTTACCATCTTACCGCCGCAGTAAAAATATTAAAAACGTCGTCGTGCACAATGATGTTACGGATATGGGACTCAACAGACCAAGTCATTTCCTTACACGTAAACCCGGCAATTATAGGTGCACGGGTTGCACGACTTGTAGTACCATGGAGATTGGGGATACGTTCCACCATCCCCATACTGGGAAACAGTATAAAATCAGATTTCCTCTATCATGCACAAGCCGCTTCGTGGTCTACCAAATAAAATGTCCTTGTGGCTTACTGTACATAGGTAAGACCACCCGTCAGATTAAGGAAAGAATCGCCCTTCATCGGTCCCACATTCGGGCAGCTATTGAAGGCAGGGCTGCAGATCAACCTGTAGCGAGACACTACAAAGAATTTAAACACAGCCTGTCCAATATTAGATTCAAAATGATTGACTGGGTGCCTCCAGACAGAAGAGGGGGTGATAGAGGTCGCACTTTATTGCAGAGGGAAGCCTTGTGGATTCACACTTTGCAAACAGTGCACCCTAAGGGACTCAATGAGATGCTCTCATTCACTGCATTTTTATGATGATCTTTTCTCCCTTCTCTATCCCTTTCCATTCATTGTAGATTACTGCCCCGTTTTTTGCATTCATGGATTGTCTTATATTGGTTCACAGTCAGATTGCACAGTGTGTATCTGTTACATGGAGACGCCCCATACTGTTTCGATTGCCTACCATTGAATCAATGCATTGCATAGTGTGTATTCAGTTTCAGTTTTGTGCTTATCTTGGGTGCATGCTAGTATTCTTTCTCAGCACACCATGCTTATTAGTTGGCATCATATATGCCTGCGTCCACAGGTTACATGTTCCTGTTTTATTTACACATTGTTTGTTTGCTTCACAGATGCAACTCAGCTCCTTTGTACACTTGGTCCCCTGATGGAGTCCGGCCGCCAGCACAAAGCACTGACAGCCCTATGGACAATCTCCAGCGGGTAGGCGGCTACAGAGTTACGTACAATCCATGGTTGCCATGGAGTTGCTTTAGCATCGTGGTGTAGCCACGCCCCCGGGGGTGACCGGCGGTCAGCGCGGACGCGCATCAGTGACGTCACCGGACCCCAGACGGGCTACGTGGCCAGGATGTCGGGTGCACAATTGTAAGTCTTTTTTCTCTATATATATGTATGTTTTGCATTCTTTGTTCAGGTCTTGATAAAAGGGGAAGCCCCCTGAAACGTTGACCAAATCGTTTGCCTCCTGTTGTCATCATTATATTCGAGTGACATCCCTCTGCTGGATTTATATGTATTTTCTTTGGATGTGCACCGAAGCAAGTTGTGTCTTATAATAGAGTGCCGGACACCTTTGGACAGAGATATATATATATATATATATATATATATATATATATATATTAATAATTGTATTTAATATTTTATATAACACAAATATGTAGGAAACATAAAGCAATAAAAATGGATTTTCACCAGTGGAAGGCCAGCATCTCAGAGAAGGCAGATGTTAATGCATGAATGGCTGATTAAGCTTAATGGCTCATAGTGCCATTCGGTAAAGTTCAAAGAGGCAATTAAGGACCTTACCAGATGATATGCTCTAACAGTGTCTATGTACGAGTGTGTTTGTAGATCAATCCCCATGTATACTGTATGTGCTAATGATCTTGTGTTAACATCAGTAAGTGCTGGTTTCTGTCAGTTAGTCAACCACGATATAATTTGATGGTCAGAAGCTTCTCGGGGCATTGCGCTTGTCCCTTCTTATAAGCAGTTGCACTGTAACTGTTCAATGATACGTCAATCTAGGCTGCACGGAAAATGTCAAGAAATGTGCTATTATGCTAGCTCCAGGATAATATTATATTCAGTGAAATTACAAATAAGTGCATGAACCTATTTTGTGGTTTAAGACACCTTTGTAGAAACAAATATTACCAGAATGCAGTCATCATGCCGACATTCATAATGTAGACATTCGGTACAGCTATTACACAGGTTTGGCGAATTAGAGAGGGCATGGTCCGGGCCCTATGAT
This sequence comes from Crinia signifera, assembly GCF_055691185.1. Taxonomy (NCBI): domain Eukaryota; kingdom Metazoa; phylum Chordata; class Amphibia; order Anura; family Myobatrachidae; genus Crinia; species Crinia signifera. Next base: position 89,568,188 of record NC_139217.1, on the reverse strand, counting down.
AAATATATTTAGTAAATCCTGCTAGTGCATGCATGATAATGTATCAGATTATTAACAGCAACACACAGTAGGAAATATGCAAAACAGAGGGGGGTTGCAGGTGCACTATGCAATCATTACTGCTAACATGTATTCCTTTTATAATTAATTTCTGAGGATGTTAGCATACATTTGATCTACCTGCTCACCACGTTAAGGTCTCCTCATTAGAGCAGGTCCCTAGCACTATGGGGTTCATGCCTGGGGCACAGGGCACCCCCAAGCCAGTCCAGCAAAACCACCCCAGGGCATCACATAAATAAAATATAGCTGTGAAGTGTAATAGAGTGTATAGTGTCATAGAATGTAGGGTATGTGTAAGCAACTAATAGTGATAAAGGGTGTGTCAAAAACAAAAACAAAAAATTGTGAAAAAATACATATAAATAAGACATACATAGAAAAATGATATGTTTATGTGAGTCTATGTGTAAAGTAGCGATGCCCTGGAGTGGTCCAGCCAGACAAGCCCAGGGGGGCCCAGCACCCAGACAATTACCCCAAGAAAACTGACATTTGTAAATTATTAGGACTTACTTGGAATTATGCCTTCATCACAGTTGTGCAGTCATTGCTAGTCCCTGCTTAAAAACATTTGAGGGTGGTGGGGGAGGGGTGCTAATCTAGGCAGAAGCAATCTCAGGCTTCAGGTGTGTACGGATACACAATATAGACTATGGACAAAGGGGGGGGCCCTAGACTGCACACCCTGTAATGAGAGGTGCTACCTTGCTGAGATTTTTAGCTATATGCAAAACAGAGGGGGGTTGCAGGTGCACTATGCTAGTGCTAGGGACCTGCTCTAATGAGGAGACCTTAACGTGGTGAGCAGGTAGATATATTTGGCCAAATGTATGCTAACATCCTCAGAAATTAATTATAAAAGGAATACATGTTAGCAGTAATGATTGCATAGTGCACCTGCAACCCCCCTCTGTTTTGCATATAGCTAAAAATCTCAGCAAGGTAGCACCTCTCATTACAGGGTGTGCAGTCTAGGGCCCCCCCCTTTGTCCATAGTCTATATTGTGTATCCGTACACACCTGAAGCCTGAGATTGCTTCTGCCTAGATTAGCACCCCTCCCCCACCACCCTCAAATGTTTTTAAGCAGGGACTAGCAATGACTGCACAACTGTGATGAAGGCATAATTCCAAGTAAGTCCTAATAATTCACAAATGTCAGTTTTCTTGGGGTAATTGTCTGGGTGCTGGGCCCCCCTGGGCTTGTCTGGCTGGACCACTCCAGGGCATCGCTACTTTACACATAGACTCACATAAACATATCATTTTTCTATGTATGTCTTATTTATATGTATTTTTTCACAATTTTTTGTTTTTGTTTTTGACACACCCTTTATCACTATTAGTTGCTTACACATACCCTACATTCTATGACACTATACACTCTATTACACTTCACAGCTATATTTTATTTATGTGATGCCCTGGGGTGGTTTTGCTGGACTGGCTTGGGGGTGCCCTGTGCCCCAGGCATGAACCCCATAGTGCTAGGGAGCTGCTCTAATGAGGAGACCTTAACGTGGTGAGCAGGTAGATATATTTGGCCAAATGTACTGTATGCTAACATCCTCAGAAATTAATTATAAAAGGAATACATGTTAGCAGTAATGATTCCATAGTGCACCTGCAACCCCCCTCTGTTTTGCATATAGCTAAAAATCTCAGCAAGGTAGCACCTCTCATTACAGGGTGTGCAGTCTAGGGCCCCCCCCCCTTTGTCCACAGTAGGAAATACCCTATAACCGTGCAGTATAATGTAATATGGCCCTTATTCTGGTTCACTCGCAAAGGCAAATTCCATGTGCACTGCAGGGGGGGGGCAGTTATAACATCTGCAGAGAGAGTTACATTTGGGTAAATTATTTTGTTTCTGTGCAGGGAAAATACTGACTGCTTTATTTTTTACACTGCAATACAGATATCAGTTTAAAGTAAAACCCCACCCAAATCTAACTCTCTCTGCACAAATTACATCTGCCCACCTGCAGTGCACATGGTTTTGTCCATTTGAGAAAGAACTAGAGCACCTTCCTCAGTGTCAGTCGGCAATTATGAGAAACAGATCAGCATCCAATCACATACTTGTCAATTTGTTTACATAATCCCTTGCACCAAGTTGGCTGAATAGGGAACTACCCTGCAGACTGGCGGAGGGTACAAGGACTAATGACGCAAATCAGTGCTAATTGCATCATTTTAGCCAACCCTCTATACAGATTTGGCCCAATCATGGCATATACTACACACAAGGGTAGTGCCCAATTATGTGGTTAGCCTGGTACCGCCCCTTCCGCCTCTTACCTGCTTCGCCTCTCTCCTGGAAAGGAAAGCATTGACATATGAAAGTATCTTGTGAATCATTTAGATAAGGGTTAGCCTAAATTACTAAACTAGGCCGTTCTTTCCAAATTGTTGGCTGTGGGGTACATTGAACCAATTTGAAACTGAGAGGAAGTGAGTGCAAGATTTATCAGAAGTGAAATCTACTTTTGCAGTTAAGGAAAATTATGTGCCATTTTTCCCTCGGAGGGGGAGAATTATCTAAGCTTGCAATTAGAAAAAAGTGGAGAGAGATAAAGTACTGTACCACACAATCAGGTCCTGTAATTTTTTAAACACAGCATGTAAACATGAGAAGCTGGTTGGTATTTTATCACTCTCTACTTTATCTTTAGCAATGTTTTCATATTCTTCCCCCAATGTGATTTGTTGAAGATGCTACTACAGACTTAGAAGCCTTGTGGAATGGTGTGGTGACAGCAACGCTTCATATTTGGATGGGCCACAGTGCAGGGCTGTTTGGGGTCAAGGCAGAGGGGGGAGCGGAGGCTAGGTGGAGGGAAAGGACTACTTTGTGGCTCTCTCTACCTGCTGCCTCATGCCCTGACCATCCCTGTCATGCTCACTTCTTGCCTTCAAGTCTCCTTAGCTGCACCTCATGTCACCTGTCTGTCTCTTCCTCCATCTAGATTGTAAGCTCCATAGAGCAGGGCCCTCTTCACTCCTGTTCTCACAGCACTCTTCTTGCATTTCAATTACAGCTCTCTTATATACAATCTAAACCTCTATTCTCAATCACTTCCCACTACTGTATCTCAGCTGTATTGTGTACTAAGAATCATGCTGCTAATTGTTAATTGTGCTGTGTTTTACAGTAGTTCTTCTGTTGCTGTTATCCTTAGTTCTGTATACCCTATACTGTTCTAATGTCTGCTATATGTATGGCGCTACGTACCATTTGTGGTGCCTTATAAATAAAATATCATAATCATTATATTTGGGCAGTACAGATGGATGGTGTAATAGTTAGAAATACTGCCTCACAGCGCTGACGTCATGGGTTCGATTCCCAACATGGCCCTAACTGTGCAGAGTTTGTATATTCTCTCCGTACTTGCATGGGTTTTCTCCGGGTACTCTGGTTTCCTCCCACGATCCAAAAATATACTGGTAGGCTAATTGGCTCCTAACAAATGAACCCTAGAATGTCTGTGTGTGTGTGTGTGTGTGTGTGTGTGTGTGTGTGTGTGTGTGTGTGTGTGTGTGTGTGTGTGTGTGTGTGTGTGTGTGTGTGTGTGTGGATTGTAAGCTCCACTGGGGCAGGGACTGATGAGAATGTTCAACTATTCTCTGTAAAGCGCTGCGGAATATGTGTACACTAAGGGGGAAATTTACTAAAGGTAATTTGTAAAAAATTGGTGTATTTGTATTTAGAAATACACTTATTTTTGACATTTACTATCCTGAAAATATGGCAATTCGTATTCGTATTGATAGCACATCAATACGAATACGAATTGCCGTATTTTCGGGATAGTAAATGTCAAAAGTAAGTGTATTTCTAAATACAAATACACCTATTTTTTTACAAATTTCCTTTAGTAAATTCCCCCCTATATATGAAACTGTTAATAAATAAATAAATTATATTTCATTACAATGTCAATGAGTGGAATATTGAGTAGTCGCTGAAATGCCTAACAGCTGATAATTGTTTCATTGTTAAATAATAAACTTTGTTCGGTTAGTTTTATATTGTTTAAAGTTACCTTAAAGAAAAAAAATCCGCTTCTATGGTTTTCATTACCACCTTTATACCTTTATGCTGATGATACCCTAATCTATCTCTCCTCCCCCGACTTATCCCCATCACTCCTGTCCAAGGTCTCCGAATGCCTCACGGCCATCTCAGCCTGGATGACCCAACGCTTCCTGAAACTAAACATGGCTAAAACTGAACTTCTAATCTTCCATCCCCCGAACATCCCCTCTTCTCCCACTATCTCCATCAGCATTGGTGAAACCGAATCATCACTAGGTCACGCCCCCCCCACGGCTTACCCCCCCTTAGACTCTCCTGGGGATTTGTGGTGTCGGACAACACCAGTAACATTGTGCAGGCATTACACATGGGCAATTTCCTGCACATGCCATGTTTTGCCCACATAATACATTTGGTGGTGCAGCATTTCATCAGAAGTGACAGGAGCGTGCAGGAGATGCTTGCGGTGGCCCGAAAAATTTGTGGGCACTTTCAGCATTCTGCCACTGCCTGCCGAAGGCTGGAGCGGCAGCAAAAACTCCTCAACTTGTCCTACCATCAGCTTAAACAAGAGGTGGTGATGCGCTGGATCTCCACCCTCTATATGCTGCAGAGGATGGAGGAGCAGCAAAAGGCCATTCAAGCCTACAAGGCCAAATACGACATAGGCAGAGGAGTGGGGCTGCACCTGACTCAAGCGCAGTGGAGGCTGATTTCCGTGTTGTGCAAGATCCACCAGCCATTTGAACTTGCCACGCGTGAAGTCAGTTCCGACACTGCCAGCTTGAGTCAGGTGATTCCCCTGATCAGGCTGTTGCAGAAGACAACGCGAGGGCCGCATAGGCTGGAGGGAATATAAGAGCCTGTGAATTTGTTGTCCACAAGCAATGTACAGCAGAAGCATCTGTGTAAAGCCCTATGGAAATATTAGTGGAGTGGCAGTTAGTTCTGCCAATCAGGTAGCAGGGGGGCGGCAGCCAGAGAGGGTTATATCAGTGATCAGAGACAGGAAATGAGCCTCTTTGAAGCTGGATCAGTCTGGAAGCACAACAGCTAAATCTTGAAGCACAGCTAAATCTTGAAGCAGGATAAGTAACTTTTGAATTGCTCACATTCTCTCTCATTCCTCCTCATTCCTCCCTATACAGCTTGCTTTTTCTGTCTGTGTACCTTATCTGCTCCCTCTTGCACAGAATACCCTGTCCAGTATCACAGCCACATGTAGACAGTGTCAGGGCTGGGGATTTCCATGCTGGCAGTGGTGATACTACAGCACCACTTGCTGGTGCCCTGGTTACTAGGTTTGATTTCACTTGTGGCATTTAATATGGGGGTGTCGTTGAGGCACAAGGCCTTCTGTCTGTGGGCTCCCTGCCTCACTTGGGATGGTGCAGCCATGCCTGTTACAGTTGGCCACCATTTCTGCCCTCTCTGTTAGCTAAAACAGTGGTGAGAGCTGCTCAATGAAACTAGTAATGCCCCCAAGGTGCTGCAAGGGAGGGGGATTTAACCCCCAGCACACCAAAGGGCATTAGTAATAAGATATGAAAAACCAACATAATAGAGGGTCATTCAGAGATCTTAGTTACATATATATTGCAGAAGATATGATAAGCTTCCAGGCCTCGTCACGGCTTCTCTGATGCCGGAAGTCCTACACCGGATATAATTGTCTTACTGTAAGGCTACATGATAACAGCACTTAATATATCTGAGTTGAGAGCCAGCCTATCAGGAGTTACCCCTAAATCCTCCTTGTGGCACTACAGGAACCAGCATGCCCTCCAGGGCTCACTCCATGTGGCCTCCCTGCCTACTGGCATAGCCGGGTCCCAGTCTGAGCAGCCTTGCTTACAGGGTCTTATGCCTCTTAATTTTACCAGTAATGTTTTTGTTGCTGGTGGGTCACCAGTTTGCAGAATACATGGTTGTTTACCTCACCTCTGACCGCTGGGCACCTAGTTGTTTATACTGGCTTACAGTAGTTTGGTTTCCAGGCTTTTCCATTGCAGCAGGCTGCATATCAGAAATACGCCCCTGTACGTACCTGTGTGGGCTGGTACATCCCCGCTGCAGTCCCTCGTTTGGTAGTCTGGCGCATTCTCAAGCTTTTCTGGGCTAGTTTCCCTTCAGCTAGGGTCTCTACACATTCCCCTAGTTTCCCAATGTGCCCCCCCGCCCTGAGGGCCGTGGGTCAGTCGAGGTGACATCCCACCATGTTCTTTCCCAGGGTCTTTAGCGCTGTGATGTCTCATGCCTGTGTTTTTCTTTCGAGGTCACAGTTGGTGCAGATCGTATTTCCTCTGCGGCTAATCCATCACCACTGGACTTGGTGCCGTGTCGGAGGCTGCAGTTACCCGGGTGATGTCAGCAGTCAAACAAGGGGCGGAGTCCGCAGATGCTCCACAGAGTCCACACCACGGCAGCTGCGAGCACTCCCCAAAGCGGCCATGTCAAACAGGGGGATATCCCCGGCGGCTGAGGGTACCGGCCTCGCAGAGCGTGGATCCGGCATGCCGGCTCCTTTACCTTCAGCCGAATCAGAAATCCCGGCTACGTCTGCTGACGAGCACGGAGGCTCCTCCATCGATGGTGAGAACACTGAATTTTCTGTGTGTGCAGCATCCCCTTTACACTCTTCCGCTAGCAGCGGGGAATTTGGGTCCCCCTAGCGCCCGCACGAATTTGCGAGGTTGGTGGCGCGCGCTGTAGCTCAGCAGGTTGGGGGTCCAAGTGCACCCAGAGTGGGAAGGCCCCATCAGGTTAAGGTAGGTCAAAATACATAATTAGAGGGGGGACAGTTTTTTGTAGACCTTTTCACACTAACCACATATGCGGGAAAAGACTTTGCAAGGCCAGACGGTCCTCAGCCAAGGGTGAGTTCACTTGCCAGGGTTTTAGCAATTGGCTTAAAGGGGGTTGCCTTTTACTAGCCTCGTGTTACCTCAGCACCAGGCCCGATAAAGTCGTGAACATACTACGTTACTTGTTCCCGGTTAACGTCACGTTCATAATGACAAGGACAGCGCATGGCGTGATGACTATGTAAAGTGTTGTCATACTCACGAGGGGTCCAAACCCATCTTAAAGGGTGCAAACACGTTGACATTCAGCTGAGATCATAGGTAGGGGCCTGCCTTCGGTGTAGCCTCTAGGCAAGAAGCCCTTTACAAGGGGGAAACACGGGGTGAGATCCGGCAGCAAAGAGAAGCGCTTTGCCTTTCATGACGGCAAGTGTGACCAAGGGGCAAAATGTAGTTTATGTGGGGCAGGTCACCCCAAAATTTTTTATGGACCTGCCGCAAGCAATGCAGATCAGGGCGGGGTCGGCACTGGCAGCCCGAGGTGACGAGACAAAAGGTGCTGGCGGGAATCTAATGGGGCAGAATGGCGGGGCCTTTCCCAGTCTGACCCGCTGATTGGGATTTGTTTCTCCCCTCTGGGGGTGGTCCCTAAGAAAACCCCGGGCAAATATAGACTGATTCAGCACCTTTCTTAACCCCACGGGGCATCCATCAATGACGCCATCCCCGAGCAACATTGTAGCGTCCACTACCAATTTGTTCGATGAGGTTCTAGGCATGGTCCGGGGCTTTGGCAGTGGGGCCCTAGTGGCTAAATCGGACATAGAGTCGGCTTTCAGACTCCTCCCCCTACACCCAGAGTCCTTCAGGTTCATGGGTTTCCATTGAGACGGGGGTATATTTATTGACAAGTGTTTGCCCATGGGATGCGCGGTATCCTGCTCCTACTTTGAGAAATTCAGTTCCTTTCTGCACTGGTACATTCATGACGTCACAGGCTGTAGTGGCGTGGCGCATTATTTGGATGATTTTCTCTTTGTGGGGCCAGGCGGGCAGGGCACGTGTGCAAACATCCTGGCATCCGCCATCAATGGCGTCTTTAGGGGTCCCCATTGCCGCAGATAAGACGGAGGGCCCTGCCACGGTTCTGTCTTATCTGGGCATTGAGATAGACACTGCAGCAGGTTGCTGCCGGCTCCCTGAGGACAAGGTTTGCAAGCTGCAGGCTCTCATTACTGAATGCAGGGAAAAGAAGAGAGTCAGGTTGCAGCTCATACAATCTTTACTGGGCTCTTTCAATTTCGCATGTCGCATTATCCCGATGGGTAGGGTGTTTTGCCATAAGCTAGAAAGGTCCACGGCGGGTGTTAGCCACCCTCATCACACCGTCAGACTATGTGGGGAGATGCGGGACGACCTTTTAGTTTGGTCAGTTTTTTTCGAGCAGTTCAATAGGGAGCTCATCTGGCCTTCTGACCCCGCCTCCAACGTTGAACTGCAGCTGTTCACTGACGCGGCGGGATCCACGGGTTTCGGGGCGTACTTCCATGGGGAGTGGTGCGCCTCGAAGTGGCCTCAGTCGTGGGTTGATCGTGGTTTCACGGTCAACCTGCTGCTTCTTGAGCTTTTCCCGATTTATAGTTTCTGCAGAGCTGAAAAAGGTGCTCCCAGCTAGCTAACCAGAACATAGTGTTCTGGTGTGATAACCTTGGGGTGGTGCATGCCATTAATAATCAGAGGGCGGCTTCCCCAAGGCTTTGCGTCTGCTACGGCACTTAGTTCTGCTCTGCTTACGGCATAACATACAGTTCAGGGCCAGGCATGTCCCGGGGGTGGATAACAACATAGCGGATGCCCTTTCGAGGTTTAAGTTTGCGAGGTTTCGCGAGTTGGCCCCCGAGGCTTCGCCACTTGGGCTTAATTGTCCCCCCTTTTGTGTGGCAGGTCATAGAGCCGGCCTGACAGACCTGGCTCTTCTGTCCTTGGCCCCTTCCACTCGTAGAACTTATGGGGCCGCATGGCAGGACTGGGTGGAGTTTCAGGGCTCCCCCGAGGCTAGCGGTGAGTCGGTCGAGGACCGGGTACTCGCCTTTGTTTGGGGTCACCATAGGCGGGGCAGGTCAAAGTCGGCTATGGCGGCGGCGTTGGCAGGCATCGCTTTCTATTCGCGCTTACACGGCGATCCCGACCCCACGAGGTCTTTTGTATTGTCCAAAGCCATGAAGGGTTGGACACGGGTGCGTCCAGTTCCCCCGGATTCACGCAAACCCATAGACATGAGTATGCTGGGGGACCTGGGGGGTTGTTTGGCTAAGGTTGCTGAGAGTGAATACGGAGTTGCACTGTTTAAGGTTGCATTTACATTTGCGTTTCATGGCGCTTTTCGCATCAGCGATCTGGTGGCAGCCAGCAAACTCTCCCGCACTGGCATCCTAGGGGAGGATGTAGTATTCCGTGAAGGACAAGTGCTATGCGAGATTAAGCAGTCCAAAACGGATCAGATGGGCAGGGGCGACTGGGTTACCCTTACTGCACAGGCTGAAGCGGCCGTGTGTCCGGTTTCCTTAGCTAAGGAATATAGCTCCCGCAGACCAGAGGCCGCCTTGCAGTTTTTGGCGCACGTTGATGGGCTACCGCTGACCCGATTCCAGTTTGCGGCTGTGTTTCGGCAATGTTTGGTAGAATTGGGTCTGCGGGAGCAGGATTTCGGAACGCATTAGTTTCGAATTGGGGCTGCTACTTGCGCAGCAGCGGCAGGAGGATCACCTTCTGCCATTCAGGCAGTTGGCAGGTGGAAATCCTCCGCTTATAAGAGTTATGTAAGAATAGATAAGTTAGATAAGTTGTAGTTCAAGCGCCTGTTGCGCCGGCTCAAAAACGATTGTTTACAATCGGTTCTGGAATGACTAGCGTTCCGGAATCGACGGTGTGAAGGGAATTTTTTACTTTTTCCTTCATTGTGGACTAATTCAATTGGCTGTCCCCTAAAGTTCACAGAAGGTTTTTTAAGTTTTTCACCTTCACTTGGGCCGTATCTTATGCATTTTGTTGTGTTAAAGTATATCATGATGTTAACCACTAGGTTTTCTCTTTTTGCAGCCCCTCCCCCTTCCGATATGGCTCTGGGTAGGGTCTGGTTCGTAGGGCACTCTTTTATTTTTTGGGCTGCTAGGCACCCACTAGCCTCCAGTGCTCCTGTTCTGGAGAAGGCACTCGCTGTTAGCTGGTTTGGAGACATGGGTCTCCTTTGGGATAGTCTATGGGAGCTGTTATCCGCCAAAGCCCGTAAGTGGGGCCGCCCCGATGTTCTGGTGATTCATTTAGGTGGCAATGACCTGGTCAAGAGGACGGGCATCGAGCTCACCATTAAGATTAAGACAGACTTTGTGCGTCTGGTGGACCTCTGGCCCGGTGTGTGGATTGTGTGGTCCGATATAATTCCCCGCATTAACTGGCGGGGTTGCCGGAATGTGTCAGCAATCGAGAGGGCCATGAGGAAGTTAAACCATGCGGTGTCTAGGCATGTTGTGGCTCGGGGCGGCAAGGCGGTTAGACATCCTACTATTGTTAAGGACTCTGTGGGTTTGTACAGGCCAGATGGCGTACATCTTCCTGACTTAGGCATGGCAGGTTTTTGGAGGATATTTTCTCTAGTTTAGGTTAGTTTAGCGTAGGTTGTTATTTGTTTGGTATGGCGGGGCCTGGTTACGCGTGGTGACCCTGCGGGGTCTTTGTAACACAGGCTGTGGCGAGAAGGCGCTCTCGACCAGCAAGCAGGTGGGGTGTCAGGTGGTCTCTGTGCGGTATTGCCCCCCCTTTGCCAAGAAGGTGGGCGAGTCCCCAGTTCCGGCTGGGGGCGTTGGCCTTCATGGAAGGTCCACGTCATGCAATAGAAGGGGGCGGTATGTCCGTCACAGCGCAGGCTGTACCCACAAGAAGGGGTGTGGCCATTGGCGGGCGCTGAGGTCGCTACCATGGCAACACCCGCGTTTATGGTGCTGGTCTCAAGCGCTTTCTTTGCCATCCCTTATACAAATAGGGGTCATACCACTTAAATAAACAACTATGACCTTTTTAACCTTACGCAGTTGGTGTCAGTGTCGTTATTTTTAGATAAGGTGTTTGTGTCATTTATTTCTAGGCATAAGAGTTAAGTAATGGTACGAGTTAACAACAACATAATTCAATAGGCGCCTTAGACAACGCGAGGGCCGCATAGGCTGGAGGGAATATAAGAGCCTGTGAATTTGTTGTCCACAAGCAATGTACAGCAGAAGCATCTGTGTAAAGCCCTATGGAAATATTAGTGGAGTGGCAGTTAGTTCTGCCAATCAGGTAGCAGGGGGGCGGCAGCCAGAGAGGGTTATATCAGTGATCAGAGACAGGAAATGAGCCTCTTTGAAGCTGGATCCCCACCCTCCCTACCCTTCTTTCTGTGCTACCTGGCATCAAGCCATTTCCACCAAATTTGGTTCTCTATTTCCATAGCTTTAGTTAACAATCGGCGAGAAGGCGCTCTCGACCAGCAAGCAGGTGGGGTGTCAGGTGGTCTCTGTGCGGTATTGCCCCCCCTTTGCCAAGAAGGCGGGCGAGTCCCCAGTTCCGGCTGGGGGCGTTGGCCTTCATGGAAGGTCCACGTCATGCAATAGAAGGGGGCGGTATGTCCGTCACAGCGCAGGCTGTACCCACAAGAAGGGGTGTGGCCATTGGCGGGCGCTGAGGTCGCTACCATGGCAACACCCGCGTTTATGGTGCTGGTCTCAAGCGCTTTCTTTGCCATCCCTTATACAAATAGGGGTCATACCACTTAAATAAACAACTATGACCTTTTTAACCTTACGCAGTTGGTGTCAGTGTCGTTATTTTTAGATAAGGTGTTTGTGTCATTTATTTCTAGGCATAAGAGTTAAGTAATGGTACGAGTTAACAACAACATAATTCAATAGGCGCCTTAGCAGCAGGAGAAAGTGACAAAGGAAGCACCCGTCAACTCTTCAAGACACTTCTGTCTGCATTCCCTTTTTAAAAGAAATATTCAGGTAATACAGTTGTTACATAAGAGATTTTTGCTCATTATGGGGTACAATTATTGTCAATGATATTTATATCCCTTTTTAAAAGTCTATGTGTAAATGGTAAATTTTCCAGTCTATTACCCCAAATCCAACTAGCAAACTGACAGAGTGAATCAATGTTTATTAACATGTATACTTCAACACATTAGGACAGGGGTAGCCAACTCCAGTCCTCGAGAGCTACAACAGTTAACGTTTTCCAGGTCTCAAGTGAAGTAATTAGCTCCACCTGTGGATCTTCTATAATGTGTCAGTCAGTAACGACAGCACCTGTGTACCTGTGAGGTGAGCTGAAAAATGTGAACTGTTGGTAGCTCTCGAGGACTGGAGTTGGTTTACCCTGCATTAGGATAATTAATGAGATCTGCTAAGAATCAGCCATTAATCTTCCATTAACCCCTTCCCCCCTTCCCCCTACAAAAAGACTATACTATGTCAAGCAGATAATAGACTTCCATGTCTCCAGAACTGGTCATCAGTTTTTGGTGGGCTATAATGAACTAGTAGACTCGAATGAACTCTCCATTTCTTCTTAAAACATTTGTAAAGAACATCCCATCAAGTCATTTGTGGAGAAAGGGAGGATACTGTCAGGTACCCGCAATCCAGCCATATACAAATATTTCTTACACAAATGTGTGGTGGGCACAGCAGAGGGCTGCAAACTATGGAACTTCTAGTAGTAATTCCCTGATGAGGACCTATAATTTGCTATACTCCTCTTCTGCCTCTTCTATTATGCTTCTTTTTTTTACTCAATGCTATCAATTCACAGTTCCAGGGAGATAATAGAATGAACAAGTGACTACTGCATCCCTGATTAGCAGGGTGAATGTAACCTGTACTAGACAGAAAGCAGTGTAAAGGCCCCCATACACTATGCGATTTTGGGACGATTTCATCCGATTTCGGCACTTTGTGCCGATAATCGGATGAAATCGGCCCAAAATCGTAGGTATGTGACATTTGATCCGATCCGATGCGCGGTCCCGTGCGCATCGGACCGGATCAGGGAGGTCGGACGGTCTGTACATACGATCACGTCCGACCTCCCTGTATGCATATGCCTGCCACCTGACAGGCATATGCATACAGACACCGGGGGAGTAGTGGGGGCGGCCAGCGGCAGCGGTGGTGGGGGCGGCCAGCGGCAGCAGTGGTGGGGACGGGCGGCGTGTGTGGTGAGCGCAGTGTACTTACACATAGCAGCAGCGGCGGGGACGGGACGCGCAGTGGCGGCTATTGTATTTTTAAAATACTTGTCAAATGACCGGCCGCTCTCTGATTGGCTGGAGAGCTCTCAGCCAATCAGAGAGCGGCCGGTCATTTGACAAGTATTTTAAAAATACAATAGCCGCCACTGTGCGTCCCGTCCCCGCCGCTGCTGCTATGTGTAAGTACACTAAGCTCACCGCAAACGCCGCCCGTCCCCGCCGCCGCTGCCCGCCCCCACTACCGCCGCTGGCCGCCCCCACCACCGCTGCCCGTCCCCACTACTGCCGCTGCCCGCCCCCACTACTGCTCACCGCCCTGCAGCTCCCCGGGGTTTTTTTTACATGGGATAAATCGCATGCGATTTATCCCATGTAAAAATGGCACATCAAGTGCCAAATTGTATGTGAGCCTCCCGGGGAGCTGCCGGGCGGCTCGCAGGTAAATTGGGTCCGACTTGTCCCTAGGACAAGTCGGCCTAATGTATGGGGGCCTTAAGGCCTCCCCACACAATGGGGCAGAAGCTTTAACAAGAGATAAATCCAAGGGTGATAAGGAGAGAAAAAAACGTCCAGCCAATCACCTGCTAACTGCCATGTCACAGGCTGTGTTTGAAAAAGTCAGTAAGGAGCTGATTGGCTGGACGTTTATCTCTCCTTATCACTCTTGCATTTATCTCTTGTTAAGGCTTAATACATTTGCCCCATAGCGGATAGCAATTGAATGCCTCAGTTTGGATTTGTTAAAATGCACAACTGGAGTTTAATTTACTGTATCAATCTCAACTGGAAAAGAGGATCTTAAATACATAGGTACCATGTGCAGCAGGGACACTTCATTCATCTGTGGAAATTGTCAGCATGTAAGGAGAGAACACATGAAGCTATATTGCAAATGAATAAGCATTTAAATATCAGCTGTCACACTGGACCACATTTTTAACCAGCATGCTATCTATAGCCCATCACAGCAGAGAGACAGCTACTCTGTGCTTAACCCACAAAGCCACTGAAAGAAAAATTAGTTTGGAATTACTTACCCCTAGAGACATTATCCACATTTTATGATTAGCAGCTGCTAGCACTGGTTTTGCCTAACTCTTTGATTTGGCCCAGGACCACTAACACGAGGCACACCTTGCAAGAGCCTCACAGCACCCCGGTGTGCCCTTGGGACACATCATAGTTCATGGACAAAAACAGAATATGCTCGAGGGATTGAGAGAGAGAGTAGAGAGTGAGAGAGAGAGAGAATCGATCTATAGATATGACTTGAGTGACTTTTGTCCTGTAATTATTGTGGGGACCTGGAGAGTTATTTTAGGGTTCGTGTCTCTTAATTATTTGGGGATCATTGTCTGAGAACATGTTTTTGCTTTTTAGACTTGTCTGTAATTGAATTGTAACTGCTGGTGTTATTCAAGCTGGGCTGCAAGAATACTGTTGTTACATAAAGGATATGTTGAGTGGTCTGATGGCACACATGGGGAATATGGCAGGATAAAATGGTACATAAGGGACCTTTGTTGGCATCTGCTGGCACATAAGGGGCAAGTGGAGGTATGATGGCACATAAGGGGCTGGTGGCAACACCGCTTGTGAATTATTACCTGCTGCACTTCATGGAGGTCTGAGATAGCAGCAATTTGGAAATGGCGGTCCTAGGAGATGGCACTTGGTGTCCTAAGAGCTGACACTGGCTATACTGATGTAATTCCACAGCATGCTATGACCAAACTATGAGGGTTTTTCGTCTGGCACCACTTTGCCTGTTTTCTATCATTGTAATCTCTTAAATGACCCAACCTTATCATGTCTGGTCTTACATATCCCTTTCCAGTACGCCATGTGGCTAAAATATTGTATTGCAAGAGGAATATCAAACCTAGATAAAACCAACAGGAGAGTGGTCAAGAGAACAGATTATGGGCAATAAATAATGAGAATAACCACCATGCATCAGTATAATATAACACAGCAATGTAGTATATATTAAGTAGTAGACAACCTGTAGTACTGTACTCAATCAGCCACAAGAACTGCTCTTGTAGAAGATGGAGGAAGCCCTATAGGAGAGTAAAGGAGTAACAAGCAGCTCATGTATGGAGGCTGGGGGACTCCTGGACTGATTGCTGTTTAAATTACATATCATATATTTTCCTAAATTATATGGCCCATTGATTAAGGTAATGGCAACTTTTTGCACTAATAAAATATAGTTCACAGGAAAATATACTGTTTAATATGTCAAGATTGAACAAAAATGAAAAGTTAATGATATAATATAGTTGTAAATTACCATTTAGATTATAGTGTGAAGGTGAGGCTTCACCTATCAACACCTAATCCATTTCCTGACATTTATCTAGATAACCCAGGGTCACATCATTGCCTATACGCCCTTTCACATTTCCATTACCATGTTACTGAAAATCCAAAAACCGCCTTAACTTTATGATAATTTATCTTTGCTCTACATAATTAGACGCTGTTAGCAGATTTAGGAAAATGTATTACTTTTATTTAGTTTTTCAGCAGGAGAACAGAGAACGCAATTTAAATTCATTCGCAGCTGAGAAACAAAAAAGTACAAACAAAGAATCCAAAATATTGTTCCCTGCTACACAGATGTCTGTCTTCCTCTTGTGAATACTGCTTTGTCAAAGCCTATAAAATATCCATAATCTAACTACTGCCTTAAGCATGCTTCATGCCAGCAGGGCTGAAGTTTAGCCATTCATGAAAAAACTGAACTTGCAAAATGCATATAGATGCACACTGAGGAGTGGAGGATTGTTATGCTACTTTGCTGCCATCTAGAGGAAAATCTGTGCAATGCACGCTCAGGATTTCAAAACAAAAGTATAGGATCATTAGAAACTACTCTGGAGTACAATGCTCATATAAAGGCACAAATCCACAGACAACTTTATAGTGAATACAAAACTCTGACATGTAGTTATATTGTAAACTATAATGAGCACTGTCCTTATACATCAGTTCTAGTTTTTGATACATACTGTACATTAAACATTTGAATGTTAGTTTATTAATAGTGTCATTGGTTACCTGTATTCTACCGTATTCAATACAAAATTCTTTTACTTACACACAAAGCCATAAACCAAACTACACCAACATACATATCTTCTCTTATCTCAAAATATCATCCAACACGACCTCTACGCTCCTCCCAAGATCTGCGTCTCTCATCCACACTCATTACCCGCTCCCATTCCCGACTGCAGGACTTTCTTCGGGCTGCACCCACTCTGTGGAATGCCCTCCCAAGCACAATAAGACTCTCCTCCAGTCTCCAAACCTATAAGTGTTCCCTGAAGACTCATCTCTTCAGGCAAGCTTATCAAATTCCAGAACCAGTCATAGAACCTTGCATTCTGGTGGAATCGATGCAATAAAGAATATAGTATCTATCCTTATGTATCAATGCCTATTTCCCTATAGATTGTAAGCTTGCGAGCAGGGCCCTCCTACATTTTGACTGTCTGTAAATACCCTGTTTTGTTGTATCACTGTCTGCTATTGTAAAGCGCAATGGAATATGCTGCGCTATATAAGAAACTGTTAATAAATAAATAATAAATAATAGCTTGCTTAATTTATTTTAATTAAGAGGCATGAGTTATTTATCATATAAAGTAAAGTATACAAGGAATGTTTGAATAATTGACTCTCCACTATTGAATGAATAATACCCCTTTCTAATGAATAATACCCCTTTCCCACTGCCACTAAAACCCAGGTTATTGCTCAGATAACCCAGGTCGCACCTCAATGGAAACATTTCCCTAAAAAAGAGGAACATTACTAATGTAAATCAGGGTTTCCTACCCTCCTGGATTGGCCAGGAGGGTCCTGGAAATTGGGACCTCCTCCCGGCCCCCCGCAAAGGTGGTAAAACCTCCCAGATTCCACCAGGCACACCCAATCACCCTTGGTATTTAAATACCACGATTCGCAGCTTTTTGGGGAGGGGTGGGGATAAAATTACACCAATTTAGCTTGATGGGCTTGATGATGCCGACATCAGGCCCCGCCCCTGCAGTTCTGCTGACAGTCTCCTCTTCGGGCTTCTCCTGGAGAAGAGACTGTCGAACCATAGCAAATATAATATTAACGCAAAAGTCCCAATATCACACACCATTAAATCTAGCCCATTGTATAAAAAAATTACAAAATACACAGGACAAAATATAAAAATGTTAAAAAACACCTGGATTGTGAAGACGGACCAGACTTCCCCTGTATCCAGAATAGGAGAAGACAGTCCCAGTTGGAAAGGAATCGGGACATCTGTCAGAATGAACTTAGGTCTACAGTCATTAGGTCTACCCCACTAGGTCGACTGGCAGGAAGGTCGACCTGACTTAAGGTCGACATGGGCCAAGGTCGACATGACTTAAGGTCGAATTTGCATAAAGGTCGACATGAGGAAGGTCGACTGGTCATAAGGTCGACATAATGACTGTAGACCTAAGTTCATTCTAATAGATGACCGCATCCCGTTGGAAAAGGGTAAGTCTTAAACAATCAAAGGTGTCTCACCACTTGCCATTATGGGGGAAATTTACTAATATGAAAAAACCTAGTTTTTCGTATTAGTATTTTCCCTACAACTGCATACGACTGTTTCAGTCGTATGCAAAGTCGTGTTCCGGAGGGGAATGTACAAAGCAGTCATATACGACTGCTTTGTAACCCTCCGATGTCGTAGTAATTCGTATTAGCTGGCCGTATATACGGCCAGCTAATACGAATTAGTAGAGGCAGTCTGCATGGATCAGTCAGATCCGTGCAGGCTGCAAGGTGTAATAAAAATGGAAAAATAAATAAATATTAAAAAAACAGCGTGGGGTCCCCCCCACAGCTGTAACCAGCACCAGGCTGAAGGAGCCGGGGCCGGTAATTAAAAATCAGTGTGGGTTTTTTTTAGCTAAAGGTTTTGTGCATGGGAGGGGGGCACACTTGCCTACCTGACCCTCTCCATGAGGGAGAAAATGCTCTATTCCTGGACTTCCCTGGTAATGTATGATTGCCATCACCTGTGGCTAGCTAGTAAATTGAGAAGAAAGGTGTTTCATCAAAGGTGATGGCAATCATACATTACCAGGGAAGTCCAGGAACAGAGCATTTTCTCCCTCATGGAGAGGGTCAGGTAGGCAAGTATGGAGTAAGCAGGGCCGGTGCTAGGGTGTCCGGCGCCCTCCTGCAAACCATACATTTTGCGCCCTTTCACATTGCCATTGCAACAAGCTGCAGCCCGATTGGAGTGTATGCAACATGGGATCCTATGGAGGATCTCGGGTGCATGTACATGTATGCATACACCATCTCAGTGCTGTGTCCGCAAAATGTTGCAGGCACTAAAGGTGCCCATACACGCTGCGAGAATCGCACACGTTATGGGCTAGATCGCATCACACGGCATGCATGCAATGTGTGTGCGATGCTATCCGAAAGCAGTACAAAAAGTATGTGCAGCACTCATGACTGAGGGGGAAAAGAGGGGAGAGAAGGAGGAGATGGAAGAAAAGGGGAGGAGATAGAGGGGGTGGAGTGTTGAGGACTGGCAGCGGCACTGGCACAGCACACTGAGAAGAGGGAAGGAAGGGGAGGCGGCGCTGCTGCCTGTTCGTCATTTGATTGACAGTTGACAGGCGCAGGGAGCAATGGGTAGGGGGCGGATCCGGACATGACATGTCATCCAGGCATTCACAGACAGCGCTACATGCCTCAGCGCAAGTGTCCGTGAGGAAGAGGGTCAAGTCACAGGGGGAGGAAAGTGTGTGCGCGATGCAGGGTGCTGCTCAGCCTCTCCATACTGCCGCCCGCTGTCAGACAGGCGCTGCAGGCGGTGTGCAGGAGGCAGTGACAGTGAGGGCTGAGGCAGCTTTAGCAGAGCAGGGAGGGAGACAGCACCTTTTCAGCATGGCGCCTCCCTGCTTTGCAGGAGCTGCTGAGTGGGTAGCGCCGGCCCTGGGAGTAAGGTAGTGCTGCAGCTTCACCTATCTGCCAATGTGACAATGATAAATGGTGCTGCGCATCAGGATCCAAGGCACACTGACTTCACAAGTGTGCAGTGCATTACTGGGAGTTGACTAAGTCCCATGAGACTTTGCACGAGGTCAGGGGCTGAGAGGCTTGTGCTGAGCTTTGCTTGGTGGAGCTCATCATATGCTTCTCAGGTCTCCAGACCTACCTTTTCCATTTCATTGGGTAACATCATCCAAAGTTTACGGTGGGAGAAACAATGTTCCAACGTCTGGGGACCTACAAAGAAACCATTATGTGTATGGTGTTGCAGCTGAACTCATAAGTTGGGAACAACCTATGCTTCATGTTTTTTCACATTGATTGGTTATCGTGGTAGTTGTGGGTTCAATACGAAGTAAAATATACCTTTATGTGAGGATAATTACTTGGAACAACGTGAGTCTGGGGTACGCAAACATATCTAATTCTAAAGGGAGATAAAAGATACCTTTTATAGGAAGAATGTACGTCACCCTTGCGTGAGTCAGGTATGCTATTAATTTGAACAATATAATAAAGAACCTTGGTGCATATTCCTTCTCACCTCTATGAAATATATAATACAATTTGGCTTCCTTTTTCCTCCACATCTTTAATTGCCAAGGAGAAAAGAAGATCCTGAATCATATAAGAACGTCGTGTGTATACTTGTGTGATCCACGCCTAGGTTGTGAGCGCGGTGTGCGAAAGGCAATTATACAATATATTTTTCATACATGTTAAAGTGGAAGGAGTGCAATTGAGGAGAATATCATACCCCCCTTCCTTTCTATTAGCTATAAGAGGTTTGGCAATCTCTTTTTATATACTCCTTTGTAGCTGCTCGCGGCGCAGTCGAAATTGTCTTTTTATATTTTGTCTTCTAACAATTCGAGTGTCCAAGATTAGTTAGTTTACAGATAACAGTATCAACCCAATTCAAGATATACTTATTTTTAAAACATACCTTCCAATCTGTATAAGCAGGAAAATGAAAAAATAAGGGCTCATGGCTTCAACAATACTGACCTATAGGCCATATAAAGAGGATCATATAAATACTGCAAACATAGGCGTGCGCACATTGAGTGGTAAGGGTGCACATTCACCCCCTAATGCTGTGCCCCCACCCCCACACTTATTGCTGCTAGTAATACCAGCAATACCTTTTACCAAAGACTTTTGCTTTTTAGACCTGTATTCCATTAAAATAAGTGCCCATCAATCAATTATGTGTGTTTTGCATTGTTAATTGTATTACACAATTATCATATCACTACATACATGTGTGATCCATATATATTTTGACTTTATTTGCATGTACTGTTACACAGAGTAATTAGAAGCTTAAAACTGAAATAAGCAGGATATAATGGTGTGGCTGAGAGACGTTTTATATTGTAGTAAGTGGGCGGTGTTAGACATGCCCAATAGGTGGAGCTAGGCACACCGCTTTAATAGTGCACCCCCTAATAAAATGTGCTGCGCACACCTATGACTGCAAATATGTATGTTTTTCCACTTCTTGCTATTGATAAAGATGTGTGTAACCACCTATATACAAAAGAATACATAAATACATTTATTGGAGAAAATATAAGATTTTTCAAACACCTGCTACATTACAAAAATATTAACATCTAGGGCAATGTTGAGTGAAAGTAATAAAGAGATCCTCCACCAAATAAAACACAGGACCACATCTCCACATTGGTAAGTACTATTGTCCAGCAGGATGATTTTCTACTTGTATAAATTTGGTACAGTGATGTTTTACTGTTTTTACGTGCTCTTCACGTAGATCGTTGGGGGGTGGCTACACGGGAAATGGACCACAGGGAGGCTGCCCAGAGAGCCCACAAGCTGTGGAAAGCGGGTGCAGGTTTTTCCCCTGCCACTGGAGACTTGCTGGGTGGGGGCTGCATAGGACACAGTAAATGGGGATTCTGCTCCCCATGTTGTACCTAGGTTCCGCTCTCTATATCCAAAGGAACAGGGGAGACATCTGGGATTTGGAGGTAGAGTTTGCTAAAAGGAGGGAAGGCCTTAGGCATAGGCAAACTAGGCAATTGCCTAGGGCATTTGGAATGCCTAGGTGCACCAGCAGCTTCTGCTTATTAAAATGATATACAGCATGCCTATATTATGTGTGTGAATTAGGCTGTATCTGCATATGAAATAGTGTATTCATGGAAATCACTGTAACATAGCATTCCGTATGCAGGTACACCCACAGTCTCACACAGAATACAGGCATGCCACATATCATTTGTATCATTGGATGCTCCTTGTGTGTGCTGGTCATAACAATGCAAATAAGACGAATTTTCAGCTAAAAAGGCACCCAACGTTAGCAGAACTGGCCAGGAGCTGCATGGCCTATTGAGTCAAGATGTATGAGGAAACATCTGTATCCAAGCAGAGGCAGAGGTCACAGTGTTAGCGGCTGTGCGAGTGCTGTCTGTGGGTGGGTTGGTTGTGCAATAGTGTTTGGCTTATGTGTAAGGGGCATTATGTGTGTCATGTATAAATGCATTAATAATGTGCGACATATGTGTAACAGGCATTTTGTGTGTCATGTGTATAAAGGCATTAATAATGTGCAACATATGTGTAAGGGGCATTATGTGTGTCATGTGTATAAGGGCATTGATAATGTGCAACATATGTGTAAGGGGCATTATGTGTGTCATTATGTGTATGAAGGGCATTAATAAAGGTTGGCAAAATGTGTAAGGGGCATTATGGTTATAAGGACATTAATACTGTGTGTCATCTGTAAGGGGCATTACTGTGTGGTATTATCAGGGGTCCCAAGAGAAAGGGGGTACAAATTACCAAGGCCAAAGTCTGATGGAAGGGCCCAGTGGGGGCCCCGGGCCCCCTCCCCTTAAGTGACAGCAGCAGCTGCAGCTCTTCTCCTCTGCCCTGCACACACTGCTTTGTGTTGGGTTGCAGTGTGGCCATGGAGGTGCTTAAAATACAATATTTTCTCAGGATTTTTTTCTAAGGGTATAATGTGAATAATGTGAGGAGTAATGTATATAAGGTAAAGTGGTACTATTGTGTGATGTAACGTGAATAAGGGACACCATCGCATGATATAATGTGAATAAAGTTGCACTACTGTGTGGCATAATTTGAATTGGGGGTACTATTGTGTGGCCATGCCCCTTCCCAGCAAGAACACACCCCTGTTTGGGCTCCTCACCGAATGTGTGCACTGTTTCTATTTAAAATATAGCGGGTAGGAGCACCAAAATGATGACTGCTATGATGAGGGTTGATGGTGCTGGGAAAGGGGAGCAGGGTCAGAGGCGGAACTAGTGGCGGTGCTAGGGAGCACCAGCCAAAATCTTGCCTAGGGCGTCATTTAGGCTAGGGCCGGCTCTGGCAGAGTCGGCCTTAGGCATAGGCAAACTAGGCAATTGCCTAGGGCATTTGGAATGCCATGGGGCATCAGCAACTTCTGCTGATTAAAATGATATGCAACATGCCTATATTCTGTGTGTGAGTGAGGCTGTATCTGCATATGAAATAGTGTATTCATGGAAATCACTGTAACATAGCATTCTGTATGCAGGTACAGCCACAGTCGCACACAGAATATATTCATGCCAGATATAATTTTAATCATCAGAAGCTCCTTGTGTGTGCTTGTCATAACAATGCAAATAAGATGAATTTTCAGCAAAAAAGGCACCCAACATTAGCAGAACTGGCCAGGAGCTGCATGGCCTACTGAGCCAAGATGTATGAGGAAATATCTGTATCCAAGCAGAGGCAGAGGTCACAGTGTTAGCGGCTGTGCGAGTGCTGTCTGCGGGTGGGTAGGTTGTGCAATAGTGTTCGGCATATATGTGTAAGGGGCATTATGTGTGTCATGTATAAATGCATTAATAATGTGCGACATGTGTGTAACAGGCATTATGTGTGTCATGTGTATAAGGGCATTAATAATGTGCAACATATGTGTAAGGGGCATTATGTGTGTCATTACGTGTATGAAGGGCATTAATAAAGGTTGGCATAATGTGTAAGGGGCATTATGGTTATAAGGACATTAATGATGTGTGTCATGTGTAAGGGGCATTACTGTGTGGTATTATCAGGGGTGCCGAGAGAAAGGGGTAGGGGGTACAAATTACCCAGGCCAAAGTCTGATGGAAGGGCCTGGAGGGGGCCCCGAGCCCCCTCCCATTAAGTGACAGCAGCAGCTGCAGCTCTTCTCCTCTGCCCAGCACACACTGCTTTGTGCTGGGTTGCAGTGTGGCCATGGAGGTGCTTATAATACAATATTTTCTCAGGATTTTTTCTAAGGGTATAATGTGAATAATGTGAGGAGTAATCAGTGTTCGCGAAAACCACCCAAAAAAGTGGGTCCCGGGGACCCTTCACTTCTAAAAATTGGGGTCCTACCGGACCTTTTCTGGGTCCCAACGGAATAAAGCCTCTTCTCCCCTTCTCCCCAGCATGGCTCATGTGGGACAGGGGGGAAGTATCAATTGGCACACTCGCATAAAGATACATATATACTGGAAACTATATAAACATGAAAACAGGGACACTGCGCGCCGTAGGCGCGCGTTTGAATTTTAGGGCATGTTTTTTGGGGGGGAAGTGGTGTGGTCACATAGTAGTACACATTACAGCACATACAGTAATGTCCAGTACACACCGTAATGCCCAGTACACATTACAGCACACACCGTTATGCCCAGTACACATTACAGCACACACCGTAATGCCCAGTACACATTACAGCACACACCGTAATGCCCAGTACACATTACAGCACACACCGCTATGCCCAGTACACACTGCTATGCCCAGTACACATTACAGCACACACAGCTATGCCCAGTACACATTACAGCACACACCGATATGCCCAGTACACATTACAGCACACACCGATATGCCCAGTACACATTACAGCACACACCGTAATGCCCAGAACACCATACAGCACACACCGTTATGCCCAGTACACATTATAGCACACACCGCTATGCCCAGTACACATTATAGCACACACCGCTATGCCCAGTACACATTATAGCACACACCGCTATGCCCAGTACACATTATAGCACACACCGCTATGCCCAGTACACATTATAGCACACACAGCAATGCCCAGTACACATTATAGCAAACACTGTTATGCCCAGTACACATTATAGCAAACACTGTTATGCCCAGTACACATTATAGCACACACCGTTATGCCCAGTACACATTATTGCACACACCGTTATGCCCAGTACACATTATTGCACACACCGTTATGCCCAGTACGCATTATAGTACACACGTAATGCCCAGTACACATTACAGTGCACACCGTTATGCCCAGTACACATTATAGTACAGTGATTTTTATTTACAGTATTTATTATAGCAAAATAAGTGCTGCTTACCTACATGCTTGTTGCTAGGCGTTTTATGCTCCTTGCAGGGGTTATATGCTGGGGGGGGGGGGGGGGGGGGGCATTTTATGCTGGTTGCCACAGGGGAGGGGGCATTTTATGCTGGTTGCCCCATGAGGTGGGGAGGCATTTTAGGTTCGTTGCCACAGTGGAGGGGGGGGCATTTTTTGCTTGTTGCCACGGAGAGGGGGGGGGGGTCGTTTCCCAAAGGCTGGAAAACATGTCGACATGCTGCTCAGCAGAGTAGGTGAGCGGGCTATCAGCGCGGCGGGGGACTGGATGTGGCTGGAATAGCTGACACCCTGCTCTGAGTTGCTTTAGCCACATCCAGTCCCCCACCACCCTGACAGCCTGCTCATCTACTCTGCTGAGAGCGGCTGTTACAGCATCCCATCCTGTCCCCCCCCCCCCCCCCGCTCTCAGCAGCGGAATGAACTTACATGGCGGGAGGGGGACGCACAGTGACTCGGTAACCTGCTCGTGCTCTCAAAATGCAGGGCGCGCGGCTTTATGGTGTGCGCAGCAAAACCTATAGTGATTGGCTGTCGGGCGGCCGCTGCTGTGATTGGCTCGCAGTGGCTCACGGCGGCGGCTCACATGTTTAGTACAGCGCGTCCTCGGGGACCCCTTTAGTTTTAAAATCTGAGTCCCCGGGGACCGTTTTCGGGTAAAATACGTGATATAGCGCGTTTTTTTGCGAACCCTGAGTAATGTACATAAGGTAAAGTGGTACTACTGTGTGATATTAACGTGAATAAGGGACACCATCGCATGATATAATGTGAATAAAGTTGCACTACTGTTTGGCATAATTTGAATTGGGGGTACTATTGGGTGGCCATGCCCCTTCCCAGCAAGGACACATCCTGTTTGGGCTGTGCACCAAATGTGTGCACTGTTTCTATTTAAAATATAGCGGGTAGGAGCACCAAAATGATGACTGCTATGATGAGGGTTGATGGTGTTGGGAAATAGGAGCTGGGTCCGAGGCGGAACTAGTGGCGGTGCTAGGGAGCACCAGCCAAAATCTTGCCTCAGGTGTCATTTAGGCTAGGGCCGGCTCTGAGAATGCAGGTAACACTTGTACATCCAAACGACCCGTCCGGAACAGGGGATTCGGAGACCAGGGATACCACGCCAAATTGCAGCTGTCCGCCTCTCATGGAACCATCCAAGACACTCAACGCGTTTCAAAAGGAACGCATTTTGAAAGGAGTGTTCAGTCCAATAGGGCAACCAAGCCCTGTTATATAGTCCCATAAATACAAGACACACCTGTGTATAATCTGCCTTGTTTAAAGGTGCGGATGTCCAGGTGTGTTAACCAGAAAGAAGATGGCCGTGCGTGTCACGGGCAGGCCAATCGGTGTAACGCGGAAATGAAATAGTGCCATGATTAAACACCGCACTTTCATTCTCATGATTGGTTTATGTTAAAATCTTTTTAACATCATTCGGCTCCGTTTAGGCTGCTTTGGCCATCTTATTTCTAGCATAAATCATTAAAGATCTAAAAAATAAAAAAACGAAGGTACTCTTTACTTAGCACGGCGCCCATCGCGGCCATCGCGGGCATTGAATGCACTATAAAATCGGGTGCGACGCGACCGACGCGATGCCCGCGATTTCCCATAGGGAACAATGTTAAATGTCTCAATTGACCCGATTTTCCTGTTCAATGCCTCAATTGACCCGATTTTTCCATAGGAAACAATGTTAAATGGCCCACAGAGGCCAAATAGGCACCCTGAAGTGTGAAATGGCCCCCACAATTGTTAACGCCACCCCACGATCAACGTGAACCCGAAGCGTGGCGAGCGTAGTGAGCCCGCGAGGGGCGGCGGTACGCATACTATGACCTTTTCATACCCCCACTATCCACGTCAGCGTGGAGTTGAGAATAGAATAGTGTGGCGAGCGCAGCGAGCCACCGAGCCCGAAGCGTGGCGAGCGGACGCGGATACCTGTGAAGCCCGCGAAGGGACGCGTTTACCTGTGAAGGTATCCGTGCCCCCTCGCGGGGCTCGCTGCGCTCGCTGCGCTCGCCACGCTTCGGGCTCGGTGGCTTGCTGCGCTCGCCACACTATTCTATTCTCAACTCCACGCCGACGTGGATAGTGGGGGTATGAAAAGGTCGTAGGACGCGTACCGCCGCCCCTTGCGGGCTCGCTGCGCTCGCCATGCTTCGGGTTGACGTTGATCGTGGGGGCCATTTCACACTTCAGGGTGGCTATTTGGCCTCTGTGGGCCATTTAACATTGTTTCCTATGGAAAAATCGGGTGAATTGAAGCATTGAACAGGAAAATCGGGTCAATTGAGACATTTAACATTGTTCCCTATGGGAAATCGCGGGCATCACGTCGGTGGCGTCGCACCCTATTTTTAGTGCATTCAATGCCCGCGATGCCCGCGATTTTTTACCTGCGATGCCCACGATCAAAATCGTGGGCGCCGTGCTAGGTAAAGAGTACCAAAACAAATGTCAATACCTATAACAAAAAAAAAAGTTGGAGATATAGGGCCTTATTTTGGTTCATTCTTTCTGACAAAATCCTTCTTAGATGGGCAAAACCATGTGCACTGCAGGTGGGGCAGGTGTTACTTGTGCAGAGAGAATTAGATTTGGGTGGGGTTTTACTTCAAAGTGAGATCTATATTGCAGTGTAAAAATAAAGCAATCAGTATTTTCCCCGCACAGAAACAAAATTACTCACCCAAATCTAATTCTCTCTGCACATGTTACATCTGCCCCCCCTGCAGTGCACATGGTTTTGTCCATCTAAGAAGGATTTTGTCAGAAAGAATGAACCAAAATAAGGCCCATAGTGATATGGAAACTAGGCTTTCCAAAGCGGAGATTAAGTAGATTTACCGTTTGAGGACCCTGGTACCACAGGGACTCAATGGTGTTAATTGTATTATTAATATTTTTTGTTATAGGTATTGGCATTTGTTTTTTTTCTTTTTTAGATCTTTAATGATTTATGCTATAGTTCCTTTCAAAACAGAAATAAGATGGCCGGAGCAGCCTAAACGGAGCCAAATGATGTTAAAAAGATTTTAACATAAACCAATCATGAGAATGAAAGTGCGGTGTTTAATCACGGCACTATTTCATTTCCACGTTCCACCGATTGGCCTGCCCTCTTGTTTCCGGTTAACACACCCGGACATCCGCACCTTTAAACAAGGCGGATTATACACAAGTGTGTCTTGTATTTATGGGACTATATAACAGGGCTTGGTTGCCCTATTGGACTAAACACTCCTGAAGAAGATCCTTTTCGAAACGCGTTGAGTGTCTTGGACGGTTCCACGAGAGGCAGACAGCTGCAAGTTGGCATGGTATCCCTGGTCTCCGAATCCCCTGTTCCGGACGGGTCGTTTGGATGTACAAGTGTTACCTGCATTCTGTTCTATCTCATCTTGCTGTATTGCCACTGTGGAAACCTTTCATGCTGTTTTAAATGTCTACAGAAGTGTGGACTTTTATAAAAAAAACTTGTGTATTTTCAGGATAATTTGCACTATCCCTTTTTTCTTGTTATACCCCCTGTCGCATATCCTGCGAAAGGGAGGTTATCATTACAGATTTCAGTACTTGTGTATTATCACGGTGCCCCCGATATTGATCGCGCAATGTTTTGATCGCATCGTATGCCATGCACCCGATGGCATGCGATGCAATGCGATTTTTGCCCCCTATACGATGAAAAATTGTATAAGCACCCTAAAGGGTGCTTTTAAGCACCCAAATGGGTGCTTACAATGTTAAATGCACCCCCATGCCCCCCCCCACACTATAAACGTGAACCCGAAGCGTGGCGAGCGCAGTGAGCCCGCGAGGGGCGGCGGTACGCGTCCTCCGACCTTTTCATACCCCCACTATCCACATCGGCGTGGAGTTGATTTTATAAAGTGTGGCGAGCGCAGCGAGCCACCGAGCCCGAAGCGTGGCGAGTGCACATGGTTTTGTCCAGTGCACCTGGTTTTGTCCATCTAAGAAATATTTTGTCAGAAAGAGTGAACTAGAATAAGGGCCTCAGTTCCTGCTGGAGCCTGCTGAAAAATAGCCCTGGGTTCACACCTTTAGAAGGAGGAAGGAATGAAAACACAGAGAATTACAATACCCGCAGAAATAACCCTTCTTTTTTATCCAGGGAACATTGGATGCCCCAGAGAAATTAGCAAACACTAATGGTAAAAAAAACTAGAAGAGGTAAAAGAGGAGGCATGCCTAAAAAAACAATTAAAAAATCAAACAAATCTAAGAAAAGTAAACCCAAAGAAACAACTACCAATGTACAATCAAATTACTCTAACGGACCGCGAATTAAAAAAAGATAAATTGAGTATCCTTACTAAGGGTTTGAAATTTGCCCCTTCATTTCAGCCCAATTCTTTTGATTTGTTCTTGGATGTATAAAAGTAGATTCGAAAGTTGGCACTAAAAAGGTTTTTTTCTAAAACTGAAGGAACCACACTAGCTGTTAACGATAATGTCGATGAAAGATCAAAATTGAAGCCTCCCTCTACATTTAACCCCACTCATTGTAGGGGACCCTTTTTAGAATGCTTCAACAAAGTGGTCTGCGAAGAAATTGAAAAAATCTTTCAGAAAAAAAAATAAGAAACTAAATTTAAACAAAAAAAGAGTTTTCAGCCCTCAAAACCTTAAAAAATGATACGGGCTAGTACAGGGGTTCCCAATCTTTTTCTAATCACGGCACCCTAGAGTATCCGAATTTTGTTCACGGCACCCTAGGCCCCAAAAAATATATATCAAATTAAGTAGATTGTGTTTATATGTGCTTCTTAGGATCAGTTATGTGGTAAAGGGCAGGATTTGGTTCTGATTGTACATATTTTATGATTGGCAGCCACCAGCACTGGTTTTGTCCAGAAATAATTGATCATAAACAATTTGAATTGGTCCTGGACGACCAACCCGAGGCACCCCTGCAAGTGTCCTGAGGCACCCCAGGGAGCCGCAGCACACAGTTTGGGAACCACTGGGCTAGTAATAAAACCCGCCGATAGGGGGGAGGGGTGGTAATTATGACCCGGGATCTGTATTTAAAAGAAATTGATAAACAACTTAATACTAACAACAGATACAGAAAATTAAAAACTGATCCGCTAGAAAAGATTAAAAAATCTCTATTAGATCTGACAAGCAGAGCACTGACTAATAATATCATAACTGAAAAAGAACATGATTTTATAAATATAAAAAATCCATCCACTCCATGTATATATGTACTCCCGAAGGTGCATAAAGATCCCCTTCATCCCCCGGGGCGCCCGATTATTTCGGGGTGCAACAGCATTACCAGTAATCTATCGGCATTTGTCGATTTTTTTTTTTTTTTTTTTTCTTCAGCTATTAGTTGTAGAAACAAAAGCATACTTGAAAGATACTGGTGATATGCTAAGGAAATTGTCAGATGTCAGATGGCATGATGGATGTATATTGGGTACAGCAGATGTCAGCACCCTATATACTGTTATTACTAACGAAAAGGGATTAGAGGCTGTCTCTTTCTTTCTAAATAAAAGCAATCTAAAAGAACCACTGAAAGAATTCATATTAGAAAGCATTCTGTTTATTTTGACCAACAATTATTTTTTTCACGAGGGGAATTATTATTTACAGTGCGTAGGGACAGTGATGGGCACCAGATTCGCCCCCAGCTATGCCAGTCTATTTATGGCCTTCTGGGAGGAGTAAACCATCTGGCCAGATGGCAAGCTGGTGGCGGATCTGGTGTCCTGGCATCGATTTATAATACTGAAGTTGTTGATAATAAATTTCAATTCGCTTTCATAAGCCAATATAATTCACGTCACAAGGAAGTGGAAAAAGTTTTCAGGACAAACTGGAAATTATTACATAAGGACCCAGTATTATCCAAAATGTTACCAGAAAAACCTCACTTCATATATATAGAAGGGCACCAACCTTGCGGAACCATTTGGTGAAAAGTTCTTCGGAAACAGCTACACGCAAAAGTACAAGAACCAATGGTTTCCACCTCTGTGGGACTTGCCTTATGTGCAAGACCGTAAAATCAGATATAAGAAAAAAGGTTGATTTTGAAATCAATGGAACCATTTATAAAATACACAATTTTATAACATGCCACTCTAAAGGAATTATATATGCTCTGCAGTGCGAATGCGGGTTAACATATGTCGGGAAAACTTCCCATCAGATGAAGATCCCCTTAGCAGAGCATACAGTATATATCATATTAAAAAGGGCTTATTAACCGATACAGTATCAGCCCACTTCAAAACTTGTCATGGATCCATGTAAAATAAAAAAAATTCAGGTTTCCGCAAGTTGGAGATATAGTGATATGGAAACTAGGCTTTCCAAAGCGGAGATGAAGTGGATTCACCGTTTGAGGACCCTGGTACCACAGGGACTCAACTAGGGAAGCCAATCCCGGGGCATTTTTTCAATCCCGGGATTCGGGATTGAAAAATGCTCAATCCCGGGATTCCCGGGATCCCGGGATTGGCTTTCCTAATAAAAAAACGCCCTGGCCGCCCCGCATTTACTTACATTTGCAGGGGCGGCCGGCGGCCGTGTTGATGGGTGGGAGCCGGAATGCCGGGTGGGCAGCTTCATCCGGCCGGCGGCAGGGTGGGAGCCGGGATACCGGGTGGGCAGCTTCCTACTTCGGGAGCCGGGTTGCTGGGTCGGCTGGCTGGCTAGGTGGGCGGGCGACTTCATAATGCGGAGTTGCTTGCTTGCTGGGTGGGCTGGCTAGGTGGACGGGCGGCTTCATCTCTGCCTGCCTGCGCAGCGTGACCTCTCGTCACCCTGAGAGGTCACGCTGTGCAGGGTTGCTCTGCCGGGTATGGGAGTATCCGGGCAGCGGCTGAGCGAGTGCTCAGACGCTGCCCGGCATTAGACTGCACATGCGCAGTCTAATCCCGAAAATCCCGGGATTGGAAACTCCAATCCCGGGATTGAAATCCCGGCGTTTTGGGGGCCAAATCCCGGGATCCCGCCGATCCCGATCCCGGGATTGGCCACCCTAGACTCAACGGTGAATTCGAGCTAAAACCATTCCTAATGTAAGCTTGGTGATATCACTACTTCCTTTTCCTCTATGTAATGGTGTTAATTGTATTATTAATATTTTTTGTTATAGGTATTGACATTTTTTTTTTCTTTTTTAGATCTTTAATGATTTATGCTATAGTTCCTTTCAAAACAGAAATAAGATGGCCGGAGCAGCCTAAACGGAGCCGAATGATGTTAAAAAGATTTTAACATAAACCAATCATGAGAATGAAAGTGCGGTGTTTAATCACGGCACTATTTCATTTCCGCGTTCCACCGATTGGCCTGCCCGTGACACGCACGGCCATCTTGTTTCCGGTTAACACACCCGGATATCCGCACCTTTAAACAAGGCGGATTATACACAGGTGTGTCTTGTATTTATGGGACTATATAACAGGGCTTGGTTGCCCTATTGGACTGAACACTCCTGAAGAAGATCCTTTTCGAAACGCGTTGAGTGTCTTGGATGGTTCCACGAGAGGCGGACAGCTGCAAGTTGGCATGGTATCCCTGGTCTCCGAATCCCCTGTTCCGGATGGGTCGTTTGGATGTACAAGTGTTACCTGCATTCTGTTCCATCTCATCTTGCTGTATTGCCACTGTGGAAACCTTTTATGCTGTTTTAAACGTCTACAGATTGTAAGTGTGGACTTTTATTAAAAACTTGTGTATTTTAAGGATAATTTGCACTATCCTTTTTTCTTGTTATACCCCTTGTCGCATATCCTGCGAAAGGGAGGTTATCATTACAGGTTTTATTCAAAATCTGAAACAGTTGGAACCATTATACATTATGGTGATATAAATTGTATTACTTTCAACTTGGTTATACACTGAGCGCTTTTCTGTTCATTTCACCACTTTGTGCTATTTCTGTCTAACTAAGGTTCTTGCTGGATGTTTACCTTCAGGTTGTTATGAACTCAGCTGCACAGTGTATTTAATTGCGCACCATTATTGCATACTACACCCTTTTTTGCTTCTATACCCCAGCAGACTGCAAGTGTTAATGCCACATACTGAGCGCAGTGTGTGGCACTACTGGCACCAGCAGAATATATATACAGCAGAGCTAGGCAGTGGGCACCAGCGGACTATACAGCAGAGGTGGGCACAAGCGGATATACAGCAGAGGTAGGCAGTGCACCAGCGGACTATACAGCAGAGGTAGGCCCCAACTTGCAGAGGAGAAGAGACACACACAACACAACCATCCCATCCAACCTCCAAGACTGGAATGAAGATGGCGGCGTGAGGCACGGTATTTATGTATATCCGGATCTCGTGGGAATCCGGTGCCGGGTGATGTTTTGCCCGTGCGCACGGGTCCGATTTAGGCGGAAAGCTCCCGAACGATGCTCGATCCGGGCTCGGATCACATGCATTCGGGGGCGGTCGGATTTAAGAAATCTGAACCCGCACATCCCTAGTTTAAACCAATATCATTCTCTATTCCTACCCCTACTGCAAAACCCTGCTTTTATGGACAGCATGGCTGCTCACCCAGACTCTTTAGGGGGGCAGCTGTCAAAATGTGCAGAGAGAATTAGTTGGTTGGTTTTGTCCATCTAAGAAATATTTTGTCAGAAAGAGTGAACTAGAATAAGGCCCATAGACACATAAACAATATATACTTTGAGTGTTTCTAAGCAGAATTTGCTTTCTGGTGGAAAATACTAAGATAAAGAATGTCACAGTGTTTGGGAAAAACATAAGTACTATGGAAGTGTAGCAGGTGCTACCTTACCATTTCCTGGCGCCCATCCTATGCAGAATCTGACCATGGTGTGCTCTATCCCTAGGTAACCAGACACATACCTGTAAGAGAAACTGCACAAAAGGTTTTAGGGTGTTCCAGTCATGGTGGAAAAAATGCCCTGCCCCAAAGAGGAGATACCACCCTTCCAATGACCACTGTGCCTCTCTTTAGGGGCAGGGGTGGCATACATACATAAACAATAAATACTTAGAAATATAACTCTAAGTGTTTCTAAGCAGAATGTGTGTGGGGGGGGGGGGCTTTGTGTGAGTTAAGGTGCAATACACAATGTATAGTTAATAGGATAAAGAACATTATAGTGTTTGGAAAATGTGAGTACTACGGAAGTGTGGCAGGTGCTACCTTACCTTTTCCTTGTGCCCATCATATGCAGAATCCAACCATGGCGTGCTCTACCCACAGTGATCCGGACACATGCATGCAAGAGATAATGCACAGAAGGTTTTAGGATGTTCCAGTAATGGTGGGAAAAATGTCCTGCCACCAAGAAGAGGTTCCACCCTCCCAATGCCCTCTGTACCTCTTTGTGGGCAGTGGCAAACGCAGGATTTTCAGAAGGGGGTTTCCAGAGGGGCGGAGCAAAGCACGGAGATGGACACTTAGGTGACCCAGTATATGCCGGGTCAGTTAAAGTATTATAGATAGACCAAATGTATATAAATAATATTAACAATAAAAAAAAAAATATATATATATATATATATATACATACATACACATACATACATACAGGGGCGTCAACAGCAGTGTAGACCCCTGTGCATAGCAATGTATTGGGGCCCCTGTCAGGAATGTGCTATGAAGCCCCATCACCCATCTACTGGTAGTGTCCTAGCATAATTATTAAAAGATCTATGTATCAGAATCAGAATCAACTTTATTGGCCATGTGTGCTTGTGCACACTAGGAATTTTTTGTGGATCGTATTACATAACAAGAATACAATATAACCACTAACAGCACACATTATGTATAACTGACTGACGTACCTGGCATTGTCCTGGTTTAAGCCTTTGAGTTATTAAATTATCAATGAGTTGGATATAATGGTTATCATTTATAAATAATTGGCAGCTCTTCCAACACACCCATGGGGTGGCTGCTGAGTGTCGTTTTTTTTTTGTTGGGGTTTCGCCAGTAGCCCTATTCCCCAGTTTTCCTTCAGGTGTAAAAGTTTCCATACACGTTACAATTATTGAATACAGTATTGTATATAATACTGTATACAATAATTGTAACGTGTATGGGTACCTTTACTGCCAGCCCGATTGCTGTTCATGTGTGCAATGTGTAATGACCAACCTTGAAAGGAGTGTACACCGTAAGATGCTGTGGCTTTGGTCTCAAATTGCGGTTGGGGATTCTTTGCTGGATACAGGGAGGAAAATCACGCAGCGGCCTTGCACTTTTTCTCACTTGATAAATATTCCCAGACCTGGGCAGGATCCCACGGCCATGCTCTGGAGGATGAGGGACTTCCGGCAGCACTGTGGTCCCTCTGACGCCCTCAGAAGTCTTATTGGGGACACAGACACGGTTTTTCTCCACACGCGTCTTGATAAACTTGGCCTTGCTTCCGTAGGTCATTGTGCTGCGGGATTCTTCATAAGCACTATCCGCAGGGCTGATGTGCGTGATCATAACCAATCGGCTTTTCCCGCTCAGTGCTCCCTTTAGCAGCCAGGTCAGCTTGCTGTCCCGATAGTTTATATGGCTGCCTGGTCTGTCACGCAGCGCCATGATACACATCCTGAGGGTAAGAAGGGATCGGTTGATGTATCCTCCTTCTTTCATGGTCTGGCCGCTGTTCTTAGTCTGGCTTGCTCGTTCTGATCCCGCAAGGTCTACCATGTACAACTTGCCTGTGCTCACACTATCACTGGCTGTCTGCTTTATGGTGACCTGCAATACTGCATGTGAGCGGGATGAGGTCTTATTAGCGGCTGTGGGAGCTTCTGTGCGCCGCTTGTTGCCCTTCTTCAGCAGGGTCATGGCTTCCTCAGGAGTGCTAAGGGAGAATGTAGAAATCCCTTCTATGTTGGTGTTGCCATTGGGATCCTCTCTGAGGACCAAAGACCTAGAGGAAGGTCTTAATAGGTCTCGGACGGTTTCATTATAGATCTCCGCGTATGATAATATTACGGAGAAATTCTTTTTTTCCCCAGTCTCCTCAATGGCTTTAAACAGGTCCTTCAGGGTGCGATATATTACTCCAGGTTCGCGGTCCTTACCCATCATGGTGAAGGTCTTTCCGGTGCCTGTGGGGCCGTAGGCAAATATGGCAGCATTGTACCCGGACAGGATGTCACCCAATAAGGGCTTCACTGTGGAATCATACACAGTCTCCTGGGTAGCTGCCTGGTCAAACACCTGGTTAAATTGGAATGTTGTTTCTCTTGTCCTGGTGGAGCGCAGGACATCGTTAGGATCCTCACCGGGGTCCTGCAATAGCACTGTCTGCGGTCCGAGCTGGTGTGTGATGCATCGGGCGCGGTTCTTAGTCTCCGTCAAATTGACAGGACGGATGCGCAGAGCGACAGTCATTTGGTGGTCTATAGCTTTATTAGCTTTCGCCTTCTTCATTTTATATCAAACTTCAATCTTCAGAAAAGAGTGAAAAATTATCTGTGTTGGCACAAGTCCAGCAATATTAGATATGACTCAGGAAGCAGTCAGCTGCCAGTGTTCTACCCATCACAGCCCATTGTGACATCATCGGCCCATTGTGACATCATCGGCCCATTGTGACATCACTAGCTGCCATATGGCAGAAGGGCACTGCTATGTATCTCATCCAGGGTCTGCTGTTACAGAAGTGGTATCGTCTTCTGGTCCCCCTGGGATGTCTTACCTCTTACTTATTTACGTGATAAAAGTTAATAGGCACAAAGAACCTTTTATCTCTGCATGTTTGTAGCCATACACAGCAGTGAAAGCAATTGTATTAGTTCTGAAAGAAAATATATGTTGCCTACAGATGCCAGTGGAAGTGCGCCTCCAGTGGCCAAATTATTAATTACTTTAGTATAGTGTGAATACTGCTTCATCTCTCGCGGCAGTTTTATAATCAGGAGAAATATACTAACCATGTACAGTTACCTTGTAATAAACCAGCTCATGTCCTCTCTTTCTGCAGTACAATGCATTAAGGACCGCCAAGGATCCTTACAAAAACCATGATGGGGACTGGGACAGATGAGGATATGTTAATCCAAATTCTCATCACCAGGGCAGAGGTAACAGGCTATAGTTTGAGAATGGACATTGTGCTGCTAGGAGGACGCAGAGTGTTTCTCACTGATAAGATCACAACATGTGCTGTATGGCCATTCACACAAATTAGGGCCCTTATTCAGATCTGATCGCAGAACAAATTTGTTCTCAAAATGGGCAAAACCATGTGCCCTCCAGGTGGGACAGATGTAACATGTTTAGAGAGAGTTAGATTTTGTTTCTGTGCAGGGTAAATACTGACTGCATTATTTTGACACTGCAATTTAGATTTCAGTTTCAAAACACCCCACCCAAATGTAACTCTCTCTGCACATGTTACATCTGCCCCACCTGCAGTGCACAAGGTTTTGCCCATATTGAGAACAATTTTGTACTGCGATCAGAACTGAATAAGGGCCTAGGTCAATCCATTTTATTTAACAACATTATCAGAACAATTGGTCTTTTGTTAAAGTTTATTTCACCATTTTTCCAATTGGCTGTATTATAATTTCTATATTGTATCATTTCTGTTCTTGTCATTTGCTACAGATATGCCGGAGCGACTGGATGCTGTGCAGGCTGTTCTGTGGGACAAGGAAATAGGAGTCTGGTTGGACTTTAATATTGAGGTTTATAGACACAATCCAAACTTCTACCCCACCAACTTGGCTCCACTTTGGGCCTCATGTTACTCTGGCACGAGGCTGTGGACAAAGCAGTCTCCTACTTAGAGGTAATTAATGATCTTGTATTATATTATTTTTCTATTTGTTCCTAATTGTATTACATACTCCAGGCTTGCCTACCCTCCTGGAATTGCCGTGAGGCTCCCGAAAATCGGGTCCCCCGGGAAGGTGGGCAATCCTCCCGCATTGGCCAGGCAGCCCCCGCACCCCCTTCCCTGCAGCACAAAATGACCTTTTTTTGCGGGTCCGCGAATTACGTTGTTTGACTGTCGTGGGGGTGGGGCTTGATGACGTCTGCCTGTCCCGCCCCCCTGACTTGCTGCTGTCAGCAAGTATGGCATACTCCTATGGTATTGATTTTATCTGTTAATATCGAAATTCGTGCAGACCCTAGTGCGGGATCAAAACCTAAACACTTGCCAATACTGAGAGAGCGGTCCAATCAGGAACTATAGGTGCGCCATGTATCCCAGAATTCCAATGGCAGGCCAGGTTCATGCCACTGGAAAAGTTTATTTACAAACGCATTATTACTGGTTACTACTGAAGTAATATGTAAGAATATATA
Source organism: Crinia signifera (assembly GCF_055691185.1). Classification (NCBI taxonomy): domain Eukaryota; kingdom Metazoa; phylum Chordata; class Amphibia; order Anura; family Myobatrachidae; genus Crinia; species Crinia signifera. The sequence continues at coordinate 89,530,197 of NC_139217.1, read as the reverse complement.
TAATGTAATATAACGTATGAAGTAGCTTTTATGAACTTGGCAGAGTATATATAATGGGGTATATTGGTTTGCAAATCCACTGTACTGGTTTCTCATTTCCCTACAGTATTTGGCATGATGTTACATTACCTATTTGCTTTCTCAATGCCAAAACGTAAAAAAAAAAAAAATTTTTGAAACATAAAACTGATTTAAAATCTTACTTATATTGTCTGTATTATTTATAAATAGTGATAAAGATTTTCATGAATAGATGAGCAGGACCCTCATCCCTCGTGTGCTTTCCTTCTCTTAATGTCCCATACACTATGCGATTTGGGCCAATTCTGGTAGATCAAGCTGAGATATTGGGTGAAATCGGTCGAAATCGCATGTGTATAATATCCGTTCTGATGCACAGTCCGGTGTTCATCGGAGCGGAGTCGGAGGTTGGACATTCGGCGGGGGATCAGGTGCGACTTATCCCTTCAGAGAATTTGCATAGTGCATGGGGGCCTTTACTTAAACCATCTTTGATAGCACCAAACCCTGTGGTTTTCTACCACGCTGATACCCTGCGGATGTAGCTATAGTTATGTGCCCTGTACTTGTCCTCTATTGTATTCAGCTGTAGGTCACTGTTTCCCTCATTTGTATATGTACTCTGTAATTGGGCCCGGGGGATCCTTTGTGGTGCCATATAAATAAAGTATAATAACCATAATAATATGCGACCAGTGGCAAACGCAGGATTTTCAGAAGGGGGTTTCCAGAGGGGCGGAGCAAAGCACGGAGATGGACACTTAGGTGACCCAGTATATGCCGGGTCAGTTAAAGTATTATAGATAGACCAAATGTATATAAATAATATTAATAATAAAAATATATATATATATACATACATACACATACATACATACATACATACATACATACATACATACATACATACATACATACATACATACATACAGTGGCGTAACTCCCGGAGGCAATGGAGACATTGGCCACCGGGCGTTAGCCACTAGGGGGGGCACAGAGTGAGGAGCTCAGGAGCATAGTGCACACAACAATGCTGTGACAGCCAGCATTAAAGAAAATGAAAATAAACTACAGCTCCTAGCAGACCTTGCTGCAGGAAGCTCAGGGCTGCTGGGAGCTTTACTTTCAGTTTCTGCAACACATGAGTGCACCTGCTGCAGCCAGATAAGAGGGAGCGAGTTGCTCCGGAGGAGCAGTTCGAAAAGGGGGCGTGGCTACACGTCACTGGACTGGAGACTGTACACACAGTCATTGCCAGCCATCCCAGGCCCTTCAGCACTGCAGTAGCATGGTGAGTGTGACAGTGTGTGCTTAACTATTATATACAGTATGTATTTATCTCTGTGTGTATTTATCTGTGTGTGTGTGTGTGTGTGTGAGAGTATTATATACAGTATGTATTTATCTGTGTGTGTGTGTGTAATTATTATGTACAGTATGTATTTATCTGTGTGTGTGTGTGTGTGTGTGTGTGTGTGTGTAACTATTATGTACAGTATGTATTTATCTCTGTGTTTATTTATCTCTGTGTGTGAGTATTGTATACAGTATGTATTTATCTGTGTGTGTGTGTGTGTGTGTGTGTGTGTGTGTGTGTGTGTGTGTGTGTAATTATTATGTACAGTATGTATTTATCTCTGTGTGTATTTATCTGTGTGTGTGTGTGTGTGTGTGTGTGTGTGTGTGAGAGTATTATATACAGTATGTATTTATCTGTGTGTGTGTGTGTAATTATTATGTACAGTATGTATTTATGTGTGTGTGTGTGTGTGTGTGTGTAACTATTATGTACAGTATGTATTTATCTCTGTTTATTTATCTCTGTGTGTGAGTATTGTATACAGTATGTATTTATCTGTGTGTGTGTGTAATTATTATGTACAGTATGTATTTATCTGTGTGTAATTATTATACTTTTTGAATGTGTGCATGGGTGAATAGGTGTGTGAGTATATGTATGCATACAGTAAGTGTAGGTATGTATAAGTGTGTGACAGTATGTGTATATATGTGTGTGACTATATATGCATGTGTATTGGTGTGTGATACGCCGCCCTCCAAATGTCAGTCCGATTTCCCCCCTGCATGCCACGTTCGTTCTCATGGGCTGCAAATGGATGTTTAACATAAACATCCATTTGCAGGCTACGTGGAAACACCCACATGATTCGATGATCGCCGACTATCGAATGATGTGGAACATGCACGCATATCTAAGTGACTCTCAGTTCACTTAGATATACGTACACACTCGAGAGGAACTTGGCATCCAGCTAACATCCGGTGATGTCAGCTGTCCACCCCTGGCACCCACGTCAAGGGCCAATTACCATGGGAACACCCATAAAATGCTGGGCATTCCCATGGGTGCCTGCGCTTGGCGAACAGTGTGGCGATACACATGCGCCAGCGCATACGCACAACATAGGTTCCCCGTGCGAACGCACGGTGAATGCGAACAAATTAGAATAACCCCCTTTATGTAGGTATATGTGTGAGTATGGGTTATTTTTGGTACTTATGTAGTATCTGGGCTGCCGATTTTTTGATTGTATGCCTTAAGTTAAGGCATACAATCAGATGCGATGCGATGCGATATCGCATCGCATCGCATCCGATATCGGATGCGATATCGGATGCGATGACCCGATTTTTCCATAGGAATCAATGTTAAAATGATTCCTATGGAAAAATGGGTCCTTTTCATACCCCTACTATCCAAGTGGGCATGGAGTTGGATATAAACCTGTGGCGAGCGTAGCGAGCCACCGAGCCCGAAGCGTGGCGAGCGAAGCGAGCCCCGCGAGGGGACGGTATTCGTCCCCTCGCGGGGCTCGCTTCGCTCGCCACGCTTCGGGCTCGGTGGCTCGCTACGCTCGCCACAGGTTTATATCCAACTCCATGCCCACTTGGATAGTAGGGGTATGAAAAGGACCCATTTTTCCCATTGAATTCCATGTTAAAATGGACTCAGTCCATTTTAACATTGATTCCTATGGAAAAATCGGGTCATCGCATCGCATCGCATCGCATCGAATCGCATGGTCGCATGCGATGCGATGCGATCTCCCGATCCGACCCGATTTAGAAATCGGCAGCCCAGATACTACATAAGTACCTTATTTTTTTTTTATCTGCAGCCCAAATAAATGGGTACATTTATGCAAATAATTTGAGATGTGCCAGGAGGCGTTTAATAAGTGAGCAGTCTGTGTGCATGGATGTTTATAAGTATGTGTGTATTTTTTTAGTGACAGAAGTGTATGTTATAAGAGGTGTGCTGCATGTGTGTTTTCAGTGACAGAGAAAGTGGCAGATTTCGGAGGGCCACCAAGGCACGTGAACAAACAACCAGTGTCGTTTATGTGATTTTTTTTTTACGTATTAAACAGCCGACCCGCATATCACAGAAGCTGGACGACCCGCATGTCACCTCACACAGAAGCAGGCCGACCCGTATACCACTCTTCGAGGGAGCCAGGACGCATACTGGGAGCTGCAACACCTCCGTGGGACATTGGGCACCCCCGCCACCCCCATGAGCACTACCATTCTTACGGGGATCCGGTGACACAGAGAAGGTAATGTTGATCTGTATGCTGCTCCCTTCACACTTAAATCAATGCTCTCTCTCTCTCTTCTCTCCCTCTTTCGCACACTCCCTCTCCCCCTCTATCTTTCTCCCTTTTTTTCACACTCCCACCCCTCTCTTTTCTACCTGTTTCTCACACTCATTCTCCCCTCAACCTCCCCTCTATTCTCCCCCTCTCTCACACTTACTCCCCCCCTCCTTTACTGTCACCCTTCTCTCCCACTCACTCCTTTTCTCACCCCTATCTCTCTTTTCTACCTTTTTCACTCCCCTCTCTCACTTCTCTCAATATCGGTCTCTTCCCTCTCTCATCCCTCTTTCTTCTCCCCCTCTCGCATACTCACTCTTCTGCTCTCATCCCCCTTTTTCACTCCTCTCTCTCAAACTCTTTCTCCTCTTCACCCTCTCACCCATCTCCTCTCTCTTTAACCCCCTCTGTCTTGCTTCCCACTGACAGTCTCTCCCCCCTTTCTCTCAACTCTGTCTCTTCACCCCCTCTCACCCTCACCCCCTCTCACCCTCCCTCTTTCACCCCCTTTCTAACACTTAACTTGCCTCCGGGCAATTGGGACTAACTTACGCCACTGCATACATACATACATACATACAGGGGCGTCAACAGCAGTGTAGACCCCTGCGCATAGCAATGTATTGGGGACCTTGTCAGGAATGTGCTTTGAAGCCCCATCACCCATCTACTGGTAGTGTCCTAGCATAATTATTAAAAGATCTATGTATCAGAATCAACTTTATTGGCCATGTGTGCTTGTGCACACTAGGAATTTTTTGTGGATCGTATTACATAACAAGAATACAATAAAACCACTAACAGCACACATTATGTATAACTGACTGACGTACCTGGCATTGTCCTGGTTTAAGCCTTTGAGTTATTAAATTATCAATGAGTTGGATATAATGGTTATCATTTATAAATAATTGGCAGCTCTTCCAACACACCCATGGGGTGGCTGCTGAGTGTCGTTTTTTTTTTGTTGGGGTTTCGCCAGTAGCCCTATTCCCCAGTTTTCCTTCAGGTGTAAAAGTTTCCATACACGTTACAATTATTGAATACAGTATTGTATATAATACTGTATACAATAATTGTAACGTGTATGGGTACCTTTACTGCCAGCCCGATTGCTGTTCATGTGTGCAATGTGTAATGACCAACCTTGAAAGGAGTGTACACCGTAAGATGCTGTGGCTTTGGTCTCAAATTGCGGTTGGGGATTCTTTGCTGGATACAGGGAGGAAAATCACGCAGCGGCCTTGCACTTTTTCTCACTTGATAAATATTCCCAGACCTGGGCAGGATCCCACGGCCATGCTCTGGAGGATGAGGGACTTCCGGCAGCACTGTGGTCCCTCTGACGCCCTCGGAAGTCTTATTGGGGACACAGACACGGTTTTTCTCCACTCGCGTCTTGATAAACTTGGCCTTGCTTCCGTAGGTCATTGTGCTGCGGGATTCTTCATAAGCACTATCCGCAGGGCTGATGTGCGTGATCATAACCAATCGGCTTTTCCCGCTCAGTGCTCCCTTTAGCAGCCAGGTCAGCTTGCTGTCCCGATAGTTTATATGGCTGCCTGGTCTGTCACGCAGCGCCATGATACACATCCTGAGGGTAAGAAGGGATCGGTTGATGTATCCTCCTTCTTTCATGGTCTGGCCGCTGTTCTTAGTCTGGCTTGCTCGTTCTGATCCCGCAAGGTCTACCATGTACAACTTGCCTGTGCTCACACTACCACTGGCTGTCTGCTTTATGGTGACCTGCAATACTGCATGTGTGCGGGATGAGGTCTTATTAGCGGCTGTGGGAGCTTCTGTGCGCCGCTTGTTGCCCTTCTTCAGCAGGGTCATGGCTTCCTCAGGAGTGCTAAGGGAGAATGTAGAAATCCCTTCTATGTTGGTGTTGCCATTGGGATCCTCTCTGAGGACCAAAGACCTAGAGGAAGGACTTAATAGGTCTCGGACGGTTTCATTATAGATCTCCGCGTATGATAATGATACGGAGAAATTCTTTTTTTCCCCAGTCTCCTCAATGGCTTTAAACAGGTCCTTCAGGGTGCGATATATTACTCCAGGTTCGCGGTCCTTACCCATCATGGTGAAGGTCTTTCCGGTGCCTGTGGGGCCGTAGGCAAATATGGCAGCATTGTACCCGGACAGGATGTCACCCAATAAGGGCTTCACTGTGGAATCATACACAGTCTCCTGGGTAGCTGCCTGGTCAAACACCTGGTTAAATTGGAATGTTGTTTCTCTTGTCCTGGTGGAGCGCAGGACATCGTTAGGATCCTCACCGGGGTCCTGCAATAGCACTGTCTGCGGTCCGAGCTGGTGTGTGATGCATCGGGCGCGGTTCTTAGTCTCCGTCAAATTAACGGGACGGATGCGCAGAGCTACAGTCATTTGGTGGTCTATAGCTTTATTAGCTTTCGCCTTCTTCATTTTATATCAAACTTCAATCTTCAGAAAAGAGTGAAAAATTATCTGTGTTGGCACAAGTCCAGCAATATTAGATATGACTCAGGAAGCAGTCAGCTGCCAGTGTTCTACCCATCACAGCCCATTGTGACATCATCGGCCCATTGTGACATCATCGGCCCATTGTGACATCACTAGCTGCCATATGGCAGAAGGGCACTGCTATGTATCTCATCCAGGGTCTGCTGTTACAGAAGTGGTATCGTCTTCTGGTCCCCCTGGGATGTCTTACCTCTTACTTATTTACGTGATAAAAGTTAATAGGCACAAAGAACCTTTTATCTCTGCATGTTTGTAGCCATACACAGCAGTGGGAGCAATTGTATTAGTTCTGAAAGAAAATATATGTTGCCCACAGATGCCAGTGGAAGTGCGCCTCCAGTGGCCAAATTATTAATTACTTTAGTATAGTGTGAATACTGCTTCATCTCTCGCGGCAGTTTTATAATCAGGAGAAATATACTAACCATGTACAGTTACCTTGTAATAAACCAGCTCATGTCCTCTCTTTCTGCAGTACAATGCATTAAGGACCGCCAAGGATATTATGCCAAGGATCCTTACAAAAACCATGATGGGGACTGGGACAGATGAGGATATGTTAATCCAAATTCTCATCACCAGGGCAGAGGTAACAGGCTATAGTTTGAGAATGGACATTGTGCTGCTAGGAGGACGCAGAGTGTTTCTCACTGATAAGATCACAACATGTGCTGTATGGCCATTCACACAAATTAGGGCCCTTATTCAGATCTGATCGCAGAACAAATTTGTTCTCAAAATGGGCAAAACCATGTGCCCTCCAGGTGGGACAGATGTAACATGTGTAGAGAGAGTTAGATTTTGTTTCTGTGCAGGGTAAATACTGGCTGCATTATTTTGACACTGCAATTTAGATTTCAGTTTCAAAACACCCCACCCAAATGTAACTCTCTCTGCACATGTTACATCTGCCCCACCTGCAGTGCACAAGGTTTTGCCCATATTGAGAACAATTTTGTACTGCGATCAGATCTGAATAAGGGCCTAGGTCAATCCATTTTATTTAACAACATTATCAGAACAATTGGTCTTTTGTTAAAGTTTATTTCACCATTTTTCCAATTGGCTGTATTATAATTTCTATATTGTATCATTTCTGTTCTTGTTATTTGCTACAGATATGCCGGAGCGACTGGATGCTGTGCAGGCTGTTCTGTGGGACAAGGAAATAGGAGTCTGGTTGGAGGCTGTGGACAAAGCAGTCTCCTACTTAGAGGTAATTAATTATCTTGTATTATATTATTTTTCTATTTGTTCCTAATTGTATTACATACTCCAGGCTTGCCTACCCTCCTGGAATTGCCGTGAGGCTCCCGAAAATCGGGTCCCCCGGGAAGGTGGGCAATCCTCCCGCATTGGCCAGGCAGCCCCCGCACCCCCTTCCCTGCAGCACAAAATGACCTTTTTTTGCGGGTCCGCGAATTACGTTGTTTGACTGTCGTGGGGGTGGGGCTTGATGACGTCTGCCTGTCCCGCCCCCCTGACTTGCTGCTGTCAGCAAGTATGACATACTCCTATGTTATTGATTCCATCTGTTAATATTGAAATTCGTGCAGACCCTAGTGCGGGATCAAAACCTAAACACTTGCCAATACTGAGAGAGCGGTCCAATCAGGAACTATAGGTGCACCATGTATCCCAGAATTCCAATGGCAGGCCAGGTTCATGCCACTGGAAAAGTTTATTTACAAACGCATTATTACTGGTTACTACTGAAGTAATATGTAAGAATATATATAATGTAATATAACGTATGAAGTAGCTTTTATGAACTTGGCAGAGTATATATAATGGGGTATATTGGTTTGCAAATCCACTGTACTGGTTTCTCATTTCCCTACAGTATTTGGCATGATGTTACATTACCTATTTGCTTTCTTAATGCCAAAACGTAAAAAAAAAAACTTTTTGAAACATAAAACTGATTTAAAATCTTACTTATATTGTCTGTATTATTTATAAATAGTGATAAAGATTTTCATGAATAGATGAGCAGGACCCTCATCCCTCGTGTGCTTTCCTTCTCTTAATGTCCCATACACTATGCGATTTGGGCCAATTCCAGTAGATCAAGCTGAGATATTGGGTGAAATCGGTCCAAATCGCATGTGTATAATATCCGTTCTGATGCACAGTCCGGTGTTCATCGGAGCGGAGTCGGAGGTTGGACATTCGGCGGGGGATCAGGTGCGACTTATCCCTTCAGAGAATTTGCATAGTGCATGGGGGCCTTTACTTAAGCCATCTTTGATAGCACCAAACCCTGTGGTTTTCTACCACGCTGATACCCTGCGGATGTAGCTATAGTTATGTGCCCTGTACTTGTCCTCTATTGTATTCAGCTGTAGGTCACTGTTTCCCTCATTTGTATATGTACTCTGTAATTGGGCCCGGGGGATCCTTTGTGGTGCCATATAAATAAAGTATAATAACCATAATAATATGCGACCAGTGGCAAACGCAGGATTTTCAGAAGGGGGTTTCCAGAGGGGCGGAGCAAAGCACGGAGATGGACACTTAGGTGACCCAGTATATGCCGGGTCAGTTAAAGTATTATAGATAGACCAAATGTATATAAATAATATTAATAATAAAAATATATATATATACATACATACATACATACATACATACAGGGGCGTCAACAGCAGTGTAGACCCCTGCGCATAGCAATGTATTGGGGACCCTGTCAGGAATGTGCTTTGAAGCCCTATCACCCATCTACTGGTAGTGTCCTAGCATAATTATTAAAAGATCTATGTATCAGAATCAACTTTATTGTCCATGTGTGCTTGTGCACACTAGGAATTTTTTGTGGATCGTATTACATAACAAGAATACAATATAACCACTAACAGCACACATTATGTATAACTGACTGACGTACCTGGCATTGTCCTGGTTTAAGCCTTTGAGTTATTAAATTATCAATGAGTTGGATATAATGGTTATCATTTATAAATAATTGGCAGCTCTTCCAACACACCCATGGGGTGGCTGCTGAGTGTCGTTTTTTTTTTGTTGGGGTTTCGCCAGTAGCCCTATTCCCCAGTTTTCCTTCAGGTGTAAAAGTTTCCATACACGTTAAAATTATTGAATACAGTATTGTATATAATACTGTATACAATAATTGTAACGTGTATGGGTACCTTTACTGCCAGCCCGATTGCTGTTCATGTGTGCAATGTGTAATGACCAACCTTGAAAGGAGTGTACACCGTAAGATGCTGTGGCTTTGGTCTCAAATTGCGGTTGGGGATTCTTTGCTGGATACAGGGAGGAAAATCACGCAGCGGCCTTGCACTTTTTCTCACTTGATAAATATTCCCAGACCTGGGCAGGATCCCACGGCCATGCTCTGGAGGATGAGGGACTTCCGGCAGCACTGTGGTCCCTCTGACACCCTCGGAAGTCTTATTGGGGACACAGACACGGTTTTTCTCCACTCGCGTCTTGATAAACTTGGCCTTGCTTCCGTAGGTCATTGTGCTGCGGGATTCTTCATAAGCACTATCCGCAGGGCTGATGTGCGTGATCATAACCAATCGGCTTTTCCCGCTCAGTGCTCCCTTTAGCAGCCAGGTCAGCTTGCTGTCCCGATAGTTTATATGGCTGCCTGGTCTGTCACGCAGCGCCATGATACACATCCTGAGGGTAAGAAGGGATCGGTTGATGTATCCTCCTTCTTTCATGGTCTGGCCGCTGTTCTTAGTCTGGCTTGCTCGTTCTGATCCCGCAAGGTCTACCATGTACAACTTGCCTGTGCTCACACTATCACTGGCTGTCTGCTTTATGGTGACCTGCAATACTGCATGTGAGCGGGATGAGGTCTTATTAGCGGCTGTGGGAGCTTCTGTGCGCCGCTTGTTGCCCTTCTTCAGCAGGGTCATGGCTTCCTCAGGAGTGCTAAGGGAGAATGTAGAAATCCCTTCTATGTTGGTGTTGCCATTGGGATCCTCTCTGAGGACCAAAGACCTAGAGGAAGGACTTAATAGGTCTCGGACGGTTTCATTATAGATCTCCGCGTATGATAATGATACGGAGAAATTCTTTTTTTCCCCAGTCTCCTCAATGGCTTTAAACAGGTCCTTCAGGGTGCGATATATTACTCCAGGTTCGCGGTCCTTACCCATCATGGTGAAGGTCTTTCCGGTGCCTGTGGGGCCGTAGGCAAATATGGCAGCATTGTACCCGGACAGGATGTCACCCAATAAGGGCTTCACTGTGGAATCATACACAGTCTCCTGGGTAGCTAAAATACAACAGTGGGTGATCAGTGCGCTACTAACTGCAGCTGGTACTGAGACTTGTCAGGTCTCGAGGTAAATAAAGAGAAAAAAGAAAAGTGTACCAGCGCTGGCTGAAAACTAAATGAAAATGATGATAGATAGAGCGGTATCCTTTACAAAATTTATTTATCAATAAAATATGCTAAAATAGCTGTACCATTGATATATTAGGTATGCTTTTGTGTAAAACAGGGGGTTACAATAAAAATAGCACAATATGACATTCCATAAGCATCACAATTAATGAATTAAACGGGCATTTGATATATATTACCACACGGATGTCGCAGATGGTAGTCCCATAGAGCAGCAGGTAGCCAGGTGGCCAAAAGCAGTCCCAAAACACAGAGTCCAATGGTGGAATTAGGTGCCTCTGGTGGGAAAGATGGTGAACCTGGAGGATGATTGAATTTTCCTAGTCGCTGCCTCGGATGATGAGTCCGGATGGGATGGTGCAGATTGCACAAGGCGTGGGTCCGCTGTGGTCTTGAATAAGCCCGGTGGGGTGATGCAATGTGGATATGTCCAATAATATAGGGCTCAACGCGTTTCCCTGGGTCAAACACCCAGCTTCTTCAGGAGCAAGTATGCATGTGTCACCATACTAGGCTGTATAAATACCCTGGTGGTGATTACCCAATTAGGTGCAGCTGTACAAGTAAATAAATATTAGGATACCGTTCTTTAAAATAAATAAAATAAAATGACCTCAAACCAGAAGGCAGATGTAATAAGGAAATTATAAACAAGTACATAATAATAATAATGATAGGAAAAAGTGGTTTTTAAACCATTTATTCTGCAATTTCCATCCGTGTCACGTGACTTGTAATGGTCACGTGACCCGGAAGTCACATAGAAATCCAAGTTGTCTGATTTTGCTGATATATATCTCTCAAAGAATGAGACAAATCATGAGGGTTTAGCTCGCTCTAAGTTTGAAAAACGAGTAAGTAGGGATAAGTACAGGAATAAAGGCTTTAGGATAGCTTTTTCGTTGTAATGTGTGATCACATGTACGTGTAAGGCCAATCAGAGGGAGTCACATGGTCAGTGTCACGTGACCCGGAAATAACACAGAGATACACATTCGTCTAATTTCAACAATAGATACCTCTCATGCTAGTGAGGTATGCTGTGGAGGTTGAGCTCACTCTATATTTGAGAAACGAGTGGGTAGGCATGGATACAGGGATATAGATGTGATAACTCCCAATCACGTGTAGGTGTAGGTGGTCGGTACCTGAGACTCCGGACTGTTCTTCTGACACTGCTCCGCTGGGTCTGGCTGACTTCACTCGCCTGCAGTTCGGAGGGTGGAGGGACAAAACTTCCCGGGGAAGACAATACCTCTAAACAACCCCACAAACCGGTCAATACACGTTGGGTCGGTGATCGGAATAATTTATTTAAGCTACTACGGGATGCAAGATCACCGTTACCACAGGGGAATTTACCAATGTAATAACAGTAAAACAGGAGAACAATGACAGGTACACAACCTGCAAATTACAGTTGTCAAGTATTAAGTATTACGGTGGCAATGTAAACATCCTGCAATATAAATATTGTGCGCAATGGGGCCCGCTGTAATACCCGTGGACCGCAGGTCGCACAATATACAATTCTAACAATACCACTGTTAACCTGTATTCAGCAGGAAGTAAGGGTCACACAATAAAGAATTTTCAATTACACTTATAAAACACTGTATGTTCACACATTTAATAGAAACACTAGAGAAAAAGGTCCACAAGTCAAAATAACACTGAGTCCCTGAGTTTTGGTACTAGACCAATGAACACCACTGTCGCACAGATAGTCACTGGCTCAATGCGGCAGTGAACTGACAAATATCACCCAGTCCGGGGGTGTTAGGCTGCAAGGTGAAGGCAGGCTGTTCTGAATTGGCCCCAGCTGAAAGGGCGCAGGTGGTACACTGATAGGCAGGAATTGCAATGAGGTTGGGGCCTGTCTCCTGGGCGACCCCTTGTCTGTCCCCCTCTTATACAGTCCCCAATGGGGTTGCTATTGGTGACAGCGATCCCTTGTTCAGGCCAAATGTTGGCTGGATGTATGGCGCCAAAAGGTAGTGGCGTTGGGGGGTATCAGGCTGGCTGAGCGGCTGGCGGTATCTGGGGCACTGTGCTGGGGCTGGTGACCTGGCGTAAACAGTACCTGGTGATCTGGTGCAGTTGCAGGCTCCTGCCCGACACGAGTAGGGACTCCACACTCGTCACCGCTGGCGTCTCTGCGGTAGCTGGTCCTCTTCACCGGGGGCACTAGTGGGGGCGCTGCAGGCGCGGCGTTGCCCCACTCAGTGTCTCCGCCGGCTCTCCGGTCTCTGTGGCGCTGCTGGTCCCCGCTGTCAGTCACCGCCGGGGGGGGGAAAACGCGTCTCTTCTCTCCACTGCCGCCGGCTCCCGTTGCCGCTGTCAATCACCGCCGAGCAGCCTCGCACTCCGTCCCGACGCGTCCTCTTCTCTCTCCTCCCTGTGTCGCCGGCCAGTCGTCCTGTTTCAGCTTTCCTGCGCTCCGGGTAGGGACGACTCTGCCTCACGCTCTGCTGTCCGCTCTCTCCTCTGCTCACACGGGGCGTCTTCCTCTCTGCTTTCGCGCCAGGGACACTCTCCACCCCTCTCCGTTCCCGCTCTCCCACCGCCAATCCCAGCAGGGTTCCAGGGTCAGTCCCTCCTGGTCCCTGACATCTGCGGCTCCGGGCGGTTTGGTTGCTCGGCAACCCCATGTTAGGATGGCCGTCCGCCATTTTAGTTAAGGGCACCACTGCCCACCAATGTTCGTAAGGCAAACCCCTGGCTGGGTTCAAAAGGGGCACTCCCAAGTTCTGGGATGCCACATGCCTCCCTGCTAGAAAAATGCCAGTCCGCAGGCATTATATCGGGGTTGGCAGTAGTCCAGTTCCAGTCTTTTGGTATAAAACAAAACATTTAAGGCCTGGGCCTTTCTGCATAACTAATACCCGTACATTCCGGTGAGGAAAGGTTAGGGAACAATTTGTAACATACAACAATACTGAAAGAAAGTGCTTTACATCCTATACCTCAAGGGTAAGATACCCTTGGTTGGGCGTTCCGACCTGCGCGGCTGTACCACCGGTGGACGGACCTCCGGGGAGTTGTGACCGGACTCTGGTAAGGGTTCCTCCACCACAGGAGTGGGGGATACACATGGAAGGAAGGGTACTGGGGCACTCATGAAGACTAACATGTCAGTGGGGTTGTCCCAAGGCATGCCCCCCCAGGTTCCCTGCCCCTCCACCTCAGGCGAGACTCCCGATTCCACTGGGACTTCAGCAGTGCGGAGCTTGAGCTGATCTCTGGACACCACGTTGATTGGTCCTCCAGGGGTCCTTTGGATTTCGTAGGTGTACCGGTCACCCGCGGGTGTTCTGACGACTGTGTATGGTTCGCTTTCCCACATGGCGTCGAGCTTACTTGAGCGGTGGTTCCGTTTCTTCCATACAGGGTCTCCCACTTTCAGGGTCTCGGGCTTATTGTGAGAGTTGTAATCCTTTCCTTGTCGACGCTGAGCGCCCTCCATCCGTTGAGTAACGACTTCTCTAGCAGCGTCAATCCTCTGCTGGTGCTCACGGACCCAGTCGGTCTGGGGTTGGGTTGATGGGCCTTCCATCGGAGACAGTTCCAAGTCTTGCGGTAACTTGCCCTTGCGGCCAAACATTAGGTAATACGGGGTGAAGCCGGTGGAGCAATGTTCGGCATTATTGTAGAGGTACGCCAATTCGGGGAGTAGGGTCGGCCACTTGTTTCGGTCTCCTGCCGACAGACTGCGGAGCATGCCGATGATGGTCTGGTTAGACCGTTCGCAGAGCCCGTTTCCCTGGGGGTGATAGGCCGTGGTCCTGATTTTCCGACATCCATAGTAGGAGCATAACTCGTGAAAAAGCTGGGACTCAAAGGCGGGCCCTTGGTCCGTGAGGATGCAGTCAGGGTAGCCGTAGGGTCTCGCGAAGTGCTTAAGAAACTGCTCTGCTGTAGTCTTGGCGGTGAGGTCTCGAACCGGGGTGACCACAAGGAATTTGCTGTAGTGGTCAGTGATGGTCAAGGCATATTGATGCCCACTGGAGCTAGGTTCGAGTTTGACGTGGTCAAGAGCCACGATCTGCAACGGGCGTTGGGTCTTGATGGAGTGTAATGAATCTCGCTGGGACGCGTCAGGAGCTCTCTTTAGACTGCAGGGAATGCAGGCACGGCACCAGTTGTCAACGTCTTCTCGCATACCCACCCAGAAGTACCGGGTACGCAGGATGGCTTCCGTCTTCTGCACGCCAAAATGGCCGGATTTGTCGTGGTAGGCGGCCAGAAGTAGTGGAGCCTGTTTTCTTGGAACAACCACCTGAACCACGGGGTGGTGTGTGCCGGGGTCCACACTGTCACGGACCAGGATGCCTTCTTCCTGGCGAACTCGGTCGCGATGCCGCAGCAGCTTTACCAGTTCGGGGTCAGCTTCTCTGCGTTGGTCTCGATCCAAGTGGCGGCGTTGGTTGAGCAGAACCAGGAATTCCTTCAGCACCGGGTCTTGGCGCTGAATTTTCCTCCAGTCGACTGTAGGGGTGTCGAGTAGGTCGGCCTTCTGCAGGCGGGAGTCTGTGACGGACAGGGGATCCGAGGTTGCCAGGTTCCTTGCTCTATACGCCTTGAATATGGGCATTTCCACATCCTCATTCGGTTCCCCTACCTCTTCGGGGGCATCGGTCACAGGCAGTCTGGAGAGGGCGTCTGCATTGGCGTTGGCCTTGCCACTACGGTAGTTAGTGGTGAACCGGTAGCTGGCGAGACGCGACATCCACCGCTGTTCTAGAGCTCCCAATTTGGCATTCTGCAGGTGCACTAAGGGGTTGTTGTCGGTCATGACTACAAATGGGGTGGCGGCTAGGTAGTGCTTAAACTTCTCGGTAACTGCCCATACCAGGGCGAGCATCTCCAGCTTGAAGGCACTATAATTTTCGCAATTCCTCTCGGTCTTACGGAGGCCTCTGCTGGCATACGCTATTACTCGCTCGCGCCCCTCTTGAGTCTGGGAGAGCACAGCACCGAGCCCGCGGTTGCTGGCGTCCGTGTAGAGTTGGAATGGTTTGTCATAATCGGGGTAAGCCAGCAAGGGAGCGTCGATTAAAGATCTCTTCAATTGGTTAAAGGCCTGCTGTTGCTCTTCTCCCCAAGCGATTAGGGCCGATCCCCTTCGCTCCTGGCCCGACTGGCCCCTCAGTAGTTCATGCAGGGGGGATGCCACCTTCGCAAAGTTCTCGATGAATCTTCGGTAGTAGCCCACGAACCCCAGATAACTGCGGACCTCTCTGACGGTCTTGGGCGCTGGCCAGTCTCTGACGACAGTGATCTTCTCTGGGTCGGGCATCACGCCTTCCGCGCTAACGACATGCCCGAGGTACTGTACTCTAGGCTTCAGCAGGTGACATTTGCTGGGCTTCAGCTTCAAACCGCTCTGTATCAGTCGTTTGAAGACCTCGTCCAGGTGCCGCAGATGGTCGTCATAGCTCCTTGAGAAAATGATCACGTCGTCCAGATAGAGGAGCACCATTTCGAAGTTGTGCTGCCCAAGGCAGTGCTCCATCACACGCTGGAACGTGGCGGGGGCGTTACAGAGTCCGAAGGGCATTCTGTCGAACTCGAACAGGCCCATTGGCGTCGTGAAGGCCGTCTTCTCTCTATCTTCTGGGGCCATCTGGACCTGCCAGTACCCGCTGGTCAGGTCAAGGGTCGAGAAGTATTCCGCCGTTTTCAGGGCCGTGAGCGACTCCTCGATCCTAGGGAGCGGATAGGCGTCCTTATGGGTTACGGCATTCAGTTTGCGGTAGTCCACGCAGAAGCGCAGACTACCGTCCTTCTTTTTGACGATCACCAGGGGGGCCGCCCAGGGGCTATGGCTTTCTTTGATGACACCAGCCTCTTTCATTTCGGTGATCATGTTCCGGACGGGCTGGTACATGGCTGGTGGGAGGGGTCGGTGCCTTTCCTTGACCGGGGGAGCCGATCCTGTAGGGATGTGGTGGTATACCTTTTCTGCCTTACCGAAGTCGCTCGGGTGTTGACTGAACGCGGCAGCATTCCGTTCCACAACGCGGATGACCCCTTCTCGCTTCTCAGCCGGAGTGTCCCCATCTCCGATCTGTATGGCAGCGTGCCAGGGGGGTTCGCTGTCGTCTCTCTCTTCCTCCATCACCCCTTGCTGAGCCGCCACGGCGCTTTGCCCCAAGATGTCCTGGAAGTCCACCCAGCTGATCCTGGCCACTTGACAATACTTATATAGTCTGACTGCGTATGGGTGTGGGTTCAGCAGCCTCACTGGTACTCTCCCTTGGACCACCTTCGCCAGGGTCCTGGCAACTGCGAAGGGCTGTCGATCGTCAGTATCGCAGGGTTCTATCAGGGCTTCGTAGTCTCTGCCTCCTGGTCCTGTTCTGGCCTTGCACCAGACGACTTGCTCCGAGTTTGGGCGCAGGAGGATCGGGCGGCGGTCTGCGATTCGGGCCTTCCCCACTTCTCCTTGCTCGTTGACAAACCTCTGCTGACCCGCGATCAGTCGCACTGTTTGCTGCAACGCCTTCTTCTCTTGGGGAGGGGCTGTTCTCATTTCCCACTGTAGTGCTTCCACTACTTCGCCCGGGCAGTTCCTTAGCACATTCATGCCCAGTATTATCGGCGGCAAGTATTCGTTAGAGTTGGTGGTGACCAAGAACCCCTGTTGGTCCAGGGTGGCTTTTCCCACTTGGACATCAGTTTCCCAATATCCTTGGAAGGTGATAGGCTGGCCGTTACTGGCTAGTAGGTGTAACCAGGTTGCGGGGGGAGACACGATGTCTTCTTGTGCCCAGTGCTGTAAAAAGTCGGTGATCCTGATGGTGGACACCTGTGACCCTGTATCCAACAGGGCTGTCATCTGTACCCCGTTCACTCTGATGCTCAGGTGGGGGCATTCCCCGACGTATCGGGGCCACCATTCTGCTGGTGGTGTCGGACCAGTTAGTGCATCTCCTCCCGAGGGTCGGTCCCTTGCCTCGGGGTCCCCTCGTTTAAAGCCGTTTCTGGGCAATTTCTCTCGACGTGTCCGCTCAGCCGGCACCTCCGGCAGATCGGTCGCCCTTGCTGGTCGAATTGATCGGATGGTCTTCGGCCGGACTCGCGTGTGACTTCCCATCTTGGGCGGTTCCTTGGGCCACGGTCTTGCCGCCATTCCCCTTGTCGACTTCTGCCTTGGTTTCTGTCTAAGTCTTCTAATTTCTGTGACATGCGCGTCATATTATTAGTTAGTTCGGACATCTGGCGAGTCAGCACGTCGAGCGGGCTTGGTTCTGCGGGGGCTTGTGCTTGTTGTGTAACGGGCCTACTTGGGTATAGGGTGTCCGTGATTTGTCCTTTTGGGGACTGTTGGTAGACCTCTCCTTCCGCCGACTCCTCATCTTCATCCCGGCCACTCTGGTTCATGCCCAGGATCTGTAGGGTGGTCTCTTTAAATTTGGCGAAGGAGCTGTCAGGTTGTTGCCGCCTCCACATACGTAATTGTGACTTGACTGCCTCCTCTCTCGCTCCTTCGATGAAAAGGTTGGTCAATGTTTCATCTACTAGTTCTTTCGGTGTCTTTTCTCTCAGTTGTATGGCCTTCATGGCTTCCTGCAAGCTTAGAGCGTATTCCCGCAGAGGCTCGTTCGGTCGCTGCTTTCTTGAATACAGGCGGCTCTTTAAATCTGCTATCGACTTCGATTCAAAGATCTCCCGCAGTTTTTCGAAGATCTGTTCTACCGTTTTCTTTTCATCGGTTTCCCACGTTCTCACTTCGCGTAGTGCTGGGCCTCTCAGTTGCCCCACCAGTATTTCTACTGCTTGTTTGTTGCCGAGCTTGTATAACTGTGTCATGGAGAGTATCCTGTTTTTAAATTCTTTCAGCGTGTGTGTCCCCGGGGTGTTGTTTCCCGAGTAAGTCGGTACCCAGGGTGCTCCAAAGTAGTATGGCATGGTGATGGGTGCCGCCGTCATTTCCACCGAATTTCTTTCCCCGGGTGATGCAGGGAGTCGTCTCCTCCTGGTTGACGTAGGGGCCTGTGCTTGGTCCGAGTCCGACATCGCTGAATCCTGTTCGCGGACGCCAAGTGTGATAACTCCCAATCACGTGTAGGTGTAGGTGGTCGGTACCTGAGACTCCGGACTGTTCTTCTGACACTGCTCCGCTGGGTCTGGCTGACTTCACTCGCCTGCAGTTCGGAGGGTGGAGGGACAAAACTTCCCGGGGAAGACAATACCTCTAAACAACCCCACAAACCGGTCAATACACGTTGGGTCGGTGATCGGAATAATTTATTTAAGCTACTACGGGATGCAAGATCACCGTTACCACAGGGGAATTTACCAATGTAATAACAGTAAAACAGGAGAACAATGACAGGTACACAACCTGCAAATTACAGTTGTCAAGTATTAAGTATTACGGTGGCAATGTAAACATCCTGCAATATAAATATTGTGCGCAATGGGGCCCGCTGTAATACCCGTGGACCGCAGGTCGCACAATATACAATTCTAACAATACCACTGTTAACCTGTATTCAGCAGGAAGTAAGGGTCACACAATAAAGAATTTTCAATTACACTTATAAAACACTGTATGTTCACACATTTAATAGAAACACTAGAGAAAAAGGTCCACAAGTCAAAATAACACTGAGTCCCTGAGTTTTGGTACTAGACCAATGAACACCACTGTCGCACAGATAGTCACTGGCTCAATGCGGCAGTGAACTGACAAATATCACCCAGTCCGGGGGTGTTAGGCTGCAAGGTGAAGGCAGGCTGTTCTGAATTGGCCCCAGCTGAAAGGGCGCAGGTGGTACACTGATAGGCAGGAATTGCAATGAGGTTGGGGCCTGTCTCCTGGGCGACCCCTTGTCTGTCCCCCTCTTATACAGTCCCCAATGGGGTTGCTATTGGTGACAGCGATCCCTTGTTCAGGCCAAATGTTGGCTGGATGTATGGCGCCAAAAGGTAGTGGCGTTGGGGGGTATCAGGCTGGCTGAGCGGCTGGCGGTATCTGGGGCACTGTGCTGGGGCTGGTGACCTGGCGTAAACAGTACCTGGTGATCTGGTGCAGTTGCAGGCTCCTGCCCGACACGAGTAGGGACTCCACACTCGTCACCGCTGGCGTCTCTGCGGTAGCTGGTCCTCTTCACCGGGGGCACTAGTGGGGGCGCTGCAGGCGCGGCGTTGCCCCACTCAGTGTCTCCGCCGGCTCTCCGGTCTCTGTGGCGCTGCTGGTCCCCGCTGTCAGTCACCGCCGGGGGGGGGAAAACGCGTCTCTTCTCTCCACTGCCGCCGGCTCCCGTTGCCGCTGTCAATCACCGCCGAGCAGCCTCGCACTCCGTCCCGACGCGTCCTCTTCTCTCTCCTCCCTGTGTCGCCGGCCAGTCGTCCTGTTTCAGCTTTCCTGCGCTCCGGGTAGGGACGACTCTGCCTCACGCTCTGCTGTCCGCTCTCTCCTCTGCTCACACGGGGCGTCTTCCTCTCTGCTTTCGCGCCAGGGACACTCTCCACCCCTCTCCGTTCCCGCTCTCCCACCGCCAATCCCAGCAGGGTTCCAGGGTCAGTCCCTCCTGGTCCCTGACATCTGCGGCTCCGGGCGGTTTGGTTGCTCGGCAACCCCATGTTAGGATGGCCGTCCGCCATTTTAGTTAAGGGCACCACTGCCCACCAATGTTCGTAAGGCAAACCCCTGGCTGGGTTCAAAAGGGGCACTCCCAAGTTCTGGGATGCCACATAGACACTTAGATAACTTTTTCTTTCAGAGTTGCGATCACATGTGCGTCTCCGGCCAATCAGAGCGGGTCATGTGATCGGTGACAGAGCTGGTCACGTGGGTACATTGTCACTGTTTACAGCGTCTTCTAGGTGGGCGGATGTTACTGTGTTGGGAGCCAATCAGTCTCCGCAGTATATCACGTTGTCATGGCACCACGATGTTTGTTGTTAAGTGCCAGTCACGTGTGGGATCACGTAGCTTGTCAGCCAATTATATAGTGATCATGTATAACAAAGTGTCACACCAATATTAATCGCTGCAATGGTTTATTGTTTACATATGAAGATAATGGTTATTGTAACAATGTATAGTATAATAATATAAGTTTCAATCTCATAATATGGTAGGAGCTTGATGATAACAGAGTATAGAGACTTATTTAGTGCTGCAGTATGCAGTGTTTATATATTTTATATTGTTGTCATGTAGCATCCATAGTTAGTATGACCAGGTGTAAAGATTTCAAGTATCCATACGGCTCCTGTCCAATCATCTCATTATGAGAGGGTCAGGGGCACTATATGGATATCTGTCAAATAGCCACTCTAAAAGTACATAGTGAAAAGGGGATATCAATAGAAAAATAGTTGTTAATATCTATATTGAATAAACATTGAAAAAATGAGTTAGATAAATATAAAAAGAAGAGAGATGGACTGAGGGGGATGAATGGATAGATGGAAAAAATGATGATAATGGTATTGATTAATTCTAAAATGATCAGTGTTATTGTATGATTGAGTTTAGTTCCATGCTTTCGTTTAGGCCATCGGGGTGTATTGAGTTAAATTTCAGCATCCAGTATACTTCTCGTTTACATAGTTTGTTGAATCTGTCACCTCCTCTCTGAGTTCGTTCTATTTGTTCAAGGCCCACTATTGTCAGGGATGACGGATCATGATTATGTTCTTTTGAGAAGTGTCTGGATACACTATGTAGATTATTTTGGTTTATTATGTTCCTTCTGTGTTCCATAAATCGGACAGAAAGGGGCCTAATTGTGCGTCCGATGTATGGAAGATTACAGTCACATTTTAATAGGTAAATTATATAATTAGAATTGCAATTCATGAATGATTTTATATTATATTGTTCTTCCATGGCAGGTAATGTGATCGTGTTGATTCTTCTCGGGATATGTTGGCACATTGTGCAGCGATTTTTGCCGCATTTGAAAAAACCTTTTGGTTTTTGTGTCAGCCAACTGGTTCCCTTTGTTTCAATAGCTGTTTTATGGGAGATATTTAGATGGCTCGGAGCTAGTATTGTTTTGAGAGACCTATTTTTTCTATATACAACCCTGGGATATTCGGGGAGAAGTTGGCCAAGGATTTTGTCCTGTTTGAGTATCCGATAGTTTTGGGCTATAATCTTCTTTATTGTGGGAGCCTGATTATTATATTTACAAACGAAGGTAATGTCTTCGTTGTGGTTAGAATGTTTTGTTTTGGGATCTTTTTTGATGAGTAAGTCTTGTCTGTTCATTTTTTGTACTTCATCAAGAGCGGAATCTATTAGTGTTTTAGGGTAACCTCTATTTATGAATGACTGTTTTAAATCTGTAGCTTGGTCCTGGAAAGTACTATTGCTGGTGCAATTGCGTTTAAGACGCATGAATTGGCTTTTTGGAATGTTTCTTTTCCATGGTGGATGATGGGCGCTGGTAAAGTGAAGGTATGAATTAGTATTAACCGGTTTTATGTAGTTCTGAGATATTATGTGGTCAGTATTAGATTGAAGAGTCAAATCCAGAAAATTAATAGAGTGAGTGTCATAGGTATGGGTGAATGTTAAATTATATTGATTATTATTAATGTGAGTGACAAATTGAGTGGCAGAGTGAAGGTCCCCATCCCAAATAATAAAGAGATCGTCTATGTAACGGCCATAGAAGACCAGGCTCGCACCCCAGCCACCGCCCCACACATGGGTGTCCTCAACCTCTCCCATGTATAGGTTGGCATAGCTGGGCGCGAACCTGGTCCCCATGGCCGTCCCATTCACCTGAAGAAAAAATTGATCGGAAAACAGAAAATAATTGTGAGTGAGTATGAATTTGATTGAATCGATTATAAATGACCTATGTTTGCAGCTGAGGTCAACATCTGTCATTGAAAGTCTTCTTTCTATTACTTCGCAGCCTAGGTCGTGCGGGATGTTGGTATACAGAGCACTGACGTCTAGGGTCATAAATGCATAGGTAGGTTTCCAAACTATATTTTGAATTTTTGTTAGGAGATCGGTGGTATCTTTGATGTGTGACCTCAGCTGCAAGACATATGGTTGTAAAAAGTGATCAACATAAAAAGAAAGGTTAGAAGTGAGGGAATTAATACCAGAAATAATAGGACGTCCAGGTGGTGAAGTGAGTGACTTGTGTATTTTAGGGAGAAAGTAGAAAGTGGGGGTGGTGGGAAATTTGGAAAATAAAAAGGTGAATTCTTCTCTGGATATGACATCTTCCTGTAGTGCTGTGGTTAAAAGGGATTTGAGGTCAGCTTGGTAGGTGGTAGTGGGGTCATGTAAGAGGATGTGATAATATTCTTGATCTTTGAGCTGTCTATCAGCTTCTTTGATATAATCTAATTTGTTCATGACCACCACTCCACCTCCCTTGTCTGCCTCTTTTATTATTAGTTCTTTATTTTCAGTGAGATGTTTGAGCGCTATTTTTTCTTGTTTGGTTAAATTTGAAGTAGGGGAGTGTTTGTTGGAATTGGAGCAGAGCACCTTAAAATCTTCCAAGGTGATCTTATAAAAAGATTCAATGCTGCTACTTTTTGCTGATATTGGAAAAAATTCCGATTTGTTTTTGAAGATATTATGTGATGTCTGAAGGTCAAAGATTTTTTTATAAGATTGAGTGTTTTCAGTATTATTGGTCTCCCAGAGATCTTCTAATATTGTCAGCAATGCATTGTCAGTAGAGTCAAGGATGATTGGGATAGATGTTTCATTGGTGTTATCCAAATGTTTTTTGGCGAAAAATCGTTTGCGACACAACGTGCGGATATATCTGTTGAGATCAACAAATAGATCGAAGATATTTGGGCCTGATGTGGGGGAGAATTTCAATCCCTTGGCAAGTACTGACAATTCATTGCTGTTCAATTGTTTATCAGATAAATTATAGACATATTTTTTGGCGTTTTCTGAGATCTTATTTTTATTAGAGGTTATCTGTGATTTCTTTTGTATGAGTTTACCTCCTCGTTTTCCTCGGGGCTTGGTTCTCTTCTTCTTTTTGGGGTCTCTCTTTGATAAGCTGGTGTGTTCCAGCGGGTGTTTTTTGGTCTTGCTCCTAAAAAATGTTGGTGTGATTCATCACTTTTGTTAGTTAGGGGTTTCTCTCTAGATGAATTGTCTCTTCTCTCTTCTATTATATTGGTTCCATTGGATAGATGATCCAATGGTTGGTATCTATTTGTTAAAGGAATCCTATAATTATCATTAGTATTAGTGTTTTTTTGTTGTTGTTGTTTATATTGGTCTCTATTGTAGGACGGGATACGTCCTCTTTTAGGGTATTGTTGTGTGTTGGGATTAGTATTTTTCCTATTTCTAGAATACGATCTGTTATTTGAGTGTGATCTATTTTTAGTTCGAAAAGATCTAACCTGGTTATTTGCATAATCGTATGTGTCTCTCTGAAATTTTTTCTGTTTGGTCATCAGAGTTTCTTTCTCATATTTTATAACTCTCTCGTTTATTATCCTATCCTTTTCATTAAATCCATCCTCATTTTTGTGTGTATCCATGGATTTTTTCAAAAGTTCAATTTCTTTTTCTATGGCATAAACTTTATCCATTCTGTATCTGACAATCAGTTTCATGAGTGACAGTGAGCAAGTGTCAAGCAATTGGTCCCATTCCTTTTGATACGTAGTGTCCTCCTGAAATATGGAGGGTTTGAACAGTCTCAATCCTCTTGGGACCATTTGCTTGTCAATATACTGTTGTAGATTATTGCTATCAAGCCAATTGCGGGTCTCCGCTTTAAGGAGATCCTCTAATTTATAAAAGTCTCTCTGCCACTCAGATTTTTCGGGTGCAGAGTTAATTGCATTACTATCAGAAAATTGTGACATATAAGTCTGCCTTCTGGTTTGGCGTTCTGAAAAGTTGGTAAAACAGCTCATAGTTGCTGCGCTGATCGTATATGACAAAGGGAAAAAATACAACAGTGGGTGATCAGTGCGCTACTAACTGCAGCTGGTACTGAGACTTGTCAGGTCTCGAGGTAAATAAAGAGAAAAAAGAAAAGTGTACCAGCGCTGGCTGAAAACTAAATGAAAATGATGATAGATAGAGCGGTATCCTTTACAAAATTTATTTATCAATAAAATATGCTAAAATAGCTGTACCATTGATATATTAGGTATGCTTTTGTGTAAAACAGGGGGTTACAATAAAAATAGCACAATATGACATTCCATAAGCATCACAATTAATGAATTAAACGGGCATTTGATATATATTACCACACGGATGTCGCAGATGGTAGTCCCATAGAGCAGCAGGTAGCCAGGTGGCCAAAAGCAGTCCCAAAACACAGAGTCCAATGGTGGAATTAGGTGCCTCTGGTGGGAAAGATGGTGAACCTGGAGGATGATTGAATTTTCCTAGTCGCTGCCTCGGATGATGAGTCCGGATGGGATGGTGCAGATTGCACAAGGCGTGGGTCCGCTGTGGTCTTGAATAAGCCCGGTGGGGTGATGCAATGTGGATATGTCCAATAATATAGGGCTCAACGCGTTTCCCTGGGTCAAACACCCAGCTTCTTCAGGAGCAAGTATGCATGTGTCACCATACTAGGGTAGCTGCCTGGTCAAACACCTGGTTAAATTGGAATGTTGTTTCTCTTGTCCTGGTGGAGCGCAGGACATCGTTAGGATCCTCACCGGGGTCCTGCAATAGCACTGTCTGTGGTCCGAGCTGGTGTGTGATGCATCGGGCGCGGTTCTTAGTCTCCGTCAAATTAACGGGACGGATGCGCAGAGCGACAGTCATTTGGTGGTCTATAGCTTTATTAGCTTTCGCCTTCTTCATTTTATATCAAACTTCAATCTTCAGAAAAGAGTGAAAAATTATCTGTGTTGGCACAAGTCCAGCAATATTAGATATGACTCAGGAAGCAGTCAGCTGCCAGTGTTCTACCCATCACAGCCCATTGTGACATCATCGGCCCATTGTGACATCATCGGCCCATTGTGACATCACTAGCTGCCATATGGCAGAAGGGCACTGCTATGTATCTCATCCAGGGTCTGCTGTTACAGAAGTGGTATCGTCTTCTGGTCCCCCTGGGATGTCTTACCTCTTACTTATTTACGTGATAAAAGTTAATAGGCACAAAGAACCTTTTATCTCTGCATGTTTGTAGCCATACACAGCAGTGGGAGCAATTGTATTAGTTCTGAAAGAAAATATATGTTGCCCACAGATGCCAGTGGAAGTGCGCCTCCAGTGGCCAAATTATTAATTACTTTAGTATAGTGTGAATACTGCTTCATCTCTCGCGGCAGTTACCTTGTAATAAACCAGCTCATGTCCTCTCTTTCTGCAGTACAATGCATTAAGGACCGCCAAGGATATTATGCCAAGGATCCTTACAAAAACCATGATGGGGACTGGGACAGATGAGGATATGTTAATCCAAATTCTCATCACCAGGGCAGAGGTAACAGGCTATAGTTTGAGAATAGACATTGTGCTGCTAGGAGGACGCAGAGTGTTTCTCACTGATAAGATCACAACATGTGCTGTATGGCCATTCACACAAATTAGGGCCCTTATTCAGATCTGATCGCAGAACAAATTTGTTCTCAAAATGGGCAAAACCATGTGCCCTCCAGGTGGGACAGATGTAACATGTGTAGAGAGAGTTAGATTTTGTTTCTGTGCAGGGTAAATACTGGCCGCATTATTTTGACACTGCAATTTAGAGTTCAGTTTCAAAACACCCCACCCAAATGTAACTCTCTCTGCACATGTTACATCTGCCCCACCTGCAGTGCACAAGGTTTTGCCCATATTGAGAACAATTTTGTACTGCGATCAGATCTGAATAAGGGCCTAGGTCAATCCATTTTATTTAACAACATTATCAGAACAATTGGTCTTTTGTTAAAGTTTATTTCACCATTTTTCCAATTGGCTGTATTATAATTTCTATATTGTATCATTTCTGTTCTTGTTATTTGCTACAGATATGCCGGAGCGACTGGATGCTGTGCAGGCTGTTCTGTGGGACAAGGAAATAGGAGTCTGGTTGGACTTTAATATAGAGGATCATAGACACAATCCAAACTTCTACCCCACCAACTTGGCTCCACTTTGGGCCTCATGTTACTCTGGCACGAGGCTGTGGACAAAGCAGTCTCCTACTTAGAGGTAATTAATTATCTTGTATTATATTATTTTTCTATTTGTTCCTAATTGTATTACATACTCCAGGCTTGCCTACCCTCCTGGAATTGCCGTGAGGCTCCCGAAAATCGGGTCCCCCGGGAAGGTGGGCAATCCTCCCGCATTGGCCGGGCAGCCCCCGCACCCCCTTCCCTGCAGCACAAAATGACCTTTTTTTGCGGGTCCGCGAATTACATTGTTTGACTGTCGTGGGGGTGGGGCTTGATGACGTCTGCCTGTCCCGCCCCCCTGACTTGCTGCTGTCAGCAAGTATGACATACTCCTATGTTATTGATTCCATCTGTTAATATCGAAATTCGTGCAGACCCTAGTGCGGGATCAAAACCTTAACACTTGCCAATACTGAGAGAGCGGTCCAATCAGGAACTATAGGTGCGCCATGTATCCCAGAATTCCAATGGCAGGCCAGGTTCATGCCACTGGAAAAGTTTATTTACAAACGCATTATTACTGGTTACTACTGAAGTAATATGTAAGAATATATATAATGTAATATAACGTATGAAGTAGCTTTTATGAACTTGGCAGAGTATATATAATGGGGTATATTGGTTTGCAAATCCACTGTACTGGTTTCTCATTTCCCTACAGTATTTGGCATGATGTTACATTACCTATTTGCTTTCTCAATGCCAAAACGTGTAAAAAAAAAACTTTTTGAAACATAAAACTGATTTAAAATCTTACTTATATTGTCTGTATTATTTATAAATAGTGATAAAGATTTTCATGAATAGATGAGCAGGACCCTCATCCCTCGTGTGCTTTCCTTCTCTTAATGTCCCATACACTGGCTCTTATTCTAATCGGCTCGGTACGGCCCGCGTGCGGCCGTACCGCCGATGTTTTTGTTCTGCACATGCGCAGAGGTCATTCTGCGCATGTGCAGCCCCCTTCGCCGCAGACGGATTTCGTCCGCCGCAAAGGGGGCGTATAGGGGCGTGAGGGGCTTCAGCCCCTCATTTCCCTATGTGTACGCCCCGCGTTTCATGGGCGTTCCCATGCAAACGCGGGGCGTATGCATGGTAATGAGGGCATGACGCCCTCATTACCATGACATGGGGGCGGAAAGCTGACGTCGCCGGATGTCAGCTTTCAGCCCCCTTTCAAGCTCCCACACGGACGATTGTCCGTGTGGTCTGAGCTTGCGGGAGCTGCCGCGGCGTGCGGGCCTGCCTTCGATGGTCGTCGACCATCGAAGGCAGGGGGCAGCTCCCACCATGGTGGAGGCGTAGCCTCCACCATTTTTGTGCGGATCGCCAGCCGTCCGTGTATGGACGGCCGTGGCGATCCGTCGGGTGGGCGGCCCTTGGTTTGTGCGGTCGGAGCCCCGTGTGCGGCTCTGACCGCACCAACCAGAATAAGGGCCACTATGCGATTTGGGCCAATTCCGGTAGATCAAGCTGAGATATTGGGTGAAATCAGTCCAAATCGCATGTGTATAATATCCGTTCTGATGCACAGTCCTGTGTTCATCGGAGCGGAGTCGGTGGTTGGACATTCGGCGGGGGATCAGGTGCGACTTCTCCCTTCAGAGAATTTGCATAGTGCATGGGGGCCTTTACTTAAGCCATCTTTGATAGCACCAAACCCTGTGGTTTTCTACCACGCTGATACCCTGCGGATGTAGCTATAGTTATGTGCCCTGTACTTGTCCTCTATTGTATTCAGCTGTAGGTCACTGTTTCCCTCATTTGTATATGTACTCTGTAATTGGGCCCGGGGGATCCTTTGTGGTGCCATATAAATAAAGTATAATAACCATAATAATATGCGACCAGTGGCAAACGCAGGATTTTCAGAAGGGGGTTTCCAGAGGGGCGGAGCAAAGCACGGAGATGGACACTTAGGTGACCCAGTATATGCCGGGTCAGTTAAAGTATTATAGATAGACCAAATGTATATAAATAATATTAATAATAAAAAAAAATATATATATATATATACATACATACACATACATACATACATACATACATACAGGGGCGTCAACAGCAGTGTAGACCCCTGCGCATAGCAATGTATTGGGGACCCTGTCAGGAATGTGCTTTGAAGCCCTATCACCCATCTACTGGTAGTGTCCTAGCATAATTATTAAAAGATCTATGTATCAGAATCAGAATCAACTTTATTGGCCATGTGTGCTTGTGCACACTAGGAATTTTTTGTGGATCGTATTACATAACAAGAATACAATATAACCACTAACAGCACACATTATGTATAACTGACTGACGTACCTGGCATTGTCCTGGTTTAAGCCTTTGAGTTATTAAATTATCAATGAGTTGGATATAATGGTTATCATTTATAAATAATTGGCAGCTCTTCCAACACACCCATGGGGTGGCTGCTGAGTGTCGTTTTTTTTTTGTTGGGGTTTCGCCAGTAGCCCTATTCCCCAGTTTTCCTTCAGGTGTAAAAGTTTCCATACACGTTAAAATTATTGAATACAGTATTGTATATAATACTGTATACAATAATTGTAACGTGTATGGGTACCTTTACTGCCAGCCCGATTGCTGTTCATGTGTGCAATGTGTAATGACCAACCTTGAAAGGAGTGTACACCGTAAGATGCTGTGGCTTTGGTCTCAAATTGCGGTTGGGGATTCTTTGCTGGATATAGGGAGGAAAATCACGCAGCGGCCTTGCACTTTTTCTCACTTGATAAATATTCCCAGACCTGGGCAGGATCCCACGGCCATGCTCTGGAGGATGAGGGACTTCCGGCAGCACTGTGGTCCCTCTGACACCCTCGGAAGTCTTATTGGGGACACAGACACGGTTTTTCTCCACTCGCGTCTTGATAAACTTGGCCTTGCTTCCGTAGGTCATTGTGCTGCGGGATTCTTCATAAGCACTATCCGCAGGGCTGATGTGCGTGATCATAACCAATCGGCTTTTCCCGCTCAGTGCTCCCTTTAGCAGCCAGGTCAGCTTGCTGTCCCGATAGTTTATATGGCTGCCTGGTCTGTCACGCAGCGCCATGATACACATCCTGAGGGTAAGAAGGGATCGGTTGATGTATCCTCCTTCTTTCATGGTCTGGCCGCTGTTCTTAGTCTGGCTTGCTCGTTCTGATCCCGCAAGGTCTACCATGTACAACTTGCCTGTGCTCACACTATCACTGGCTGTCTGCTTTATGGTGACCTGCAATACTGCATGTGAGCGGGATGAGGTCTTATTAGCGGCTGTGGGAGCTTCTGTGCGCCGCTTGTTGCCCTTCTTCAGCAGGGTCATGGCTTCCTCAGGAGTGCTAAGGGAGAATGTAGAAATCCCTTCTATGTTGGTGTTGCCATTGGGATCCTCTCTGAGGACCAAAGACCTAGAGGAAGGACTTAATAGGTCTCGGACGGTTTCATTATAGATCTCCGCGTATGATAATGATACGGAGAAATTCTTTTTTTCCCCAGTCTCCTCAATGGCTTTAAACAGGTCCTTCAGGGTGCGATATATTACTCCAGGTTCGCGGTCCTTACCCATCATGGTGAAGGTCTTTCCGGTGCCTGTGGGGCCGTAGGCAAATATGGCAGCATTGTACCCGGACAGGATGTCACCCAATAAGGGCTTCACTGTGGAATCATACACAGTCTCCTGGGTAGCTGCCTGGTCAAACACCTGGTTAAATTGGAATGTTGTTTCTCTTGTCCTGGTGGAGCGCAGGACATCGTTAGGATCCTCACCGGGGTCCTGCAATAGCACTGTCTGTGGTCCGAGCTGGTGTGTGATGCATCGGGCGCGGTTCTTAGTCTCCGTCAAATTAACAGGACGGATGCGCAGAGCGACAGTCATTTGGTGGTCTATAGCTTTATTAGCTTTCGCCTTCTTCATTTTATATCAAACTTCAATCTTCAGAAAAGAGTGAAAAATTATCTGTGTTGGCACAAGTCCAGCAATATTAGATATGACTCAGGAAGCAGTCAGCTGCCAGTGTTCTACCCATCACAGCCCATTGTGACATCATCGGCCCATTGTGACATCATCGGCCCATTGTGACATCACTAGCTGCCATATGGCAGAAGGGCACTGCTATGTATCTCATCCAGGGTCTGCTGTTACAGAAGTGGTATCGTCTTCTGGTCCCCCTGGGATGTCTTACCTCTTACTTATTTACGTGATAAAAGTTAATAGGCACAAAGAACCTTTTATCTCTGCATGTTTGTAGCCATACACAGCAGTGGGAGCAATTGTATTAGTTCTGAAAGAAAATATATGTTGCCCACAGATGCCAGTGGAAGTGCGCCTCCAGTGGCCAAATTATTAATTACTTTAGTATAGTGTGAATACTGCTTCATCTCTCGCGGCAGTTTTATAATCAGGAGAAATATACTAACCATGTACAGTTACCTTGTAATAAACCAGCTCATGTCCTCTCTTTCTGCAGTACAATGCATTAAGGACCGCCAAGGATATTATGCCAAGGATCCTTACAAAAACCATGATGAGGACTGGGACAGATGAGGATATGTTAATCCAAATTCTCATCACCAGGGCAGAGGTAACAGGCTATAGTTTGAGAATAGACATTGTGCTGCTAGGAGGACGCAGAGTGTTTCTCACTGATAAGATCACAACATGTGCTGTATGGCCATTCACACAAATTAGGGCCCTTATTCAGATCTGATCGCAGAACAAATTTGTTCTCAAAATGGGCAAAACCATGTGCCCTCCAGGTGGGACAGATGTAACATGTGTAGAGAGAGTTAGATTTTGTTTCTGTGCAGGGTAAATACTGGCCGCATTATTTTGACACTGCAATTTAGAGTTCAGTTTCAAAACACCCCACCCAAATGTAACTCTCTCTGCACATGTTACATCTGCCCCACCTGCAGTGCACAAGGTTTTGCCCATATTGAGAACAATTTTGTACTGCGATCAGATCTGAATAAGGGCCTAGGTCAATCCATTTTATTTAACAACATTATCAGAACAATTGGTCTTTTGTTAAAGTTTATTTCACCATTTTTCCAATTGGCTGTATTATAATTTCTATATTGTATCATTTCTGTTCTTGTTATTTGCTACAGATATGCCGGAGCGACTGGATGCTGTGCAGGCTGTTCTGTGGGACAAGGAAATAGGAGTCTGGTTGGACTTTAATATAGAGGATCATAGACACAATCCAAACTTCTACCCCACCAACTTGGCTCCACTTTGGGCCTCATGTTACTCTGGCACGAGGCTGTGGACAAAGCAGTCTCCTACTTAGAGGTAATTAATTATCTTGTATTATATTATTTTTCTATTTGTTCCTAATTGTATTACATACTCCAGGCTTGCCTACCCTCCTGGAATTGCCGTGAGGCTCCCGAAAATCGGGTCCCCCGGGAAGGTGGGCAATCCTCCCGCATTGGCCAGGCAGCCCCCGCACCCCCTTCCCTGCAGCACAAAATGACCTTTTTTTGCGGGTCCGCGAATTACATTGTTTGACTGTCGTGGGGGTGGGGCTTGATGACGTCTGCCTGTCCCGCCCCCCTGACTTGCTGCTGTCAGCAAGTATGACATACTTCTATGTTATTGATTCCATCTGTTAATATCGAAATTCGTGCAGACCCTAGTGCGGGATCAAAACCTAAACACTTGCCAATACTGAGAGAGCGGTCCAATCAGGAACTATAGGTGCGCCATGTATCCCAGAATTCCAATGGCAGGCCAGGTTCATGCCACTGGAAAAGTTTATTTACAAACGCATTATTACTGGTTACTATTGAAGTAATATGTAAGAATATATATAATGTAATATAACGTATGAAGTAGCTTTTATGAACTTGGCAGAGTATATATAATGGGGTATATTGGTTTGCAAATCCACTGTACTGGTTTCTCATTTCCCTACAGTATTTGGCATGATGTTACATTACCTATTTGCTTTCTCAATGCCAAAACGTAAAAAAAAAAAACTTTTTGAAACATAAAACTGATTTAAAATCTTACTTATATTGTCTGTATTATTTATAAATAGTGATAAAGATTTTCATGAATAGATGAGCAGGACCCTCATCCCTCTTGTGCTTTCCTTCTCTTAATGTCCCATACACTATGCGATTTGGGCCAATTCCGGTAGATCAAGCTGAGATATTGGGTGAAATCGGTCCAAATCGCATGTGTATAATATCCGTTCTGATGCACAGTCCGGTGTTTATCGGAGCGGAGTCGGAGGTTGGACATTCGGCGGGGGATCAGGTGCGACTTATCCCTTCAGAGAATTTGCATAGTGCATGGGGGCCTTTACTTAAGTCATCTTTGATAGCACCAAACCCTGTGGTTTTCTACCACGCTGATACCCTGCGGATGTAGCTATAGTTATGTGCCCTGTACTTGTCCTCTATTGTATTCAGCTGTAGGTCACTGTTTCCCTCATTTGTATATGTACTCTGTAATTGGGCCCGGGGGATCCTTTGTGGTGCCATATAAATAAAGTATAATAACCATAATAATATGCGACCAGTGGCAAACGCAGGATTTTCAGAAGGGGGTTTCCAGAGGGGCGGAGCAAAGCACGGAGATGGACACTTAGGTGACCCAGTATATGCCGGGTCAGTTAGAGTATTATAGATAGACCAAATGTATATAAATAATATTAATAATAAAAAAAAATATATATATATACATACATACATACACATACATACATACATACATACAGGGGCGTCAACAGCAGTGTAGACCACTGCGCATAGCAATGTATTGGGGACCCTGTCAGGAATGTGCTTTGAAGCCCCATCACCCATCTACTGGTAGTGTCCTAGCATAATTATTAAAAGATCTATGTATCAGAATCAGAATCAACTTTATTGGCCATGTGTGCTTGTGCACACTAGGAATTTTTTGTGGATCGTATTACATAACAAGAATACAATAAAACCACTAACAGCACACATTATGTATAACTGACTGACGTACCTGGCATTGTCCTGGTTTAAGCCTTTGAGTTATTAAATTATCTATGAGTTGGATATAATGGTTATCATTTATAAATAATTGGCAGCTCTTCCAACACACCCATGGGGTGGCTGCTGAGTGTCGTTTTTTTTTTGTTGGGGTTTCGCCAGTAGCCCTATTCCCCAGTTTTCCTTCAGGTGTAAAAGTTTCCATACACGTTACAATTATTGAATACAGTATTGTATATAATACTGTATACAATAATTGTAACGTGTATGGGTACCTTTACTGCCAGCCCGATTGCTGTTCATGTGTGCAATGTGTAATGACCAACCTTGAAAGGAGTGTACACCGTAAGATGCTGTGGCTTTGGTCTCAAATTGCGGTTGGGGATTCTTTGCTGGATACAGGGAGGAAAATCACGCAGCGGCCTTGCACTTTTTCTCACTTGATAAATATTCCCAGACCTGGGCAGGATCCCACGGCCATGCTCTGGAGGATGAGGGACTTCCGGCAGCACTGTGGTCCCTCTGACGCCCTCGGAAGTCTTATTGGGGGACACAGACACGGTTTTTCTCCACTCGCGTCTTGATAAACTTGGCCTTGCTTCCGTAGGTCATTGTGCTGCGGGATTCTTCATAAGCACTATCCGCAGGGCTGATGTGCGTGATCATAACCAATCGGCTTTTCCCGCTCAGTGCTCCCTTTAGCAGCCAGGTCAGCTTGCTGTCCCGATAGTTTATATGGCTGCCTGGTCTGTCACGCAGCGCCATGATACACATCCTGAGGGTAAGAAGGGATCGGTTGATGTATCCTCCTTCTTTCATGGTCTGGCCGCTGTTCTTAGTCTGGCTTGCTCGTTCTGATCCCGCAAGGTCTACCATGTACAACTTGCCTGTGCTCACACTACCACTGGCTGTCTGCTTTATGGTGACCTGCAATACTGCATGTGAGCGGGATGAGGTCTTATTAGCGGCTGTGGGAGCTTCTGTGCGCCGCTTGTTGCCCTTCTTCAGCAGGGTCATGGCTTCCTCAGGAGTGCTAAGGGAGAATGTAGAAATCCCTTCTATGTTGGTGTTGCCATTGGGATCCTCTCTGAGGACCAAAGACCTAGAGGAAGGACTTAATAGGTCTCGGACGGTTTCATTATAGATCTCCGCGTATGATAATGATACGGAGAAATTCTTTTTTTCCCCAGTCTCCTCAATGGCTTTAAACAGGTCCTTCAGGGTGCGATATATTACTCCAGGTTCGCGGTCCTTACCCATCATGGTGAAGGTCTTTCCGGTGCCTGTGGGGCCGTAGGCAAATATGGCAGCATTGTACCCGGACAGGATGTCACCCAATAAGGGCTTCACTGTGGAATCATACACAGTCTCCTGGGTAGCTGCCTGGTCAAACACCTGGTTAAATTGGAATGTTGTTTCTCTTGCCCTGGTGGAGCGCAGGACATCGTTAGGATCCTCACCGGGGTCCTGCAATAGCACTGTCTGCGGTCCGAGCTGGTGTGTGATGCATCGGGCGCGGTTCTTAGTCTCCGTCAAATTAACGGGACGGATGCGCAGAGCGACAGTCATTTGGTGGTCTATAGCTTTATTAGCTTTCGCCTTCTTCATTTTATATCAAACTTCAATCTTCAGAAAAGAGTGAAAAATTATCTGTGTTGGCACAAGTCCAGCAATATTAGATATGACTCAGGAAGCAGTCAGCTGCCAGTGTTCTACCCATCACAGCCCATTGTGACATCATCGGCCCATTGTGACATCATCGGCCCATTGTGACATCACTAGCTGCCATATGGCAGAAGGGCACTGCTATGTATCTCATCCAGGGTCTGCTGTTACAGAAGTGGTATCGTCTTCTGGTCCCCCTGGGATGTCTTACCTCTTACTTATTTACGTGATAAAAGTTAATAGGCACAAAGAACCTTTTATCTCTGCATGTTTGTAGCCATACACAGCAGTGGGAGCAATTGTATTAGTTCTGAAAGAAAATATATGTTGCCCACAGATGCCAGTGGAAGTGCGCCTCCAGTGGCCAAATTATTAATTACTTTAGTATAGTGTGAATACTGCTTCATCTCTCGCGGCAGTTTTATAATCAGGAGAAATATACTAACCATGTACAGTTACCTTGTAATAAACCAGCTCATGTCCTCTCTTTCTGCAGTACAATGCATTAAGGACCGCCAAGGATATTATGCCAAGGATCCTTACAAAAGCCATGATGGGGACTGGGACAGATGAGGATATGTTAATCCAAATTCTCATCACCAGGGCAGAGGTAACAGGCTATAGTTTGAGAATGGACATTGTGCTGCTAGGAGGACGCAGAGTGTTTCTCACTGATAAGATCACAACATGTGCTGTATGGCCATTCACACAAATTAGGGCCCTTATTCAGATCTGATCGCAGAACAAATTTGTTCTCAAAATGGGCAAAACCATGTGCCCTCCAGGTGGGACAGATGTAACATGTGTAGAGAGAGTTAGATTTTGTTTCTGTGCAGGGTAAATACTGACTGCATTATTTTGACACTGCAATTTAGATTTCAGTTTCAAAACACCCCACCCAAATGTAACTCTCTCTGCACATGTTACATCTGCCCCACCTGCAGTGCACAAGGTTTTGCCCATATTGAGAACAATTTTGTACTGCGATCAGATCTGAATAAGGGCCTAGGTCAATCCATTTTATTTAACAACATTATCAGAACAATTGGTCTTTTGTTAAAGTTTATTTCACCATTTTTCCAATTGGCTGTATTATAATTTCTATATTGTATCATTTCTGTTCTTGTCATTTGCTTCAGATATGCCGGAGTGACTGGATGCTGTGCAGGCTGTTCTGTGGGACAAGGAAATAGGAGTCTGGTTGGACTTTAATATAGAGGATCATAGACACAATATAAACTTCTACCCCACCAACTTGGCTCCACTTTGGGCCTCATGTTACTCTGGCACGAGGCTGTGGACAAAGCAGTCTCCTACTTAGAGGTAATTAATTATCTTGTATTATATTATTTTTCTATTTGTTCCTAATTGTATTACATACTCCAGGCTTGCCTACCTCCTGGAATTGCCGTGAGGCTCCCGAAAATCGGGTCCCCCGGGAAGGTGGGCAATCCTCCCGCATTGGCCAGGCAGCCCCTGCACCCCCTTCCCTGCAGCACAAAATGAGCTTTTTTTGCGGGTCCGCGAATTACGTTGTTTGACTGTCGTGGGGGTGGGGCTTGATGACGTCTGCCTGTCCCGCCCCCCTGACTTGCTGCTGTCAGCAAGTATGACATACTCCTATGGTATTGATTCCATCTGTTAATATCGAAATTCGTGCAGACCCTAGTGCGGGATCAAAACCTAAACACTTGCCAATACTGAGAGAGCGGTCCAATCAGGAACTATAGGTGCGCCATGTATCCCAGAATTCCAATGGCAGGCCAGGTTCATGCCACTGGAAAAGTTTATTTACAAACGCATTATTACTGGTTACTACTGAAGTAATATGTAAGAATATATATAATGTAATATAACGTATGAAGTAGCTTTTATGAACTTGGCAGAGTATATATAATGGGGTATATTGGTTTGCAAATCCACTGTACTGGTTTCTCATTTCCCTACAGTATTTGGCATGATGTTACATTACCTGTTTGCTTTCTTAATGCCAAAACGTAAAAAAAAAAAACTTTTTGAAAAATAAAACTGATTTAAAATCTTACTTATATTGTCTGTATTATTTATAAATAGTGATAAAGATTTTCATGAATAGATGAGCAGGACCCTCATCCCTCGTGTGCTTTCCTTCTCTTAATGTCCCATACACTATGCGATTTGGGCCAATTCCGGTAGATCAAGCTGAGATATTGGGTGAAATCGGTCCAAATCGCATGTGTATAATATCCGTTCTGATGCACAGTCCTGTGTTCATCGGAGCGGAGTCGGAGGTTGGACATTCGGCGGGGGATCAGGTGCGACTTCTCCCTTCAGAGAATTTGCATAGTGCATGGGGGCCTTTACTTAAGCCATCTTTGATAGCACCAAACCCTGTGGTTTTCTACCACGCTGATACCCTGCGGATGTAGCTATAGTCATGTGCCCTGTACTTGTCCTCTATTGTATTCAGCTGTAGGTCACTGTTTCCCTCATTCGTATATGTACTCTGTAATTGGGCCCGGGGGATCCTTTGTGGTGCCATATAAATAAAGTATAATAACCATAATAATATGCGACCAGTGGCAAACGCAGGATTTTCAGAAGGGGGTTTCCAGAGGGGCGGAGCAAAGCACGGAGATGGACACTTAGGTGACCCAGTATATGCCGGGTCAGTTAAAGTATTATAGATAGACCAAATGTATATAAATAATATTAATAATAAAAAAAAAATATATATATATATATATATATATATATACATACACATACATACATACATACATACATTCATACATACATACAGGGGCGTCAACAGCAGTGTAGACCCCTGCGCATAGCAATGTATTGGGCCCCCTGTCAGGAATGTGCTATGAAGCCCCATCACCCATCTACTGGTAGTGTCCTAGCATAATTATTAAAAGATCTATGTATCAGAATCAGAATCAACTTTATTGGCCATGTGTGCTTGTGCACACTAGGAATTTTTTGTGGATCGTATTACATAACAAGAATACAATATAACCACTAACAGCACACATTATGTATAACTGACTGACGTACCTGGCATTGTCCTGGTTTAAGCCTTTGAGTTATTAAATTATCAATGAGTTGGATATAACGGTTATCATTTATAAATAATTGGCAGCTCTTCCAACACACCCATGGGGTGGCTGCTGAGTGTCGTTTTTTTGGGGGGGGGGTTTCTCCAGTAGCCCTATTCCCCAGTTTTCCTTCAGGTGTAAAAGTTTCCATACACGTTACAATTATTGAATACAGTATTTGTGATACTTACATGGTGCAATATTGTAAAGATGGTTATGTATTTGTGGGATTGTCGGCGCGGCACCCTCCTGGTTGCCAATACCGACATCGCTGTGGCCAACTGCCTGCCATGCCCGCGGTGAGTCCCTGCTGAGGCGTGTGAGGTCTCTGGGGGGACGACTCGGGGGCTTGGCTGTGGTGTTGGTGGATGGCTCATGGATGTCCGTGACGGGGCGGCGTGCGCGGCAGAGTGAGAGACTCCGTGTATGCCCTCCCGTGGCGGGTACTCCGTGTGCTGTCCTATGGCGGTGTTAGGTAGCGGCGTCCATTACCATGACTACCGTGGGTTGAGACGCGTTGCTATGGCCGTGACGTAGATGGATGTGAGCCAGATACATCACTGCTGGGCGCGCGTGTCATCTGCGGTGGGCTGGGAGTGGACTCTGTAGGTAATGAGGTGAGTGTGGCGCCAAATGTTCCTTTTTAAACGCTGTATGATGCATGTATACTTTGTACTATTTGCATTCTCCTGAGAAAGGGGTGTATGCCCCGAAACGGCCCGTCGAGGCAAATAAACAAAGTTTGTTTTTTCATCAAGAAGCTGCAGTGCCGTGTCTGTTCTTGGATTCTCCTGGGACCCTGCTTTGTATATATATACATACATACACATACATACATACATACATACATACAGGGGCGTCAACAGCAGTGTAGACCAATGCGCATAGCAATGTATTGGGCCCCTACCGATCCTCCAGCGGTAGGGGTGGGGGAAGCTTTGATGTCCGGCGGGTGTTAGGGGGTATTATATCAACAGCTCAGCATGTAGGGCCTGGATCAGTAATTTCCACTAATTACCCCTTTACTGCACAGATGGTGGGAGATAGGGTGGGAGAAGGGGGCATTGGGCTGAATGAAGGGGTCCTGATACATAACTTCCAGGGTTGTAGAGGATGTTTAATATGCAGAGGAGGGGTGTATAGTGAAGTGGGCTTATTATTCATAATTTTTCTGGTGGGAGGACAGCTTGCTTGACTGCAGATATTTCCAGTTCCTGGAAATAGATTGCTTAGATTTGAATGGAATTATAAACTAGAGAATCCCACCTACCAAATGGTAGTGGGGACTAGGGGGTCAGAGTTCAGGGGGCAGAGCAATCTGCCAACGAATATATAAAACAACATACCAGGTGTGTGGAGCTGGAGCAGTAACCAGCTGCTGGAAGGCTGATATCTCTAGTTCTGGGAACAGTAGAGACAAGCTACTAGTGTCCATCAAAGAGGGAGAGTCCCAGATTTTGGAATATATCATCAGAAAAACTCTGTCAGACAGAACCTGAAATATCTGACTGGAAATTAATTAACAGGCTTGGATGGGGACCACTGTTTTGAAGTCAGATATCTCCGGTTCCCAAGGGCCGATTTTTACAATACTTATACCCATGGAAAGAGGGGACCCTCAGCTTTCAGCTGAGGGCCCTTAGACTCCTGGGGGGGTTTCTGGGTACTCAGAAACCCCCCCTGCGTGCGCTACTGGTGGGGGCATGGGTGGCATAGACATATAAACAATACATTCCAGTACTTAGAAATATAACTTTAAGTGTTTCTAAGCAAAATTTGAAACATTTAAACTAGAGATGTGCACCGGCCACTTTTCGGGTTTTGGGTTTGGGTTCTGATTACCTTGAGGTTTTGGGTTCTAATGGGTTTTGCCAAAACACCTCCTAAGTGTTTTGTGTTGGGATTTCTTGGGTTTTGGGTTCTGATTTTTTTTTTGTTAAAAAAGCATAAAAACTGCTAAAATCGCAGAATTTTTTATTTGTTTTGCTCCTACGCTATATTAACCTCAATAACATTAATTTCCACTCATTTACAGTCTATTCTGAACAGCTCACACCTTACAATATTGTTTTTAGGGCAAAAGGTTGCACCGAGGTAGCTGGATAACTATGATAAGCCACACAAGTGTGCGGCACAAACACTAGACTGATATGGCACACTTAGCATACCCTCTAGGCTGATACTGCACACCTAGAATTACCCCTGGACTGATATGGCACAGGTAGCATCACCCCTGGACTGATACAGCACATTTAGCATCACCCCTGGACTGATATGGCACACTTAATAGCACCCCTGGACTGATACGGCACACAGCATCACCCCTGGACTGATATGGCACACAGCATCACCCCTGGACTGATACAGCACATTTAGCATCACCCCTGGACTGATATGGCACACTTAGCATCCCCCCTAGTCTGATACGGCACACCTAGCATCACCCCTGGACTGATACGGCACACCTAGCATCTCCCCTGGACTGATATGGCACGCTTAGCATCACCCCTGGACTAATACAGCACACTTGGCAGCACCCCAGGAATTATACGGCACAGATGGTGGCACCCCTGACCTGATACAGCACACATGGAATTATACGGCACAGATGGCGGCACCCCTGGACTGTTACGGCACACATGGCGGCAGGCATGGAATTATACGGCAGACAAATTTGTGCAGTAAAAATAAAAATGTGTATTCTTTTAATTATAAAAAAGAGCAGCACACCTTACTTAGCAACACCCCATGAATTATACAGCACTCTTGGCTCACCCCTGGACTACAGCGCATTTAACAGCCCTTGCAGTAAAAAAAAAAAAACACCTTAAATTTATTTTCATTAAAAAAAAGGGCAGCTCCCCTGGTCTGATATGGGACACATGGGGCACCCCTGGAATTATACGGCACACATGCGGGCACCCCAGGACTGATACAGGACACATGGGGGCACCCCTGGACAAATACAGCACACATGTGGGCACCCCTGGATGGATACAGCACACATGTGGGCACCCCTGGACTGATAGTACTGGTAGCCAGTGGAAACAGGAGATTGGAATTATATACTGCAATAAATACTGGTAGCCAGTGGCAACAGACTGGAATTATATACTGCGATAAATACTTGTAGCCAGTGGAAACAGCAGACTGGATTTTTATATACTGTGATAAATAATACTGGTAGCCAGCAGCAACAGCAGACTGGAATTATATACTGCGATAAATACTGGTAGCCAGTGGCAACAGCAGACTAGAATTATATACTGCAATAAATAAAATACTGGTAGCCACTGCCAGTGGCAACAGCAAACTGGAATTATATACTGTGATAGGAACTGGTAGCCAAGGGCAACAGCACACTGGAATTATATACTGCAAAAGGTACTGGTAGGCACTAGCCAGTGGCAACATCAGAGAGCAGACTGCAGCAGACACTAGGCAGTGCAGGGCAGGCAGTGGCACTAGCAGCA
Organism: Crinia signifera; assembly: GCF_055691185.1. Lineage (NCBI taxonomy): Eukaryota > Metazoa > Chordata > Amphibia > Anura > Myobatrachidae > Crinia > Crinia signifera. The sequence goes on along the minus strand of NC_139217.1, from coordinate 89,488,379 downwards.
CCAGTGGATTATCACACTGTGACTGACTATACAGGAGCAGACTCAGCAGAGGCAGGCCCCAGCACAAAGGAGAGACAGAACACAGCACCAGTCATCCTTGCAATGGTGATGTCTTGATCACTGAGCAGTACACAGCAGCACGGGCCCCAGCAGAGACCACACACAGCAGCAGCACACCCTTCCCTACCCTTCTCCGAGATTGGAGTGAAGATGGCGGCGCGAGACCCTGACTAGGGCAAATCAAGGTTTGCTTGTGGCAGAACCAGCATTGCATCTTTTTGTTTCCATGCATCCCGATCGCCAGTAGCAGAGGCGTAGCTAAGGTGGTGCCGGCGGAGCTTGTGCTCCGGACGGCGGCACCTCGCATTGGTGCACACAGGGGATTTCAATTAATGTTGTGGATGCCTGCAGCCACAAGAACGCCCCATTCTGTCCCTTGAACCCAGCGCAGCCAGTCAGTGTTATACTACTAGACACTGAGCTAGCGCTGGCTTTCATCACAGCAGCAGGCAGCTTACCCACAGTGGAAGTCATCAAAACTCAGCCCGGCTACTGCCTGACTGTACGGCTGTCAGTGCTTCCGCGTCAGGTGGCTTCCTTTAGCAAACCACCTGATGCGGAGCAGTGACAGGCAGTAGCCGGGCTGAGCTTAGTTGACTTCCCCTGTTGGTGAGTTGAGATGAAAGCCAGCGCTATCTGTGTCTATAACACTGGCTGTGGCTGCGCTCCAGACATGGATAAAGGGGGAGCCCAGGGGGTACTCACCCCAAGCCGACCTGCCTCTTAGCGCGCCCCCCCCCCCCCCCCCCAGAGAAGGAGACAGGCTGGGGACACCGGCATACCTCCCGACTTTTGACGTGCCTGAGCCGGGACACTGAATTCCCGGGGGCGTGGCCTAATTCCGGGGCGTGGCCTATGCCCGCGGCTCTCCCACGAGGCCATGCCCCCATTTTGCCGCTATGTGGGCATGACCCGGAGGCTCTGTGAGCCTCTAGCCATGCCCACAGCGTCTATTCCCCGCTGCTTAGCAGCCGACAGGGGGGACTCCCAACAGCCCCCCCTCACTGAGGGACACTGCCTGCCGCGGGAGGGACAGCGGGACAGGCCCTGATAATCGGGACTGTCCCGCTGAAATCGGTTGGGAGGTATGCACCTGCGCGGCACATATACTTGAGCACCTGCACTGTGGGGGCATTTATGTATGTGGAACTCTGTTGCTGTAATTTGGATTTACGAGACAACTGTGCTCCGTAATATAAATTGGTATTATTTTGTGGCCACACCCCTTCCCCATGAAGCCACTCCTCTATATTTTTGGCTTGAGCACCCACCAGCAAAAACATAAATCGGCACCTATGCTCTTGTCCTAACCTAAGCATTATCTTTGGTCTATAATTCTGTTCTAGAGACCACATACAGTTTTAGGGGGCACCAAGGCACATTCATTTTTACACATGTAACACAGTTATGACATCAGGCACTGTAGGCACTGTGTACACTAGGACGATATTGCATACAATCCTTCAATTTGAACAGCATCTGTGCAATGAATCGAAGGCTTTTAAGCACGTCGAATTAGTCCCCCGCCATGATGCGTGGGCCCCAGGGCCGGTGCAAGGCACCAGAGCGCCCCAGGCAAGTCGGGGTGGGGGCGCCCCGGTGTCTGCCGCCCGGGTACCTGTCCTGCGGCACTGTGAAGCTGGCGGCGGCGGCAGTGGCAGCGGGGGGTCCCTGCAGTCAATAAGAAATAACGAGCGCTATCCGCCGGGCTATGCGGAAGCGCTTCTGTTTTGGAAACACTGGGCGCACGCTGATTGGCTGAATCTCAGCCAATCAGCGTGCGGCCAGTGATTCCAAAACAGAAGCGCTTCCGCATAGCCCGGCGGATATCGCTCGTTATTTCTTATTGACTGCAGGGACCCCCCGCTGCCGCCGCCGCCAGCTTTTACGCACATATACGCCGCAGGACAGGTACCTGGGCAGCAAGGGGGGGCGAAATACCGCCCTCCAGTGGCCGGCGCCCTAGGCAAATGCCTAAATTTGCCTAGTGGTGGCGCCGGCCCTGGTGGGCCCACCAGTCGCATGTGCTGAAAGCCTTCAATATCACTTCTGTGGCTGGCTCCCCCTCCTAGCAAGACCATAGACTTCACACATCTTTAATTTTAAACATAATATACATACATACATATGTGCATACTTATATTTATAAACATATTTCTTGCCTCCGGGCACCTGGGACGAACTTACGCCATTGGCATCTACAATACCACTATCTGCCCAAAATGCGGTGGCCCAAGCACTACATTTAAGCTTTCTATGTGGGCAGGCCCACATATAAAGCGTTTCTGGAAACATGCACAGGGGTTTTCCATGATATATCTTTTAAGTCACCTCCCGTTGACGGCAGAATGGGGATTTTTCCTCCCAATACTACAATCCCACAGAATAGTAGGAAATGATGCTTATTATCTCAGCAGTAGCTCCCAAATGTAGTGGATCCACACGGCACCCCCTACCATCTAGTTATTTAGGGCAAAACTATTTCACATGTTTCACATGGAATGGGAAAATATGGGATAGTTTTATTGATTCATTATCAAGTGACCTCAAAAGGCAGATCCATAAATGCTTTCGTTTCCTTCAGTGGTATGAAACTCGTAAACTTTTAGCTGACGACCCAATTGACCTTCCAGTGAATGATTCTAGCTCTTGATTGTTTGTGGTCCTCCAGTTGTGCCCATCCAAGTACATATTATTCCAGCGGTTACTTGCCGTTATTAATACCTGTTTTCTATCTGCGAAAAGTTATGTGATGTTTACATAATGTATTGTCCAATTGTCATGGATGTATGTATATTCAATATGCTCAATCCTTAATAAAAACTATTTAAAAAAAAATGAAACACCTAAACACATGCATCAGTTTGGCTTGTACTGATTTCTTTTTTATGTTCACTGAAATTATTGCCAATGCCTTTTGCTGGCATGCCACTAGAGGGAGTAGATGATTACAAACTTTCCAATTTGTTTTTCTATCACTATTTTTAAGCTATTTTTTTTTTAAACTATGTCATTATGTTTACAGACCAGTCATTTTTCTAAGTATTAAGAGAATACAAAATGCTTTTTATAGGATATGTATTAGCTTGAATTGTCTTCTCGCAAAGCAGGTACTGTATAGAACAGTGTTTTTCAACCACTGTGCCGTGGCACACTAGTGTGCCTTGAGCTGTTCTCAAGTGTTTCCCCAGATCTAGAGATGCCCAAACCAGTTTACAGCCACCACCAGTTGAACTGTTATTTTCTGGTCTCTTCTTTTCATGTAAAGGGCCAATGTATTTTATTTTTGTTACCTGTGGGGACCAGTGTGATTTGTTTTTTTCTATGGGGGGTTATTAGGTTTTTTTTTTTTTTTTTCTATGGGGCCCAATGTGTTTTGCCCTGTGGGGATCTCATGGTGTGCCTTGGCAATTTAAAAATCTTATTTAGTGTACTACAAGGCAGGGCTATTTTTCAGTAGGCTCCAGCAGGAACTAAGGCCCTTATTCTAGTTCACTCTTTCTGACAAAATATTTCTTAGATGGACAAAACCATGTGCACTGCAGGTGAGGCAGGTGTTACTTGTGCAGAGATAATTAGATTTGGGTGTGGTTTTACACCTGCCTCACCTGCAGTGCAAATGGTTTTGTCCATCTAAGAAATATTTTGTCTGAAAGAGTGAACTAGAATAAGGGCCTCAGTTCCTGCTGGAGCCTACTGAAAAATAGCCCTGCTGCAAGGTAAAAAGGTTGAAAATCGCCGTTATAGAACTTGAAACTATACACTAATCTGAGGTATCACACGCAGCCTCACATGCCATACCTCGACAACTGCAGGCGGCTGGACCGCATATGATACAATGTATGCGTTTCTTTAGTATATGACATATGTTTCTTTAGTATATGACATATGTGACCCCCAGAAAAAGCCGCCTGAGCGCGACGAAACGCGTTTTCGTGAGGAGTCAATTGTGGACACTGCAGCCAGACACCCAAGGGACACAGTAGCGCCATATGACCGACATCTAACCACCGGTCCCCGGCTACGCATACCCGCGAGGATCTGATCCCCGAGATAGGCACCTTCAGTCACTGCGGCGTGTTCTACTATTGCCGGCCGCACACACAGAGGATAGTGCGGTAACGCCGACACAGCACAACTGGGCGCAAGCTCACTACAGTGAGAAGGTAACACCAGGGGATTCAGTCTACTCGCATACACGAGTATTGGGTCTGCTGGAATGACAACTACCCAGCATTGAACACCAACAACACTGACGTGTCAACCCCGCAGGAGATAGTGCTGTATCCCACAGTACGGACGCCACCAATTAATATCGGGCACACAACAGAGAGTGCTAAGCAAGTGGTCTACTTACCTTGGATTACAAATTGCTCAGTATTACAACTCTGGACACTAACATCTTGCCTAGCTCTGGTCCTTTGGTGGGATTATAATTACTGGCATCCACACCATCCAATCAGGATTCGGTAATTATCTGATGCAGACTTTTTATTTTATTTTTTCATTACATATCTTTTAATCTTTTGCAATTGCATTGAAGTATACCTTTTAGAGGAATACCATATTAAAGTTTTTATCTTTTTTGCATGCATGCATAGGTATATGTTATGTGTTTGTGAACTGTGATACTTGTATGTTTATTGTTGATTAAAACATTTTTAGTGTACAGAAGGCGCCTACTGGCTCTCTTTTTTTCGTGGCACACTAGTGTGCCTTGAGCTGTTCTCAAGTGTTTCCCCAGATCTAGAGATGCCCAAACCAGTTTACAGCCACCACCAGTTCAACTGTTATTTTCTGGTCTCTTCTTTTCATGTAAAGGGCCAATGTATTTTATTTTTGTTACCTGTGGGGACCAGTGTGATTTGTTTTTTTTCTATGGGGGGTTATTAGGTTTTTTTTTTTTTTTTTTTTTAATGGGGCCCAATGTGTTTTGCCCTGTGGGGATCTCATGGTGTGCCTTGGCAATTTTAAAATCTTATTTAGTGTGCTACAAGGCAGGGCTATTTTTCAGTAGGCTCCAGCAGGAACTGAGGCCCTTATTCTAGTTCACTCTTTCTGACAAAATATTTCTTAGATGGACAAAACCATGTGCACTGCAGGTGAGGCAGGTGTTACTTATGCAGAAATAATTAGATTTGGGTGTGGTTTTACACCTGCCTCACCTGCAGTGCACATGGTTTTGTCCATCTAAGAAATATTTTGTCAGAAAGAGTGAACTAGAATAAGGGCCTCAGTTCCTGCTGGAGCCTACTGAAAAATAGCCCTGCTGCAAGGTAAAAAGGTTGAAAATCGCCGTTATAGAACTTGAAACTATACACTAATCTGAAGTATCACACGCAGCCTCACATGCCATACCTCGACAACTGCAGGCGGCTGGACCGCATATGATACAATGTATGCGTTTCTTTAGTATATGACATATGTTTCTTTAGTATATGATATATGTGACCCCCAGCATCTCTGGATCCAATCCGATGTGCACGAGACGGCACATTTGATTAGAATCTGAGGTTAGGCACATTGGCCCTGATTCTGGTTGGACCATGTCTGTTGGCCGCCACCATCCCACCTGCCCCCATATCACCCTTGATTACCCCCCCCCCCCCCATCCCTGCTGCAAACAGCCGGCGACATTGTAAATCGCAGAGGCCATTCACAGTCGGGGTTTGCGGTTGCACAGAAATGCACATGAGCAAAACCTGACTATAGGGGCAAGGGCCAAATTCAATTCACTCTGGGTAAGCTGGAATCGGCCCCATTAATTTGGCCACTTTTCACCTGATTTCTCAAACTGATCAATCGGAATCAGGTGAAAAGGGCCCAAATCGTAAAAGTGTATTTCCAGCCTATTAGACTTTCCGGTAAATGAAAGATCTCATAATGACAATATTTGAAATTACAGATTGCATCAAACCATGTAAATATGTAATTTATTAAGAGCCAAAATATATAATACATGAGCAAGCATTACAGGTGAGATCAAACCAATCAGCTGACAATATAGTATTCTCTTACAGAGGACAATGAGGCCAAATACTACAGCCAGAATCCTAGGTGAAATGTGAAGACTCGCATGATACAGTCTACAGAGCAAAAGCTGATTTAGACCTCATAGTGCCCTGGGCAAGATACGGGTTTGGGACTCGTGCACAGATTCCCAAAAATCACTATCTGCAGTTTTTGGTAATCTGTGGGTTTTACCGAATTAGTCCCAATGTGTGGTGTGTTATGGCCAGCCTTTCCTGCCTACTGATTACGTCCTCTCTCCCCCCCCCCCCCCCCCCATCCTATCTCTGGATTTCTATCCCTATCAGACTCTTTGCCTCTCTACAAAACTTTAAACGGGTTTGCTCAGGACCCCCTTCTTCACCAAACCCAGCAGTCTCTCTTCCTAACTCATTGTTACATGCTGTCTAGCTCATCTGCGACACTTCTCTCTGTATGCCAGGGTTGCCGACTTTAGAAAGCTCCTCTCCGGGAGAAGCCCGAAGAGGAGACTTTCAGCAGCCATTCGGGGGGCGGGGCTTAAACGTGACATCATTAAGCCCCGCCCCATGAAGGAAAGTGCCCCAATTTGACTATCTCTACGGAGGGGGCGGGGCTAAAAGACGTGATTATGACACTTTGGCCCCGCCCCCTCACCGGAGATCAACAGAAATGGAAATTTAAACGCTGCGGCGGGGGTGGGGGAAGCCGCAATTAGGGGGGGGGGGGGTCCCACAGAATCCGGGAGGGTTGCCCACCTTTCCGGGGGGCCAGGAGGGTGACCCGATTTTCGGTAGGCAACCCTGCTGTATGCCCCTGTGCTTTAGAATGTAAGATCTCACAAGCAGGGCCCTCTCCTCTGAAAGGCTTTACTTCTCTTACTGAGATTAATATTAACACCATACTCCCTACAACAGCACCCTTATTTGCTGCACTACCACCCTGCTGTTTCCTTGATTGTTATGACCGCTGATGCAGCAGTGTTTTCTTGTTTTGCTCATATGTTTATGTACTCTGTTAGGCGCTGCAGAACCCTTGTGGCGCCATATTAAAGAAGTATAATAATATTAGTCCATAGAATGCCAAACTGTTATGGTGTCCATAGGCGATTGGATGCAATGCAAAATCGCGCTTCGATTTCCCTTGAAGCTTACTGTGCGATAAATCGTATCTGAAGTGCTTTTTCCCCTCATTCAATGTGCATTAAACCATGCAATAAATCTCATGCCCCATGTGACCTGAAATCAGGTGATGTAATGAGAGCTGGGCTATCTGGGGGTATATAAACTGGCAGATCGCACATCGCATTGCGATAATTTGCATGTGTTTAAAATCACATGATAAATATTATGTGCAGCACATAACATCTTGGTTTGCGATATTCGACCAGCGTGTGCATACAATCATGCGATTTATCATGAGATGTCGAAATCGAATAATTGTATGCAATATCGCCCCCAGTATATGGTCACCTTAATGTAGCTATGGGTCATACAAATGGCTGTAAACAATTAGGGATAAAAATATGCCCTTCAATTTGGTACCAGGCGTATTAGAACTATTCAGCTATCACAAAACATGTGAATTTATGGCTGCAAGCTAGATGAGTGATTTTAAAACTGACATACTGTAGTTATGGTTTATTTACTACGTGCTTAATATAAGCAAAACTACAGTAAGTGCTTTTACAGACTCTGGACGAGATGCAACAAACAAAAATTGCCGTGAAAAAAACATTTCAGGGTTTTTACCACCCCCCTGGGCTTTGCTGCAGGGGTTATGCCAGTTCTAGATGCCGTAACCCCATAGAAGCCTTCCCTTTGCATCCCCCGCTGCCCCACGCGCCCGTCCTTGCACTGCTTCCGGGTGCAGGGAGAATGAAGCGGAGCCCTGGCAGCCATCTAAGGGTCTAGGGAGGGAGAGGGGACCCCCTGCACATCGTCGGCCACAACACAAAGGACAGCTCTTAACGCAAGGGCTGTCCTTTGCATTAATAATAGCATATGTTAGTGCATATGCGATTATTAACAATGCGAATGCAGGCGATGTGCGGCCGCGGTTATTAGAGAATCCCACCCACTGACATAGAACTGCTGCTGGCCAGTGTTCATAAAAATGCTCATCCATAGTTTAGCAACATTTACAAAACAAATAGTCAAAACTATAAAGGCAATAAATGAATTTAGTTTTTGTACATCCATGAAAATGCCTCCTTTGTCCATTTTATTGTCTCCCAATCTCTCCACTGAGAAGAGAAACGTACCTCAGCCCTTATCTATGGGAATCTAACAATGCGTTTTTAGAGCACTTCAATATTTTCATCAAGAGACAGCAAAAACTTGGCGGCAGAAAACAGGCTTCTGCTGATGACATGATACGGAGTGTCTTGCGATAATGGATTTTTTCCTCTCGTTTGGTCCGAACTCTCCCCTGATTTCTTTATGTTGTAACCTCTATGTACTGTTGCCATTAGTATTAAGAGGGGCATTGTTCATTGTTAGGAAAAATAAAAGACCATCATTATAAGTTCAGATTTCTACAGTCACTTTCTAGAAGGTTTTGATCAATGCGAAAGGCTTTCTGAAAAGGGAAACATGTTCTGAGAGAATGCAGGGCAAAGAGAAGGAATTCTGTCACATTGAAAGAGTCTGTAAAAACTACCAAGCAGTAAGGCAGACAGAGGATACAGGCCGAGGCCTTTCCTTTGAAAAACACTGATTAATGTGAGGTCTTGTTACCTGCGATAATCATTGTTTTGTTATGAAAGAAAGCTTTCTACATTCCTAATTTGTCTTAGAGATTGTGAGGCAAGCTTCATCTCCCCTCAGAAGGCAAAGCCATACAAACCCATACAAAGCCATACACTTTATTAAGCCATATTAGAAACTTTTTTTTTGAATATTCATGCTGAAAGTTATAAATACGTCTTTTCCATATGCAAATGCTACTTCAGTGTCTAGTTCAGTGGTTCCTAAGGTGGGTGCAGTGGTACCCTGGGTGCCTTGGTGCACTAGCAGGGGTGCCATGGGGTGGAAGTCCAGGACCAATTCAAATTATTCACATTATGAGACTGTATTGCATAATGTGAATTGGGGGCACTGTGTTGCATAATGTGTACTGGCAGTTGTACAATGTGACATGATGTAAACTAGGGCACATCTATGGTTCATAAACTAGGGCACAACTAGGGCCTACTGTTATACAAGTCTCTATACTATGGTTTAAAAAATGTATTAGTGCACAATTATGGGGCATAAAAAGGGGTGTCTCTCTCTAGAAGCATTGGAACAGGGGCCCCTTAAAAATGTTTCTAAAAGTCATGGCTACGCCCTTCTTGCATTTTACCATTTCTTCTAATGTTGCTTCACATTTGAAGAGCTGTGCTTTAATTGATGATATAAGAACGATCTGACTGATTTAAATACTAGTGGACAAGCAGAAAGGTTGCTATGCTTCTGAGGAAATCAGAAAATGTATCATTTATTTTTACTAAAGTTTTTTTCAGCAAACCTTCTCTATAGTGTTTTCAGGGTACTTATGTAGTATCTGGGCGTCGGATTTAGAAATCGGATCGGATCGCATCGCATGCGACCAAATCGTATGCGATGGTCAAGATTTTTCCATAGGATTCAATGTTAAAATGGTCTGAGTCCATTTTAACATAGAATTCAATGGGAAAAAGGGGTCCTTTTCCTTTCCCCACTATCCAAGTGGGCATGGAGTTGGATATAAACCTGTGGCGAGCGTAGCGAGCCACCGAGCCCGAAGCGTGGCGAGCGTAGCGTGCCCCGCGAGGGGACACAGAATACTTTTTAAGAAATATGCGTCCCCTCGCGGGGCTCGCTTAGCTCGCCATGCTTCGGGCTCGGTGGCTCGCTGCGCTCGCCACGCTATATAAAATCAACTCTATGCCCACTTGGATAGTGGGGAAATGAACAGGACCTTCTTAACATTGAATCCTATGCAAAATCGCATTGAATCGAATCGCATCGCATCGCATCTGATTGTATGCCTTAAGGTAAGGCATACAATCACAAAATCGGCAGCCCTGATACTACATAAGTACCTTTTTCAGTTATCAGAAGAATATAAGGTGCTTGTTTCCTAGCACGGTGCCCGTCGGGTCCCATCGCATACCATTACTTAAGGTATGCGATGGGACCCGATCTGACCCGATATAAGGGTTTTTACAGTTCATATATAATTTTAAAATTGCGTCGCATCACCTGCCATTACAATGGCAGGCGATTCGATTTGCCATTGATTCTTATGGTAAATGCACCCCCAGACCCGATTTTTAATTGTACACCCACTCTGATGGGTAATTACTATGTGAAATGCCCCCCCATAGTTAACGCCAATCCAGTATCAACGCCAACCCGAAGCGCGGCGAGCCCGCGAGGGGCAGCGGTACGCGTACTCCGACCTTTTCATACCCCCACTATCCACTTCGGCGTGGAGTAGAAGTTATATAGTGTGGCCAGCGCAGCGAGCCACCGAGCCCATAGCATGGCGAGGGGACACGGAATACATGTGAAGTAAGCCGCTACGCTCGCCACGCTTCGGGCTCGGTGGCTCACTGCGCTCGCCACACTATGTAAAATCGCCTCCACGCCAACGTGGATAGTGGGGGTATGAAAAGGTCAGAGGACACGCACCGCCGCCCCTCGTGGGCTCGCTGCGCTCGCCACGCTTCAGGTTGGCGTTGATAGTGGCATGGCGTTAACAATGGGGGGTCATTTTACATACTAATTACCCATCAGGGTGGGTTACAATTAAAAATCGGGTCTGGGGGGGCATTTAACATAGGAATCAGCCATCAGGGTGGCTGTACAAAAAAAAATCGGGTCTAATCGCATCGCATGCAATCTGGTCGCATGTGATGCGATCTGATCCGATAGACCCAATGCCATACAATTGAAATCAGTGGCGCCGTGCTAGGAAACAAGTACCGAATATAATACCCCTTTTACACCGCCACAAAAACCCGGGACATCGGCGGGTCAGACCCGGGTCAGCGGCAGTGTAAATGAGTCACGCAGTGTCCCTTTACATGGGACTTCTACCCAGGTCCTGACCTGGGTAGAACACGGCTAGGACCTGGGTAGAGGGCAATATAAATGGGTACGCCGGGTCATCTGACATCAATGGGGGGACATACAACCTGCAGACCGCAGCGTCCACAGGTTGGACGGGGGGGGGGGGCACACACAGCCTCCGCTGCTATCTGCTATACTCTGCAGACAGCAGAGGCGGCAGCAGAGGAGGTGAATGGATGCCTTTGTGCAGCATCTATTCACCTCCTGGATGAGGGCTGAGGGGTGCACGGGGGCTAGGGGCAACCCAGCAGATTACCTTAGTGCTGCGCTTGCCCCCAGCACAGCAGTCTGGGTTCCGGAGGCGGCGATCAGTGCTTGGAGATGATGTCATCTCCAAGCGGCAGCTCAGGAACCGCCTGCAACGGGTGGGGGGTTGCGGTGGTGTAAAAGGTAACAAACGCCGGGTTGCACCCACGGGTTGAAGCTGGGTCCAAAAACCCGGGTTTTGGTTTAAAAGGGGTATAGACTATTCCCAGTGCTGAGGGGTGACACCTTAATTGAAAAGCTATGTGTTTCAGGGGATTGAACACTGCATGACCAGAACTCTCACAGATTTTTAGAGCTTTACTGATTTTGGCACAAGGGGAGATGTATCAAGCCTTGGTGACATGCAGAAAGTAGGTAAACAACCAAAATCAATGAATCTAATATGTCTTGTGTTAACAGTTGAGGCTATTCTTCGAAAATATCAGACACACTAATGCCAACTGAGCATCATTTTAATGCAACAGCCTATCTGCATATTGTTAATGACACAGTCTATGCACAGTTATAGGGCGTACACACAGTTTGATGTAGTCTATTTTTCAATTTGAATTTGCTTATATTCTAAATCAATCGTGAACGGCACCTTTGAGATGCAGTGGAATTGATGCTATCATGTTATCAGCGGCAAGAATATTTAACTAATGGGGCGTTCCCATATGGTAATGGGGCTGCCCGGAGCCCCACACCCCTCTCCACCCCCCATCCTCTATGTTGGGTGCGTGCACCCGGAGAACAGAATGTTTGCACCCTGCGTATTCACATACGCAGAAATGCGCACAAAAAATCAGTCCCTGTGCGAACTTAGACTTGCTGCGAACGGACCAGAATAAAGTTTTATTCTGGTCCGTTCGCAGCTAGTCTGCCTTCGCACAGGGACTGATTGTGTACGCACTATAACTATTTGAACCTACAGCTGAAAGAACGGGCAGGCAGTTCAGGGGGCAAATTGCAGTCATGCTTAAAGAATGGCTTTTGGCCTGTTGTTATACCCAAAGGCAACCACTTCAGGCTTGTATAGTCTATAGATACAATATGCTGACAAATAGTGCTAGTTGTAGTTGTATATGAATGGACACACCATTGTATCTGGTTTGTGCACAATCATCTGGGCATTTCTGCAGGCTGCAATATAATCATGTGGGTACTTCCAACATGTGTATATTTATATGGATTTATATATGGAAAGGTCACAGTGAGGCTGGAGGGCATAGATGGGTTACTATTACCCCATTTAAAGCCTGCAAAACTAGTATGCCATGATTGCTGGCCTCTATCCAGAAGATGCAGGCGGCCAGTGCTGGAAGAGCCCTGCCATTCACGGCATCAGGGGGGGTGAGGGTACATGGACACTATTTACCAAGAATGGTGACATCACAGCCAATGTTCTGCCCATTTACTAGGAACAAGCAGAATGTGGATGGGGAGGGTGACTATTCCAAGTGACTGTGGGCACTCCCTAAAATCTGGAAGTGTCCCACATGTACTGGTATAGTCCGTATATAGCAAAGCTGTCCATTCAAAAAGTTAAATCATAGGGAACATAGATATAGGAGACAGAAATACTGTTATTCATACCAGAAAATCTGCTCGCTGGACTGACGGAACAGGCATCACCGTACCATGCCATTTAACTATTTTCTGATTTGAAAAGGTCTCTTTTCTGTATTTCAAAAATGATACAATATTATTCCAAATCTTGGAATTACTTTGATTGTTTTTTTTTTTTTGGTATTAAAAATACTGTGACTAATGCAATGTAGCTCCATAGTGTGTGGTAGAAAAGGGGGTGTCAAATGTCTTTTTAGAAAGCCCAGGTGAATACATTAGACCAATTTACTCCATCCTGTTTCAAATAACTTACCATCTACATTTCCGTGTGACTTGCTAAAATTGTGCTTTACACTCGGGCCTTCAGATCCCGGCCCAGTGGGACGTAGCGTATCTCACAATCTAACTTATTATAGGATTAAGCACTGTTAAACAAGAAAATCACCGTAAATTGCATTGGAAGGCATAAAACTAAGAATATCTAATCCTTCCAAAATCTTTCTCACATTTCAAAGTGGAAAGAAACGTGTAAAAGCAGAAATGTAACTATATCCTTTAATGTATTCAAAACAAGTGATACGTGAATTTACAAATGTCTATTATTATTGATGCACTTTCCCATGTTCTCCTTGACCATGCTAACAAATTGGTACTTGATGACAAGAGGAGATAAGCTCTTCTCTTTGTTTCAGGAGTCTCCCACCCGGTTCTAAGGAATCATTTGTTAACAGATGCAATTTTACAAGCAGGTATGAAAAATACGAGTTTAGCTATATCTGGTTTACGTTTACTGAGCTCTATGTCAAGAATCAGAATCACAATTCATGAATGCAATCCTTAAAATAGAACTTTTGAAATTACATTACAGGTATTTTGAAATGTTTTCATCACCCTTTCGGACTGACCCATGAGCCAAGCCATGTGGGACTAAGGGGGGAGAGTTATCAAACCTTCTAAAGATGACGACTGGTTTTGCTTATAGCAACCAATCAGATTCAAGCTGATGTTTTATAGTAAGTACAAGAAAAATTAATTTGATTGGTTGCTTTGGGCAGTACATCAATATGACCTGAAGTTTGCTACACCACACAGTGTACAGGTAAACCTTACTGACCGCTCTGTAACATATGGGTTATGGATTGATAGGTCGACAGTAGGTCAACAGCAAAAGGTTGACAGGGTCAAAAGGTAAAGAGGGTCAAAAGGTCGACAATTAAAAGTTCGACATTCAAAAGGTTGACGGGTCAAAGGTCTACATGACCAAAAGGTCAACAATCAAAAGGTCAGCATTTTTTACTGCAATAGCTATGACCTTGCTAGTCTCTCCAAAACACACATTCACCCCTATAATCTATGCTGTACACACTGCCTAGACTAATGGTCCTCACAAAACCTTCTTCTACTGCTGCTCAGTCCATAAATTGGCTGCATGCTCCATAATTTACCAAATACAATATCCAGTGCGTCTACAAAAGGGATGCGGGATTCAATCCCATGTCGACCTTTTGACAGTCGACATAGACATTGTCGAACTAATGACCTGTTGCACTAACGACCTGTCGAACTAATGACCTTTCGACCTAGAACCATGTCGACCTACAACCATGTCGACCTAGAACCATGTTGACCTAGACCCATGTCAACATTTTCCCATGTAGACCTAATGGTGTCGACCTAATGACTGTCGACCATCATGCTGTAGACCAAATGATCCCAACCCCTACAAAACATATAAAGCTATCACCAATATACATCTCTTCCATTATGTCATAATACATCCCATCTCAAATCAGCCATTCACAGTTACAATACTTTGTACCAGCTGCCCCCACTCCGTGCAACGTTCTCCTTCGCCCATAAAGACATGTTTCTACTCTCTAAAACTAGAGGCATCACTTGAACACTTAACTCTGCTTCAGGCAACCTTATACATTCTACACAATCATCATCACAAATGAGTGAAGGGGGCATGTACAAACTTTAATATTTGGCAATCAAATCAAATTACTGTTGTACTTAAATGGGCACTTAAAACTTATGGACTGTCATCCATGGTATCATTGAGGGTAAATGCACCACAGTGCGGTGCCTGCGTAGGGGTCTTCTGAAGAATTAGCCAGGGGACAGGGAGAGGCAGAGGGTGACAGGGAGAGGCAGAGGGTGACAGGGAGAGGCAGAGGGCGACAGGGAGAGGCAGAGGGTGACAGGGAGAGGCAGAGGGTGACAGGGAGAGGCAGGGGAGGGAAAATAAGCTTCTTCACACCATTCCTGGGAATGCTATTTCTATCAATAGCTATTACAGTATGTGCTGCATGGCATGTTAAATAAGGAGACGCCTCATTTTAGGGCTGGTAAATAGACAACCATCTAGTGTTTTAAATTGTATTCACATTCATGTAAATAAACAAAAGTAAATCACATAGGGGTGAAATGTACCAGTGTGGTGCCTGTGTAGGGAGTCCTCTGCAGAATTAGGCAATGGAATAAGGTGACTGGGAGAGAGGATTAGGTACTTGTGTATTATAACGGCGCCCGTTAAGTAGTTTACGTACTATCCTATTCAGCGTGGTGTCCCTTCAGCACGGCGGCGGCAGTTCACGGCGCCCGTTAAGTAGTTTACGTAGTCAGTCAGAACGCTTACACAGTCAGCGTAGTCAGTCAGAGGTGAAGGTGAAGCAACTGTGACTGCGGCTGTATTCCTGAGTTTACGTACTGTCCTATTCAGCGTAGTGTCCCTTCAGCACGAGCTTTACACAGACAGCATAGTCAGTCAGAACACTAAGGGGGTGTGGTCACCACTGTGGTGCACGTGCGTCTTGTGCACAAAAAAGGACAGGATGCATTTGCCAGTGCTCCATGTCAAATTCTGGCAAATGCCTCCATTTCAAACCCCCCACTATCCACGTCAGCCCGAAGCGTGGCGAGCACAATGAGCCCCATGAGGGGACGTGGAAAACGAGCCCGAAGCATGGTGAGCGGACACGGAATACATGTGAAGTAGTCTGTGTCCCCTCGCCACGCTTCGGAATCATTTTTCGCGACCCCTGGTGGGGCTCGCTGTGTTTGCCATGCTTTGGGCTCGGTGACTTGCAGCGCTCGCTGCACTTTATAAGGTCAGCTCCACGCCGACGTGGATAGTGGGGGTATGAACAGGTAGGGAGGACGCGTAATTTGTCCGCTCGCCATGTTTCAGGCTGATGTGGATAGTGGGGTTTTGAAATGGAGGCATTTGGCAGAATTTTACATGAAGCACTGGCAAATGCGTCCTGTTCTTTTTTTGTGCACAAGACGCACGTGAGTCACACCCCCTAACTCTGTCCGTCTCACTGAAGTGGAGATGGCAGGGTTTATGTCCACAGCCGCAGAATGTCTGGGACGCTCATGCGTATGAGACGCTCACGCGTTCAACTAACATGGAGCGCCTCTCTGCCGGCATCCACCAGGGTTGGGGATCTGGCGGTTCCCGATGCTGTACGTGAAGCACGTCCTCTGATGCTGTTCACTACGTTACTATGGCTGATGCTGACTACGTAGCTCTGACTACGCTGACTTCGTAGCTCTGATTACGCCAACTACGTTGTGCGCACCGGTGCCGTTATAATACACAAGTACCGAGGATTATCCTGTGGCTCCCATATGACACTCTGCGGCAGATGTATTAAGCCTTAACAAGAGATAAATGCAAGGGTGACAAAGTGAGATAAACCTCCAGCCAATCAGCTCCTTACTGACTTTTTTCAAACACAGCCTGTAACAGTGTGGCAGTTGGCAGGTTATTGGCTGGATGTTTATCTCTCTTTATCACCCTCGCATTTATCTCTTGTTAAGGCTTAATACATCTGCCCCTATGAGTGACATCTGCAGTCATTGCGATCATTGCTGTTGCCATAGCAATCAACGCACACTTGTAAGGCTGGGGCCACACATTGCGTTTTAGCGGGTCCCGTTCAGCTTGGTCAGATGGAGCCTGCACACAAGCTTCTATGTGGCCATCTACACATATGCAGTGGCACCACAGCCGCCGTATCCTACCTTATGGTATGCTGCGGTTGGATCGGACAGCGGGACAACCACATTTCAAGGTGAATACTAGAGAACCACAGTAGGCAGACCTCTGCAGTGCTTGTCTGCATAAACACTACAGTCTGCAGTGCAGGGGGGAAACAAATCCAACAGATTTGGGTTCTATATACTTTGCTGCCATGTGCATTAGCAAGTGCTCTGGAGAGGGCGGAGCTAGCAGGAAGTGGGGCCTAATGGGAATATGCCGATGTCCCAGCCCAGCACTGAGCATACCTCCCTTACAAAAATTTACTCCAAAATCTGAAATAAAGAAAAACAGCAAGAAAAAAGTTTCAGTATTTGTATTTCTTAAATTAAATTGTCAACTGTGTATGTACTGTATATTCTTCAGTGTGTGTACCCTCCTCATCTATGTGTTCTGTATTTCATTCAACCCCTCCACATTCACATCCATGTTACTCTTTCTGTACTAACCAGTTGCACAAAGAAGGGAGGTACTAATTATTACCCAGGCCTGGTTGCCTATCCTCTCCCCTCCCCACAGCATGTGTGGTCCAGTCTGGGCCTGGTAATAGCAGGGCCCCTTAAGGTAGGGGGTACTATGTGGCTGCCTGTACTTCATGCTGAATCTGCAGCATATTTTTTTATACGGAAATTAATTTTCATTTTATGTGTTCTCTGAGTTTGGGCCTCAAAGTAAAGAACAAAAATTCTAAT
This sequence comes from Crinia signifera, assembly GCF_055691185.1. NCBI lineage: Eukaryota > Metazoa > Chordata > Amphibia > Anura > Myobatrachidae > Crinia > Crinia signifera. The sequence goes on along the minus strand of NC_139217.1, from coordinate 89,470,677 downwards.
TTGTTTACATTTTTGGGCCTGTCCAAGATTTATGCCCCGAGACAAAGCGCTGGGCAAGCCCCTAAAGTAACATAAACGGGGATCGTGGTGCCACCTTCGTTTGAGCTCATGCCCCATGTACTTGATATGCTCCATGAGCGATAGTGTTTTCCAGCAAACTCCCAAGCAAACGATATTTTGCATAAACAATGGATGATATCATTATCAATATCGTGCAGTGACCTCACCCAGTCACCTGCTGAACATGCAGTCATTGACAATATAGTCAACATTGAGTACACATTACACAATATATCGCTACGTTAACTATATAAACTAGAGATGTGCGGGTTCGGTTTTACCCGATTTTCAAAGCGAGATCTTATTGGCTCTCCAAATTACATGACAGCTCATAGCCAATCGGAAAATCTGAACCGGCGATAATTTGCCATTAACAACAGAGTAAGGGGGAGATTCTCTAAGAATCTCCGCCCCCCTTTGCCGCCCATCGCATTTATAATTATCGCATATGTTGTAACATATGCGATAATTAAGGCAAAGGACAGCTCTTGCGTTAAGAGCTGTCCTTTGCGGTGAGAGTCGCCGGGTCCCAGCAGGTCCCGGCGGCTCCCCCCTCCCTCACACACCCGGCGCTGCTGCTGCTGCGCCGGGCTCTCCTCCTCCCTGCACCCGGAAGAGGATCAGTGCAGGGAGGAGGTCACAGGTCCGGGCAGCACAGCTCTGTGCTGCCCGGACACAGGTGAGGGGGGAGGGGGCGATGCGGGGCGGCGGGGGGTCGTCGCTGGGCGGCGGAGGGTTGCGGTAGAAGCCCATTGGCTTCTATGGGGCATCGCCAGATTTTTCTGGCGATGCCCCTCCCCCCGCGCGGTAACCCGGCGGGGGATGCTTACAGCATCCCAAAATGCGGTAAAAACCCCGATAACGGGGGTTTTACCGCATTTTTTGCTTAGAGAATCTCCCCCTAAATCTGTACCTGCACTTCTCTAATATAAACTAATACAGTAACAGACTTTTGTTCAGCCACCTGTTTCCTATAATAAGGTAATTGTGAATACTACTGACTCTTGACAGACGCTTCATTACTTTCCCTTCTCAGGTGCTTTAATCAATAGAAACATATTCAGCTTTAATCTGTCAATTTATTAATTACTCAGCAGTGATGGGGAATCATTGGCCGGTGTACAGAAGCCTGAATGAGAGCTCTGTGTATCCTCCATGATAATAACCCTGGTTTGTGAGTGATGAAAGTGATGATTAGTGAATCCAGGGCTCCAGTTCCCTTCAAATAAAAGAACACTTACGCCTTCTGTATTTAATGAAGTAAAGTTATGACTTCCTGCAATCACCAAGTACCAAATCCACTGGCTGAAGTTTTAGCAGAGTTTCTTAAAACACGGGTCGACTGGCGCACAGGGGTACAGGGGAAACCTCCGATGGGTCACACTGCCTGGCGCTCCAAACCCCTTGTCTAGAGAACAGGTTCCAGACTGTGCACTAGAATAATACATTATACATGTGTTAAATTATACTGCACAGGGCCAAGGCTGGATTAATGCCTGGTACACACCAGAACGAGCAGATTGTAAGACGATCGTACCATTGGCTTACGATCTGTTGGAGCACACAATCTGCTCACGATCTGCACACAATCTGAATCCGATCCGATCTCGACCTGTACCCAGCTGATTGCTCATTTTCAGATCCTACCTGCTGCAGGTAGGAACTGTGAAATGACCAAACGACACGCGGTGCTGCGCGTCGGATCGGAATCGGATAAGAAATGGCCCAAAACATGCCCAATTTACATACAATGGGTTTGAGATTGTATCTAAATTGGGTGTTTGAGGCCAAATCGATTGAGGCCAAATCGTTCTGGTAGGGTGCCTACATAAGGGCCTAATGGGCCTGAAGCTGAAAATGTTAAAGGGCCTATTATGAGAAGTGGAGGAGGTGAGGCCTATGCCATGTAGGCATGGAGATCCCATATACTATACGTAAAACAAAAAGGTGGAGCACTAGAAATGGATCAAATGGATCCAGCGCTCCACATTTTTGTTTTACTTGTACCCTCTTAAGGGTTTTGACATCCCCCAGTATGAGCAGCTTGACACACCACCGCAGTAGGCGCCCGTTTTTCCTTTAGCCGCAAGGCTAAAAGATACATTCTTTTTTTCTGTAAAAACCCATATACTGTACTGTACGCCCCAGTGTCTCCCTAAGTATATAACAGTAAAAACATTGCATAAATGTGTAATATAGGAATTCATTATTAATACTTATGACTTATGGCGAACCATGTGGCCAGCTGGTGTCTGTCTGGTGACCATCGTGCTGTCATGATCCTTGGCCTATTTTTATGTGGAGGCTGCAGCTGAATCCACCCCATTGAAATCAGGCCCGGCACAGGACTATGGTGTATTTTCTACCGTGCGTTGCTGTTATTAATCTGGTACATTATCATGCATGCACTATGAGGATTTAGTGTATATTCAGTAGTTATGAAGGTGCCCAGATCATGCACTCAGTAAGAGTTAGCCAAGCATCTAAGCATGGGCCTCTACCACTGCATTCCACCACCGGTGGGCTCTTCATGTCTGACACTGTATGTACTCCATATATAATATTTTGCACAAGAGTAGTACACAGTGGAATTAGGAAGTGTTGGTATATGATGCTGTGTTTGAAGAATGACAATATATATACTTGTTTGCATTACATTTCATACTATGGCCCAAATGTACTAAGCCTTATTTATTTATTTAGTTACTATTATTTTATTTATTTATGTACAGTTTCTTATATAGCGCAGCTTATTTCATTGCGCCTTACAATTGGAAACAACAGTGATAAAACAAACTGGGTAGAAACAAACCGACATGGAGGTAGGAGGGCCCTGCTTGCAAGCTTGAAATCTATAGGGATAATAGGGATAATAGGAGGGATAATTAAGGATAGAATTCCTTACATGAAGAGGTGTATTTTCAGGGAACGCTTGAAAGTTTGGAGGCTAGAGGAGAGTCTTAGGGGGTTATTCAGGTTGATTCGCAAGCAGCCTTGCGAGTCAACCAAACCCCGCCCGGCGAACGCACGCCCCCCCCCCCCCCCCCCCCGCCGCCCCAGGAAAGTGCACAGCAGCGAATGGATGTTTTGCATAAACATCCATTCGCTATGCTGGGGTGTCCGCCCACATCATTTGATGGTCGGTGACCATCGAATGATGTTTAGCGTGCACGCTTATATAAGTGACTTTTGAGTTACTTAGTTTAGCGTGCACGCTGGCGTGATATGGGCGGGCAGCTGACATCCGGTGATATCAGCTACCCGGCCCACACACCCGCGTCACTGCCTCATTACCATGAGAACGCCCAGCGTTCTCATGGAAACGCTCATGGAACGCTGGGCGTTCCCATATGGTAATGGGGCAGCCCGGCGCTCCCCGCCCATCTCCACCCCCCCCTCTCCCTGTCTTGGGTGCGTGCACCCGGCGACCTGAAAGGTCGCCGTGGGTGCACGCACCATGCGCCTGCACATGCGCAGAAACACGCCTGCGCATGCACAGACGCACAACATCGGTACTGCGTGCGAATGCGCGCAGTACCGATGAAATCTGAATAAGGCCCGTAATGTGCCTGGAAGGGCATTCCATAAGATGGGTGCTGCCCAACAAAAATCCTGCAAGTGTAAGTGGGAGCAAGTAATGAGTGTGGATGAGAGACGCAAATCTTGTGCAGAGCGGACACTTGAATGTTTATAGGCTAGGGGAGAATCTTAATATACATGGAATGGCATTCCATAGTTTGGTTGCTGCCCAACAAAAACCCTGCTCTGGTGTCCATGCACTCCACGCCTCTCCACAGTGCCTGGACACTGTCCAACAGCAGTGGGAAGACTCCGCCGTGGAGCCTCGATGCGCATCTGGCATCAAATCAGAGCGCACATCGGAGCTAGGCAACGGGCTCACATGTCATTAGAGAATAGAACTTTTATTCTGAGGCGCAGCTGATAGCATACCCTCCAACATGACCCATTCCATTAGGTACAAAATGCTCTGTTCCTGAACTTCCCTGACAGTGGCAGTTACAGAGGTTGTACTCCAGCACAGTCCATAATTCAAAGAGGGGGGGTCACATCAACTGCCAGTGAGTCCAGGATAGTGATTTTTGGGGTGGCAGTAGGTGTGGCTCCCCTTTTGAAATATTGGACTGTACTGCAGGCTCACAGCTGCAACTGCCACTGGTAAGGAAGTCCAGAAACAGAGCATTTTGTACCTAATGGAATGGGCCATGTTGGAGGGTAGGTGATAGTATATAAAGTTGCACATCAGAGCACAAATTTAAGAAAATATTATATATAGTCCCAGTACACGGATCTTTCCTCAGAATTATGCCCCTTTCAGACCGCACTTAAAAAACGGTATTTTGCAGATTTTTAACCGTTTTAAAACAGTAATCTGTGTGGTCTGAAAGGTGCAGAACCACTTTACCGTTTTAAAAAAGCAGTTTTTTTTAAACGGTTAAAATGGAGGGTCCTACCTGTTTCAGACCCGGTATTTTGGCATCAAAATCGGGTCTGAAACATTTTTTAGGACCCAGCCAACGAGCGGACGCAGCGCAGTGAATATTTAATGAGTTCACTGCGCTTCACCCCCTGGAGCCCCCCCCAGGTTACACACACACACCCCCTAGGGCTAACACCCCCCCAATGTGTTTAATAACCCCCCCCCCCCCAATGTGTTTAAGACCCCCCCCCCCCCGTGCAGCCGGTACCTCCTGCGTTGAGGATCCCGGCAGTATGTACGGATGCGCTTATAATGGCCTCCCAGAACAAAGTGGTCTTGAGTAAAACCATCACCCGCCACCCACCTTTGGATTACAATTATACCTGCTAAGCACTTTGCCGCATAATTCTGAGGACGACTGCTTCAATGCCATCCCAAATGGATTGAAATCCTCTAGCGCAACCGGGTAACTATAAATCCACCGTGGGCGCAATAAAGGCCATATTTGGTTTCCTTACTGATACGCATCTTACAGAGCAACCTATTTGAAACGGGTTTCTCAAGTTCCCTCTTGCAATCCCTTGGTCTAGGTCCATCTATTACAGTGCTTTGATTTTTTATTTTATTTTATTCTATATTTGTATTTAATTTTATCCTTGTCAAATTATGATATATATCTTTTGTTAATAAATATTTGTTATTTTTCATCATTCAAGCGCCACTTCTTTGTTTAATATTTAGATGATGATTACAGAGCCTGCTATGAGTTCACAGCTAATTGAAACTGTTTAGCAATAATAATGGTAACAGCTTTTTTTTTAAGGGGAGAGCACTGTTTGTTTTCTGAATCGTATGTGGTCACACTTATAAGCTGGGACATTACAGGGAGCACCCCAGTGTTTGTACATCTGACCATATATCTCCAGCATCATTACTGTCCACTCTCCCTATCATGTTAAACCACAAGATTTAAAGCTGCACTTCTGGTTTTACACATGGGAGGTACAGCACCCGTACAAACCACAAGACTATGGGGGGTTATTCTAGTTCACTCGGAAAGGCACAATTACTCTCTAATGGACAAAACCATATGCACTGCAGGTGGGGCTGATGTAACATGTGCAGAGAGAGATAGATTTGGGCAGGGTTTGTACTTCAAACTGATATCTATATTGCAGTGTAAGAATAAAGCAGCCAGTATATACCCTGCACAGAAACAATAAAACACCCAAATCTAACTCTGTCTGCACGTTACATCAGCCCCACCTGCAGTGCACATGGTTTTTCCATAAGAAAGTGATTGTGCCTCCGAGTGAACTAGAATAATCCCCCAGGTGTGGTTCAAACAGGTAAGATAGCCTAGTCCGTGTTACTTGAGCTTTTGGCCTGTCATAATATAAGAAATAAATTGATTCAAAAGGCAATTAGTCCTTTAAGAGTTCTATTTAAATATGGAAAATTAGCAACCCAATGGTGAGCATTATTAATTATGCGGTCATCTATATATTTTTTAATTTACTATGGTGCTACCTATATTTAATATAATATTCATTATGGTAGCATAAAAATTTATTTTAAGCAACAGTGGGGTGCAACTACTTATGTAGCATAGGAATAAGGAAATAGTATGATCTAGTGCAAGAGCAACGATGCTGACACAGGGTGGGCAAGGTGGCATCTTACAGAGCAACCTATTTGAAATGGGTTTCTCAAGTTCCCTCTTGCAATCCCTTGGTCTAAGCCCATCTATCACAGTGCTTTGATTTTTTTATTTTTATTATTCTATGTTTGTATTTAGTTTTATCCTTGTCAAATTATGATATATATCTTTTGTTAATAAATATTTGTTCTTTTTCTTCATTCAAGTGCCACTTTTTTGCTTAATATTTAGACGATGATTACAGAGCCTGCTATGAGTTCACAGCTAATTGAAACTGTTTAGCAATAATAATTGTTACAGCAAAGATGCTGACACAGGATGTGCAAGGTGGCAGCTTGTGCATACCCCCCCCCCCCCCTTCATTGAGCCAGTGTGCAACACATCCCCTATATTTATTATACATTCACTACTACCTGTAATTTTATACGTCTTTTATTCTTGTTTTCCATTTCAGCATTATTAGTTTGGAGTCATTTATTCAAATTATGTATTTTCTTAAATTGTATTTGTTATTTAAGAAAGGATATTTGGTACTTGTTTCCTAGCACGGCCACAACGATTTAGATCGTTGTGGTCGTAAGATAAAAAATCGGATCGATCGCATCGCATGCGATTTGGTCGCATACGATGCGACCGATCCGACCGACCGATTTTTCACCCGATTTTTTTTTTTTTTCACCAGATTTTTTTCAATTGCCCCCCCAAATGTTACTAAGTGGGCTAGACCCCACGATAGACGTCAACCCGAAGCGTGGCGAGCGCAGCGAGCCCGCGAGGGACGGCGGTGCGCGTCCTCCGACCTTTTCATTCCCCTACTATCCACGTCGGCGTGGAGTTGAGAATATATAGTGTGGCGAGCGCAGCGAGCCACCGAGCCCGAAGCGTGGCGAGCGCAGCGAGCCCCGCGAGGGGACGCGTATAACTTCACAGGTATACGCGTCCCCTCGCGGGGCTCGCTGCGCTCGCCACGCTTCGGGCTCGGTGGCTCGCTGCGCTCGCCACACTATATATTCTCAACTCCACGCCGACGTGGATAGTAGGGGAATGAAAAGGTCGGAGGACGCGTACCGCCGCCCCTCGCGGGCTCGCTGCGCTCGCCACGCTTCGGGTTGACGTCTATCGTGGGGTCATGGCGGGCACATAAAAAATGTTAAATGGGTCATATTGGCCCATTTCACCTTTTTTAACATTTTTCCCTATGTGAGATGGACTTAATCAAGTCCATCTAATCTTGTGCCATTATAATGGCACAAGACCAACGCGATCCTCCCGATTTCAATGTTAAAAGATTTTTTAACATTGAAGTCTATGGAAAAATCGGGTGAATCGGTCGGTCGCATCGCGGCCGATTTTAATTGGTCGCGACCGACCGATTGACCCGATTTCTGTCATTCAAAGTGAAAAAATAGTAAAAAATCGGCCACATCGTGAGGATCGTGTCCCTTAATTAAGAGCCACGATCACTCACGATTGTGGCCGTTCTAGGAAACAAGTACCGGATATTTAGCTATTCTCATCAACTATTGGCAGCACATCGGGACAGATTCTCTAAGCTTCAAAAGTGTTAAAATGGAGAGTGATAAACAGCCAGCCAATCAGCTCCTACCTGCCATGTCACAGACTATGTTTGAAAAATGTCAGGCAGGAGCTGATTGGCTGGCTGTTTATCATTCTGTATTTTATCACTTTTGAAGCTTAGAGAATCTGGCCCTTAACCTGGGAGGGCAGCAATGTTCTCCAGCTTAGCAGCTTCAAGTAAGGAGCAATGCTGTTTCTTGTGGTCCTTACACACACAGGTACCAGCCATGGGTGGATTTGGGGGGTCATTTCAACCATAGCCCATTTTGTAGCTGAGGTCTGGGGCTTTCCAACAAGCCTGGCCCCGTGTCGGGGAACCGGAGATATCGCCTGGCAAATCAGGAACGTTTTCCCCATAGGATAACATGGGACCCGCTAATTCCGACCTCCACCCGGTTCCGACGGCTGCCAGTCCGCATCACAGAAGCTTGTGGTTAATCTCCTTCTAACCCAAATCGCTGGGCCTTCAATCTGATACCAGACTGGTCAATATTGGTCAATTGGTTCCGGAGATATTGTGGGTAAACCGATTTTTTTTTTTATCTGAAATGTAATTTCATGGCTGTTCATGTTCTTTGAGGGCACTCAAAAGTTCTTCAATATGATACTGGTTTAATGTAAATGGGTCAGTTGATTCCGAAGATATAGCCGGTTAAAGGGAGGGGGGGGGGGGGGTTCTCACCCTCACACCATAAAATGCAGGGACTAGGCTGGTGTAAAACGGGCCAATCCGTGAATGTCCCTGCATGATCCTGGGACAATATTTCCGGGTAAGTCCCTGCATTTTCTGGTGTGAAAGGGGTGTTATTTCAAATAGCCAGGACCTACAGTGCTCTGAATACAACCGGGCAGCCTTCCACTCTCTGCCTGGCTGTCAATGGCCTGGCGGCGGCTGTCCTCCAGTTATCGCAAGCATGTATTCCCCCTTGGCAATGAGCATGTAATCCCACATGGCATTGAGCATGGAACCCCTTGCAATGAGCATGGAACCCTTGGCAATGAGCATGTAGATACGCAGCACTTATGTAGTATAGTTTTTAATAGAAATTATGGTGTTTACGTATTATACGTAATGGACATTATGCTGTGTGGCTTAACATGTAATGGGCATTATGGTGTAAATTGTTAATGCATTATGTGTAAGAGGCAAGTATAATGGGGTCTAGTATTTTGTTGCATAATGTGTAGAAGTTGTATATAGTGTGGTACACTACACTCAAGGACATGCCAACTTTTGAGTGGCCACACACCCTTTTCCGGAGCCCGCCTTCGACGAGCACAAAACTATATCCTTCACTTTTGTTGCCAAGGTGGTACTGTGTACTTTAATCGCAACTTTTTAATCCCATTCCCGCCCTCTCTCTGCTCTCCTCCTGTCTATTTGTGTGGGCAGGGAGTGCTCAGCAACAGCGGCATTGCTGGGCAATATACTGAAACTGAACCTCATTTCCATTTCTCACCTGTTTGCACCTACATAGTGTGCAAGGATACTGCTATAAGCATTCAAGGATGCATATGGATATATTTTGTACCTTTCTTCCTAAATTAACATTTTTTTCTTCTTTTCCTTCTCACTTGCACTTCACAATAATGAAACAATTTTATATGACAAGAAAAAATAGCATTAGATTGACCAATATTGTATGCATTCAAACAACTGTAAAATGTGGACTATTCCATGAAAGTCCATTACTCAAAGAATGTAAGGACTGCACAAGCTATGTAACACAAATTGTTCTATTTCCTGAAAGTATAGGATGTCCTGTAATACAATGACAGCATCTTTCTCCAAATCACCATTGACTTTCTTTTGTCAGAACCATGAGGGGGAAGAATCACATAAGCTTCTTAAGCCCTGAATAATAACCTTTGGTGATTAGAACATTCATTGGAAGCTTTAATAAATGGCACGGCTCCAGCAGCTGATTTCCTGTTGGAGTTGGGGGTTTGTACTGCTCTCTACCTGGGGTGGGGGAAGAGAAAGGAGGGGGGTGCTGCTAATTCTGGGGTTGTCCTGACCCCTTGGAGAACATAGAGGAAGAGCACTCGGGGTATTGGATGAGAAGGCGGGGCACAGGGAGGGTGGGGGTGGCTTGTATGTCAATACTGTAGTGTACAGTGTCATACTTGTCGATAATGTAGTGTACAGATAGTAATTAGAGTGGTGTTTATTCAGAAACATGCAGTCTGCAAGTTCTATGAAGAGTGTCCAGTTTCACAAAGTTCAATTCACTGGATCGGTGTCTTGACAGGAGGGTCAGTGCAGTGTCACTCTGTGGGGACCTTCCTTGGAGGTATTATCCTGGAACCTATGTTTCCTTAGAGGTGATTGAAGTCGATCTTGCTGTGGGATGGTTGATTTGGTCCAAATTCTGTCTGTTAGATACCAACTCCAAATGGGTTGGTGAGATTGGTGTTGAATGTTGAGTCTGTACGTGTGCTGTGCGGCATCTCGCTGTGCAGTCACTTACCTGACGATTGTAGGTGTCCTGATGCCTCCTCTGGGTTTTCAGACAGCACCCTTAGTACTGTGCCGCCATGCTGGTTAGTGGTAAAGTGTACTATGTCCAAATTGCCAGGAGGAGACATGGTCATGTCTGTGATTTGGTGCTTTCACACCGCACCTAGACCCAAGTCGACCTGACAGCAACCCAGGTTTTGGTGCGAACTGAAAGGAGTATTCCAAAAACTGGTAGCAAAGCAACAATTATTAGTCTACTTTCATTTCTAATGTGTTTATCACAAAAGCAACAAAAGTTTAAAGGATAAGGATTATTTTATGTGTGCTGAAACCACTTCTGTCTCGTGTATGGATGTGGGGATGTGTTTCATAACCGTCTATATTGGTGCTGCTGTGTACAAGACGGTGCTGACCATTCCAGCAGCTACAGCTATCGATCTCGACAGCTGCTGTTAACGTTACCAGCTCTGTCCCTGGCTGCAGGGAATTCTGGTTCTGAGTTGCGCATAATAATGATCATGTGATAGGAGCGAGATCTTGCTCATGTCCAGTGAGCTGGGCAAGCCCAAGCCATTAGACACAGCATACGAGAACTAAACTGATGCCCTGTGCACTTTGTCAGGGATCTTCGGATTGGGGGATGTTTTCACTCCCCTGTCCCAGCAGGCAAATTGTTTATACATCTCGGTGCTCCTGCTTTGCCTCAGCAAAGAGGCAAAGCAGGAAGCGCTATAGCAGCATAATATATGCTGCTATAATACATCTACCACAAAATAATATTTTGATCCTTTAAATTAGGTCCGTGAAGCATTAGATAATTGTATTATTTATATTTTGTAGCAAATATATTTATTCATTTATATGTACCAATATTTGTCATTCTATTTTGGATTTAGACCACTGAAAATATGAAACATTTTGGAATATCCTGTAACATACTTAATGTTAAAATAAACTAACTTAAAATAAGGAAGGTTATATTTTAATGCCAACATAAGAGCCTGTTTCCTGCTCTCTCCCTGTCCTTATAGACTGTGAATTTGCAGCTGTCATTTTTTTCCAATGAAGGAATCTTTTGTTTCACTGATAAGTGGCGCATTGTTCACTGTTCAGGTGCCCAGAACAAAACATATAAGGGAATATAATCTGGGTCCGAGAAGGAACATGTATGCCCAGATAACTTTCAGCTACACTTTCCATTTTCATACTTTGATTTGTTGTTTTACCTTCACCATTTATAACTATAAATACATGTTTTTACTTATCCCATAAACTTATTGATGACTATAAGAAGTCAGAGGTATAAACTGCACAATCAGAGATTTTGAGACAGCCTTTTCTCTCACAATAGGGTAGATGTATGAAGCAGTGATTAGGGAGGAGAAGTGATAAAGTGCCTGGTACTTTATCACTGGCCAATTAGCTTCTAACTGTCCCTTTTTAAACCCAGCCTGTAACTTAACAGCCAGGAGCTGATTGGAGAGTGATAAATTACCAGGCACTTTATCTCTTCTCCTCCCTTGTCACTGCTTCATACATCTACCCCATTGGGACAAATATACTAAGCCAAGGAGAGAGATAAAGTGCTAACTAATCAAGTTCTAACTGCCATTTTTCAAATACAGGGGTAGAGGTATTATACCCACATGCAATGTGCAGGTATAACGCTCCCTGCTTTGCCTCTTTACCAAGGTGAAGCAGTAACATACACCGGCAAGATTTATTAACATCTTGGGGCTTATTCAATAGACAATATACCGTATAAAGTGACGGGATATCGCATATTTATAAATGTACATTTTATGCACCAATGTCGTCAAACTAATGGTCCTAACGCAAAAAGTCCTGTCTGACTGCTCATATATGTGACCTTCAATGCATTTCAGCTCCCCAACCAGGGCCGGCTCTACCCACTCAGCAGCTCCTGCAAAGCAGGGAGGCGCCATGCTGGAAAGGCGCGGTCTCCCTCCCTGGTCTGCTAAAGCTGCCTCAGCCCTCACTGTCACTGCTTCCTGCATGCCGCCCACAGCGCCTGTCTGGCAGCGGGTGGCAGTATGGAGCAGCTTTCCTCCTGCGACCATACACACTGTCCTCCTCCTGCGACCTGCCCCCTCTTCCTCACGGACACTTGCTCTGAGGCATGTAGCGCTGTCTGTGAATGCCTGGATGACATGTCATGTCCGGATCCTCCCCCTACCCATTGCTCCCTGCGCCTGTCAGCTGTCATTCAAATGACAAACAGGCAGCAGCGCCGCCTCCCCTTCCTTCCCTCTTCTCAGTGTGCTGTGCCAGTGCCACTGCCAGTCCTCAACACTCTGCCCCCTCTATATCCTCCCCTCTTCTCCCATCTCCTCCTTCTCTCCCCTCCTTTCCCCCTCAGTCAGGAGAGGGGTGTAATGTGCTGCACATACTTTTTGTACTACTTTCAGATCGCATCGCACACACATTGCATGCATGCCGTGCGATGCGATCTAGCCCATAACGTATGCGATACTCGCAGTGTGTATGGGCACCTTTAGTGCCTGCAACATTTTGCGGAAATAGCACTGTATGGTGTATGCATACATGTACATTCACCTGAGATCCTTCATAGGATCACATGTTGCATATACTCCCACAATCGTGCTGCAGCTTGTTGCAATGGCAATGTGAAAGGGCGCAAAATGTATGGTTTGCAGGAGGGCGTCGGACACCCTAGCACCGGCCGTGTCCCCAACCCTACATGTAGGAGCTGCAAGCCGGAATTATAATAGAATGCCAGTCAGCAGAAACAATTGAACACTGCCTTTCAGAAAGCATGGGTGCAGAGTGTCTGCTGGAGTAAGGGAGTGGGAGTGGAGACTGGATGGGGGTGGAAGAGAAAAGAAGGAAGAAAGAAGAAAAATGTGAGCGGTGGAGTATAGGGGAGAGATGGGGAGGAGCAAGATAAATATGCACCCTGTCTGTCAGCCAAAGCACCCTACAGACAGACAGGAAGCTGGGTCAATCAGAACACAGGGACGATCCCTGCAGCAACCGTGAATGCCCTGTCCCTTGGGAGAAGCCAGTCCCCAACAAGGAGTTCCAACATGATCAGGACACACTTATCACTGGCCTATTTTAACTATAGGGGCAGTGTGGACCCACAAGTTGAGGAGCTGGGCCCTTTAGCAATGCACTCACTGCACCCATGGTAAATGTGCCAGTGCCTCTCACCAGCAGAAGCTCTAGTTTTCATCAAAAGGGTTTGACAGCATTTGATAAATATGAGGCTGATTTAGCTGGATCCAGCAGATATATGTAACCTGTGTACGCACCACGGAAAGCAGTCACCAAATGTGCATGCCACAGTATGTGTGTTGGTAGACAGAGTTCTGCATTCTCTTATTCTAAACAAGGGGGCTAAGCCCCCAATTACAGGAATGCAGCCCTCTGCACTCCCTGAAAGCCATGGCCTATCAATAAGCCAGAGGCAGAGGGGAACTACGGGTGGGAAGCAGTACATGTGCCCCATTTGGAATTAGATCCTGAGACTGGAAGTGTGGGTAGATCGATCCGTCCATGGATGACTCTTTTCATGAAATGGGTAGAACTGTGCAGCCACCTTTCAATTGTGCAAAACTAATCCATCTGGCGGGAATGCTATTGGCATGTACACAGACATCCATACCCATTTGTGGCATCTATCCAGAGGCAAGACACCTTTTTATATGGATATTTTGCACTCAGAATGGGTGGGTATAATTATAACACTCAGAATGGGTGGGTATAATTATAACACTCAGAATGGGTGGGTATAATTATAACACTCAGAATAGGTGGGTATAATTTAATAATAATTAATGATGACAATGACTAATAATGACAACTTATTGGGAACGAGGATGCCTCTGAAGAAAGATGCCAGGTGAATGTGAAAAACTAAATATCTATGTGTGGGGGGGTTTAAAAATAATGGGATGTTCCAAAAAGCAAATCTTTATGTTTTTGGATATCCGCATAAGGCACACCCAACCTGTACAGTGACACAGAAAGTGTTCCTTGTAGTATTATCCATTATTGTCCAGGGACCTCAGATGCAGTCGCACTGGAGCCTGAGCCTGATGAACGCATGAGCTGCAGGTGGAATGTGCTATATATATATATATAGACTTTGTGGTGCGGCACTCGTGGCTTAGTAATAAGCAATAAATACTCCGTACAATGGGAATGGTGATCAACGTTTCAAATAACGTGTATTTGTCATATGGATAAAAATATACAAAAAGCACACATACCTTTATAGAGGAATACAAACATGTGAAGTGAACAGCGTGCAATACAGGCCCGCCCTGCGGCAGGAGGGGGGTAAGTGACATCATAGTTAGGCGTCCAGTCAAAGAACTCTGGAGACGCTGTGTGAGTAACCATAGTGACAACCATTAATCAACATTGCTGGTATCAAGATTGCTAATAAAGATGCGCTAAATTATAATATGTTTAGTAAAGCTGTAAATAAGAACTATTACGTTAATATAGATTAGCAGATATATAGGAGTGCCAGACCTCCATTCTCTCTCTCTCTCTCTCTCTCTCTCTCTCTCTCTCTCTCTCTCTCTCTCTCTCTCTCTATATATATATATATATATATATATAGCATGTGATCCTGCCGCTGGGAAGGTCCTGGGCAGCGCAAGCGAGGATAGCGTGCGACTTCTCCACTCAAATAAGTCACCCTAGTGTATGCCCAGCTTATGCATCCCACCCCATCCTGGTAAAGCCTCTATGTCTAGAGGTTCCTTCCAGCTAAATCTCAATGTCCAGTAAAATTGCTACAGTATGTGGCCATTACCTTAAGGATTTTGAAGATTGAAGCTTTGTATCTGGAACAAATTATTTATTAACAGTGTCTTATATAGCGCACACATATTCCGCAGCTTTCACATCAGTCCCTGCCCCAGTGGATCTTACAATCTATATTCCCTACCACATGTACACACACACAGACATTCTAGGGTTAATTTGTTGGGAGCCAGATAACCTACCAGTATATTTTTGGATTGTGGGAGGAAACCGGAGTACCCGGAGTAAACCCACAAAAGCTCAGGGAGAATATACAAACTCTGCACAGTTAGGGCCATGGTGGGAACCGAACCCATGACCTCAGCGCTGTGAGGCAGTAATGCTAACCACTACACCGTCCGTGCTGCCTCAACATGGATGTTCAAAGAAAAGAAAATAATCTGAAATTGAACATTATGCTTAAAATATACTGCACAGCTTATTAATCAGAACATAACTAAAATGAACAATACAATTACATACATATTAAAATAATTAGAAACCATAATTAACCAAAAGTGATTTAAAAGTGCCATTTTCTACCTACTGTATATTTGGCAAAACAAATGTATGACATATACTGTATATCAGAAGACAATGTATTCCTGACAATGACATGAGCCGAGCTATTTAGCATAACCAGTAGCATGATGTCAGCAAGGTCTGACTGAGAACAAAGCATCAGGCCACACACATAACCAGTGACATGAATGAAAGCACTGTCATTGAGCATGAAGCAGGTATAGGCACTCAAGTCTTTCAAAGGGGCTTCTAAGTGAGATATAATAGACAACATTTTTCATGATGCAACATGTTGGGACATCTTCAACTAAATCATAAACTGGGGGGGGGGTCTAAACAGTTATCCTAATAACTCTATTGGGGATGTAGACAGCTGTTATTTATAACACATGGGTTATTTATTTATACTTAAGGGGGAAAGAAAATGTTTTACATAATAATTTGTCACTTTATGGTTATGAGCTATGATTACAGAATTAATTTCTGGCCTATGTAGAGCCGCCACCACCATTAGGGCCAAGCTCTAGCGGCCACCTAAAATACTTAGCGTCTGATGCAGACTTGGGGCTACACTGAAATAAATGTGCTCCCCCACCACCCACCCAAATTCATGATCCCATCAATGTACTCAATGTACTTCTTACTTTATCTAAACCACAGGTAATTTTACCATAAATAGCCACATATAGCCCAAGAAATAGGGGCGACATAAACGTGCTTGGTATGTAATGCTATGTACACACGGCTCAACCCGGCGGCCGTCAATACCGTTTCAACATCGCCGGCCGCCGGGCCCCAGCGGGTTGCCGGCATCAGGCAGGAGGGAAGGACAACTCAAGGACAGTGTGCAGGAGGAGGGAGGGGGATGCTGAATTGAGCAGCATGGAACTGCATTAGATCTGGCAGATTGAAACAAAAATAGACTTGCCTTCCAAGTTTATTTCTGCTTTTGATCTGGATGTCGCGGAGGCCACGCATCGGGATTGAATCTGCCTCAAATGCAGCTAATGCTGTGTACATATGGTTCAATTCAGAGACATTTTTGATTCAATATGGTCTATAGTATATAGTATAGTATAGAATGTATTATACTATAGTATAATATAGTCCAAATCAAATAAAAAATTACACTGAATCGAACCGTGTGTACACAGCATAAGAAAGAAAGAAGTATCACTTAAATGAGGTGATCGGGAGAGTGATTTTTCTCAAGTGCGGATTTAGAAATCAAAAACCCTTCAGGCACAACAGTAATGGTTGCCAATGGTTGGAAATCAAAGGCCCATTCAGGCACAACAGTAATGGTTGCTGCCCTCTGCCCAACTTCAAGGAGTTGTCTGGTACAACTGAGTGGAATATTTTGAAGTTCCTTTCAAATTTTCTCCTGTATGCAAGTTGCTTATTCAATATGGAGCAAATTTGCCCTTCTATTTCCTGCACGTCTCCGGATATACTGTATGATATAGATTTCAACACTCCTGGTGATGCAGAAGCCTATATCAAAGAATCCTCCCTGGATGCTCCTCACTCACCAAACCTGTTACTTTGATTCCCACTGCACAACGCCTATGAACTCGTAGGCCATAGGCCAGGAATAAAAAAAAAATACAAATAATTTAGCCATTTAAACGAGTTCCCAGCGCCTGTGCTCTAATGACAGGCGTCGTGACTCCGAAATACACTAGACTACATTTGTACATTTTACCATGATGAAGCCTTATGAGTGCCACCTTCTTCTCTGCTGCTATACGTTTATTTATTATTTATTTATTAGCAGTTTCTTATATAGCGCACACAGATTCCGCAGCGCTTTACAGAGAATATTTGACCATTCACATCAGTCCCTGCCCCAGTGGAGTTTACAATCTATATTACCTACCACATGTACATGCACAGACATTCTAGGGTTAATTTATTGGGAGCCAATTAACCTACCAGTATATTTTTGGGTTGTGGGAGGAAACCCACGCAAGTACGGGGAGAATATACAAACTCCGCACAGTTAGTGCCATGGTAGGTATTTAACCCATGACCTCAGTGCTGTGAGGCAGTAATGCTAACCATTACACCATCCATACTGCCCAATAGGGGCTGGTGCAACTCCTGGAGGAGTGCACCAAAGACAGTTACCCCTGACTGGCATTGGAGTACCAAGAAATCTATATCCTCCCCTTTGCACTCTCCCTAGCAGCACCAGCAGACTTACTTGCTTCATGTTTATCAGGTCGCCCGTTCTTGTAGCCGGCAGTTCTGACTTGATGGAGGCTTCCCCTCTTGTGTTTGGTGCTCAGTTTGATGCTAGTAACACTGAATCACTGAAAAAGCTCACATAAGTGGAGCTGTCTGGCTTCACAGTGTGAGTGGCCAGGGAGCAGCCGCAGCTCTGCAATCATCCTGTCTCCGGCTCCAGCAGCCCCGGCATCCGACCTGCCTCTGGCTCCTGCAGCTCCTGGCCCAGCAGACCACTGCGCCACAACCCTGCACCCTCGTAGCACCAGCTCCTCCCCCCCCCCCCCCCCCCCCGCCACTGTTAGGGCTGCGGTGTGCTAGTTACGCCAATGGTAGTGTCAGCCTGCCAACTTTACTGCCACCAGTAACTCACCCAGGCATGCTGAAAATATATGTAATAATGAAGTGACAAAAGAAATTGAATTTGTTATATAACAAAAAAATTAACAATTATTTATAATAATATTCTAATTGGTTTTACAGTATATAAGTGCCTTAATTAGGGATAACTTCCTGGTGTTTCTGGTGCATTGAGACTTGAGGCCAAACCAAACATCACCATACTGGCATACGATATCCACTTCTGTTCTTTTGTACTAACGGTCTGATTTATCAACAAGTTTTAAAATTAGTTGTGTTGAAAAATGGCGTTCCAGCCAATCAGCTCCCAGATGTCATTTTTCAAAACACATGAGAGTTACTGTAGCTGACTGGCTGGGGCACCATTTGTCATGCACAAGGAGTTATGACTTGTTGTCTATGAAAAAACTCATTGATAAATCAGCCCATTAGTAACAACCACACAACAGAGAAGTCTACAAATATTGGATGGGAAATATTATATGTTTGTGTTGTCTCAATTTTATTTTTCATAATTCTTTAATTAAAATGAATATGTAGATCTGACGTTTCACAAATAATCTGGACACTTGTTAATAGGAATTGGGGACTACCACCTTATAGAAGCCTTTATTGAACAAACTATCATGGAAATTAGATGAGATCCTTCTTTAATAGTAACCCTTGTACAATCTATTGTATTCAACAAAATCGAATTGAAATCGAATCTAATGGTCAGCAACCGCATTTGATGCTGATTCAATCCCAATGCTGATTCGATCCCGATGCGAGGCCCTGTGGCATCGAAATAAAATAGAAAAATAGACTGTTCAGGCAAGGCTATATAATACAGATTTGTACTATATAGTCCAAATCGAATTCCTTTAGCTTGCTGTTCGATTCGATCCAGATTCACTCCCAATCGAATCGGGATCTAATTGCAAGCAAAATCGCACCATGTGAACACCCCTTTAGTCTCCAGTAGGATGCGTGAATGTACAGCACATGCAATGTAGTCTTCTTTTCCTTTTTGTGAGGATGAGGGTCATCTGATTCCTATTTGTTTGTCCTCAGACACGTATAGCTGCATGTATGCATACCCTTACAATACATCCACCTAAGGAACTTGGTATGAAGTTGGCAGGTATTCGAGGATCATTTGATTGAAAACCTCTGCAATGGCTTTTTTGGCTAAGCTTCTCTAATTTCTAAATTACTATGCTGTCATTCTTTGATCTGTGAGTGTCTGTCATGTCTGACTCTTATAAATCCTTCAGTTTGGAAGAGATTTCTTTTTCTAAGTATTTGAATAGCACAAAAGTAAGGCACGCAGAGTTAAATCACACATTTACTGTCTCCAGAAAGAATTCCTGAAAGGTTAAAGGTCAAATGAGTGTGAAGTGACAGCTATCTAGCTGGTTAGGATGCTTCATCCTTTGTAATCTTACACTTGCTGCACAAAGTGGATCAGTACACAGATCCATTGAAGTGTTTCCTTAACTAATTCCTCATACTCAAACAATTGCAAAAACAATGAACATTCGTAGGATGCAAATTATCAAGCAGATTTTCCGTTTAAAAAACTGAACTTTTAATTTGTATTTAAAATGTTTATGGTGAGGAACAGAAAATGGTCAGGAACAGAAAATAGTCAAATATTATAGCAAATTCATTATGTCAAAGAGATGATGATCTATTTTTTTATAATTGTTTTTATTGCATCATACAGTATGCATCTACAACAAATATTACAGCTGGAAAATATATCACATAATATATTAAGGATAAAGGGGCTTATACATCTGCGGGTTCAATCCCCGACCCTTCCGACCCACCTGCATTCCATTGCACCAACCAGATGCGCCAATCGGCGGGCAGCGATGAACAGCGTTCCATCGGAGGTTTGGGGATATTTAGCATGTTAATAGGTTCCCATTCTGTGATCCCTGCTGGGATTGGGGAATTTGAGACTTTAACACGTTTAAAATCCCTGATTCCCCGGAATGACGGTGTGGGGATCGGATATTGCCCGAATACACCACATCTCTATGGGCAATTTAAGTATTGCTGACTGTACATAACATACCTCCCCAACTTGTGTGCTGAAGAAATAGGGACACTCGCCCGAAAAGGGGGTGGGGCGTATGCAAATGAGGGTGCGGCTTATGCTAATTAGCCGCAACCTCATTTTTTATACGAGAATAGACGCTGAGATTGGGGGGGTCTCCCAACTGCCCCCCCCCCCCCCGCAGCGGGACAATGCCTGCCGCGGGTGGGACAGCGGGACAGGACCCGAAAATCGGGACTGTCCCGCTGTAATCGTGACAGTTGGGAGGTATGCATAATAATATACACTACATACTGTAGACAGATTGGACACTGACATCAAATAGATCAAAGACATTTACTGAACTAAGTACTTTGTAGGTCCATCACGTGCAGCAGTGGCGTAACTATAGCTCCGCAGCCCCTGCGGTGGTGGGGAGGCCCAGAGAAAGTTTGGGCGCCGGGGGTCTGGGGGCTATAGTTACCCGCTGCTGTGTGCGGTACCTGCCTGCCATGCCGTGACTGCCATCACAGTCCCGTTTCTGTTAGCGCTGGCTCCTGCTTCTATAATTAAAACAGACACATAGAAAATGGCTGCCCCCATACTGCAGACAGTTTTCTGTCTGCAGTATGGGGGTAGCCATTTTCTAAGAGTCACTTTTCATTATTAGCAGCAGGAGCCAGCGATACGGGACCGTAACAGCACGTCAGGCAGGTACCTACTGCAGAAAGCAGCGGGTGGGCAGGTATGGGCATGGGGGGGGCGCCGAGGGGAGGGGGAGTGGGGGGCAATTTTTTTTTGCGGCGGGGGGCGCATAATAAGTAGTTACGCCACTGACATGCAGTGATTGCTGAACACAACTGCCCCTAGACAAGTTCCTAGACAACAGCAGGTGGAATGTTTTCCATTCCGCCTGACAGTGAGGAAGGTTAAGTTGCCATAGAACATACCCGTGTTCCCGTTGACTCTGAGATGGACAGTCTATCTGGGTTACCAAATTTTCTGTATAGCAGTCCAGTGTCGTCTTGGAGTTATGACAGTTGGCACTGTTGTCCTGATACTACCCTTTAACAAAACGTGTGCTGGCTCCAATTTCCCTACAGAACCCTCTTCAAACTCCTCACCATCACATAGAAGACCCTCTCTAACACAACTCCATCTTCATTTCGCTCATTAAGCTACCATCTCATGCTTTGGCCGGCCCTGTCCACTTACTGTCATCAGGCCACAGCTCTACACCAGGAACTAGCTGTCACTAATATTACCCATCTAGGTAGCTACACTCTACACCAGGAACTAGCTGTCCCTAATATTACCCATCTAGGTAGCTAGGCTCTACACCAGGAACTAGCTGTCCCTAATATTATCCATCTAGGTAGATACGCTCTACACCAGGAACTAGCTGTCACTAATATTACCCATCTAGGTAGATGCGCTCTACACCAGGAACTAGCTGTCACTAATATTACCCATCTAGGTAGATGCGCTCTACACCAAGAACTAGCTGTCCCTGATATTACCCATCTAGGTAGATATGCTCTACACCAGGAACTAGCTGTCCCTGAAATTACCCATCTAGGTAGCTACGCTCTATACCAAGAACTAGCTGTCCCCAATATTACCTATTTAGGCAGCTATGCTCTACACCAAGGGCTAACTGTCTCTAATATTACTCATCTAGGTAGCTACGCTCTACACCAAGAACTAGATGTCCCTGATATTACCCATCTAGGTAGCTACACTCTACACCAAGAACTAGATGTCCCTAATATTACCCATCTAGGTAGCTACGCTCTACACCAAGGGCTAACTGTCCCTAATATTACCCATATAGGTAGCTACGCTGTACACCAGGAACAAGCTGTCACTAATATTACCCATCTAGGTAGCTACGCTCTACACCAGGAATTAGATGTCCCTAATATTACCCATCTAGGTAGCTACGCTCTACACCAAGAACTAGCTGTCCCTAATATTACCCATCTAGGTAGCTACGCTCTACACCAAGAACTAGCTGTCCCTAATATTACCCATCTAGGTAGCTACACTGTACACCAGGAACTAGCTGTCACTAATATTACCCATCTAGGTAGATGCGCTCTACACCAAGAACTAGCTGTCCCTAATATTACTCATCTAGGTAGCTAGGCTCTACACCAAGAACTAGCTGTCCCTAATATTACCCATCTAGGTAGCTATGCTGTAAACCAGGAACTAGCTGTCCCTAATATTACCCATCTAGGTAGCTACGCTCTACACCTGGAACTAGCTGTCCCTAATATTACCCATCTAGGTAGCTACGCTGTACACCAGGAACTAGCATTTACTAAAATTAACCATCTCTGGGTAGCTACGCTCTACACCAAGAACTAGCTGTAAATTGCATGTGCAAGTGGCTAGATATATGACTCCTGTTTTGTTGCATGTTATATGCTCCTTTATTTTGAATTGTTCCTTTGTGGTGTTTGAAATAAAGGTGCTGATCTTCCTGGTATTAGTATGTTGCATTTTGCAGTATATGCATGTTCCACGGTGAAAAAAACCTACACTTTGGCCTTTATTCAGATCTGATTGCAGTACAAATTTGTTTGGAAAATGGGCAAAACCATGTGCACTACAGGTGGGGCAGATGTAACATGTGCAGAGATAGTTAGATTTGTGTGAGTTATTTTGTTTCTATGCTGGGTACATACCGGCTGAATTATTTTTACACTGCAATTTAGATTTTAGTTTCAACACACCCCACCCAAATCTAACTCTCTCTGCACGTGTTACATCTGCCCCACCTGTAGTGCACATGGTTTTGCCCATTTTCCAAACAAATTTGTACTGCGATCAGATCTGAATTAAGGTCTTTGAGAGGTCTTGGTTTTTGTTGTCATGTAATTGTGTGTCAATTGCTGTTTTAGATCGGGTGCCTTTGTGTATATAATCTTGGGTTTGGGTGGGAGGATGTCGTTGAGTACTTCATCTTCTAGTAATATATGCCGATATCTAATGAGTATTTTTTGGAGTTTGGATTTGTCTTGGTTGTACTGTGTAATAATAGATGTCTTGAATTTTTTGCTGTTAGTTTGGGTTTGCTGTTTGTATGTTAGTAAGGATTCTCTGCCTAAATTTGCAACCTCTTTGTATGCTCCTGTGATGTCTTCCTCTCTATACCCTTTGTCTTGAAACTGTGTGCATAAGTTTTGTCCTTGTGTTTCGTAGTCTTTCAGATTGGAACAGTTTCTCCATATGTTTGAATTGGTTTAGGGGAATGTTGCTTAACCAGTTGAAGTGATGTCCACTGGTCGATAAGATGTAACTGTTTACGTCTACAGGTTTATGGTATGTTTTTGTGCATATGGTATTGTTCTCAATAAAAATGTTTAGGTCTAAGAAATGTACCTCTTGCTGGCTGTATTCTGTATTGAAAATGAGGGTTGTTGGATATTGTTGAGTGGAAGATTTTAAACTTGGCTCATCCCCCTTCCAAATGATGAGGATGTCATCTATATATCTCCGCAATAGGACCAGATTCTCCTCCAGCTCCTGCCTTGCCCAAATGTGATCGTCCTCCCATTTGCTCATGAGGAGGTTTGCATAGCTGGGGGCGAATCTGGTCCCCATGGCGGTCCCCCACCCTGTGCCCTTACACAACAGACTGTGTCTTCCATCCCCAGTATACCACCACTGAGGAGAACTGGGCACTATTCCCCACCGCTGCCATACAGCCCTAACAGGGTTCACACACTTTTTATCTCCTATCCATCATTGCCCACCCACGCCCTTCCCCCCACCCCAATTTATATTGCATCCTGCACATGATTTTTGTTATCAGTGTGGTGTATACAATTAAATAAAT
The DNA here is from genome assembly GCF_055691185.1 of Crinia signifera. NCBI lineage: Eukaryota > Metazoa > Chordata > Amphibia > Anura > Myobatrachidae > Crinia > Crinia signifera. Next base: position 89,446,696 of record NC_139217.1, on the reverse strand, counting down.
CATCTTTTACACCCAATGCATTTTACTTATATTTATTGTTAGAATCTATAACCAATCACCTTTGCAGGTATACCAGCTGTTTACCACAACTGTCATACTAGTGTTTAATTTGAGCGCAGGTTACAAACCCCATCCAATTTGGCTATATAGCTAAATGACCTGCATGTTCAGCGGGTCCTGGTGACATCACGGAACAATATAGTTTACAGATATCGTTAAGTGTGTATGCACAATATCGGGACCTGCGACCGATATCGTTATTTATATAGACTGTTGCCCTAACGCCTAGTATGTATGGGCCTTAAGTGTTGATATGCCTGTATATTCACAGACAATACAAACAGAATGACACACCAGAGTCCAGTAATGTTGCCTATCTACTCAGATGCTTACAGTATATGGGATTACCATATATAAATCGACTGCTAACCTCATTCTTACTAGATACACCTGTTTTGTTTAACTTTAATACAAATTATTTTGTAACGTATAGACAGTGCTTTCGTCAATCTATACTAATGGCGCAAATTGTTGTTTTAGATCACACAAAGTTTATTAATCCGTTTTGTAGTTCTGTAACAGATTAACAATAATAGACACTTTGTTAAATAATCCTGAGTGGAAACAAGAGTACAGACATATGTCACAAATCTGCAACTGTCAATCAAGATCACATGATCTTACCTATGTCCTCTTTACCGTGTGTTCCTAGCAGACAGGAATGTTTAATCTGTTTTGTCTATGCAGAACTCTTGCTGGCAGTCATTGTTTAGTGCAGGATAAAGTTTATTCAGTTCCAGGAATCTGAGGAATTGGGATTCCTGGACTTTAGGCTCTCTTTTTTTTATCTGTTCTTGTTTTATGGTAACTTTTAAGAATAAAATATCCCCATTTTTATGAAGAATTGGAGGTGTGCTTTTCTGGAGTGAAAGAAACCTTGATGGGAACATAGGGACTCTGTCCCATGTCAGTACATTTCCATTTATGAGCTTTTATTGTCTGTAGGAGAAGAGAGCTGAAGCAAAGAGATACCTTTATATGAAAATAGGGCTTGCCCCCAAGGTCAGCGTATTTAAATAGGATTCCTAGACCTGATGAAGAATACCTGAGAAATAAAGAAACCTTTATATGCATACAGGGACCAGTATCAAGGTCAGTGTGGCTCCACCGCACTCACGTGGGAGAATATTTGATATTGGTCATCACTTTGGGATAGAGACCTTTGGATCACTCCTTTTTTGGTAGAATAGCTGTTAGGGATTGGTAACCCTCTGGGTTGCAGTCTCTGGTTGCTCAGAACATCAAGCTGTGTCCTTTTTTTCTCTGATAGAACCTAGAATAAGGTGTGCAGTAAATAAGCTACTAGGGCATATCAGGTGGAGAAAGAAATACTCACCTAAACATTATGCACTAGTTTGGTCATGCTTGTAGCCATTCCATAGTTGCTCCTGCTGTACACCCTAATAGTGTGCACACAGACTTGTCATTGGCATTGCTTATTTAAGAAATATCACTTGCCAAACAATTGTTCATTGCCTTTGTTAACACAGCAAATACATATTTTGTTGTATGAAGGAAAACTCAGACTTATCTGCCTGTGCTTTTGGTAATGACTTGGTTTTACTGTGACCTTGATTATTTTGTCTGCCAAAGAATCTATTCCGCTCAGGGCTGGTGCAAAATAATAATTTATGCCCTCCCATACTTCATAAAGGGACAGCGTGTGCCAAATGTTTGTGGTCTCATAAGGAAGGGGTGTTGCCACACAATAGTATCTCTAATAAAATTATACCATACACTAGTGCTCCTTAATTACATGCTCTTATTCACGCTACGCCACACAGTACTGACAATTATTCAGTTTATGTCACACAGTTAGTACCCCGTATACCAGTGGTTCCAAATCTTTGTTGAATCATGGTGCCATAGTTTATCAGATTTTTTTGCACAGCAGCCCTGGGCCAAAAGTTTCTCACTGAGAATTTCAGAAAAAAATATAAAATGAACTAAACTATGTTTATACGTCATACTTAGGTTTAGTTATGTGGTGAGGGACAGGATTTACTCTGTTTATCCACATATTATATGTTTGGAAACCACAAGCACTGGATTTTCCTATTACATAGGCCAAAGATAATTTGGTCATGGACCACCAACACAGGGCACCCCTGCAAGTCCCTCAAGGCACCCCAGGGCACCACAGCACAGTTTGGGAACCACTGCCTTATATTCATTATGCCACACAGTAATATTGCTTCTTATACATTATGCTTCAAAGTGATGCCCCTTTTAACACAGTATGCCACACAGTAATTTGCCTTACACCTTATGTTACAGACAGTAATGCTCCTTACACATTATGTCTCACACAGTAATGCCCTTAACACATTATACTACATCAGGCATTGTCAGGACCCACACTGCGGCCACTCCTGATTAGCTGCCAGTGGGCCAGCTCTGTCTGGCTAAACGCCTGCATAAGATTCAAAATGGTGGTGGGACTGTCATTTATATGGCTACTTGACGAGGTGCCAGCTCTAATCAACTGGGGGCCCAGCACCAAATCCAATGGAATAGGCAATCCACCCCACCTCCACCCCCGTCTCCCTATCCATCCCCACAGAGGCACTGCTGGGTTACTTTTCCATGTGAGCTGCAGAGCATGTAGGGCAGAGTGAAGGCTAAACAGGAAACAAAGGAAAGTGTGACAGAGTGACAAAACACAGAGAGGAGGGGAAGCCTCGGTGTGTGTGTGGTGGTGGTGGTGGGGGATGACAGAATGACAACACAGATTTCTCCTGCCTTCGCTAAGAAAAGTCAGCCTGGACTGACTTATCCGCCGAATTCGGGGTGTGAGCTGATATCATGTGATGCTAGCCGCTGCCCCAGCTAGACATTGACACGCCTGCATCTGCATATAGTGTGCCCATAAAATACTGGGCGTACCCCTGCTTCTACCCCATGCGCGTTCTCTTCCCGCTCTTACTAGAGTGAACAGCCCGGGAAGTGTGAAACTTGCCGAAGCTGTTCACTTCGGGGGTTTTTACATGCTCGTGCATGCGCAAACCCCAACCATTGGGGACGGGCCAAATTCGCTATAAAAGGGTCTAAATCGGCCTCAAAGTAACTCCAACATTGCAGGTCATATTGGCACTGCTGAACATAAAATAAACTTTTTTGCACGGGATGGGTTCCCCATCCCATGCATTCCACCCCAGTTAAGCCCATACATGCCCCTACACAGGGCACTTCTGAGCCATATATTTTACTAGATCGCCTGGTGCAGGGGTAGCCAACCAATCAGAGGCAATGAGACAAAATATATGTCATGGTAAGACAAAGAGCCGATATAACGCAGAAAATGGACATGGCCTCAATCCTACAAGGCCACGCCCCATTTTTAAATGGGTTTGGCCTAGTTGGGACAAGGTCATGACCCATTTTTGTGTTCATGCCATTAGAATGACAAAAGCATGTCAAACCTCAGTTTTTAGAGACAAGCACATTGAAAATGCACAATTTCGGTAATCTTGCCAATATAAAAACTTTGTTACCTTTTCACTTTGCCATAATTTTTTTATTAGTGTGACTTTTGACAATCCATGTTTTCAATATTTTTTTTATAATTCTGGCTTGTATGCGGAGCTACTTGCAGTAATTCTCACGTGTGTCTGTAAGAACAGATTGATGTTTTTATTTCATTTATTTCAGTTAGTAAAAACACGACCCACAAAGGTAAGTAGACAGCCCCCACTCCGCTAGGCAACTACAGACCTGCTCTGATATCCAGCCCCACATCCGCTCTGCTGCCTGGCTTCCGCACCCGCTCTGTTGTCCAGTCTCTGCACCCAGCCTCTCACCTCCTCGCGGTCTCTGTTTCCACTTCCTGACGCTGGGTACAGCATGCGCGTCCCGTAACATGGCATCATGACATCACATTGAGCACAAAGCAAAGTAAAGCACAGTGCTGCAGGTGAGGGAGCCAGCACACAGCAGAGTAGCGGACAGTCAGAGGATGCATGCAGCAGTGCCGCGGGTGCTGGAGCCACATCTCATTAAGAAGAGAGTCAAAGGTTGGCCAAGCATGTATGGGGCTATACAGAACTTAGGTCTTCCCATAGCATCTCATTGATCAAATAGTTAAACCTGTACATACTGTACACATAACAGCCATCATAGTTATCTAGCTGGCAGGTACAGATATCTCCACTAGGTGACACTCATATACTGGCTTCACTGCAGTCTGCAGTCTTCCATGAGGCTTTGGTTGATCTTTTGAATGCAATGTTAATTCCAAAAAGTAAAAAGAAGTGTCGGCAATCAGTGTTTAGCAAGGCCTGTAGCTGATAATTGCAGGGTATTGTACGTTAATGTGGTAGGATCTGCAGAGATAAGAAAACATTTTCCAGATTGACTTGCTGACTTTCAAAGCCCCACATGACCAGGGCCCAAGGAACCTGAAGCAGCTTTTGATCCCTTACTGCAACCTGTAGGTGAAGGACTATTAGCAGAACCTAGATCTCCCTGAATTCATCTGGGGGTCTAGTGTTCAGCTTTGTGGCTCTGACTCAGTGGAACTCACTTCCCCGAACAGTTCAAGAAACTCCACTCTAGAATCCTTCAAAAATAAACTCAAGAGTTTTCTATTTACTCAGCATTTTTCTAGTGTTAAAAAGTTAAATATAAATAGCCTTGAGTATTATTATTATTACTAGGTGATTCATCGCGCCCTACGGGCGCTCTTCACACCGTCGTAAGGGGCTGCGCCCCCTTAATTTGTGAACGTTTGTATATGAGAAATATGGTTAGAATTGTATGAAAGATGCCCTGTATTGCAACTTAGGTGTCCGCGAATCGCGGGAGGGGGGGTCGCGGAGGGTGCCGCGAATTGCAGGAGGGGGGGTCGCGGGGGGTGCCGCGAATTGCAGGAGGGGGGTTGTGGGGGGGTGGATGCTGCGAATCGCGGGAGGGGAGGGATTGCAGAGAATCACGGGAGGGGGGTCGCGGGGTGGGTTGCCGCAAATCGCGGGAGGGGGGTTACGGGGGCGGGGGTTGCGGCGAATCATGGTAGGGGGGGTCGCGGGGGGTGTGCCGTGAATCAAGGTCAACACATGTAAATGTTGACATAAGTGTGGCACTTCATTGGTGTCCATGTCGACACATGAGAATGAATATGAAAACATTCAAAAAATGAAAAAAAAAAAACTTCAAAAACTCATGTCAACCTTTTTCATTGTCGACCATAGCCATGTCAGTGTTTTCCATGTGCAATTTAATTCTGGAGCTGCAGCGAATCGCGGGGGGGTGCCGCGAATTGCGGGAGGGGGGGTCGCGGGGGTGGGTGCCGCGAATCGCGGGAGGGGGGGTTACGGGGTGGGGGTTGCGGCGAATCATGGGAGGGGGGGTCGCGGGGGTGTGCCGTGAATCACGGGAGGGGGGTCGCGGGGTGGGTTGCCGCAAATCGCGGGAGGGGGGTTACGGGGGCGGGGGTTGCGGCGAATCATGGTAGGGGGGGTCGCGGGGGGTGTGCCGTGAATCACGGGAGGGGGGGTCACGGGGTGGGGTGCCGAGAATCGCGGGGGGGTGTGTGTGTGCCGTGAATCGCGGGAGTGGGGGTTGCGGGGGGGGGGGGTTGGGGGGTGTGACGCGAATCGCCACAAGAAAAAATCAACACAGAAAGGTCAACACATGTAAATGTTGACATAAGTGTGGCACTTCATTGGTGTCCATGTCGACACATGAGAATGAATATGAAAATATTCAAAAAATGAAAAAAAAAACTTCAGAAACTCATGTCAACCTTTTTCATTGTCGACCATAGCCATGTCAGTGTTTTCCATGTGCAATTTAATTCTGGAGCTACCGCGAATCACGGGGGGTGCCGCGAATTGCGGGAGGGGGGGGTCGCGGGGTTGGGTGCCGCGAATCACGGGAGGGCGGGGTTCACAGGGGTTCCGGTGGGGGGTTGCCGCGAATTGCGGGAGGTGGGGGGTCACGGGGGGTGCCGCGAATCGCGGGAGGGGGGGTTGCGGGGGGGTGTGACGCGAATCGCCACAAGAAAAAATCAACACAGAAAGGTCAACACATGTAAATGTTGACATAAGTGTGCCACTTCATTGGTGTCCATGTTGACACATGACAATGAATATGAAAACATTCAAAAAATGAAATAAATCTTCAAAAACTCATGTCAACCTTTTTCATTGTCGACCATAGCCGTGCCAGTGTTTTGCATGTGCCATTTAATCCTGGGGCTGCCGCGAATCGCGGGGGGTGCCGCGATTTGCGGGAGGGGGGGGGTTGCGGGGGGTGGGTGCCGCGAATCGCGGGAGAGCGGGGTTCATGGGGTTCCGGTGGGGGGTTGCCGCGAATTGCGGGAGGGGGGGGGGTCGCGGGGGGGTGCCGGGGTGCCGCGAATCGCCGGAGGGGGGGTTGCGGGGGGTGTGACGCGAATCGCCACAAGAAAAAAATCAACACAGAAAGGTCAACACATGTAAATGTTGACATAAGTGTGGCACTTCATTGGTGTCCATGTCGACACATGAGAATGAATATGAAAATATTCAAAAAATGACAAAAAAACTTCAAAAACTCATGTCAACCTTTTTCATTGTCGACCATAGCCATGTCAGTGTTTTCCATGTGCAATTTAATTCTGGAGCTGCCGCGAATCACGGGGGGGTGCCGCGAATTGCGGGAGGGATGGTCGCGGGGGTGGATGCCGCGAATCGCGGGAGGGCGGGGTTCACAGGGGTTCCGGTGGGGGGTTGCCGGGAATTGCGGGAGGTGGGGGGTCACGGGGGGTGCCGCGAATCGCGGGAGGGGGTTGCGGGGGGGTGTGACGCGAATCGCCACAAGAAAACATCAACACAGAAAGCTCAACACATGTAAATGTTGACATAAGTGTGCCACTTCATTGGTGTACATGTCGACACATGACAATGAATATGAAAAAATTTAAAAAATTAAAAATAAATCTTCAAAAACTCATGTCAACCTTTTTCATTGTCGACCATAGCCATGTCAGTGTTTTGCATGTGCCATTTAATCCTGGGGCTGCTGCGAATTGCGGGGGTGGGGGGTTGCCGCGAATCGCGGGAGGGGGGTCGCAGGGGGGGTGCCGCCAATCGTGCAAGGGGGGGTCGCGGGGGGGTTCTTTTTGCCGCGAATCGCGGGAGGGAGGTCGCGGGGGGGGGGTGTTTTTTCCGCGAATCGGGGGGGGTCACGGGGGAGGGTTTGCCGCGATTCGCGGGAGGGAGGGGTCGCGGGGTGGTGGTTATGCCGCGAATTGCGGGAGGGGTCGTGGGGGGGTTCTTTTTGCAGCGAATCGCGGTAGGGGGGGTCGCGGGGGAGCGGGTGTTTTTGCCGCGAATCGCGGGAGGGGGGGCGCGCGGGGGGGAGGTTTTGCCGCAAATCGCGGGAGGGGGGCGCTCACCTGGTGGCTGTGGAGTAGCAGTGCTGGGCAACATGGGAAGGCAGTGGGTGTCTGGCACTGTCTGTGGGCTCACTGGGCTGGTTCTCTGTCACATACCTCCCAACATGACCCTCTCCAGGAGGGACACAATGCTCTGTTTCTAGACTTCCCCTTAATGTATGATTGCCATCACCTGTTTTAAACAGGTTAATTTCTCAGAAAGGTGTTCAGCACAGATGAAGGCAATCACACATTAAGAGGAAAGTCCAGGAACATAGCGTTATAGACACAGACACCCACTTTGAGTGACAGATGTAGCCAAATATATAGGAGATTATTATTAATTACTATCACTAGATCTTCTGATGAAATACCTAGAACAAATCAGATCTTGCTGGCTGAATGCAATCTAATGTCCTGATTCAGACCTGTTCACTAGGCTGCGTATACTCAAAACCTAGCGAACAGGTAAGCGCAGGGGATGTGTACACAAACACATCCCCTCGCATGCAGACGCATGGGAGAGAAATTAATCGATGGTCAATGACCATCGAATGATTTCTGCAGCCTTCGGTCTGCAGCCTTCAGTCTGAAAAGTAAGTCAATACTTAATTTCCAGACCGAAGGCTGCAGTTAGAATTCTATCTACCAATTTTCGGGTGACTGGCAGGGGTTAAAGTGAGGGGGAACGGGATTGGATCTCAGTTCCACCACCTCCAGTGGTAGGGAGAACTCAGTTCCACCTTCACCACAGCCCTGCACAGTAATTCCAACAGAATAGCCTGTCCCAGTGGCTTCCTTAATGGTTGAGACTAGATCCCCTTCAGTTTTGATTACAGGATATGATGTTCAGTGAGGGCAGAAGTTGTTAGCTGTAATTCACTTAGGTGTTGGTTTTTTGTTTTATTTTAGCTCGTGAGCCCGCTACGCTCGCACGCTTCGGACACGGTGGCTCTCTTTGCTCACCATATTCCCATTCCAGGTATACGTGGACCCAGGGCATGATGGGAAAATTGAGCAAAACTGAAGGGGATCTAGACACTACCCTTCCTTTATTAGCACAGCCTATGTGATATCAAGCTGTCACCACCTCTGCAGTGAAAAACCACTGCTGAGCGGGATCTGTGCATGCAGAAGACAAGGTGAGAGGAAGCTGGGGGGACACAGAGAGGAGTGGAAGCTGCTGGAAGGGAATGGGCAGTGAGCGGCTTGAGGGTCAGTTACATTTATATATGTAAAAGGCTCACTTAATGCCTACAGTATGTGTATAAGCGGCAATACTACTGTGGGCATTATGTGTAAGCGACACTGCTGTGTGGCATACATGTATAAACAGTACTACTGTGCATGGTCTGGTGTGTGATGAAATTCTGAAAATAGGCGCTCTCTATATAGACATAAATGACGATGAAATAAAATATGCAAAAGACTTCTGTTTTATGTGGGAAGGACCACTCGTCCATTAAAAACAAGGATTTCAGAACATCTAAGGAATATAAAAAAAGGACTGACCACCCACCATCTAGCCAACCATTTTAAAGAGAAACACAACTGCTCTATCAATTCCATCAAGAGGTTTCTAGGAATACAGAAAGTTACGGCCAACTGGAAAGATCGAAATGTAGAAAAAAGACTGGCGAAAAATGAGATGAAGCTTATTTATAAATTTAAAACCCTCACCCCACTAGGCTTGAATCACGACTTCAAACTTAAGTGGTTTCTATAAATATTTGGGATAAATTTTAGATTTTTTAGAATTTTTATCTACATTATACACTTTCCTACATCCATGCTGCTATTCCAGTTCATAAATTTCCCCTTTTATATAAATTAATAATCAGTTTATTTGAAGATATCTTTTATATTTCTTTGTTTTTATGAAAATTATTTTTATGTCACCTTTCATATATGCTAAAAACAACTTTTGTTAAAAATATAGATGCAAAATTAATTTTTATATACATATTTTTATATACATTTCATATATGCTAATTTATTCATGCTAGAATTCTAAATAATTCATTTATCTATATATATTTATATATTGTTATGGATCTATTCTTAAAAATCCGGCTCAATATTTCCATAGAATGAATGCAATGATTATGATTGATGATTCAAATATAAATTATTGAATATAGGAACTGTTTTGCAGGCACTCGTTTCCTAAAGCATAAGGACCAACATATCCGGTCGGACCGGAAGTTTACAAGCCGGGTAAACACACAGTGCAATTTCATCCTCCAAACGCGTCACCGGAAGTGGGGTCGCGGAGGGTGCCGCGAATTGCAGGAGGGGGGGTCGCGGGGGGTGCCGCGAATTGCAGGAGGGGGGTTGTGGGGGGGTGGATGCTGCGAATCGCGGGAGGGGAGGGATTGCAGAGAATCACGGGAGGGGGGTCGCGGGGTGGGTTGCCGCAAATCGCGGGAGGGGGGTTACGGGGGCGGGGGTTGCGGTGAATCATGGTAGGGGGGGTCGCGGGGGGTGTGCCGTGAATCAAGGTCAACACATGTAAATGTTGACATAAGTGTGGCACTTCATTGGTGTCCATGTCGACACATGAGAATGAATATGAAAACATTCAAAAAATGAAAAAAAAAAAACTTCAAAAACTCATGTCAACCTTTTTCATTGTCGACCATAGCCATGTCAGTGTTTTCCATGTGCAATTTAATTCTGGAGCTGCAGCGAATCGCGGGGGGGTGCCGCGAATTGCGGGAGGGGGGGTCGCGGGGGTGGGTGCCGCGAATCGCGGGAGGGGGGGTTACGGGGTGGGGGTTGCGGCGAATCATGGGAGGGGGGGTCGCGGGGGTGTGCCGTGAATCACGGGAGGGGGGTCGCGGGGTGGGTTGCCGCAAATCGCGGGAGGGGGGTTACGGGGGCGGGGGTTGCGGCGAATCATGGTAGGGGGGGTCGCGGGGGGTGTGCCGTGAATCACGGGAGGGGGGGTCACGGGGTGGGGTGCCGAGAATCGCGGGGGGGTGTGTGTGTGCCGTGAATCGCGGGAGTGGGGGTTGCGGGGGGGGGGGGGTTGGGGGGTGTGACGCGAATCGCCACAAGAAAAAATCAACACAGAAAGGTCAACACATGTAAATGTTGACATAAGTGTGGCACTTCATTGGTGTCCATGTCGACACATGAGAATGAATATGAAAATATTCAAAAAATGAAAAAAAAAACTTCAGAAACTCATGTCAACCTTTTTCATTGTCGACCATAGCCATGTCAGTGTTTTCCATGTGCAATTTAATTCTGGAGCTACCGCGAATCACGGGGGGTGCCGCGAATTGCGGGAGGGGGGGGTCGCGGGGTTGGGTGCCGCGAATCACGGGAGGGCGGGGTTCACAGGGGTTCCGGTGGGGGGTTGCCGCGAATTGCGGGAGGTGGGGGGTCACGGGGGGTGCCGCGAATCGCGGGAGGGGGGGTTGCGGGGGGGTGTGACGCGAATCGCCACAAGAAAAAATCAACACAGAAAGGTCAACACATGTAAATGTTGACATAAGTGTGCCACTTCATTGGTGTCCATGTTGACACATGACAATGAATATGAAAACATTCAAAAAATGAAATAAATCTTCAAAAACTCATGTCAACCTTTTTCATTGTCGACCATAGCCGTGCCAGTGTTTTGCATGTGCCATTTAATCCTGGGGCTGCCGCGAATCGCGGGGGGTGCCGCGATTTGCGGGAGGGGGGGGGTTGCGGGGGGTGGGTGCCGCGAATCGCGGGAGAGCGGGGTTCATGGGGTTCCGGTGGGGGGTTGCCGCGAATTGCGGGAGGGGGGGGGTCGCGGGGGGGTGCCGGGGTGCCGCGAATCGCCGGAGGGGGGGTTGCGGGGGGTGTGACGCGAATCGCCACAAGAAAAAAATCAACACAGAAAGGTCAACACATGTAAATGTTGACATAAGTGTGGCACTTCATTGGTGTCCATGTCGACACATGAGAATGAATATGAAAATATTCAAAAAATGACAAAAAAACTTCAAAAACTCATGTCAACCTTTTTCATTGTCGACCATAGCCATGTCAGTGTTTTCCATGTGCAATTTAATTCTGGAGCTGCCGCGAATCACGGGGGGGTGCCGCGAATTGCGGGAGGGGGGGTCGCGGGGGTGGGTGCCGCGAATCGCGGGAGGGCGGGGTTCACAGGGGTTCCGGTGGGGGGTTGCCGGGAATTGCGGGAGGTGGGGGGTCACGGGGGGTGCCGCGAATCGCGGGAGGGGGTTGCGGGGGGGTGTGACGCGAATCGCCACAAGAAAACATCAACACAGAAAGCTCAACACATGTAAATGTTGACATAAGTGTGCCACTTCATTGGTGTACATGTCGACACATGACAATGAATATGAAAAAATTTAAAAAATTAAAAATAAATCTTCAAAAACTCATGTCAACCTTTTTCATTGTCGACCATAGCCATGTCAGTGTTTTGCATGTGCCATTTAATCCTGGGGCTGCTGCGAATTGCGGGGGGGGGGGTTTGCCGCGAATCGCGGGAGGGGGGTCGCAGGGGGGGTGCCGCCAATCGTGCAAGGGGGGGTCGCGGGGGGGTTCTTTTTGCCGCGAATCGCGGGAGGGAGGTCGCGGGGGGGGGGTGTTTTTTCCGCGAATCGGGGGGGGTCACGGGGGAGGGTTTGCCGCGATTCGCGGGAGGGAGGGGTCGCGGGGTGGTGGTTATGCCGCGAATTGCGGGAGGGGTCGTGGGGGGGTTCTTTTTGCAGCGAATCGCGGTAGGGGGGGTCGCGGGGGAGCGGGTGTTTTTGCCGCGAATCGCGGGAGGGGGGGCGCGGGGGGGAGGTTTTGCCGCAAATCGCGGGAGGGGGGCGCTCACCTGGTGGCTGTGGAGTAGCAGTGCTGGGCAACATGGGAAGGCAGTGGGTGTCTGGCACTGTCTGTGGGCTCACTGGGCTGGTTCTCTGTCACATACCTCCCAACATGACCCTCTCCAGGAGGGACACAATGCTCTGTTTCTAGACTTCCCCTTAATGTATGATTGCCATCACCTGTTTTAAACAGGTTAATTTCTCAGAAAGGTGTTCAGCACAGATGAAGGCAATCACACATTAAGAGGAAAGTCCAGGAACATAGCGTTATAGACACAGACACCCACTTTGAGTGACAGATGTAGCCAAATATATAGGAGATTATTATTAATTACTATCACTAGATCTTCTGATGAAATACCTAGAACAAATCAGATCTTGCTGGCTGAATGCAATCTAATGTCCTGATTCAGACCTGTTCACTAGGCTGCGTATACTCAAAACCTAGCGAACAGGTAAGCGCAGGGGATGTGTACACAAACACATCCCCTCGCATGCAGACGCATGGGAGAGAAATTAATCGATGGTCAATGACCATCGAATGATTTCTGCAGCCTTCGGTCTGCAGCCTTCAGTCTGAAAAGTAAGTCAATACTTAATTTCCAGACCGAAGGCTGCAGTTAGAATTCTATCTACCAATTTTCGGGTGACTGGCAGGGGTTAAAGTGAGGGGGAACGGGATTGGATCTCAGTTCCACCACCTCCAGTGGTAGGGAGAACTCAGTTCCACCTTCACCACAGCCCTGCACAGTAATTCCAACAGAATAGCCTGTCCCAGTGGCTTCCTTAATGGTTGAGACTAGATCCCCTTCAGTTTTGATTACAGGATATGATGTTCAGTGAGGGCAGAAGTTGTTAGCTGTAATTCACTTAGGTGTTGGTTTTTTGTTTTATTTTAGCTCGTGAGCCCGCTACGCTCGCACGCTTCGGACACGGTGGCTCTCTTTGCTCACCATATTCCCATTCCAGGTATACGTGGACCCAGGGCATGATGGGAAAATTGAGCAAAACTGAAGGGGATCTAGACACTACCCTTCCTTTATTAGCACAGCCTATGTGATATCAAGCTGTCACCACCTCTGCAGTGAAAAACCACTGCTGAGCGGGATCTGTGCATGCAGAAGACAAGGTGAGAGGAAGCTGGGGGGACACAGAGAGGAGTGGAAGCTGCTGGAAGGGAATGGGCAGTGAGCGGCTTGAGGGTCAGTTACATTTATATATGTAAAAGGCTCACTTAATGCCTACAGTATGTGTATAAGCGGCAATACTACTGTGGGCATTATGTGTAAGCGACACTGCTGTGTGGCATACATGTATAAACAGTACTACTGTGCATGGTCTGGTGTGTGATGAAATTCTGAAAATAGGCGCTCTCTATATAGACATAAATGACGATGAAATAAAATATGCAAAAGACTTCTGTTTTATGTGGGAAGGACCACTCGTCCATTAAAAACAAGGATTTCAGAACATCTAAGGAATATAAAAAAAGGACTGACCACCCACCATCTAGCCAACCATTTTAAAGAGAAACACAACTGCTCTATCAATTCCATCAAGAGGTTTCTAGGAATACAGAAAGTTACGGCCAACTGGAAAGATCGAAATGTAGAAAAAAGACTGGCGAAAAATGAGATGAAGCTTATTTATAAATTTAAAACCCTCACCCCACTAGGCTTGAATCACGACTTCAAACTTAAGTGGTTTCTATAAATATTTGGGATAAATTTTAGATTTTTTAGAATTTTTATCTACATTATACACTTTCCTACATCCATGCTGCTATTCCAGTTCATAAATTTCCCCTTTTATATAAATTAATAATCAGTTTATTTGAAGATATCTTTTATATTTCTTTGTTTTTATGAAAATTATTTTTATGTCACCTTTCATATATGCTAAAAACAACTTTTGTTAAAAATATAGATGCAAAATTAATTTTTATATACATATTTTTATATACATTTCATATATGCTAATTTATTCATGCTAGAATTCTAAATAATTCATTTATCTATATATATTTATATATTGTTATGGATCTATTCTTAAAAATCCGGCTCAATATTTCCATAGAATGAATGCAATGATTATGATTGATGATTCAAATATAAATTATTGAATATAGGAACTGTTTTGCAGGCACTCGTTTCCTAAAGCATAAGGACCAACATATCCGGTCGGACCGGAAGTTTACAAGCCGGGTAAACACACAGTGCAATTTCATCCTCCAAACGCGTCACCGGAAGTGACCGGATGCCGCGTCATCTATTAGATACACATGGAGCCACGCTGTACGCGGCAAAACGCCGAGATGTAAACACCGCCGGACACGTCACCGGTAGTGACGTCACCCGCCAATTACACGTGGCGGGGATCGGAGAACAGCCGCGCTACGTGCGGCAGGACTTTCGTTTTAAACAACACAGCAATATGCTCATACCCGTTAGAGGCTTATTTGAGCCTATGTGTGGAGAATTGTAAATATTATTATTACTGGTTTAGAAGTAACCATGCACTTCCGGTTTTCGGAAAACAGGAAGTGGGAGGGGGAAGTGGTATAAAACCCCAGTTAGTGCACATTGTCAGTGGAGCCCTGATGAAGAGACTTTTGGTCTTGAAACATGTTGACTCTAGCTGAATGTGCATAAGCTGAAGGACTACCTTTTTGGATCAGGTGAGTGTATATGTGTTGGTCCTCTTTCACTGGGATCCGGAACACCGGTTTAAGTTGTTGACCATACATTATCACCACCTGTACACCTTAATGGTTGTTCAGACAGCTCATTTTATCTTTGTTGATTTTTATCATATTTTGGATTTTCATATTTTATTGTTTGCTGTGTACTTGAAAATAAATATTTTTTGAGAAAAAGACAAGAAAGATACCTTTTTGGGTGTTACACAGCCACGAACATCGTGAGTACTGGTGCGTCATCAAGCACAAAAGATACCTTTATATATACTTCGATCTCATTCCAATAGTGAGTTGGGTACGCCCGATTAATACACTTCTGGAATCTGAGGAATTTTTTTGTGTCTCGAAAATAACAGAATATAACCCATTGCATATATTCTTTTCTATGTTCTTGGGGAAACTTCCGAGGAGAAGAAAGATCCCGACTTAAATTTAAGGAGAAATCCTTGTGGAAACAACCACTCCCCGACTAGAAAAGGGAAGTCTTTTGCATATTTTATTTCATCGTCATTTATGTCTATATAGAGAGCGCCTATTTTCAGAATTTCATCACACACCAGACCATTCACCTATATTGGGAGTCAATAGGGTAAGACTCCAGGAAGTTCTGAAGGGCGAACTTGAAATCATCCCGCGCCACGCTAACCCCCATATCCACCTTGTTTAGTACTACTGTGCAGTGTAACTTGAATAAGGGGCACAACATGCTGTGAAATGTGAATATGATTGTGCAACTCTATGGGGTCATTTGAATTGGAGGTACTATTGGGTGACCACTTCCCTTCCTGTGAGACCATTCCCCCTTTATAAAGTGTAGGAAGCGGGATACAAACTTTGTCGTTTGCAGGGGGTGCCGAATACCTTGGCATTGGCCCGGGCTCCGCCTTAAGGGGAGAGGGAAGGGGGATTGGTGGGTAGTGAAATGAGTAATGAAAACTACCTCTCAAGGACCATTTTAAGCACTGGTATGCAGCTTGGGTGCAGGATCCCTGGCATCTACAATAGCCAGACATTGATACTATTTTAAGGCATGCATCTGAAGAAGGGACGCCTGTGTGTGATGGACCCAGCATATGTCTGGGGTAAGTGTCATTACTTAGGATGGTTCTTGTGGCTGCAGGAGATTTGCATCCAGCTCAGAATCAGTTCCATACTCGGAATGTAATATTTTCCTTTTTTGTTAGCTTACATACAGTACGACAATTAACTCAGAATAGAAAAGCTGCTAAATTCTATTCCAAAATGAGGAAATCCCCAACTGTCTAAACAGGAAAGCAAGCATTGTGCCTACAAGTCAGTGATACAAAGGTGCTCAAGATGGAATCATCTTATATTCCTCAACTGTTTCCAACATCTGATTCCAGGACAATCAGGAGGATTAATTGCCTTTCAGTGCCTAACACTGCAGTCATTTCCCACAAAACCCACATCAATGATATTATGTTAAGACTTTGCTGTTGCTCGATTTAGTGCGTTTCTTACATAATTCAATGGTATTTACACATAAAGTCTTCCTTTAAAAATCAATGCCTGCAGCGTATTGCACATTGTTTGGGAATCAACATTGTGACAAGTCTGGACAGCACAAACATCTACATTGTAGCTTTAAAAAAACAAACTTGGGAAAGAATCTGCACAGAGGCCCTTATTCTGGTTCACTCGCAAAGGCAAATTCCTTCTCAAATGGACAAAACCATGTGCACTGCAGGGGGGGCAGATGTAACATGTGCAGAGAGAGTTAGATTTGGGTGGGTTATTTTGTTTCTGTGCAGGGTAAATACTGGCTGCTTTATTTTTAAACTGCAATATAGATCTTACTTTGAAGTAAAACCCCACCCAAATCTAATTCTCTCTGCACATGTTACATCTGCCCCACCTGCAGGGCACATGGTTTTGTCCTTTTGACAAGGAATTTACATTTGCGAGTGAACCAGAATAACCCCCAGAGTGAACATCAGGGTGTAAAGACTTCAATTCAAATGTGTGGTCTGCATTCTAGGGACAAGAGTGTGGCTTATATTCAGTTGCAGTTCCAGAGATGGATAGGGGAACCACACCAGCTTAAACCCCAAACTCTGCCCAACATCTCTGTTCAGGAGTCACTGGAAGTGGGTCCCCTATTTAAATTTTGGACTGTGCTACAGGTGGAGGCAGACATCGCCCCGGAGCAGGGGAATGCCCAGCATTTTATGGCTGTCCCCATTAAAATTCACCCAGCTTTTGTATAGGGATGCAGGTGGGCGATGTCTGCTGGGGGAAGGCAGCTGACGTCACGTGAAGTCAGCACCCGCTCCCTCTTCGGCAGACTCTGACGGAAATAAAAGTCAGTTGTTAATATCGATATAATTATAACCAGAAGGACAATAAGTGAAGTGTGCAGTTTACATACTCTGTCCGTAAATCTGCTTACCCTTTTAACCTAGCTATGTGCGAACAAAGCGCAGCGTAGCGAACCTTTCCCGTGTATTATACACGTTATACCAATACATGTAATTTAGTATCCTTTCGCAGGACTTAGTACCCAAACTGCGAATACCTTTAAGGACAATGTCCGTAATACACTTTATATCACTAGATGCGAATAAGAGTCAAGACACGGATATAACTCAAAGTGAGGAGATAGATTCTCCAAATAATGTATTTAGTCCCTAGCGGATAGCAGGGGGGTACAGAATGAAGAAACACAGTATAACACGTGATACAGTTGAATTAACAATACTAAGTACACTTTAAACTACTAGGGGAACAGAAACAGATACAGAATATAATCAGCCACACTACACACACAGGAATACAAATGTTACCGTCATATCGAAATAGCGCAGCGCAGTCCGGTCGGAGCTCCCTATGTTCAAATAGAACTTAGCCCGGTCATGGTGGAGGAGGGGGAGAAAAGCAGTGGAAGTGGAGAAGTGACCGAGCCAGCCAGGGATCGCTACTTTTATAGAGTCCACACAAAGAGAGGTCAAAGGAGGTTTTCATTGGCCCAAGAGTTCAAATGTCAGGTCCTCGAGGATTGGGGCAAAGGGGATGCACTTTACGTGGATTGGTGCAGAAGGAATGTGCTCCTGGGTCCTTTGTCAGCTGGTATCGTCATAGGGGGTCGTAAATCAACAACAAGAACTGGCTACATCCTGATCCTTTGTCTTTCCCAGGACACATGGCAAAAGTACATAGATTAAGGATTTTGTCCAAAATTATCAGACCATAGGACTTGCGAACATTTAACTGCGACCGGAATGCTGCGCACGAGACACGGAACATAAAGATACCAAACATGTACAGAAACTATCGTGTATTATTGGTTAAACTATGTGTAGTGCACTAAACTTTTAATTAACTATACTTTATTCCGTGTTACTGTGGGATATGAATTTATGTGCATTAGTATGGCGGCTCTTAAGGTTTGCTTCGCTACACAGAACCTGTGTATAATACTTTATTTGCGCAACTCTGCGAACCAAAATGGCGGCCTTACTATTCTAAAGTGGCGTGAATCTAATTCGACTTTAACACAGTTTAGACTAATTTTTATTTCCGATGGGGAGAGAAATCATTCGATGGTCAGCGACCAATGATTTCTCTCCCCTTCAGCCGCATGTGCTCACGTACATCCCCCTGCATAGAACCAAGGGGATTTGGAGGCGTAGGGGGGTTCAGGTGGGCGGTGGGTGGTGGTTATGGGCTCGCTAAGCAGCATATGTGTACTGTTTAGCGAGCTAAACTGAATTAGGCCCTAAGGGTGATACTTCCTTCTCCTGAGTTCCAGTGCAGGGCCTCCACCAAAGTTATTCTATCTCTTTTCAGTCTTTAAATCCATGCAGGATCCAACAGATAGGGTGACCAACTCATCCCTTTAATCCGGGACACATATTAATTACACAGGTTCTGTGGCTGGCTTTCACCTGGTTTTAAACTGCCACACCTCAAGACTCCATTTCACCTGGTTTTAAACTGCCACAGAACCTGTGTAATTAAAATGTGTTCCGGATTAAAGGGATGAGTTGGTCACCCTACCAACAGAGGACTTCTCTTAGCTAAAATAAGCTTGTATACACACCCTGATATCTGGTCATTAGTGGAGCGTGCACACCAATATCTAATGTAGTGGTTCTCAAATCCAGTCCACAAGCCCAGGTGAGTTCATTTAATTTGCCGGATCAGTAATTATCCCACCTTTTTCCACAGACAGAAATCCTCAAAACATGACCTGTTGGGAAAATGTGAAGCTTGAGGTTGAGAACCACCAAAGGTGCATCCACACTGGGCGCTTTTGCCCAGTATGCCGAGCAATGATGTGAAAATAGCTGGCCGATAAATCTCTCAATGCATACACGCTGAGCGATTTCTGCACAACGATTTTCACAGGGGGGTGAACCATTTTCCACAGTAGGAGACTGTGGAAAGTGGTTAACTCGGCTTGTAAAATGACGGATGGCAGCGGATGGTGATGATGCGGAACCTACTAGTTGGTTTTAAACTCAAAGTAGCTCAAAACTGGAAAACCGAGCTACTTTGAGCTCAAAATCGCCTAGTGTGTATGCACCTTAATTTAATGTTATTGGAAAGATGCAGAGTAGTGAAACAACAAGATGATAAAAAAGCTTTTCAAAAAGGGAGTCAGAACTGAGGCAAATTTTTTATAATATAGAGGGGTAAATCCATCCGGGCCAGGAGTAGAGGAAGTTTTTAGACCTCCAATTACTGAGTGAATTTCCTCTTCTGCTATTTCTGCATTCAGTTCTGCCAATTTCCGGTCGTCAAGGGTTGGAAAAAGGCCACTAGAGAGGAAGGCAGAAAGAGACAGGGGATCAATAGAATTATTTTGAGCACTGGAACTATTCAAATTATATAATTTCTTATAGAAATCATGGAATTCTGCTACTATTTGTTTTGGGTCATAGGTGATTCTTCCCGAGCTATGACTCTTAACCCTGGATATTAAGCTAGACATTTTCTTCTGTCTGAGTTTACTTGCCAAAACTGAGTCCGCTTTATCTGCCTTATCATAGTATTTCTGTTGTAGTTTTTTTCAGAAGATTGGCTGATCTACGGGATAGAATTGTATTTAGTCTCCCTCTAAGGGAGTTAATCTGAGTAAGTAACTCTGTCGTAGGATTCCGCTTATGCTGGTCAAGAAGCAAAGAGATGTCTTGTTCTAACTGTAAGATTTCTCTCTGAGCCTGTTTTCTCCGAAAAGCTGCTTTACTAATCAGATTACCTCTAATTGTAGCTTTATGAGCTTCCCAGATTACCCCTTTAGTCATTTTGTCAGAAAGGTTAAGATTAAAATATTCAGAAATCGCAGATTTGATATCCTGCAAAATAGAGGGATCTAGTAATAAATTGTCATCTAGTCGCCAGGAACGAGATTTATGTTGGAATGAGAGAGAGTCTAACAGAATGTAGGGGCCTGCATGGTCCGTCCACGAAAAAGGGGTAATACCCGCCGCCGAAACCGAAGAGGCAATTGAACGTGAAACAAATATCATGTCTATTCTTGAGTACGTTTGATGCGGTCCGGAAAAATGAGTATAATCATTGGCCGTCGAATTTTTGAGACGCCAAGAGTCTAGGACCGATAATTTGGCTTAACCTGTGCTAAGATTATGTGATGTCCGCAGTACGTCTGGGGAGTGTTTGAGAGGGCGTGCTGCTTTTTTATCTATACAAGGATCTATCACAGAATTAAAATCGCCACCTATTATCAGATGTCCTTGTGAAATTTTCTCTATTTGTTTAAATAATTTCGTATAGAAAGGGCATTGTTTGGAGTTAGGGGCATACATGTTGACTAAAGTGATTTGAGTTGAGCCTATAGTACCCACTAAAATAAGGAATCTGCCATCCGTGTCAATTACTTTTTTTTCTAAAACAAAAGGGACATTTTTTTTAAATTAAATGGCTACTCCCCTTTTCTTACATGAGGCCGATGCAAAGTATGTTTGATGGAAATATCTACTTATAAGTTGGGAATGCTCACCTGTGAGGTGGGTCTCTTGCAACAGAATTATATCTGCCCTTTCTCGTCTACAAGCGCTTAAGACCAGGGTGCGGCGTCTAGGAGAATTTAGCCCATTAACATTTATAGAGATTAATTTCAACCCCATGGTATGATTGTATAATCTGCTTTAAAGAAGGCTCTGGGATAATCCTTGAAGAATAAGGGTGGAGACCAGTCGGATAGGAGGGAGGGAAGAAGCTGGGAAAAGTGAAAAAGGAAGACAGAAAAAGGAAAGAAGATAGAGGAGTAATGTAGAAAATGAAGAGAATACCTAATTAGGTCAAAACCCTGAAATAGGTAGACCCAAATAAAAGGGCTACACATAATAACTATTAACTAAAAACTTAAACAGAAGTAGGGATAGTATATATATATATATATATATATATATATATATAGGAGTATATATATATACCTTAATAGTGAAGCCAGGGGGGGAGGGTAGAGGACGAGGAATTTCCCTGGCAATGGAACCGGGCCAGGGACCCTCAAATATACAGTAACCTGTTAAAGTAACACATTTAAATACATACATATACATAATGAAGGTGAATCCAACTTAAGTTAATAAATTACACGAAAACTATGCAAAATAGTATTAATTATAAATAGAGAAAAAGCCCCATATGGCAGATAGTCAACCATCTCATGAAGGGATCAAATCTTCTCTTCTGCTCCGTCGAGTTGTGGACCATTGGGCCGCAGGAGGGCAGGGCCGTTGGGGCCCTGGTGTACCTTGAGTGGGGAGTGATGTAGAGGAATCTTGTATTAAGTTCAAGTCCTCCAAAACTTTTTGACCCTGTTCCAAGGTTTTAGCCGTGCGAGTGACATTGTCTTTAAGGACTTGCAACTGAAAAGGAAAGTTCCAACGGTACTTAGTTATGTTGACGTAGCACTTTGGTAATGGGTTGAAGATCTCTCCTCTTTTGAATCGTGGATGGAGCAAGGTCCTGGAAGATCTGAATGGAGAGGTCTTTGATAGAGATTGTCATCAGGTCTGCCAACAATAATTTCTCTTTAGTGCGGTAATAATGCAATCTTGTAACTATGTCTCTAGGAGGCTGACCAGGGACTGGTTTAGCCCTTAGAGCTCGATGTGCCCTGTCCATGAGGAAGTCAGCAACAGGAAGATCCGGGAGGAGGTGTTTAAATAGATCCTGGAGGAAAGATGGAAGTTCAGACGGAAGGATGGATTCAGGAACATTCCTAATTCTAAGATTATTCCTCCTCGACCTGTTCTCCATTTCTTTCTGTTTTTCCTTGAGGTCGTTAATTTCAGCGTAAAGGAGGGAAAGTTCTCTGTACACAAAACCTTGATATCTGCAAAGATCTGTTTTTGACTCCAGGGCATCCGGCAAAAGGCCTAATTTCAACTTTATATCCTTCTTTATTACCTCAGACTTCTGATATTAGAGCTTCATATATAAATGCATGGGAATCTGACCTAGGAAAAATGCTCCAAGATGACAATTGGTCTGAAATTTACTCTAATGTTGCCTCTAGTTCGATATGTGTTAAGCTGAAAGAAAATGCATATAAACTTCTCTATAGATGGTATTATGTCCCAGTTAGGCTTAATAAAATGAACGCAGATTTATCCCCCCTATGCTGGAGATGTAAAAAGGTGGATGGAACTTTTCTGCATATCTGGTGGGACTGCCCAGTTTTGATCCCTTTTTGGCATAAACTAGCTACCTTAGCTAATTCAATTCTATCTTTGCAAATTCCATTTGAAGCTGGCTATTTTCTCCTTTCAATGAATATCCCAGAAACAACTCGTTCGAAGAACAAATTGTTCAATCATATGGTTCTGGCGGCTAGAACCTGTATAGCGGGTCTTTGGAGATCTCAAACTGTTCCGTCTCTAGCCGAGGTGACTGCTATGATCTGGCATATTCATTCGATGGAGTACATCACTAGTATCTTAAATTGCTCTTCCTCTAAATGTATTAAGGTCTGGGAGCCCTGGACAACGTATTTCAATGTACCCCCACCCTTCCACTAAAAACATAGTAACTTATCTCCTAAAAGGTTGAGCTTGACCAGTCGGGTAGGGCCCCCCTCCTTTCCGAGTCCTTCCTTCCCCTCCTTTTTTCTTCACCTTCCCCTTCCTTGTCTTCCTTTCTTTTTTCACCCCCCCCCCCCCCTTTTTTTATATTAGTTCTCTTAAACACTTTATCTTTAAGGCTTCTGTGGCTAATAACAGTATTGGTTTTTTAATTTTAATTTTTTTATTTTCTATTTTTCTTTGTATATGTGTATGTATATGTATGTAAGCATGTATGTGTGTGTGTATATATATATATATGTATATATATTATTATTTATCTCTGTTTATATGCAATATATCTATATTGCCTTTAAGTATATTATCACCCTTAAAAAAAAAAAAAAAAAGAGATGCCTCTACTGTATATTTTCTTGAATGTATTATATTTGGTCCAGGTTTTGGAAACCTCTGCGTATGTTCCTAATTTTTGCATTAATTTGTACACATTTGGACCATGTTCTTCACTATGTCTATTTGTCTAACTATTTCTTTATGTATCCATGGCATCTCATTAATAAAATGTATTTAAAAAAAATAAAAAAGATAAATAGATGATAACACATACCTCCCAACATGATCCATGCCAAGAGGGATAAATTACTCTGCTCCTGGACTTTCCCATTAATTAATGATGGCTGTCACCTCTTGTGAACAGGTTAATGAATAAAAAAGGTGGCAATCATAAATGAAGAGAAAAGTCCAGGAGCAGAGCACTCTGTCCGTCCTGGAGAGGGTCATGTTGGGAGGTATAGATAACATAATATCTGAGTGCAAATTCATTACCCTCCAACATGACCCATTCCAATAGGTACACATTGCTCTGCTCCTGGACTTCCCTCTTACTGCATATGACTGTTGTCACCAGTGGTGAAACACCCTTCTTATCTATTAACTAGTTCAACACAGGTGAAGGCAATCATACATTAAAAGGGAAGTCCAGGAGCAAAGCATTTGTAACCTAATGCAATGGGTCATGTTCGAGGGTATGTAAATTACAGAAATAATTTCCATAGAAAATGAATAACAGCAATATTACTGAGATGTTTAAATGACTTTTAAGAAGGGTATTATACTTAACTCTAGTAGATGATGAGGTATCAATTAACTGCATTATAAGGTAACCTTAAATAATACCATATGAATTGTAGGGGTGCCGGACGGGTTCCCGACAGTCGTTTACCCGACATCGGGATCCCGACTGTCAAAATGCAGACAGCCGGGTGCCCGACGGCCACCCGCTTTTTTCCCTCGTGGGGGTCCAAGACCCCCATAGAGGGAGAATAGAATAGCTGGCTCGCGTAGCGAGCCACCGTGCACGCAAGGGGCTTTTTTGCGCTCGCCATGCTGTCTGACTCCGGGCAGTCAGGATCCCGTC
Organism: Crinia signifera; assembly: GCF_055691185.1. Classification (NCBI taxonomy): domain Eukaryota; kingdom Metazoa; phylum Chordata; class Amphibia; order Anura; family Myobatrachidae; genus Crinia; species Crinia signifera. The sequence continues at coordinate 89,422,332 of NC_139217.1, read as the reverse complement.
GTCGGAATAATGACTGTCGGGATCCCGACTGCCGGAGTCCCATACTACGCCCGAATTGTAGGATATTCAAAGAATTCTAATGCAATTTGGGAAAACCCAACAGTTTTATCATTAAAAGTATAGTGTGGTGGATAATATTGTCAGTTCTTAGGTAATAAACACCATTAAATGTGAAGGATAATTGGATCAACTGTTTCATCTGTGTAGTAAGGCTATACCCATGTCCCAAACAGGCTGCAACTTGAGCAAATAGCTGCTGCTATATTTGCTGTGCACATAGCTGAATTACAGGCCATGGATGTGGGGCATAATATATTTTTATTGGCATTATAAATGGCTTGGATAAGATTTGCAGTATTGGCTACATTGGTAGAAAGGTGCAGTGGGATTAAAACACCTAGAATAGTAAGCATGCTAGCTTAATTTAAATACAGTAAAGATATTTATACAAGCATCAACCAAGCCAGGGCAAATTGGGACTTGTGGAACCATATACTAAGATTGTATGAGTTTTACTCCAATAACCATTTCCCAGAGCTGTTGAGTGGAGCAACTCTTTGTGAATTGCTATTAATTTTATTATGACATATATTTTTTTTTTTTTAAACAGTCATCATCATCATCAAGTCTAGTTTGCAGCCACATCAATACATTTATAAATGGTATCTGTATGCTCTTGTAGTGTATCTTTTTCCAGCAGCTCAACTGTAAATGGGCAAATTAACATAATCATAAACAAAATGTTATTTTGTAATACTTTGTTGATAATTCTTATCTAGCAATGACTGCCTGAAGTCTGGAACCCATGGACATCACCAAATGTTGGGTTTCCTCCTTTGTTATGCCTTGCCAGGCCTATTGCAGTGCTTGGTAGAAGTCAGGTGACTTACTCGGCCAATGTAGAATATTCTACTTTGCCTTAAAAAATCCTCCTGGGTTACTTTCGCAGGATGTTGTCATCAGCTCAGAGTAAACAATAAAAAAATAATAAAGCATGCCACAACCGAAAAGTAAACTAAGCACCAGTATAAACCTGGGCTGGTCACCGCTAATATGAGGACAAGCAGCATGGGATCCCCTCTCAGAGGCCACAGTTAGCACCAGGCTTCAACAAACAGCAGTTTGCAGCAGAGAGGAGGAGGCCCGGCCGGAGGAGGCTCCACAGGGGCCTCATCCTCTCCTAAAGCGCCACTGGCTCCCCTATTTGAATTTTAAACTGTGCTACAGGCCCTCCTCTGGAGCCTCCACCAGCTTTACCTCATAAAATGATTACAAATGAAATATCTAATCTTAGATAATACTTTGAGAAGACATTCAAATAATTTCTTGTATACAGTATACGTTTGACTGGCTGTATATTTAGAGCATCGATAATGAACATCCTCATTTGAGGAGCCATGCATCCAATATGCAGGCAGCTGTTCCAAGTTTAATAGATCTCATCAGTGAAAAATATATAACAATGGCTTCTAAGGAACAAAATGGGCAATGTATAAATCCCAAGCAAGTAAAACAGAAAATCATTAGTGATTAGCACTGCTGCCTAGGGTCATGGATTAATTTCACTAGCAGGACCCTATTTATTTGGAGTTTATATGTACTTTGCGTGTTTGCGTAGGTTTACTCTGTGTACTCAGGTTTCTTCTTACATTCCGAAAAACATACTGTGAGATGAATTGACTCCCTGACTAATATGTCCCCTAGTGCTTTTATCTGTGTGTGTGCTTGTTGTATGTTAGGAGACAGGGACTCATGTAAATGACTAATATTTTCTGTGTAGCGATGCCTAATTAGTGGCGCTATATAAATATACAATAATAACAGTAAGCGTAATAGCTTGGCTGAGAAATTGATGTATACAGTAAGATCCAACAAGAGCACTGACAGAAAAGACACTTGATAAAACCTTACAAATGATCTAGTTGTTTAGCTATTTAGGCACAGCATTGTACAAACTATGGACAAGATGAATGTATTTACCCCACCACAGCAGATCAAAGAACCTCATTTTTGCTGCAATACATAACTTTATAGGACAGATGGAATTCAACCTTAAAGCCCTTGAACACTTAAAGCTAGATTATCTGAAGTTTAAAACACTAAAAAGTAATTACATGCTCAAATCTTGATCCCAGCGCTGTTAGAATTCTTTACTTCTTGTTTTTTTTACTTACTAGTTGTTTCAATTTGAATTTAAACTATTTGACGAAGTTCAAAGGTGGGATAAACTGAATGCAATGAAACTATTTCCTTTTGAAGTTTTAATGTTTCCGATATCACACACATTTAATAAGATGAATAACAAGCTGCGAATATAATGGTTTAGCCATCAATAAACAGCTAGTAAAGTGGTCCAGCCGATTGTCCGAGTTTCCCATCTAAGCATTGAAATAGAGGGATGAATCACTGAAAAGGTTTATGCAACTCGAAAAAAGACAAGGTGCTGAAAGCATTGTGATCAAGTATCGAATGCACCACCGGAAATTTTTGTGCCTAATTCTGGAAAACATGGGAATTTAAATAGAATAAAGGTTAATTCTTACGGAGATACCACACCCCGTTCAAATTTGTGATTAATGACGCTTTTAAATGAAGCTTGTTTGCACATGTTCTAAATTAAATACACGGTACTTGTGAGTTATCCGGACGCCCGATTTCAAAATCGGGTCGGATCGGGCACATCGCATCGCATCGCATGCGACCATCGGATGCGATGCGATGCGATGCGATGACCCGATTTTTCCATAGGAATCAATGTTAAAATGGACTGAGTCCATTTTAACATGGAATTCAATGGGAAAAAGGGGTCCTTTTCATACCCCTACTATCCAAGTGGGCATGGAGTTGGATATAAACCTGTGGCGAGCGTAGCGAGCCACCGAGCCCGAAGCGTGGCGAGCGTAGCGAGCCCCGCGAGGGGACACGGAATACCGTCCCCTCGCGGGGCTCGCTTCGCTCGCCACGCTTCGGGCTCGGTGGCTCGCTACGCTCGCCACAGGTTTATATCCAACTCCATGCCCACTTGGATAGTAGGGGTATGAAAAGGACCCCTTTTTCCATAGGAATCATTTTAACATTGATTCCTATGGAAAAATCGGGTCATCGCATCCGATGGTCGCATGCGATGCGATGCGATGCGATATCGCATCGCATCGTATCTGATTGTATGCCTTAACTTAAGGCATACAATCAAAAAATCGGGCGTCCAGATAACTCACAAGTACCAAATACACATAATAGCACATTTTTGGAGCCCATAAGGCTGATTATGGTTCACTAGGAGTGAACCGAATTCATCCCCTTCCCCGATGGTCAGGGTTTCTGCACAGGCGGAAAACCCAGACTGCGAACAGCCTCGATGCCGGGCAGTTTGCAGAGGGGAGGGGGGTGAGGGCAGGATGGGGGCGGACAGGCGCAGTGGCGTTGCACGGACATGGGAACGACCAGTGTTTCATGGATGTCCTCATGAAAACGCTGGGCGTTTCCATGGGATTGCAGGCGGGACGAGGTGTGCCTGGGGCGGGCGGCTGACGTCACATGGCGTCAGCCACCCACCCTGTCTTCGTCCCACTACCCACAAATATAAGTCAGTCTCCACTGATTTATATTTGTGAAGGTAGGAAAAATCTTTGGATGTCTCGGACCATCAAATGATTTCTCCTGCTGCACGCACATACGAGGGAATGTGTCTTCGAAACACATCCCCTTGGTGCATGGTTGCTAGGGAATATGGCGGCAGGGGGGGGGGGGTCAGCAGGGCGGGCTCTATGGGACTCAGTAAGCTGCGGGCTTTGTAGCCTACCGAGTCAACCAGGATCAGGGCCCATATTTTAATTTTCTGTTTGTCTTTCCGGTTATGCATTAGGACACTCCATCACTGATTGGGAATAAACTAACAACAAATTGGTTGAGGTTGGTTGAGTGGGTGGTGGTAATTGAGAGGTACCTGACCATTTGAAAACTGCATAAAACTAAGCAAGGGTCACCACAAGTGCCCAAGCCAGAGCCCAGGTGCCCTTGGTCAGACTCCTGCTGGAGGGTCCCACTCCCCCATTGCAAGCCCCTATGATGGCCCTGCCCGGGGGGTATGTCTCCTCCATTTTACCGGGACTCGACCGACCTGCCGGCACCCATGCATGTAGTATATAGTGCGGCAAAATGGAGGTAGAAGATAACAAATATTGTTCATCCAAAAGCCTTGGAATAGCAACATTCATAACCGAAGAAAAAATTTTAAATCCATCTTGCAATTTAAAAGTGATTATAAAACTGAATAGAAGGGAAAGTTGGGGATTAGGTCTACTGGCTACACCCCCCAAAAACAACACTGGGCAGCTACCTCATGGGTGTGTTGGAAATTCTGCTAAGCTGCTAATTATTTTTAATATGTTGACAGTTACATCCAACTCATCAATAACTTAGGGGGGCCCTTACACTTACAGGATGTGATGGTCCCATGCGCATCGGATCAGAACCAGAGGTTGCAAGGGCTTCAATAAGGATTTATAAATGAGAGTTAGTGATGGAGACACTGAAGATAAATTACACTGAAGTCCTTTTATATGTTGGCCTTCTATATGCTCATTTGATATACCTAGTCTGTGCAGTTCCATTCCCTGTTTTGTACAAACCTTCAGTAAGGATTTGTCAGATCCTGCAGCCCTTGCTGGGATCACATACAATACATCATTTGCAAAAGGAGCGCACACAATGTATCGTATGCGATCCTGCCACCCAGAAGCCCTGCGTCTCCCCAGCGGGCAGTTGGCTGGGCATCGCATGTGAGGGAGGCATGAGTGTATTGGCACCATTTATAACTTGAGGAGTTATCGGTGGGTACTTCAGCTAGTTATTAATATTTGTTGAAACAAGTGATTCGGTAATGCAGTAGCTTCAATGAACCCTATTGCCGTTTGTCTCTGTGGAGCTTCCATTGTACATTGCTACCAGTGAATCTACCAGTACCAGTGTGTCTTTGTAATGTGTCAGGCAACATCAGCAAACATGGGGCCAGATGTATCAAACTTTAAAAAGTGATATAATGGAGAGTAAGAGCCAGATGTACTAAGCTTGTGATAAACCACCAGCCAATCAGCTCCTTGCTGTCACAGGCTGTGTTTGAAAAATGACAGATGAGAGCCAATTGGCTGGTGGTTTATCACTCTCCATTTTATCACTTTTCAAGCTTAGTGCATCTCGCCCTGATAAACAACCAGCCAATCAGCGCCCAACTGCAATATTACAGGCTGGGTTTGAAAAATGACAGGAAGAAGCTGATTGGCTGGTTGTTTTTCACTCTCCATTTTACCACTTTTTGAAGCTTGATACCTATGGCACATTAAGAGAACACACAGACAGGGCCCTGAATTTATTCTATGTGTGGAGTTCAATTGTGGGCGGGAAATTCTAAAAAATATGCAGCGTAGGGTATTTCCCGCAGCTATGGGCTTTCGCTATTCTGTTGAAAAAAGTCAGATTTTTCCTAAGATCTTTAATTTTAGGAAAATCCAATATTTGCTCGGGAACCCCGGCGATACCCCTCCGGAGGAATAATTAAGCAATTGGAAGTTAGTTTAATTAGTCTGTAATAAATCACCTTCTAAAGCGCTGTCTTCTGCATCCAATGTGGGGAGCCGGATCTTCTGTAGTTTTCTGAGTGTCTGATACCCCTTTCACACTGGAAAGTGCTTACAAGCTGGGTCGCAAGCCGGGTACAAAATCCCAGCTGCGACCTGGCTTGCAAGCGCTTTCACACTAGCTGCCCGACCCGGCATAAAGCCGAGTGGGTGATGTAATCGGGAAATCCCAGAACCAGACAATCTTTCAGGACCCCTTCACACTGACCAGTTTCCCGGGTTGTTGCACGTTCATGTGCAATAACCCGGTAAATATTTGCCAGTGTGATAGGGGTATAAGTGTTTGTGACCCTGGGTATGTGTGACCCACCCCCCATGTAGTCGGCCAGAACTACATCTCCCAGTAGCCATAAAAGCACACTCCCATTGGAAAAATGGATGGGAGAATACTGACAGTTTTCAGAAAAGTACATTTACATTCCCTCTGCTCCCCCTAACCATAATCCCTAATCCCCCCTCGTAGCATGACCATAACCCTAACCCCTGTATACTGCTGCCTAAACCTAACTCTCCATCCCACAGCCTAACCCTACCTCTCCGGTGCCTAATGCTAAACTGCCCCCCGACCCTGCAGCTAAAACCAAAGTCCTGCACTAGTGCCTAAACCCAGACATCCCTCCCCCCCAGCCTAACGCTGCCCACATACTTACATTTGGAATGCCGGCAGTCGGTATTTTGGCGCTAATCCTCTGGTGGTAGTTGCGATGCTGACGCCTGTAGCATCCTGTCCGCCAGGATGCTGACCACTTCCCTTACATACACTAAAACTTTGTTCAGAAAGACGATAGCTTTTTTAAGTGCTTATTAAGCCCTCTTCATGGTTTGGCCACACTTGCTCTAAAATCAGTCATACTGTATATTATGGAAACCCCCCTTTACCAATCTTGTGTCTGCCTCTTTATAGTGTATTATTTTAGTTCCATAAGCTTAATAGTATTAACATACCTATGTACTTAAAATTAATATTGAAAAGTTGTAATAAACTTCTCAATCTAATACCCACACACTATATACCCCTGACACAACCAGTAGAGATGTAGTATGCAGTTTAATCAATATTCCTGACAACTTTTCTTCCAGTAGCTCCCTAGTCTACTAACATTGGTCCAAAATGTGCCTATTTGGGCCAAAAATAAGCCGTAGTCATGGCAACTGCAGATATTTATTGGTCCTTTTGTCTCTGCTTGATGTAATTTTATCATGTAGAGCAAAATTGATTTGTTGGTGCCATTGAAATGGAAGAGGGGGTACTGTGATTGAAACATATATATATATATATATATATATATATATATATATATATAGGTTTCATGGAAGACCGCACTCGCACTTAGCTCAAGGTAGCTAGCGGGGTGCCTATAAGGGGTTCATATTTAATATGAACACAATACTATAGTCCAAAGGTTTCTCTGAGGAGAAATAGGCACTCTCCTAATTAAAGTCACTGATGTATTTTGTAATCCAAAAAATGCGATTTATTTGTCATTCATTCAATAAATGTAATGTATTGTGCCCAAAACAACTCCGACGTTTCGGGCCATTGGAGGCGGACCTTTATCAAGGAGCATAGGTCAGCAGAGTATGGGTAATCAACGATGTGGCAACATGGGATATGCTGGAAAACCACCATGGTGTTCTCCTGCACTGGGAGGTTTTCCAGCATATCCCATGTTGCCACATCGTTGATTACCCATACTCTGCTGACCTATGCTCCTTGATAAAGGTCCGCCTCCAATGGACCGAAACGTCGGAGTTGTTTTGGGCACAATACATTACATTTATTGAATGAATGACAAATAAATCGCATTTTTTGGATTACAAAATACATCAGTGACTTTAATTAGGAGAGTGCCTATTTCTCCTCGGAGAAACCTTTGGACTATATATATATATATATATATATATATATATATATATATATATATATATATATAATTATATTTATATATATATATATATATATATATATAATTATATATATATATATATAAATATGGTACTCTTTACTTAGAAGGGCGCCCATCTCGGCCATCTCGGGCATTGAATGCACTAAAAAATCAGGTGCGATGCGACAGACGAGATGACCGAGATTTCCCATAGGGAACAATGTTAAATGTCTCAATTGACCCGATTTTCCTGTTCAATGCCTCAATTGACCCAATTTTTCCATAAGAAACAATGTTAAATGGGCCACAGAGGCCAAATAGGCACCCTGAAGTGAATAATGGCCACCCGAATTGTTAACGCCACATCACGATCAACGTCAACCCGAAGCGTGGCGAGCGGCGGCGGTACGCGTCCTACGACCTTTTCATACCCCCACTATCCACGTCGGCGTGGAGTTGAGAATAGAAAGTGTGGCGAGCGCAGCGAGCCACCGAGCCCGAAGCGTGGCGAGCGCAGCGAGCCCCTCGAGGGGACGCGGATACCTTCACAGGTATCCGCGTCCCCTCGCGGGCTTCACAGCTGTCCGCGTACCCTCGCGGGGCTCGCTGCGCTCGCCACGCTTCGGGCTCGGTGGCTCGCTGCGCTCGCCACACTTTCTATTCTCAACTCCACGCCGACGTGGATAGTGGGGGTATGAAAAGGTCGTAGGACGCGTACCGCCGCCCCTCGCGGGCTCGCTGCGCTCGCCACGCATCGGGTTGACGTTGATCGAGGGGTGGCGTTAACAATTCGGGTGGCCATTATACACTTCAGGGTGCCTATTTGGCCTCTGTGGCCCATTTAACATTGTTTCCTATGGAAAAATCGGGTCAATTGAGGCATTGAACAGGAAAATTGGGTCAATTGAGACATTTAACATTGTTCCCTATGGGAAATCTCGGGCATCTCGTCGGTTGATCGCACCCGATTTTTTAGTGCATTCAATGCCCGAGATTTTTTACTAACGATGCCCACGATCAAAATCGTGGGCGCCCTTCTAAGTAAAGAGTACCATAAATATATATAAAGATACGACGAGGGTGGCACTATAGAAATAAATACAGAAGTCAGGGGTAGTGAGCCAACATTTCAAATGTTATTCCAACATTTTTCATCAGGGTGTAACAAACATGACAAGAGGACGGTATTTATACGTTACCGAATCAGTGCAGGATGACCCCCGACAGCTGTGGCTTCCGGTGTGCGTCAGAGAGACGGAGCGCACGTCACATTTATATATGTCACATTTGTGTAGATTGTATTTCCCATTAAGTATGGAAAATGCAATCTGGAATATGAATTTAAAGGGTTGCATGAAAATTTAGTAATTATCCCCCAATTTCCCATTTAATACACTCTGGTGATACGAAAATAATGTAAAAAGGGTGTAAAAGCCCACATTTACACAATATTTTAATAACATTTATTTTGACAAATATGCCCAAATATGTGTTATTATATTACTGTATATAAACATTTATTTTATGACTATAAGTTGACCTGCTCGATTTAAATGCTCCTTGATATAAACACCTTGGGAAAAAGGGTATGTATTTATTTCTTATTATAGTCTAAGGGAGGTATTCAATCCAGGATTGTGACTGTCGGAACGTCCTGACAGTCGGAATCCTGGCCTTTTCGTCCGATCTGACAGTAACTCTACAGTCAGAATTCAATGTCCCAATTGTCGAGTGTCAGAAAGTCCACTGATCGCCGAAAACAGCTGCTTTTTTGTGGGCTTTGCAGTATGACATGCCTATTGCTTTAGATGGATTCAGTATGAAATCCCGGCGGTCGGGATCCCGGCGTTCAAAATCCCGACGCCGAAATCCCGACAAGGGGGGGACGTGGATCGCCCCCCTTGCGGGCTCGCTGCGCTCGCCACGCAGCGGGCCCGGTGCCCCGCTACGCTCGGCACGCTAATTTATTCTCCCTCCAGGGGTGTCGTGGACACCCACGGGGGGAGAAAGTGTCGGCATTTCGGCGGTCGGGATTCCGGCGATTCTGAACGCCGGGATCCCGACCGCCGGGATTTTAACTGCATCCCCTTTAGATGTGCATAGTGTGACCGGTACATTCTGAAATATATGTTTGTTGCCTGTGTAATGAGGTACATTATGACCTGTGTAATGTCAGGCATTATGTGCTGTTCAAAGTGTAGTATTGAAGGACATATGGTGGGGTCATAAATTCCCTAGTACCCCGGCATGCCAGTTCAAGCCTGGCAGTGACAGGGCATAGACGGTACAGTTAATGAGCATACATGGAGGTTACACTGCTGCGCTACTGTATCTTCTACACTGTATATTCCAGCCATGGTTCTGGGAAGTAGTGACCTCCAGGCGGAAGAACAGGCGCAAAAATACAGCAATGGAAGGTGGCACACTGACCTGTATTGCTCTCGGCAGTGCTGCATGCACCACAGAGAGGTATAAGCAAGGCGCCTTGGGAACATGGGCCCCGCCCCTCCCTCTCCTAGGGCCCTCACCCTGGCATCCAGTCTCTATCTAGGGACTAATCTCCTGCAAAACCGCACCGAAGTATATAAAACAGATGGGAAGGAGCTTGGAGCACATGACCCTTCCTCCCTCCTTTGTTGGTGTGGGGGGGGGGAGCTGTAACCAACAGCTATCTTGCCTAGTATGAAATTGCAGCCCTGGTAGTAAATACAAATCCCAAGGCCCAATTTGCAGCTTTCGGGGGCGGGGCGAAAGATGCAAATAGCACCATTCAGCCCCGCCCCTCCACAAAGGGGATTTGCAGTACTGGGGTGCAGGGCCCCGTCCCCCCAAGTGCTGCTGACAGTCTCCTCTCTGGGCTTCTCCCGGAGAGAAGATTTTAAAAGTCGTCAACCCTGAGTTATGTAATGTTAATAGATAGTTGTATGCACCTTTATTTTAATTCTTGATTAATATTTTCTCTAAGTACAAAATAAATCTGAGCGCACAAGCCATCCTATATATTACTATATGTTATGATCCTGAATTCTGTGTAGCGTACAGCAGCAGTTGCAGCAATATCCTATAAAACCAAACTACTCGCAAAGTTGTAAAAAGTGTGTATTGCTGGGTGAGACTCTCAGTACCTAGAAGTGATGCTTGTCTCTTTCCAGTCATGCAATTCACACTGGACTGCCAAGCCTCTTTCACTTTGGGAAATAATGTGCAAAGCTCCTTCAAGTGCTAGATCTCATACATTATTTATGGGCCTTGTCTGCTATGTGATATGCCCCCTCCCTCATCCACTGACCTGTGAGTACCCTTTAACAGTACATTGAAAGAGCTGAGAAATGGTGTCTGCATTGTTCATGGGGTATGATTGAGTGACTGTAATGTTAATATAAAGGGTTGTTAAAGCTTGAAGGGACCGTCTGATCTTGCAGGTGACGTAAAGTTAGGTTTCATTCTTCCAAAAAAACAACTCAGGGGCCCATTCAAACATGTAAATGTTTCATTACACTACTTGGTTCCACTAGATGTGGGTTATATTTAAAGAATGAATCTACCGATTGAGATAAAAAATAAAAAACAACTGGTTTAAACAACTTAAAAATATTATTGTTAACAATAATAATTAAAAGACTTTCATTACTGGGTAAATGCATAAGTGTATCTATTATGATGGCAGGGTGCCAGTGGCGTAACAATAGCCCCGCAGTCGCGGGGAGGCACTGTGTAAGTGCGGGCGCCGGGGGTCTGCAGGGCTATTGTAACACCGCCACCACCGCTGCACAGACATCTGTGCTGTGGTCAGGACCCGCTTTGGAAGTGTCGGCAGCGCCCTCCCAGTGGCCACCCATGCCTAGCAGCAGGGACCCGCAGATCTTCTCTGTGGTGCGGTCCCGGCTCCCCTCTTGGCTACTGCTGCTTTGGAAATGGACCATCATAAAATGTCCGCCCCCATACAGCAGAGAGTTCTGTGAAATGGTCTGCTGTATGGGGACGGACATTTTGTGATGGACCATTTTCATAGCAGAAGCAGGAGGGGAGCTGGGACCGCACCGCAGAGAAGATCTGTGGGTCCCTGCTGAGCGGAAGGGTAAGGCGGCACGAGGGGAGCATGGGCGGCCAGGGGGGGAGGGTTGCTAACTTTACTGGGGGGGGGGTGCTGGGAAATTTTTGGCAGGGGGGCTCATAAATTGAGTAATAGTTACACCATAATAGTTACACCACTGCAGGGTGCCCATGCCGAGCAACCTGCTTCCTAGAACAAAGGACTAGAGGCTGGCACCAGAAATGGTTAAAAGTACGGTACTGGAAACACTTTTCTGAAGAAATTTGCCAGAACACTCATGCGCAGAAGTTTGCCAGCGCCGGTTTCCTCGGGAGGGGTCCCGCAAAGTAAACTTCACACAGGTGTGACTCATTTGTAAAATCCCATCTGATAAAATATGCTGATCTGAAGATGGAAATATAGGACTGCACACCCTAACTACATGTAATGAGTGGTACTACACTGCTTAGACTTTTAGTGCCAAACACAAAAATAAAATACAGGTGCACTATTCAAACATTGCTAATTAGAGTTGTAATCAATTTTGCAAATTGTAAAATATATCACAATTCTAATGATTCATTTTTGAATAGTACACCAGCATTCTTTCTCTTTGAGGATGCAAGGACACATATTCTATATACTGTATAAACTAAAAAAAAAAGAAAACAGCTTGTTAAAAATGTCAGACGCTCGCATGTGAACAAAATGGCGGGTGCGCCCAGGAAACCGCTGGGCGTCCCCATGCAAATACTGGCAGGCACCTGCCTTATGGGGGTGACTGATGTTACAGGACCTCAGCAGCTGTTTTTGGATCCTGACGCCGCAAGCCTAGGTCAGTCTAGACCAGTGGTAGCCAACTCCAGTCCTCGAGAGCTACCAACAGTTCACGTTTTCTAGATCACCTAGCTGGGACACAGGTGCATTCACTACTCACTGACACATTATAAGTGATCCACAGGTGGAGCTAATTACTTCACTTGTGATTCTGTGAGGAGACCTGGAAAACGTTAACTGTTGGTAGCTCTCGAGGACTGGAGTTGGCTACCCCTGGTCTAGACTGAATAATACCGCTTTTACATTGCAAAATGCAGGGTCGGACCGGGACTTTGAAATGCTTCAGTCCCAGTGCGAACCTGCATTTTGCGCTGTTCAGGTCATTGATGTCATGCGGGGGCATGGCAGAGCGTCATTGGGGGCTGCTCCAAGCACTGCCTCCTCCATTGTGTGAATGGGCCATACATGCACTTTTTAAATGGTCAATAAATAATAAATTAAATAAACATAATATAAACGATTAAATGAATCAATGATACAGCTGCAAAAATTTAATTCATCCTCTACACCAGGCATGTCCAACGTTGGCCCTCCAGATGTTGTGAAACTACACATCCCAGCATGCTTTGCCACAGTTTTGCTAATAGAGAATGCTAAAACTATTGCAAAGCATGCTGGGATGTGTAGTTTGAAAACATCTGGAGGGCCAATGTTGGACATGACTGCTCTACACCAAGGCTGGGCATTTGCGGCCCTCCAGATGTTGATGAACTACACATCCCAGCATGCCTTGCATCAGTTTCAGCATGGCCACCTAGCAAAACTAATGCAAAGCATCCTGGGATGTGTAGTTCATCAACATCTGGAGGGCCGCAATTGCCCAGCCCTGGTCTACACTATTAAATAGGATTTTTTTTTTTTATAGGTGTGCACTAAAATAGTGTTAATTGAAATAAATCAATTGTGAAGACAACTTAAAACGTTCCATAAAGCTCCACCATAGGCAGACATGAAATTCTGCCTCTAGCGGACACAAAACATTTAAAAAAAATTAAAAATAAACACAATATTTGTAAAGTAACAAAACTTTTTAAAAAGAAAAGAAAAAGAATTCCGAAATCTTTCATAATAAAAAATTCCTTTGATGATTCACCTGGGACGTTTTCAACAAATTAAAGACAAAATGGACAGCAAATGCCTTACTCGGGCTACTAATCCTTTGATATAGCACGAGATACAGGTAAAGAACTTCATCCTTTTAAGCCAGTATCTAGGATTTACAATTTGAAATGCATAATATGAAAGGGGAACAGCTTTAGAGAAACATGAAGAGACTTGCTGAACAGCACATCACAAAATGTGTCCTGACTAAACAAAGCAATTGTATCATCTCCCCCGTCTGTGAGAACATTTATCTAGATGATTTCAAGATCTGTTTTGTTAATTGTTTTGCATGCAGAATACAAACATTTACTTCCTTCCATAAAGGTCCTTGAGGTGCTTAAAGGGTTTTTGAGAAGAGCTGTCATTTCATGTCTCGGTCACAGAAACACTTTTCATTGTACCATAAGTTTCCAGGTAATGTTCAGTCAAACACAGGTCCTAGAGCTCTCCTTTAGATGAGCCAGAAGACAGTAAAGGTTCCATGAATTTCAGTCATATACAGTAATTACAGATTAAACTCTGAGCATTTTAGACACCTGTCAATTCATACTCACCTTTTCAGGTTATACAAATAAATGGAAGCTACAGTTGAAACACAAATATCAGATTAAGAATGGTATTCAGTATGGAACTCCAACTGTTGGAACGTCCCGACAGTCAGAATCCCGTGCCGTTTTCACCCAGGTTGACTGAAACTCGACAGCCGGAATTCAATGTTCAGCTGTCCAGTGTCTGAAAGAGGGCGTGTCAGCAAAAACGGCTGCAGATTGTTGAGAAATTGCCGTGAATTTGACAATCTGCGGTCATTTCCGACAAAAAAGATCTGTTTTGTCAGAATCCACCTTCAATGTGGTTGGAAACGTTAGCATTGAATAGATGGCCACCACTATTTCCCCTGTCGGAAATAGCGTCTGACATTGAATTCCCTCCTATGAGTTTTTTTTCTTTCAGAAGCTACTGGCTCTCAATGAAAAGTCTGTACTACTGTGTGTTTTTGTAATACAGACAATTCTGTAGACTAATAGAGTTTTGTATATGGATGTGTCTTTTTATGTTATTGTTTTGCTGCACGCTACAGCACACCACAGCAGTGGCGTAACTAGTGGTAAGCAGCCCTAGCGGTCGCGGGAGGGAGCTGGCGCCACTGGGGCGTAGCAGCGTCACAGCTCTCTCGGAGCCAAAGGTTGTCCCTGTGAAGCTTCTGCTGGGAGAAAGCTGAGGATGTACTGCAGAGCTCCTCGGCACTCAGGAAGCTCTTATAGAATCAAGAATCAAGAATTATCTATGTTTCTATACCACATGGGGCTGCCTGAGACTTGGAGATTAACCTGCCTGGAATGGATGACTGAGAGGTCGACTCTTCAGGTCTGTGTCCCTTGTTGTGGGTGCCAGCCGCAGGGGTATGGGGTGAAGAGTGTGGGCACCATTAATGTATGCTGATGGCCCAGTAAACACTATGATGTCTTAGTAGCTGTAGTGGGAAGGGGGAGGGCTGGGTATGTGGAAACTGGGTGCTCTCCATTGCATGTGGGGGTTATTTGTTTTAGTATTGGAGTTTGTATGTATGCTGTGTGTATGTATTCTATGTATGTCTGTATGTATGTATGTATGTCTACTTTGTGTGTGCGTGTATGTCCTTTGTGTCTTTTTGGTATGTGTGCGTGTATGTCCTGTGTGTCTGTATGGTATGTGTGCGTGTATGTCCTGTGTGCGATTACTGTACCAATTCACATCACACCACCCAGAGCTCCCACTTCATATTATGTTGTATGCAGCCTATGCTCTGACCCAAACCAGGCTAATGCAATCCCAGGGATGTAGCTTTGCATGTATGTGTGGCCCATGAGGGACACTCACTTGCCATGGCAGGAACAGGAAGAATCAGCTCTCACTTGATGATAAAGAATGTGAGCAGAAATGATCTTTAACTGTAGCCTTGTAGCTGTCTGTGGCTCTGTAGATCTGGGCACATTACTCAAAGAAACAGACCACATGAGACCGTTTCATTGGCTCTTCCAGAATAGAATTATATTTTTCATAATATAGCTAAATATATTCAAAAGTTCAAACCATACCCATATATTATGACATTTAATGGATGATCATAATCCTTATTACTTTTGCATATTCTTTATATAAGGCAACATGTATTTTACATTTTATTATTATTTAAATCTGATTGCACAGAACAGCTTCAATGGTGAAATACTGCTCCTGAATTTACCATATGCTGCCCTCTGCAGAACAAAATGAGCCCTCCCAACTCATCCACTTTCATGAGTTGGCCACTTGTGTACAATTAAAATGAATAGTTATTCTGATCAAACGTTCACAACTAAAGAACATCACACAATTACATTAAACAATTAAACTGTAAAAATATTATGCTTATTACAATATATATATATATATATATATATATATATATATATATATATATATATATATATATATATATATATATATATATATATAATATTTTTTTTTTATTTGCAGAAGGTAAACTAAACACCCGAGTTGTTGCTATGTGCAATAGTACATTTTTTAATTATTTACACCCATTTTCTTGTTTGTATTCAGATTTATCTGTAACCCCACAAAGACACATTATACCGGCTCAGATATCTCTGTGCATTAGTTAAAAGGAAACTTGTCGAGTTCCTTTCAATTGATATTGTTGCCAAAACAAATCACATGACGACCTGCCAAATGTGCTGCCAAGTGCCAGCCTTATCTAGCGCACGATATTAAAAAATAATGTTCTTTAACATTGGCCGGAATGACAAACCACAATCCATTGAATCAGGTAGCAAGCTCCTAAACTGCATGAAAAGTCATTTACCATACATTTAATATCAACAGATGTGAAATGCCAAA
Organism: Crinia signifera; assembly: GCF_055691185.1. Lineage (NCBI taxonomy): Eukaryota > Metazoa > Chordata > Amphibia > Anura > Myobatrachidae > Crinia > Crinia signifera. The sequence continues at coordinate 89,405,959 of NC_139217.1, read as the reverse complement.
TAGAAAACAATAGCTATCTTAATTTCAATGTGTTTTAATACCTTTGTTAATGGGCAATTAGATTGTTACAATTTTACGGAATTCAGATATTTTTTAGGAATCCAATAACCTCCATTTGTTGTCAGTTATACAAGGTTCTCTGGCAACATGAACTAGGTTAATCATTAACATGGAAATAGATTTTCCAAAAAAAAAGAATTTGGTCAAATAGTCAATAATTGGGAATGTCTTAATAAGGCGATACACAAAATATCACATGGCCATCGAGCATAGTGACCAGTCTATAAACACATCAGTAAAAAATAGAATTTTTAAATAAATAAGTATAAAAAAATAAATATATATTATAGATATATGCATATTAAGTCCACAGATTGAAAACTGCACCTTTTTTTTTTTTTTGGTAAGAGACACATGTCTAAAGGGAAGTACTGAACTGCAGTTTGTTTGTTTTTGTATCTGTTGACCTTTAAAAGTTTTGCGCATCTCAAATAATGTGTGGGCAATATTGGCATATCTTTTATTTGCCCGTCCTATGCTCTTCACAGTTTTTCTGGAGTGGAATATGCCATACCAAACACCATAGTCATGCCAAATTCTAAAAAGCCTTGTAAGTCCGTTAAGTGAGCAACAATGAACTCTTGACTTCCCGTCTTATCCACCAGATACCGCATCCTCATCCATGATGTAGGCTGTCTTTAGATCACATTTCTTAATCCTGGTCCTCCAAGATATGAGCGACTTTAGTTCGTCAACATGATTTCGCCTCATGGAAAGCATAGTTTCAGTTTAGAAAGCCTTCATGCTTGATTTGAATTCTCAGCTATATCCCATGACATCTTTATAGAGTTGAGGCACTTTTTCAGGATCCACTGGTCTGGGCAGAAAATGAGTGAACTTCTGATGTCTCTTAGCCCGGGCACCATCTCTCGGAGTTCCATCTTTATTAAGTGCTACAAAATATCGCCTTCCAGAGTCCCCATGCTTATATAAGTTTGATGAATACGTATTATACCAATTTTCTTCAAATTGTTCCCGGAAAATGCACTCAGAAGTCAGTTTCTCCTATTAAAAAGGACAAAAATGGAAATAAATGAAGACAATGTGTAAAATGTAGTAGGTATGCTCATCAAATACATGACATTAATGTACAACAATAGTTGCAGAAATGAACTTTCCTTAGAGTGGAGTCATTACAATGGCGTGTAAAGCTAGATCTGATTGAACTATGCAGTTCATTTGATTGATATTTTTGTGTAAAGCTAGATCTTATTGAACTAAAGTGTAAAGCTAGATCTGATTGAACTATGCAGTTCATTTGATTGATATTTTTTTTAAATACTGATTTTTTTTTAAGAAGTACAATATATGCTTGGAGTGTGCCAATATCAGAATTGCAAATGTGGACTACAGGCTTGGCTCTTCACCTCAACCCTCAAATTTTCCTTACAGGTCATGTTTTGATGATTTCTGTCTGTGGAAGCAGATGGGATAATTGCTGACCCAGCAAAATAGATTAACTCTCCTGCGCATAAGTAAAGAAATTCACAAAAAAAGACCTGTAAGTGGTCTGGAGTTGAGAACCACTTATCTATAGAAATGATATGACCAATGGCTACATATCTCCAGGTACAGAAGTGAGAAGAGTGACACCTACAGGCTAAGAGAAGGCATTAATAAAGGTGATGGTAGTGCCCTGTTTTCTCCATTAGGGATTGCTCTACCACCAATGTAAAAGCATCAAATAATGGTACAGTCCCTTTAAATAAGTGTCATATGGGACATACAGCTCAGTTCTAGGACAATTGTGTGTACTGTAAGCATACGAATGTGGACTTCAATCTATATTATATTCCTACACTTTTCAGTACTAAATGATATAACACCTAGGCAGAACTAAAGTGAACTCAAATCACAATAGCTGATAAAAGGGAATTCAAGTATCTGCTATTATAATTATTCCTTTGTCTTCTGACCACATTATAAATGAATAAATTAAAAAAAATGATTTGCTTATTTGTTTTTTTACTTTACTGCTACTGCCAGTATCCATCACTTCAGGAATTCAAGTAAGGGGGCATTTATTAAAGCTCAGAGAGATACAATTGTTGAGATCAAGTACTAGCCAATCAGCTTCTGACTTACAACTTTCCAGGCTGTGGCCCAAATTCCTTCTCAAATGGACAAAACCATGTGCACTGCAGGTGGGGCAGATGTAACTTGTGCAGAGTAATTAGATGTAGGTGGGGTTTTATTTTAAGTCAGATCTATATCGCAGTGTAGCAATAAAGCAGTAGTATTTTCCCTGCACAGAAACAAAATAACTCACCCAAATCTAAATATCACTGCACAAGATGCATCTGCCCCCCCCCCCCCCCTGCAGTGCACATGGTTTTGTCCATTTGAGAAGGAATTTGCCTTTGCGAGTGAACCGGAATAAGGGCCTGTGTAATAAATATGTGGAATAAATGACAGAAGCAGTTTGGTTGGTACTTTGTTTCTCACAATTTTAACGCTCTTCAACTTTTGCTAAATATCCATCCTTAGGGTACAGAAGGTACAGTTCTTAAATGTGCACAGGGAAAATAATATTCTAAAAATATATATTTAGTCTATGTGAAATACATTTTACTTACTGATCCAAAGAGTTCTCCTTTATCATTCATTCCCAGGTATAGCCCACTGTCCACTCCTCTTATACTGACCAGACCAATTGCCACACTGATGAATTCCAGAATACCTGTTCATTAATAAAAAGGAAAAAAATGCGTCATTGAAGGATCATGTTTCATAAGCACAATCATGACAAAAATGATCACTAATACTACAATTATAACTAATTATAACTTACAAGTAGGAGGATATTTAGAACACCTGGGCACATTTTTCAGTATGTCATTTTTTTCTGAAAACATTTCCCTGTATAGAAGGGAACTGATTTTAAACTGGGCTTTTTTCTCCCTATGTTAAGTAAAATCTTGGAAATTTTACTACAGAATTGATGGTGGTATTTTGTCTTTGTGATATATTTTTTTTTTCAAAGCCACTCTTAAAAAGTTAAACACAATAAGCAGGTGAGTCAACCCAGTCAGAGACCACATCAGAGGAAGCCTACATGAGAATAGGGGTAATATAAAAGAGAGCTGTAACAACAAAATGTTTGATCCCTGCCTAATAATTCTTGTTAAAAAAAAAAAATAACCAGGTTTACATACATCATGTTTCTCACTTCACCTTCCTGCAAAAACGGAACCACACACAGTAACACTGCACATTTATAATTGAATGTTTGCTTCAGTGTATTTTTTTTTTTTAGGTTTGAAAGATTAATTAACCCTTAGGATGACAGCAAGAGCTATGTTATGGCTAGAATCAAAAGAGTTCAGAATAATTGATATGTATAGTCTCGACTATGGGAAAGTGGCAAAAAAAAAAACAATTTAATCAGCTTTACAGCAGCTAAATCAATACAGGGGGTAAAAAGTGGTTATCAACAATAGTCGGTTTGTTCAGATAAAAAGAACATTGAATAAATACCCAGATCATTATTCACTGTTCCTGTCAGATAAGCATTTACATCCTTGCCTGTCCTCTGAGTGGAAACAGGGTTTGAGGAAAGGCACAGAGGTGTGCCCAGAGGTGACAGTTCCATGCCCATTGTACCCTGCCAGAAAGCAAGGAGAGATGGTGCCAATTTAGTTACAAGGCTGTAATTCTTATAGAGCATTCCAGGGGGGGGGGGGGGGGGGGGGTCACAATGAATGATGGAACCCTGCAAAGTTTTACACCTGATATTATTATGATTAAAGTGAACAGCAGCTTTGTTGCAGATGAACACTTCTCACCTGTTATAAGAGGACCCTGATTGTGGAATGTGTCTTTTTCTACACATTTTCTTAATTATGAAGTGTGAAAAATTACACACCAGTACCATCATACAATACAGAATGCAGGATTGGTACCGATATCTATGCAAGTATAAATAAAAGGAGAATGTTATTCTCTCCTGCCTGGTATTGTAACACTACACCTGCATATAGTAAATATGCCATACTACTATATACATAGAAATGCCCCTGTATACAGAATCTGCTAATTATATATATATATATATATATATATATATATATATATGTATATATATATATATATATATATATAATATTTTGGCAATACAGTGCAGGTAAATAAGGCATCACTCCAGCATTAAAGAGCCATCTACAGGGTACTACAGTACATACCAAAGCGGCTGTGGTCCTGCCGGGTGCCTTGAACGATACCGTCAGGTAGAATCTGGAGGTGGAACCCCGTCCTGCAGTAGAGCTGTCGGCGGCGCAAAATGCCTTGTAGATGCGTCAAGTCGGAGGGGGCGCTGCGCGAGAGTCGATCAGATTGTCCGAGCGGATCGTTAAACAACAGAGGGGTCTCCCTGGCAGGAGGTAAAAAATAATGAGAACCCACTTGTCCCAGGGCATCATGCCCGGCTAGGTAAGTGCCCATTTCGGGCACAGGTGCCATGGGTGGCAAGAGGACGTGCACACAGGCAGGACAGGAGGGGAACCTCTTTGTGATCTGACCCCGAGGTCCCTAATGTGGGGGAGAGGTGCCCTGACACCTTTATGTGCTGCACACAGTTTGTATATTGGCCAAGTTGACATATGTTAATGCAGCAGGTTGTAGGTTGGGGATTCTCCAGGTCTCCTCTTCACACTTCTCAAGGCTGCTGTTTAAGATGTGCAAAGTGTCTCCTTCCCAGTGCAGGCCCATTCACATGCAATGCTAATCATAATGATCACCATAATCCACATTTCCCTGCAGACTCCCCAGGCTCAGCCCATGGGACATGTTAGGGCTTGGACATGCCTCCTGCTTGGGGTGCTGTGTGGGAGATTGTACACGTCTGCGATGGAGTGGAGAAGAAATCTGTTGCCGTGATCTGCCGATCAGATTGCAGGGGCCCGCAGCAGGAGAGAGCAGTGCTGCTGGCTGCAGGAGGTCCTCCTAATGCAGAGCTTGGACAGGTGCAATGAAAGGTAGAGAGAGAGAGAGGAGGGCGGGCCCCACCACTGAGACCTTCCCAGGCTACACATTATACAGGGGGAAGCCTCCTAATGCCAGGCAAGGTGTTCTGTTCCTTATACAACTCTACTTGCATCAGCAGCAGCCATTCCCTGCCATGTCATAGTGCATAATAATAACAACACATCATGTGACTACATGGCAACTTGCTACAATCATACTGTAATATAGAGGGAATACTTAGGGATTGGAGCTAACTCCAGCCCAGGTAGATATAAATGTGCTTGGTGTCATTATTAGGATGAGGCAAGATAATAATCTGCTCACACACGCTAGATATACTATTCTTGCTCCACACAGACTTTTGCAGGCATTTAATAATATGTGTAGTAATTAATCATGTAGTTGGTTAAGGTGTGTGGTCACCTGTTGCCCCTTAACATCATTCACTTACTGACTGGAGGGTTGTCAGGTGTGTCGTATCTTGGATAAAGCATTATATGTTTATCACTAAGGAATTTTCTATCTGGGGAAAATGAGAATGTGCACATTCATGAAACAATTCAATGGAATGCCCTCACACGTTATCATTATGCTTCATGAGTAATAAGAACTAGCCTTACCGTGTTACACATATTATTATATAGCACAAATTTATGCTGGCTACACAGTGGGCGATATATATCGTTAACGATATAGTTAATAAGGTCCAGTGCATATCGTTCAGTGTGCGGGGTCAACAATGTGCGCGGAAGCGAGTCGTTAATGACCCCCCCCCCAGTTGTCTGTACATGTAGCTCAATCTGACAATATCACCAGCGATTGCACGTATGGAGCGAGGGGGCAGATGACATCACTGACTGATATATTGTGATCAATTTTGGTCAGTGTCTCTGCACTATATTGTTTTCCCACAACACTGCCGATATAGTTAACTATATCGGTGGCTGCTGGAATCGAGTTTCACAAAAATCTATCTATCTATCTATCGTATATCTGTTTGTCTATCCAACATCTTTTCCTGTATTCAATTATCTATCTATCGGATATCTGTTTATCTATCCAACATCTTTTCCTGTATTCAATTATCTATTATGTATCTAATATCTATCTATGCTATCTCTATATGTCTTTCTATCTCACATCTTTTCATGTATTAATATTTATCTGTCTATATATAGACATTGTAGGGGCTCTGCACACACTAAATTAACTGATAATAAATAGTGGAGATTTGGTTCATGAATTGATCAATGCATTTAAGCCTGCAGCACCCTTCACGGGACCCCACTTTTCTGCAGGTCCCAACACTATCGCTCAAAATGGCTACAATACACATGTCATATATATATATATATATATATATATATATATATATTTCTCTGTCTATATATATCTAGACATCATCTATCTATCTGTCACCACATCTGCAATCCTGAAAGGACAGTAAAACAAGCCATTGGAATGCTAGATGAGAGAGATCAAATAGACTTCCATTTCAATGCTGTATGAAATGTGGGTACTAATTATAGAGCAGGTAATGTTACACCTTCCCATCCTTTCAATGCCCAACAGTGCACCTGAACTATAAACGTACTCTTTTAAAGCAGCAATTCTGTCTGTGAGACCAGGCTAGCTCGCTAACAAGCTGTAAACTGATAAACCATCCCTCAAAAATGTTTCAGCTTGTCATTGGAATAGCTGTAACAGATATATGTTACATTATTTACCTTGCAAATGACAGGATTCTGTCATGTGGGGGTATCTGCAATACAGTATAGTCGTGATTTCAAAGCACATCTGTGTCAACATTATCACATCAGTGTAAAACACCAGCCAATGAGTTTATGCTTTGAACAAAATCTGCTTAATTGCTCTGCTAATTCAAAGACACTCAGATCAAAGTTATTGCTCCCAAGCACTGCAATTTCTCAAGTGCTTTGTATCCAAATGAATAGAAAGTGTAGATTTGTAGCCATTTATAACTCACACCAGGGGATCTTTATTGATATTGCTCCAAATAAAAAATAAGGCTTAACACCACTTCAATAAGGTGTCAGCTACTGGATGACTTTCTGCAGTTGAGAGCTTGTATCACCTAGAGGGGATTGTCTGCTAATGATATATACGGTAAGAGCAGTTGAAGAAATAGGTTAATTACTTTTACTGAAACAGTAAATGCTGTGACTATGCTCAAGGATATGTAAATGGTTGTAACTAGACTTCTATATTACATGAATCATTTTATATAGGGGCAGTACGGATGGTGTAATGGTTAGCAATACTGCCTCACAGTGCTGAGGTCATGGGTTCGATTCCAACCATGGCCCTACCTGTGCAGAGTTTGTATATTCTCCCCGTGCTTGCATGGGTTTACTCCGGTTTCCGCCCACAATCCAAAAATATACTGGTAAGGTAACCCTAGAATGTCTGTGACTCTGTGTGCATGTTCATGTGGTAGGGAATATAGATTGTAAGCACCACTGGGGCAGGGACTGATGTGAATGTGCAAATATTCTCTGTAAAACGCTGCGGAATATGTATGCACTATATAGGAAATTGTTAATAATATATACGCCATTGGATGTCAGTGAAATGTACATGCATATATCTCATGCAGAATTGCTGCAAAAACGATGTAAATTACTTTATAAACAGCATATATGGAGCCATATACTAGAAGTGCTCACTCCCCAAGGGTGTACTATGGGTCAACATCACCAGTGTGTGTTTGCACTGCCCTAGAGCAGGTGCAAAAGATCTGCATCCTAAAGGTGCAAGTACATGTTCCTGCAGATCTGCATGATCCTCATTTATACACAGAATTGGCTGTAATCAGCCGGAATTAGAAAGCCCCTTACCAACCCCATCCTGCTTCTCCGGGTGAGGAGTTCTGCTGTGCATGCCAAATGTTTGCAAATGATCACACTTTGTGCATGCCCAGTGTGATAGCATACAAGGGCCCTTATTCAGATCTGATCGCAGTACAAATTTGTTCTCAAAATTGACAAAACCATGTGCACTGCAGGTGGGGTAGTTGTAACATGTGCAGAGAGAGTTAAGGAGCCCATACACGGTCCGTTGTGTATGGCTCCGTTCTGTACTATGCGATGCGCGCTCCCGCGCATCACATAGTACGGTACAAAAAGTATGTGCTGCACATACTTTTTGTACTAGGTACACATCGGATCGGATCGCAGTGTATGCACACTGCATGCACTAGGGATGCAATCCGATCCGATGTGTACTTTTAAAGTACAGAACGGACCGAAAAAACGGACCGTGTATGGGGGGCATTAGATTTGTGTTAGTTATTTTGTTTCTGTGCAGGGTAAATACTGGCTACATTATTTTTACACTGCAATTTAGATTTCAGCTTCAACACACCCCACCCAAATTTAACTCTCTACACATGTTACATCTGCCCCACCTGCAGTGCAGCATGTTTTTTTTTCCATTTTGAGAACAAATTTGTACTGTGATCAGATCTGAATAAGGGCAAAGATCCGCTACACAAACTGGAATAGTACTTACCCATTAGAGACGAGTCTATGTCGTCTTTACTTAGAGTTCTTTGAATTACCACAAAATAAGCAATTTAAGTTATTCTGGGCCAGATGTATTAAGCTTGAAAAGTGATAAAATGGACAGGGATAACGTACCAGCCAATCAAGCAATGTTTGAAAAATGACAGAAGTTGATTGGTTGGTCTTTTCTCACTTTCCATTTTATCACTTTTCAAGGCTTTCTACATCTCACCCTTTGTCTTAACACAATTACAGAGGTCTCCATAGGCTCTTTTTAAACTGTGATGGACCGTCATATTATAATTATAATATTTTTATATAGCTTCGTTCTCAATTAGGCCTTAAGGCGCTTTACAAAAAACCTCCACGGGTTGTGTATTCCACTCACACAGGTCGCAGAAAAATAATATTTACCACTGTATTAATATCATATATATATATATATATATATATATATGTGTGTGTGTGTGTGTGTCTGGAGGAAATTTTATAGGATTTTGTACTGTAAATCAGTGGTTCTCGGTCCTCAAGGACCCCCAACAGTGCACGTTTTCCAGGTCTCCTGGCAGTTGCACAGGTGCACTCATTATTCACTGACACATTTTTAAAAGGTCACAGGTGGAGCTAAATAATTCACCTGTGATTCCGTGGGGAGACCTGGAAAACGTGGTTGAGAACCACTGGTGTAAATGATTGTCACTTAAAAGAAACTGGAGATTTCTTACCAAATCTCTCACTTTCTGAATCTGTCATCCTATTAAATTTCCCCCTACAGTACATCGCTTTCTCACAGAGGCAATCATGTACAATTAGCTTTTGAAACATTTGCTTTGAGCAGGCTTACAACTTTTACACAAGGTTGCCTACCTGACCCTCTTCATGAGGGAGAAAATGCTCTGCTCCTGGACTTCCCTGGTAATGTATGATTGCCATCACCTGTGGGGAGCTAGGTAATTGATAAGAAAGGAGTTTCACCACAGGTGATGGCAATCATATCTTACCAGGGAAGTCCGGGAATAGAGCATTTTATCCCTTAAGGAGAGGGTCAGGTAGGCAACCATGGTTTTACATAATTATCCTGCAACTAGTGAAAGTTTTTTTGAAAACACTGTCCATAATTTTAATCATGGTTGCCTACTTGACCCTCTCCTTCAGGGAGAATATGCTCTGTTCCTGGGCTTCCCTGGTAATGTAGGATTGCCATCACCTGTGGGGAGCTAGTTAATTGATAAGAAAGGTGTGTCACCACAGGTGATGGCAATCATACATTTTCTCCCTGAAGGAGAGGGTCAGGTAGGCAACCCTGATTTTAATTGGATCAACAGATGGAGTGGTCCATTCAAGGTGTTTCCTTTATTTGTATTACAGATCGCTTAATGGATAGCATTACGCCCTCACAGCACTAAAGCCCCGTACACACAGGGGAGATATATTGCTCAGCAATATATGGCTGAGCAATATATTGCCCAGTGTCTCCTTTTCATCAGTGACCAGAGATGGTCGCTGATGAAAGAGAACCTCTGCCGGGGGAGCCGCAGAGGTAATCAGCTGGTCGCAGGAGCAAGCTCCTGCGACCAGCGATTAGAATGGGGCTAAAAACGGGAGCGCGCACCCGGCAATTTATCGCCGGGGCACACTCCCATCACTGGCAATATGGTCACCAGCGACCATATTTCCAGCGATTTCAGCCCCTATCGCCCCCGTGTGTACACAGCTTAAGGGTAGATGCTAAATTGTGTAAGGCTAAAGGACCTTACACGCCCAGGGGAAGGAGCTAGGCCAGGGGGCTTGCTCCTTCACTATCCACACCACCACTGGTTGCCTTTAGTAACCAGGTGGTGAGCGAAGCGGAGCGAGCCACCGTGCCTGAAACTTAAATAATCACTGTAATACCCTGCAGAATTTGTGTGTGTGTATATTAAATATTAAATTGTAAAAATAATTTCAGATACATTTTGAAATAGATTACCAAAAAGCATTATGAGTTTATAATAGGAAATAATGTTAAGGAATATATTTAGTGGAGAACAATTCCAAATTCCTGATATTGGCTACAGATCACATCCAAAGTAGACCTGAGAATAAGGGGATATGGTCGCTGCGTCAACACTATGAAGGACGACATGCATAAGGTGGACCAATAAAGGTTGACAGAGCTTAGGTCGACATGTGAAATAGGTCAACAGGGTCAGAAGGTTGACACAAGCATTAGTTTGACAATGGAAAGGTCGACATTCAAAAGGTTGACATGAGTTTTTCACATTTCCACATCTAAATCTCTCTGCACATGTTACATCTGCCCCACCTGCAGTGCACATGGTTTTGTCCATTTGAGAAGGAATTTGCCGTTGCGAGCGAACCAGAATAAGGGCCTATATGTGGACGCTAACATCCCTTGTGCATTATATGCAGTGCTTGTTTTTAAAGAAAAAAAAGTGGAAGCCAAAAATGTCTACACATATGCATGGACCAGGGGTTCCCAAACACTGTGCCGTGGCACCCTGGGGTGCCTTAGGACAGTTGCATACCTCCCAACATGACCCTCTCCAGGAGGGACACAATGCTCTGCTCCTGCACTTACTACTTAATGTATGATTGCCATCATCTGTGTTGAACAGTTTAATTGATAAGAAAGGTGCGGCAACACAGGTGATGGCAAACATGCATTAAGAGGTATGCACTTGGGTTGCCTCGGGTCTGTGGTCTAGAGCAGTGGTTCCCAACCCTGGTCCTCAAGTACCACCAACAGTGCACGTGTTCCAGGTCACCCGGCAGGTGCACTCATTATTCAGGCACATTTGAAAAGATCCACAGGTGGAGCTAATTATAGCACTTGTGATTCTGTGAGGAGACCTGCAAAACATGCACTGTTGGGGGTACTTGAGGACCAGGGTTGGGAACCACTGGTCTAGAGCCCCGTACACACGGGGTAGATATATTGCTCAGCAATATGTTGATAGCAATATATTGCTCAGTGTCTCCTTTTCATCAGCGACCAGAGATGGTCGCTGATGAGAAGGAACCTCTGCCGGGGGAGCCGCAGAGGTAATCAGCTGGTCGCAGGAGCAAGCTCCTGCGACCAGCGATTAGAATGGGGCTGAAAACGGGAGCGCGCACCCGGCGATTTGTCGCCGGGGCATACTCCCATCACTGGCAATATGGTCGCCAGCGACCATATTCCCAGCGATTTCAGCCACTATCGACCCCGTGTGTACACAGCTTAGGACTAATTCAAATAAGCGTAATTGGCCAAACCAGTGCTAGTGGCTTCGTTCCAATGATAAAATAGGCAGACAAACAGAAGTGAATCCTGTTCCTCGCCAAATATGATTGCATCTAAGAATGATATATAAACACAATTTACTTATTTAAAAAAACAAAAAACCTACTGTACATTTCTCAGTAAGAATCTTGTAACATAGGGGTGCCATAAAATTCTGATACTCTAGGAACCATGATTCAAAACTGGCTTAGGCTGAGAAGAAATTAAAAATTATCTTTAAAATTCTGGGTGCAGCAGTGGATCAGAGAAGCAGGCAGGAGGCATCCAATTACACAGGACCAGGGCCACCAACAGTGCCGCCAGGCCCCTGGTAAAAAGCAGCATGTGCTGGGCTGGGGAGAGAGGCTGTGCCCGCACCCCACCCCCCTCTCGATGCCACTGCACTAATTAGCATATTATAGCACAGCTGCTATGTACAAAGCTGCAGTGGCTTTGCAAAAGCAATCAGCACTGAATCAGCCCACAGCTACTTATACCCCGTTCTCACTGCCGCAAAAACCCGGGTATTTCCCAGGGCAAGCTGAAAATTTCCTTGTCCTGTCTCAGTGTGAAAGGGTCTTTGTGAAATTCCCGGGTGTTATGTCCCTGCAATTACACTCGGGGTTTTTGCAGGGTTTTTCCTGGGTAATACACGGGTGTATGGCAGTGTGAACAGCACAGACCCGGGTTTTTCACACAAAAACGAGCTCATTGGGGGATGTAATCATGTGATATGTGACATTATCATTAGCCAGCCAATAAAAGCTGCTTTTAAACAGCCTATCACAGCAATTTGTACAAATTTCCTAACACCCAATCACAGCTGCTATTACATTCCACACCCTTGTTGGAAGGCAGACCATGGAAAGCAGTGTGAAAGGGGCAGACACAGGAAATTCCCGGGTCTGAGGTGCAGTGTGAAGGGGGTCTGTTGAGCTGACAAGCTCTGTGCCCCCCAAAAAATCCGGCAAGAAAAACCTGTGATTTTGCAGGGGCGGCAATGAGAACATGGTATTAGTGAGAATTAAACCAAAGGCCCAAGCACAGCAAAGCTAACCCTTGTGCCTGCGCAATGATTCATTTACAATACAGGCCTCACATACTACTGAGAGGACATGAGGTTTCTATTATAGGCAACTAAAGACACATGAAGAGATAAAACTTGTGAGGTCCTGAAAGCTTCTGTTTTACAGTAACCGTGTTGAGTGGTAATTTATGCAGGGCCATTGCAGGTGCATTTCCATCAAATTGAACTGTTGACACGTTTATGAGGCTTGAGCTAAGTGATTAATACCATAAAAATAAATGCAAACATTACAGAAAGTTAACCCATTGTAACAAAGCGGATTTCATTACATCACAGGTTAGAAATTACATTATGGCTTTTTTATAACAGCTCATTGTTGGTTGTATTACTCTTAAGGTGCCCATACAAGGTCCGTTTAACAGATCCGTTCGGCACTTAATTAGCACGCATCGCATCGGATCGCATCCCTAGTGCATGCCTTGTGCATGCACTGTGATCCGATGCGATGTGTACCTAGTACAAAAAGTATGTGCAGCACATACTTTTTGTACCGTACTATGTGATGCGCGGGAGCGCGCATCGCATAGTACTAAACGAAGCCGGCGAAACGGACCGTGTATGGGCTGCATTACACTATAATATTTTATTACATGTACAATTAAAATATACCTTCGTTTGTATAAATAAGAGCAATAATAAAAAGTATATATTTTTTTGTGACTGGTAAAATAGAGCATTACCACTTATGATCAGCAGGAGGCGATGGCAAAAAATTCCCTTATTAACTATGTATTACTTATTACTATTTTCAAATACTTTGCTTTATAGACACCTCATATTCCAGCCTTAGATGAATCTATCGAATTCAATTAAACTCACCCTTTCTTTCCCTGTCAATATATATAATATAAGTATATATCATATGGACACTTGGACTTCCACAAACAACTGCGCTCATATAGAATTATAAACTGAGCAACTTATTTATGATCACGCAGTCCCCCATTACAATCAGTTATCTTCTGTTAAGTGACAGCTATTTCCGCATCCCAAATGACACGCATATGCTCGTAATTATCCCCTTTTTTTCCAGTTACTTCCTTATTCAATGATACGCATATGCGTTCCACAGGGTGCCGCGGCTGGAGGTTACAGAGCGGCTTGTTGCCGGCTCATGATTCTGCAGCCGGAAATACGTCACCCTGTTGGACGCGAGCAATATGCGTTCCACCAGCCGGAAACTGGGATGCGTTCCTGCCGGCTAAAACCATCTTATGTGAAATCACGATCTCCTGTGTTTTAAAACCATTTAAGGTAATTACTTTACATAAATATCACCATCTTAGGTCTGCCTCCTATCTATTAATCAATTAATGCATTATGAAAGTCTGATTTTAATATATACGTTTTTTAATATATACGTTCTTGGATCAATTGAATAATCACTCAATTATGTAAATGTATATTTCCTGTATGTGGGTATTTAAACCCAGCTCTACTTACCAAGTGCCATACCTTTGAGAAAGTCATAAGGCTACGACGAAACATGTTAGGCAGCACTTGCTATTTTTAACAACACTTTTCTGGACACTGTTATCCATTACTCCCTGCTCACCCTGTGGCCACCAATTTGCCAGTCACCCAGATTTTTCCATCTTTCTATGGGACATTGGGGCAGATGTATTAAGCCTGGAGAAGAGATAAACTGGAGATAAAGTGAAAGGAGATAAAGCACCAGCCAATCAACTCCCAACTGTCATATTTTAAACACAGTTCATTGGCTGGTGCTTTATCTCCTTTCACTTTATCTCCACTTTATCTCATCTCCAGGCTTAATACATCTGCCCCATTGCCCCAAACCCACTGTGGATCACCAATTCCGCACTAATCAAGAGGACTTCTCTATAACATCAGGGAATGAGATCATCCTCCAGCGTGAATAAACCCACTGTGAATTACAAATTTCGCACCAATCGTGAGGACCTCCTAAATATTTGGGAATAAGATCATCCTCCAGCGCAATTTTCCAATCCGGCACAGACTTTCCCACAGTACTAAGTGGCACAAACCCATTGGATCAAGGAGCAGATCATCTCCACGGAAGTAAGATAATTAATCAGTTCTCCAGATATTTACAGTATAATCCTTCATTGTCCATATTGTACATTGTATAAATCCTATATTCATACACATGCTACAATTTTAACCCCAATATTGTAATTGATGCTTTTTTATTTTTCCTTTTAATAATTTAATAAATACATTTTGTAATATTCAATTGATCCACCTAGCGTTCCACATTATTTTTTCTGTTTTGTTATACCTACCACAAGGGGTGACACCCTTTAAGTTGAAGCAGCTTGACACAGCACCCCCCCAGGCGCCCGTTTCTACACCTGAGTTACACAATCTCAAGTATACCTTTCTGTTTTTTTTACACTAGGATACAGCAAGGATAAGGCATACTGACTGGGATACAGCATGGAAGGACGAGGCACACTAGGATACAGCAAGGATAAGGCACACTGACTGGGATACAGCATGGAAGGACGAGGCACACTGGAGTAGAGCAGGAACAAGGCACACTGACTGGGATACAGCATGGAAGGATGAGGCACACTAGGATACAGCAAGAATAAGGCACACTGACTGGGATACAGCATGGAAGGACGAGGCACACTGGAGTAGAGCAGGAACAAGGCACACTGACTAAAGCCTTATACACACTAGATGTTCGTATAAAAGATATAAAAGCCCTTCTGAGCAATATCTTTTCAAATAAAGTCTAGTGTGAATGTTCAACGTCGGTAATGATGTGCCCTCCCGCCAAACGTGAAACCCTCCCCCCCCCGTCATCTGCATGAAGCTCAGTCAGATTATATCATCAGCAGCTGAATGCACAGCGGTGGACCTGGTGACATCATGAACAAATTGGTAACTGATTTTGCTCAGTGCGTATGCACTAGTTTGTTCAGCAGCATAGTTAACTTTATCGTAGGTGCCACTAGTCGACTAGTGTGTATGGGGCTTTAGATACAGCAGGGAAGCTTAAAGCACACTGAGGCAGATGTGTTAAGCCTGGTGAAGAGATAAAGGGCCTTATTCTGTTTGGTACGGTGGGACCGTATACGGGCAGATCAGGGTTTTCCTCACACCGCTCACGGACGGGTCTCTCCGTGTGAAAAAACCTGTCCGCAAGAGTACGGTCATTGTGGGCGGCATGGGGGCCTTTTTAGGGTCGCGGCCAGAATAATGAGGAAAACTGGGCGTACACGGGGGTGTGCACCAAAAATGTACGGTGCTACAACCGCTCGATCGGTGAACGCACCGTGCATTTTGGGCCAAAAAACAGGCGGACGCCAAAAATAGCTCCAGACCACCCCTAGAGATACTGTATGAGAGCGGACGCCTGGGTCTGCTAATTAACGCTGATTACTACACCTGAATGTAATAAGCAATGCTGCAGCCTATTAAGTGAAAACCATTATTTCACTACCTGCAAGCCACACACAGCCCTCAAACACATTGGAAGCTTATCTTTCTACACTTCTCTACATGTAAAGGTTGGTTTAATTTTAGGTACTGTAAGATTCATTCTAAGACCTGCTTATATATGTCAAGGTAGTTATTTTATAACCATCTACACCCATTCAGTAAGTGTTTTTGTATACTTTAAAAAGCGGGACACTTAATTCACAGAAGTCGACATGTGTCAACTTTTTCACTGTAACACCAACATAACTTTATTTAAAAGTAAAACCAATGTGGGGACACATAGATAATGATTAAAATGCAACATTAGAACATAATAAATATACATGTAATGAGGGTAAAATGTTGTTTTATTAGGGTGTTTATTAAGGTAGACAATTGAGTTAATAGAAAACAATTATTGAATAACAGTTAGAATAATTAATTAATTGTCTTAATTATAGTTGAAAGGCAAGATTTGCAGTGCCATATATGTGAAGGGTATGCCACCGTGCACGGACGTAAGCTCACTCTTACGATCGGTGACACACGCTGAGTTTTCCATTGAAAAAAGGCGAGACCCATCCGTGCACTGTGGCGTACGCTCAGATATTTACGGAAGATGTCGGTGTGAAAACAGACGAGACCCGTCCGTATACGGTGGCATACGCGCTGTTGTACGCCAGTTAACGGTGTCTAAAAGGAGACCCGTCCGTATACGGTGGCGTACGCTCAAGTGTACGCCACTCCCCATTGTCGGTGTTTGTGACCGTCCGTATGCAGCTGTTCTGTGGGCGGACTTTCGCTCACCATCCGTGTACGGGAAATGTACGGTGAAACGGACCGTAGGTACGTTTCACCGACCTAACCAGAATAAGGCCCAAAGTGTAGAACCAGACAATCTACTAACTGTCAGTTTTAAATATTGCTGATTGGCTGTGCATAATCACCTTCTACTTTATCTCTACTTTATCTCTTCCGCAGGCTTAATACATCAACCCCATTGACTGGTATACTGCAATGATTTATACATGTGACTGGTTACATGTATACTGGGATTCACAAGGGAGGAGGAGATACAGAAGGATGAATGAGACATAGCAACTGATACACAGGGAAGAGGCATGCAGACTAATTGGATATAAAGCAGGGATGAGGAATACAGATTGGAAGGGATACGGTCATTGGGTCACCAGCAAGTTGTTAGACAGTCATTAGGTCGACATGCAGGAAGGTCGACATGAGTCTAGGTCGACAGGGTCATTAGGTCGACATGGGCTTTTTTTGCTGTTTTTTTAACCATGTGCCTACAGGTGGTATTTCATGCCCTACCATCCATAGGGCGTGGTGGGAGAACAAAATAGTGTGGCGAGCGTAACGAGGCACCGAGCCCAAAGCATGGAGAGCCATGCAAGGGGACGCGGTACACTTTAACTTGTGTCTATGTCGAATGTGTCGACATTTATGTAAAAAAGTCAACCTTTTGACTGTCAACCTAACCCATATCGACCAAATGAACCTGTCCACCTAGACTCATGTTGACCTTCCTACATGTCGACCTAGACACATGTCGACCTAAATGCATGTTGACCTAATGATGTTGACCTTATGACTGTGTAACAACTTGCTGGTGACCAACTGATTCACACCCGATTGGAAACATAGACACTGGGTTACAGCAGTGATGGATGAGACACACTCACTGGGATATGCAGTAAAGGACGAGGCACACTGGGATAATACAGGGATGAGGCACAGAGACTGGGCACAGGGACACTGAGATACAACAGGGATAAATGAGGCACACTGACTGGGATAGAGCAGGGATGAGGCACACAGGCTGGGGACAGGGCAGGGACGAGGCACACAGGCTGGAGACAGGGCAAGGATAGGGTACACACATGGGCGCCGGAACGGGGGGGGCGAGGGGGCAGCTTGCCCCCCCCCTAAAATTACTGAGGCGCTAAAGTACCGTTGTCTGGGGGCGCTGTCAGGGCCGGCGACAGGGGGGTCAAGGGGGACATGTGTGAAGGGCCCCGGCGATCTGAAGGGCCCCAGAGCCCGGCCGGGGCCCGTCTGTGTCTTGATGTATGTGTGAGGTCTTTTCTACACTCACATATCCTGCAGTGCTATGCGCGCTGGCGCCGCTGCGCCGGGTCTCTCCATCCGTCCTCCCTGTCAGACTCAGTCCCCTCCCTGCCGGCCGCCCTGCCCAGCGGTGTTTGATTGACACTTACAGTGTCCGACGCCGCGGCCGCCCGCCCCCTGCTGCTTCAGCGACGAGCGTCGCATGGGCATGGCATCCAGCATCCAGGTCCCCAGCGCGCTCCAACCCCATCCTGCTGCGGCCAGCGTGTCTGCCCTGCTGTGTATGGGAGGGATCCAGGCAGCAAAACAAAAAAAGTAAGTTGAGGAGATCTCTAAACTTGCTCACAATTTGAGTTAATGTACATTGGGGATGTATTAAGTTATGGGGAGTGTGTGAACAATTGATGTTCTGGGCATATGAGTGGTGTGGGGACATGTGCTGGACATATGAGGGATGTAGGGGCATGTGCTGGGCATATGAGGGATGTGGGGGCATGTGCTGGACATATGAGGGATGTGGGGGTATGTGCTGGACATATGAGGGTTATAGGGACATGTGCTGGACATATGAGGGATGTGGGGGCATGTGCTGGACATATGAGGGCTATAGGGACATGTGCTGGACATATGAGGGATGTGGGGGCATGTGCTGGACATATGAGGGATGTGGGGGCATGTGCTGGACATATGAGGGATGTGGGGGCATGTGCTGGACATATGAGGGATGTGGGGGCATGTGCTGGACATATGAGGGATGTGGGGGCATGTGCTGGACAAATGTTATTTTGTTACTAATAAAACTATAGTGTTTTTCTGTTACTCTATTACTATTGATGAAAACATATTTCATTAACTATCAGGGGGTAACATATAGCAATTTAGGGGGCGCCAAAATGAGATTATATCTTGCCCCCCCCCCAACCTAAAAACGTTCCAGCGCCACTGGGTACACATGCTGGAGACAGGGCAAGGATGGGGTACACATACTGGAGACAGGGACAGAGCAAGGATGAGGCCACATATCGGGAGAGGGAAGGGATGAGCCACAGGCTGGGGACAAGGACTGAGCAGGGATCAGGCTCGCAGGCTGAGAACAGAGACATGGTAGGGATGAGGCACACAGGTTGTTACAGGGATGAGGCACAAAGGCTAAGGACAGGGCAGGTATGAGGCACACAGACTGGAGACAGCAATGAGGCACACAGGCTGGGGACAGGGGTATAAACCCAATGTAGCTCAAAATTCATTGGGTTGATAGGCCATATGATGACACCTATAAAAGGTCGACATGGACTATAGGTCGACAGTGACTTTAGGTTGATATGCCAAAAGGTCAACGTGAAAAAGTTGTTTTTTTTTTGGGGGGGGGGGGGGGGGTGTCTCTGTCAACTTACCCTGTATTAGTGTACGGCATACGCCTTTTTTATTTAAAAAATCCTTTTAAAAACCATGACAACCTTTTCATGTCGACTTTTGGCATGTTGACCCAAAGTCCCTGTTGACCTATAGCCCATGTCGACCTTTTATAGATGTCGGCATATGGCCATGTAGACCGAATATAGGTTGACCCAATGACTGTATACTGGGGTCAAGGACAGAGCAGGGATGAGACACACAGGCTGGGCATAAAGATGAGGCACACAGGCTGGGGACAGGGACATGACAGGGATGAGGCACACAGGCTAGGGACAGGGCTGGGATGAGGCACAGACTGGGGACATGGACACAGCTGGGACAGGGCAAGGATGAGGCACAGGCTGGAGACATGGACACGGCTGGGACAGGGCAGGGATGATGAGGCACAGGCTGGGGACAGGGCAGGGATGAGGCAAGGCTGGGGACAGGGCAGGGATAGGAATGAGGCACAGGGACACAGCTGGGACAGGGCAGGGGTGAGGCACAGGCTGGGGACAGGGACACAGCTGGGACAGGGCAGGGCTGTGTAATACACTGACAGCAGCAGGGCCGCTGATTTTCCTCTCGCGATTTTTCCTCCCCTCCCCCTCCCTGCTCCATCTCCTCTGTTATTCCCGTCTCATGGCTGCTCTCCGCCGGCTACTCCGGGCTATCGGTGCCCAACAGCAGCAGCTATGGCCACCGTCCCCCGCACGCCTTATATCCCTGCGCCACCCGGGGCCCTCTCCCCCGGCCGGCTCCTCGTCCTCCGTGCTGCTGCTGGTGTCCGGGGCGGCCGGGGCAGGACTGGCGCTGGCTTGTTATGCCGCCTATCGTAACGGCAGCCTTCAGCACTGGGGAGAGCGACAGTATCGCGACACGGAGCCGCGACTCAACCGTGTCACAGAGGCGGAGGCAGGTTCGCAAGGCCGGAGGGGAGTAAGCATCCTGGTGCCTGTCAGTGCTGCCAAGGAGACGGTAAGAGGAGGAGGAGGAGGGGCACGTAATAATATACTATCTATCTATCTATCTATCTATCTATCTATCTATCTATCTATCTATCTATCTATCTATCTATCTATCTGGTATATGGGATAATATAGTGCACACACAGCAGATGGATAGGTACATTGTGCTGGTGACACATCCCTGTCATGCTGTCACCTGTTACCTTCCCCCTGTCACTTGCTGTCAACAGCACATTGTGACTGACCACCTAGTGTTCTCCCCTGTGTGTCACACATGCTGTGTATGTGATTTGTGTACTGTACTTCAAGTAATAATATATTATCTTTTGCATTTTTTTTATTTTCCACTTTAGTTTTTGACACCTGAACAGGGTGCGCATGGTCGCTGACAGCGCTTTGTGCAGAATGTAACATGGATGTAGGCTGCAGGTGGAGGGGGAGTTATGGTTATGCTGTGCTTGGGGGGGGGGGGGGGTTAGGATTAGGCCAGAGTCAGAACTCTGGGAGGCAATGGAGTCATCTGCCGCCGGCTCCTGCTCCCGGATGCCGGACGGGGTCCCGACAGTCAGGGCCGGTGGAAGTTTTTTTAGCACCCTAGGCAAAAATTCTAATATACGGCCCCCTCCCAGTTACCGCACTATCGCTAGTACTAAAGCCCTGAAACATTGATTGAATTTACACATCCACACCTCTGTTCTACAATCTATGGGTACATCGCTGTGAGGGACCAGTTAAGATATCTATATTGAAGGGAGTGTTGAAGAAAGAGGTGCAAGAGAGAGAGAGAAAAGGTGTAGTGCGAGCAGGAGTTATGCTGTGTACACACTTGTACAATCTGCATAAGATCCAGATGAGATTTTGACTATGGTTATGTCTGGGAGAAATGGAAAGAGAAAGAGGGGAGCAAGAGAAAAGGGAGAGATAGGAGGAGAGATGCAGTGGCGGATTCAGGGAGGGGGGGGCACCTAGGCACGTGCCTCCGGGAACCAAAGATATCGCCTGGCAAAGCTGTAACGTTTTTTTCCCCATAGGATAATATGGGACCCGCCAATTCCGACCCCCACCTAGTTCCGACCGCTGCCAGTTCCCTCCCTGGCATCACAGAAGCTTGTGGTTGATCTCATTCAATTCCAAATCGCTTATACCAGGCTGGTCCATATCGGTCAATCGGTTCCAGAGATATTGCATGTAAACCGATTTTTTTATTTTTGAAATGTAATTTCATGGCTGTTCATGTTCTTTGATGGCAGATTACTTTGGAACCAAACGTTTCAGTTTCACTGGACCAAAATCATTCAAAGCCCACTCAAATCAATATGATACTTGTCTCATGTAAATGATATAGCCGGTTAAATTAGATAACTGGTTAAAGAGGGGAAGGGGTGGTTTTCTCTCCCCCTCACACCAGATAATGCAGGGATTAGGCTGGTGTAAAGGGGGCCAACCTGGGAATGCATTTTCTGGTGTGAAAGGGGTATTATTTCAAATAGCCGGGACCTGCAGTGCTCTGAATACAACCAGGCTCTGCCACTATCAGTGGCTATCACTTCTGCCTGGCGGCGGCTGTCCCCCATTTACCGCGAGCATGTATTCTCCCTTGGCAATGAGCATGTAATCCCACATGGCAACGAGCATGGAACCTCTGGCAATGAGCATGGAACCCTTGGCAATGAGCATAGAGATAAGCAGCACTTATGTAGCATAATTTTTAATAGGCATTATGGTGTTTGGCATAATACATAATGGACATAATGGCGTGTAACTTAACATGTAATGGACATTATGGTGTAAATGTTTAATGCGTGCCTTTGGCAGACAATGTCCCTGTTTATGAAGCGTATTGTGAATTTTGGCTCAATGCGTGTGGCATTATGTGAATTTTGGCTCAATCCTAGTGGCATTATGTGAATTTTGGCTCAATCCGTGTGCCATTTTTTGAATTTGGCTCAATCTGTGTGGCATTATGTGAATTTTGACACAATCCATGTGGCATTATGTGAATTTTGGCTCAATCCATTTGGCATTATGTGAATTTTGGCTCAATCCATGTGTTATTATGTGAATTTTGGCTCAATCCGTGTGGCATTATGTGAATTTTGGCTCATTCCATTTGGCATCATGTGTAAGGGGCGAATATAATGGGGTCTAGTATTTTGTTGCATAATGTGTAGAAGTTGTATATGGTGTTGTACACTACACTCAAGGACATGCCCCTTGTTGAGTGGCCACACCCCCTTTTCCGGAGCGCGCCTTCGGCGCGCGCACAACTGCATCCTTCACTTTTGTCGCCATGGTGAGCCCGTGTACTTTAAATGCCAGGGCCTATTTTTAATCCCATTCCCACACTCTCTCTGCCACTCTCTTAGCATGTACACTGGCACCACTAACACTGCCCCTCCCCCACCTAAACCCTCTTTTATCCTGGTGCCCCCCTGTCATTTTATCCTGGATCCGCCCCTGGAGAGATGGGATGGGAAGAGGGTGAGACTGTCAAAGAGGGGAAGCATGGCGAAAATGGCAGGCAGGAGAGAGTAAAAAGAGTGGCAAAAAGAGAGCAAGATCAAGACAGGGAGTGAGTGAGGGGTGAAAGGAAGAAGAGCAGGGTTTGAAAGGATTATGGGGGGGATGCTCTAACATCCGTGCCCCCTTACCGCCGCACATCGCCACAGATCGCCTACATCATTATCGCATATGCTCTAACATATGCGATAATTATGGCAAAGGACAGCTCTCCTTTGCGGTGAGAGACAGCGGGTCCCATCCCGGCAGCTCCCGGCGCCTCCCCCCTCCCTCCCTTACCCGGCACTGCTGCTGCACCGGGCTCTCCTCCTCCCTCCTCCCTGCACCCGGAAGAGGATGCTAGTGCAGGGAGGAGGAGGTCACAGGTCCGGGCAGCCCAGCACTGGGCTGCACAGACACAGGTGAGGGGGGGTCGATGCGGGGCGGCGGTGGTTCGCTGCAAACGCCCATAGGCTTCTATGGGGCATCGCCAAATTTTTCTGGCGATGCCCCCTGTCACGATAACCCTGGCGGGGGATGCTTCGAGCATCCCAAAATGTGGTAAAAACCCAGATAACGGGGTTTTACCGCATTTTTAGTTTAGGGAATCTCCCACTCTGACAGCTATTCCTTTATCTTCCTCCTAATCCCCCCTCCCAGTACAGGTGACAGTATGTACCTCGCTCTGTCCCCCCTCACTCCTGTGCTAGTGGCAGTGGCTGTGTAAGGGGAGTGAAGAGTAGGGCTCAGAGGTGGGAGAAGTGTGGTTTGAAAGAGTTCTAGGTGACCATAAATAATTTTGTGCCCCCTCCCCCGGTACACTCACCAGGACCCACTCTTCCTTTCACCAGTAGCCGGTCACCTGGTCAGCGGCTCTGGCAGCTGGGTCTCCTGCTTCATGCAGGTTGCTAATGACTTGTTTCTCCCACTGGCTGGGTCTCCTGCTCGGCGCCGCCACTGGCCAGGGCTCCCACTTAGCGCAGACTCATGCTCGGCAGACCCACTGGCCAGGTCTCCGGCTCGGCGGCGGCGTTGGCCGGCTCTCCCGCTTGGTGATGCCAGTGACGGGTCACTTGCTCAACATAGCCACTGCCTGGGCAGCAATATTATATTTGAAAATAGAAAATATAGAGGGTGTATTGGATTGCTTTTAAAATACTTTATATACATGTTCATCCCAGCAAAGAGGCGCCCTCTAGTGGGCAGCGCCCTAGGCAGCTGCCTAGTGGTAACACCGGCCCTGCCAACAGTCGGGATCCCGACAGTCATTTACCCAACATCCGGATCCCGACTGTTAAAACACCGACAGACAGGATCTCGACAGCCACCAGCTATTCTCCCTTGTGGAGATCCACGCCCCCCATGTGCCCGCAAGGGGCTTTGTTGCAACCCTATACCACACCCCTGCTCCGAAGGGGGCACTTCTTCTCCCCTGCAAGTTTAAATCCTTTCATTGAAAGCCATTGATATCGCTTCTGTGGCTGAGTTCTGAAATATATATGTGTTCCATCTCTTTTTCTCTTTCTCTCTCTATATAGTATACACAGATTAAAATTTTATATAACGTTGTATGTGTGTGTGGTGGTGGTGGTGGTGGGGGGGCACCAATATACACCTTGCCTCCGGGTAACTGGGATGAACTTACGCCACTGGGTTAGGCTGCAGGGAGAGGAGGAGTTATGGCTATGCTTCGTGTGTGTGTGTGTGTGGGGGGGGGGGGTTAGGGTTAGGCTTCGCTGAGGGGTGATTAGGGTTAGGAGTATGGCTAAAATGCTTACTGGGATCTGTCGGCATTCTGGTCTACAGAATTCCGCTGTTGGGATTTAATGTCCAATCCATAGATTCTAAATGCATGGACATATTTTCTTCACATGCGAGAGGTGACAGGCTCCTGTTTGCTCTGTCAGTCTATGCATACATAACCTGTAAACAGATGCAGCTGCCTGAGTCTGAGCCTAGAATATAAATCTCCCTGACAGCTATGTGTGACTTCTGGTGGTGTCAGGCATTGGATGGCTATTAAATCCTAACTGAAGTCAATGTTGTAGGTAAGCTTTAAAGGTGCCCATACACCGTGCAATGTGCACTGTGCGTTTTGAACTAGATGCAATGCAATCCTAGTTAAAAAAAAGTACGGGCAGCACATACTGACTGGCAAGGGTGGGCACAACCATATAATTCATTGAACTAATTAAAAAGGAAAATAACACACACAACAAGGGAGTGACACACAGCCCAATTTAAATTTTACTTGAATCACACTTTATTTTTTCTTGCACATTCTGGATTTTTTATATTTCAATGAAGTATACAAAAAGCTAATAAAAGTTACATATCAAGGGCGCACAGCTTTATGCTGGCTTTAACATAACGTTGTCTCCTTGCCACTGTCCACATTCTGACCGTTGATAACTTCACTACATACCCATGGCTTGCAGAAGCCCTATCCTATTATAGGTATCTTATTAATTTTTGTATGATGCATAACTGGTGTATGTATCATTTTATTAGTTTGAGTTAATAATATATTACTGCAAGCCATTAATACAGTGGCTCCCAAACTGTGTGCCTAGGCACCCTGGGATGTTTGCAAGGGTTCCTCGTGTAGGGGATTCACGACCAAATCAATTTATTTTTGATCAAAGTGATAGGTAAAACCAGTGCTGGTGGCTGCCAATCATAAAATGTATTGACAATTAGAATCGCAGCTATGTTCCCCACCACATAACTGAACCTGAGGGTGACAATTAAGCACACTTTACTTTTTTTTTTATTTATCCATAAGAAACTTTTTGAGTATGGGTGCCTTGAACAAATGCTGATATTCTAGAATATTTGGGAACCACTACATTATTATATAGTATATATATATTTTCACAATATACTGTATGTGCTAGACAGACCTGATTCACTGCAACAGTAATGATGACGTCCCTGTTGCTGAGTCTGTGACATTTGATGATCTAGCTGTACACCTGCTTACAGCAATGAGAACCTTCTGTTAGCAGAGTTAAAGTGGCAAATTGCCACGGAGGTCATAATAACCTAGAAATAAATTATGTTAATGCGTAATGTACTGAACCCTTTGAGTGCCAACATCTCTGTGAGAGATGTTGAAAATATCCACTAAAAATGCCAGCGCCCCTCACATTTGTTATATAAATTCAAATTTAAAAAATGAGGTGTAAAAAAAGATTATATTTCCTATACAAGGTAAACATTACAGGTCATTATGTTGAATACAAATGTTTGCTTGCCAATTTTCCCACCTTTTTGACCAATTCACTCAAAGGGTTAATATTTCTTGAAACACTAGTCAAGTCTTACAATACAGTGAGAGTCCCAGGGATAGTCCTTGTTGTGAGTATCCAAACCTTGCTATTATTTATTAGTGCTGATAAGATTTAGGGGGATGAGTTCAGCATCCCAGCAGTCAGGATGCAAGCGTTCCCTACACCGAAACCGTAGTCTCCATTACTGCTGAGAGACCGCCAACAAAATCCCCACAACAATTGGGATGTCGAATGATGAGTAACCAAGGCAGGGATTGGGAGGTTAGGTTTAGGCAAGGGTGTAACTACCATAGGTGCAAGGGGTGCAGCTGCTATGGGGCCCAGAGCTGAAGGGGGGCCATCTGTGCTGTCTAACTAATATGTTTTACAAACATTTTTCACTATCAGTTGCTAAATAGGGGGCCCTTACAAACTTTTGCTATGGGGCCTACTAATATCTAGGTATAGCTACAGGAAGTCAACCGCACAAGATTAGGGGTTTAGCAAAGTAATTTGAATACATTGAACGACCCCCCTAAAATGTTGATCTCAAATTTGATCCTTTTTTTAATTATAAGTTGATGGGGGTGTGCTACCACTGGACAATATTTTACTTAATCGGTATATTGAAAAAAGGATTGTCACGATGTGATGCACCAAGAAGATATAATACACATAAAATGTAACCTTTATTCAATAATAAATACAAATTGCGAAGTATATAAAACACACACACAACAAATAAGTGGGGCAAACACAGTAGGGATGTGGTTTAAAAGTTTGCAGGCGTGGGCGTACTGTGTATGTGTGCCTATCAATTCCACTCTTAATTAACTCCTATTGACTTACTGTAATGAGTGAGTCTCATACCCCTTTTACACCAGAGCCGTGACCCGGATTATTGCCACTCCAGTCTGGGACGGGGCTTGGTGTAAAAGGGCAAATAAAAAATAACCCGGGTCCTGTTACCCGGTGTCCGACCCAGGAAATGTTCAGGGTCGGACACGGGGCTTCCCCGGAGTCAGGGGCCGTGTAAACGGGTAACCCGGGTCATCCGACCCAGGGACCCATTTCCTCCAATCAGGGAGCACCAACCTCCAGACTGCAGCGCCCTGAGGTCAGTCTGGAGGTTGGGCAGGGGCTGCATACAGCCTCCGCTGCTGTCTGTGGTACTATGCAGACAGCAGCAGAGGTGAATGGATGCCTGTGTGCGGCATCCATTCACCTCATGGACGAAGGCTGGGGGTGCACGGAGGCTGGGGGCAGCCCAGCAGCTTACCTGGACTTGCCCCCAGCGTGTCGGTCGTCATTGTGGGGGTGTCAGCAGGCATTGCGGGGGTGACGGTTGGCGGGTTTCCCGGTGCTTGGAGATGATGTCATCACCGAGCGCCGGCTCATGGCCCAAATTCACTGGCGTCCCCTACCCAGCATGATGCCGGGGGACAGCGGTGTAAAAGGGAACAACTGCCCCCCAACTGGTTTTTGGACCCGGATGCGACCCGGCAGTTTTGGTGTAAAAGTGGTATTAGTAATGCCGTATAATTGCTTTCCAGCAATAAATAGGAGTTTACACTGTACCTTGGTTTATTATTATGTACGATGTATATAATACATTAAATAGATACATTGTATATAATAATAAACCTAGGTACAGTGTCATATCTTATTGTAAAACTGCAGTAAGACACTGAACAATAAGCCTATTCTATTTTAAATCTATATACACACTCTTTTCTCTTTCCAGATGCATTAAAGGTACTTCATGTTATGTTTGTTTTTAAATGTGTGTCTGAATCAATTTTAACCTCTTAAGCATTTCACTAAAATAAGGAGGGAGACTACCTGTGAATTTATAAGCTGAACGAACACAGAGAGAACCTCCCCCCTTATCTTTTAACAAAGAATTCAATAAAGTTTAAAGTTTTAAAAAAGATAAAAAATTGAGTTTTCCTCTCTTTGGAGTGCATCCATAGTGCAAATCTTTTTTCTTATCTTCCTGACTAAAATTGTACACTGCTTGCCCGGATAGCACCCCCGCCGCATCACAATTAAAAAAAGGCGGTCCTCCAAAATCCCCAAAATAAGAGGGATTTCAAAATAATTGTGTGTGGATTACCAACCTCCCCTTCCCTCATCCCTTCTGAATAAGTATACTTTCCTGACCCCTGTCTGGATTCCCCCATTTGGGATGCCAGCATCCCCATCGCCAATCATCCGTATATATCACAATTTAGGACATACACTGTATTTAGCAATTATTGGGTTTTAGATCCAATAATTGTAATTTCTTTTTGCCATTATTCAAGGCAATAAGATCTTGTATACTGCCTGACTGTACCAAAAGCGACTCTCGGGGACAGTGGCTCCAAAATTAGCCGGTGCCAGCATAGTGTTTGGCATTAAGTGATCAGCAATCACTTCTTTCCTCTACCACGCATGCACAGAGTACAGACCACTGGAAATACAGGTCACGCAGTATGCAACAGCGGGCTAGCACTGTCTTCAGATGGCGTTAGCTGGTGGATCCAGACTCTGGAATGCTTAGCATTTCGGAGCTTGGTAAATCTGACAGTTTGACCACCCCCATAGAAACCTATGTAGGCTGTGGCGGCTGTCGGAAATGGAGGGGGCGGCGGTAGATATGGAGATATCTGCTGTGGTCTCTCCTTATATTTAGAGAATCCGCAATATTTGTGGGTGTCCCCTTAAAGCATCTGTTTTCGGGAATATCCTGCAAACCGTTATTTGATAAATAGGCTTCTAACTGTAGTCAGAGTTCATATGTATTTCACCAGCCTGTGGTAATCAGATAGTCGGCTTCAAATGTTGCACCTGAAAGGGAACCCAGTGTAGAATCCCTGGTAAGATCAGGTAGCACACTATGAATAATTCTAATATTTCCATAGCAGTTGGGCTATACTGTGGCTGGAGGCTGTTACGGCATTATTGCCATTTTAATCATATCAACAAAATTTAATTCAAAACAGAGAAATATGATTTCTTTACATTTTGAATGGTAATAACATAAGAGAGCTGAAGGCCAGAGCTCATTGTTCACATGTCATTAGGGGATCTGCATTATAGGTGGCAAGTCCGTAGGTCGCCATGCACAAGTCGCACATTGACAAATGGAATTTTATTTTTTTTTAACATCCACGTGGATTCCGATTGGGAATGGTTACTTGTGCCGAACACAGTGCTAGTGGACCGAATCAAGCCATACATGGGTAAGCACAACACTAATTGGGGTCCACATGCTCAGTTGCCGACATTGACTCCCAAATATAAGTGAAAAACGTATATCAACCTTTTCACGTGTCAATCTTGTCATATCTACCTTTTGCTAGTGTCAACCTTTTGTTAAAGCCGATCCAAGGGCATGTTGACCTTTTGATGTCGGCATATTGACTGTCAACCTAGATACTGTCTATTCGATGATTCTGATCCAAACCGTCATTAGTAGAAAAGCAGAATCTTTAATATATATGCTTTGCAGAGAATAGATGTACCTGTTTGGCTACAGTAATATCTTCTGCATGTAACCAAAGCTTCTCACTTGTGTCAGGTGCATACACATGGTGCCGTTTTGGCTATTTTACGACGGGCTAAAGCTGAGTACACACTGAGCACTTCCTGTGGTGCACACACATTCGTTCGGGATATCTGTCAGTGACATCACCAAACCCCCCACTACAAACTTAGTCACTGATGATATTGTCAGATTGAAAAAAAAACAGAGTTGGAAATAGTCCCAAAGCGCAAACGTTACTTCCTGCAGCCAATCATTAAGATGAGGACCACCGCAACAGTCCTCTGGAAGACGAATCGAGAAAACAAGATATAATGTTGATCTGGGTGCTGGAAGTTTGTTATGCCCACTGGTGCTTTTTATGGCGATCTCATCTTAGTAGGTGCTCATAAAAAGGGGTAAAAAAGACAGATGGAAAAAGTAAATCACTGTGGGTTCAAAAGAATAATAGCTGAATGCTGCAAAAAGGGAGTACCAGAAGCATATCCTCACTCACAATATGTGGGAAGTATGAAATCACATAAAGGTATCTTTTATGGGTTCACATAAAGGTTTGAAATCACCCAAATGAACCCATAAAAGATACCTTTATGTGATTTCATAATGGTCATAACAGGTTTCCAGCACCCAGATCAACATATATTGTCAGATTGAGCTGCATGTACAATCAATGACACTTGGGACCTTATTCAGGTTCATTCGCAAAAACATATGCATTCGCACAGGGGCAATGTTTTTGAATGTGCATGCGCATTTCTGCACATGTGCCTGCATAAACTGCGCAGGGGCGGCGGTGCGGCCCATTAGCATATGGGAACGCCTAGCGTTTCATGGGTGTTCATGGTAATGGGCCGATGACACGGGGGCAGGGGGCGGGCAGCTAACATCACCGGATTCCTGCCCACTTGGTTGCTATGGCAACATCCCATCTTCAATAGGACTCACATCTTAGTAAATTTACCCCCCAACAGTCCAGGTTTTAAAGATAGTCTCATTTGATCACTGGCAACTAATTATTACCCCAGTTATACTCCCTTTCCACTCCTGCAATAACTTAGGTCAATCCTGAGCCAACCCAGGATCGCTGCTCAGTGGAAAAGGCTCACTGAAAAATAACCCAGGAGTCCGACCCGTGTAGCTTCCTGGCTTGATCCAGGTCCCTAGCTAGCTTACCAGCACTTGTGATAATGTCACCTCCAGGAACCGGCAATAACCTAAGTCCACCCTGCATATGTGAATCCTGGGTCGACTGACCCGGGACTCCAACCCGGGTAGTTACCTGGGTTGGACCCGGGATGCTCCCGGATCCAGGGGCAGTGGAAACAGGTAACCTAGGTCGATGCGACCGGTTCACTGTAATGTAAAAGCCGCCGTTGAGAGGTACTTTCATCTCACAGCACTTCCCCGGCGCCGCCTCCCAATGACGCCACCCGCCCGCCATTATGCCAGGTCAGGAGACTAGTGGGAAAGGGTTTGCAAGCCGAGTCGCACCTGGGTACAAAATCCGGTGCCAACCCAGCTTGTCTAGTGGAAAGATTGTGCAGATGACAGGTGTTAAATCAGTTTTGTGGCTGATCCCATTTTGGTGAACATACAGTGGGGGAAATTTACTAAGATGGGAGTTCAGGTGTGATGTTGCTATGGGCAACCAATCAGATACTATCTATTATCTACTAGAAGGTGCTAAATAAATAAATAGATTCTGATTGGTTGCCCATAACAAAATCCCATGTGAAATAGAACTCCCATCTTAGTAAATGTCCCCAGTCTGTGCTAAAACCAAAATAACGTGTGTCCTCAGAACTCCTGATTTGGGTCCTACTTCACAGTTTCTGGGTCCCATCATATCTTTCATAACTCACATTTTTTAGCCAAAACAATGGGTCAATTGATTTGCAGATATATCTATGTATGTGTAACCCAGCTTTAGCTGTTAGATTTAAAACGAAAATTATTTTAAAGGCAAAACCGAGGTTGGTTTTAATTTTCAACTTTTTTGCTACTTTAAATCTAGTGGTTGAATTGCCCAAAACACTACAAGAAGTAGTACGTTTTTTACTGTTGCTGTGAAATTGTCCTATACAAGGTGCAATGTCGGAACATGTATGGTAATTGGTTGTCATTGTGACAAAAACAGATACCAGTGTTGTTATGTACATTCTTAACCTGTGGTTTAATCCACTTATGGTATCGTTGTTCCACCTTCACTGTACAGGTGCAGAACAAGAGCACCTGACTTCTAACCGTTGTAAGCCTAATGTACTGCAAATATCAGGTTTGCAACCATTTAACTAAAGCTCGCCAATCTACTTATAGATTCATTATATGTGTTAAATCTTATGTCAGTGTTAAACTGTATCAAGACCTAGGTGTTAATCTGCAAGTGTTACTACGTGTTATCACTATTCAGTGCAAATCTTTACTGACCAGTAGCTTGTAGTAGTTTCCTCACTTCATCTGTAATCTAATTACCATGCTTTTATCTAGTACAGAGCTGCTGCCAATTAGTGATTAATACACATCTAGAACAGTATAGTCTGGCCCCAGAAATAGCTTGTAGTTCTTTGTATCTGTCATCTAGCCTGTTACCACAAGAGGATGGAAATTTACATATGTGTGAATTTTTGTCACTATGCATTTGACATATTATATTGCCATACACCAGGGCGGCCTGCATATGACCCTGTTCGTATGCAGATTGTGGAGCAGTCGAACGAGCGATCGTATGTGCTTAAAAGCACATGTAATCGCTTGTACAACCATGGTGAGAGCCGACGGATCAGACGTGCAGCGCGTCTGATCTGAGGGCCAAACTCACAAGTGGGAGTGTGCATCGTGCTATCCTGTGCACACAATCCGTACCACGACAAGTCGAGATTGGAAGTTTGGGTCCAGTATCGTTCTGTTGTATGGGGGCCTTTAGATGACACACAAATCTTCCATCTTGAAACTTTTTTTACCTGGCACAGAGAGTTTGCGGCGCGCAATACATGTAACGTCATCCACGTCCGCTCGCCACGCTTCGGGCTCGGTGACTCGCTGCGCTCACCACACTATATAAAATCAACTCCATGCGTAGTTGGATAGTGGGGGTATGAAAAGGTCCCATTTTCCATGAAAATCGGGTCCCATCGCATCGCATGCATCGCATGCGATATTGTATGGCGCCGTGAAACTACACAAGTACCCTTTTTTGTTTTTGTATAAACCGCCAGCATATTGCACATCACTGTGCATTTATGGGGTATACTGTATATACAATGCAAATTTGTTACATACAAAATTACATGAAACTACCTGTGCCCAAATGATCCCACAACTGGAGAGCTGTAGGTAACACTTTGTATATACAGTAGTTATATAACACTTGTAGCTTGTGTTGGGGATAGTACTACATGACAGTAATGAGGCATGCACTGGTGACTTCTGGTGATAATGAGGAGTGATAGAGATGTGTAGGATGAACCCATAACCGTTTAATTTTTCTAACAGCTACTGGTTTTGGATAAGCCAGTGATTCTCAAACTCTGTCCTCTGTCCTCAAGTTCACATTTTCCAGGTCACACAACAGTTGCACATATAACTGACTATCACATTTTTCACTTGAATTTGTGAGGAGACCTGCAAAACATGGTGTGTGGATCGTTTGGTCTACAACAACTAGGTTGACAAGCATTGGGTCGACATGGGTCTAGGTCAACATGGGTCAAGGGCGACATGGGTCTCGGTTGACAGGACATTAGGTCGACACAAGCATTAGGTCGACATGGACAAGGTCGACAGTCAAAAAGTCGACATGGGGGTTTTCACTGTTTTTTTACCCGAATGTAGACACAGTCGACATGGACACAGTTTCAAGTGCACCGCATCCCCTCACATAGCTCGCTTTGCTCACCATGCTTCGGGCACAGTGCCTCTTTACACTCATCACACTATTTTATTCTTCCACCATTCCCTAGTGCAGGCCTGGCCAACCTGTGGCCCTCCAGATGTTGTCAAACTACAAATCCTATCATGCCTTGCCACAGTTTTGCTATAAGGGAGTGTTAAAACTGTGGCAAGGCATGCTGGGATTTGTAGTCTGACAACATCTGGAGAGCCACAGGTTGGCCTTTCCTGCCCTAGTGGATGGTAGGGCATGAAATACCGCCTGTCAGCACATGTCCGCTCAAAAAACAGTGAAAAACCCCATGTTGACCTTTTGACTGTCAACCTTGCCCATGTCGACCTAATGACCTGTCGACCTTGACCCATGTCGACCTAAACCCATGTCGACCCTGTTGCCTGTTGACCTAGATGTGTCGACCCAATGCTTGTCGACCTAGTTGTTGTAGACCTAATGACCGTATCCCCTGTGTGGGGTCCTGAGGACCGAGTTTGAGAACCTGTGGGATAAGAATTTCCCATTACTGCTGCGTAGGCACTCTGCCAGGTATATTAGTATGACATCACGCACTAAGTATATGAACGTTTGCATATACAGTAAGACTATTTGATGCATTTCTATAGCCTAAAAAATGTTTGCATTGAAAGTAGCAATCATACTTGCCGACTTTGGCATACTCCTTTCCGGGAGAAGCCCGGAGAGGAGTGAAAGGGGGCGGGTAGAGGCTTCGTTTTGGGGGCGGGGCACGGGTGATGTCATCAAGCCCCGCCCCATGATGGGCTGAAGCCTCAATTTGCGGGTCCGTGGGTGGGGGGAGGGGCTAAAAATGCCGCGAAATGCAGCGAATTGCGTCATTTAGCCCCTCCCCGCGGACCCGCAAAAGTCATAGTTTTTAGACCGCGGGGAGAGGGGGAGCCGGGGCTGTAGGGAAATGCGGGAGACTTGCCCCCCTTCCTGGGGGACCGGGAGGGGGACCCGATTTGCGGGACCCTCCCGGCCATTCCGGGAGGGTAGGCAAGTATGGTAGCAATTGATCTTCCTTTTCATTTCACAGGATATAAGTAGTAATTGCTGGTTTATTGTTCAGCTGATTTTCACATTTCTGTTTACCTAGGGGAGCTAATCTAGGACACTGAATATTCAGGGACAGGTTAATTTAATTAGCCTGCCTACATTTAGAATGCTTTCAAATGCCAGCTCCCATTAACATTAATCTGTTTTGTGTGTATTTTAAATGGTCTTCATTCATTTGTAGGATATATACCTAAATGTCTTCTTTAGAAAGGGTTCACTCCAGCCATCCAGTCATTGTCTCCAGTTTGTATATTGACCCCCAGGAGAGACAGACAGCTGGAGGTGTCAGTTCACATGAAGTCGCATTATTTAGCTGTTGCCCATTGTCAGGGTTCTTGTACTCTAAGCAGTTTGTAAAACTGCATGAACTCTTTTGTAACAAGCCTTGGTGCAAATTGTCCCAGTGACTGTTATTTCCAAATAGCTTAGAGCAGGAGGAGCTGACAGAGCAGTGGCAAACAGGTTTTTGTAGAACCCAGACATTTTTTATGAGGTGCCTTTTTTGCCACGGTGGATACTTGTGACTTCTATAGTAGGGTCGCTTATGCAGTGTGCTGGTCTCTAAAAGTAATCTCACAGCATGTCTAGCCTTTTATATGTAGGGTCATGAGAAGGGCCCAAAGTCCTTCCTACAGGACTCCAGCATTTCTGGGGCCTTCTTTATCATTTACCATTTAGCTATTTGCTTTAGATGCTTTAGAAGATCGATATAAGCTGGTCATGATTGACATCCACAAGGTCGACATGCGTTTTTCATGTATTTTGGTGTAGGCCGACTTGGTTCTCCCGAAGCATAGAGATCGTAGCGAGCCAAGCGTCGGTACGCTGTACATGTATACAGTGTCCATGTCAACATAAAAATTTGAAAACCGCATGTTGACATTGTGGGTGTCGACCATGCCCAGGTCAGCCTTAAGCTTGCTTCGACCTCTCATTGTCGACATGGTGCGTCAACCATTTCAAGGTATCGACCAAGTCACTCTCGACCATTAGTGTCCGACCTAGTGACTGTCGACCTAGACATTGTCTATCTCTTATACCGTAACCAACCTTCCTGTGTACAACTTTGGTAGCCACCAGGGTTGGAATCCCGAGTCACCGGATCCAGGTTATTCTTTCGGGGATCCTTTCACAACCAGAACCAGAGCAAAAATCGTAGAAATACTACGGTGGTGTGGCAAATATAACCGTGTTCTCCTTTGCACATGTTTAAAATAATCTGTTTTCATTGACATTCTTCTAAAATAAATCACTTCAAAATAATACATTCAAATTACCACCCATAAATTAATAAAAAAAAAAATATTTGATCAGAAGGTAAAAACATTTTTACAAGGGGCCTTTCTTAGTGAAATTCACAAGTTTGCCTTTTAATTCCTCTCTGTTTACGACTATACAGTTGGAAAGGCCACTTTTTATTTCTTTGGCTGATTGATTCATGTCTACAGTATATTGTGAGGGGGGGGGGCTTTGATGTGCCTCCTATTTATCCATCCCTGTTTATACAGAAATATGCTAATTAGTTACATGTTTTGTTGTGAGGATTTGCTTTGATGTTATACCTATCTAGGTGCCAAATCAGGATTATGGGCCAGATTGAGATATGTATGGAAATACATTCAGAGCTGCAAATTAGTACAAAGGGGGCGTGTGAATATATGCAAATGTCACAGTAGCTGGGAGTTGTATTATGTACATTAATGAAATGCAAAAACAACGGGGGCTCTGTGGGCGGCATCGTTGCTCCCCTATGTTTTTTGTATGTGGCATGCAGGGTGACTGGTCCTTAGAACGCCACTGGCAGTGCTCTGTTTACCAAATTTGGCTGCGGTATCGGTGGCAATGCCCCTAGTTGTGCCATATTTACATCACGGTATAAGGGTTTGGGCAAGCACAGAGAGCAGTGCCCCCTTGTTGTGGCATTGCCAAAGTGCAGTTATTTGCTCTTTGCTTTGCTGCCAACGCAGAATCATCCCCTTAGTGACTATTTCAGATCCCCAGAAAACATCTCCAAAAGTGAAATTCCCTTACCAGAAAAAGAAAATGCACAGTGGAAAGTTCTACTATAAATAGTATCTGGTGGGTATCCCTGGCAAGGAAGTAGGACTGACACATTTCTCCCAATTTGGCAGGCCTCCTCAGGTGTTAGTGGAAAACATAATGAAGAAATTTGGACTTATCCTTTAAACTCGAATTTAGATGTATGCACCAAATATCATACCAGCAGGTAACTATCAGTAGTTGTACTGTCTCTGTTACTCAGGCTGGATTTTCTTGGACTTTTGGTAGAACAAAAGTACACAGCACAGCGCAACAGAGGGAACGGTGGTAGCTTTCCAGTTTCTTCGCCTAAACCAGGGATATTTTCTGTTATTGTAAAGCTCATCACATAAATGATTATCATAGTCATTCAGTACACATATTTATGTTTTGTAGTAATAAAATACAGTGTTTCATTTGAATTTAAATTTGTTCACGTTATTATTTACATTTTTTTGTATAATGCCAACATATTCCATTGCACTTTAGAATTTGTGATCAAAACTGTTATTGAACAGTAAGAAAACTGAGATTGGACAACTGATATTGGACAATAACAAAGAAGTAAGAGGGATTCAGTATTGAATCCCGGCGGTCGGGATCCCGGCGTTCAGAATCCCGACGCCGGAATCCCGACAGCCGAAATGCCGACAAGGGGGGGACGTGGATCGCCCCCCCTTGCGGGCTCGCTGCGCTCGCCACGCAGCGGGCCCGGTGCCTCGCTACGCTCGGCACACAAATTTATTCTCCCTCCAGGGGTGTCGTGGACACCCCAGGAGGGAGAATGTGTCGGTATTTCGGTGGTCGGGATTCCGGCGTCGGGATTCTGAACGCCGGGATCCCGACCGCCGGGATCGTAACTGCATCCCAGTAAGAGGGACCAGGCTTCCAATCAATAGTATATACTGTAGTAAATTACAGAGCTGTTCCATAATCCCAGCTATGTTTATACACAGAACACATTGTCTCTGGATTATGTAATTGTGACATTCAATGTACGTATTATAAGTCATTTTGTGTTCTAAGATAAACACAACTGGTTTTAGTATTTCTGTTTGTATCCAAGGTATTTGCCATCACACTGCTGCTTGTTCCGTGCCCGGTTGATAAATATAGACATATTAAAATGTATTTTTGTCTGTTTCTGTCTAAATATTACAACCTTAATTGGTAACGGTTTCATGTTGAACTATTTTTTGCTTCCAGTCATTTTTGGCACAAGATGGCTAAAGATGGCTACCTGTAGTTTCCATCAGTCATTAATGACAGGAAGTCTGCTGTGTTTCAGAAAATATCTTCCCTAACAATTAGTAGAGTACTTTAATTATCTTTCATTCTAAGGAGCTCCTAATACAGAAATCCATATGTAAAAGTAGGTTAGTAGTATTTTTAAATATAATTTTATTTGGATTTTATGTGTAGTGGCCAGTAAACAATGTCTTAGACATAGCAAAGCAATGGTTAATATTTGTTATATTTTTAACCATATGGTAATGTATTTTTAATTAAAATAAATGATCTGTCATAAAGTTTTACTTGATATAGTGATCTCTCAGTTGATCCTAGTATAGTGTCTAATTTATGTTGGATTTTATAGAGTACTGGAGATGGACCAGTGTATACTTCTCCCTCTTGATGGTGAAACTATCAAATTCGTTCGCTTTTCATAATTTTCTAAATTACCAAAACACAACTGTACATTCCAGTTTATCACTGTAAATTAGTAGCTAGGAAACATACAAACAAAAATGCATCATAGCCAATGGGGAATATTCATTGCCAAAGGGCGAGCTCTGTCGGTGAGCAGTGCCGATGGTTCGCTGTCATAGCTCACGGTCAGTATTTAACTGATCCCCCTACACTCGCTGTTTCCACCTCGCTGGTTCTTTTCAGCGATGTAGAAACAGCGAGTGCGTCAAAACGGCGGGGTTCACCACTATGTGCAGCGGGCCACACAAACCCCCTCACCTGCGGCATTGACTACCGCCTTAGATGTTTTAGCAGCAAATGTCTCACATTATATACAGTTTAATTGTTTTCTGTATAATTCTGAATTCAGAAAATGTTAATTCATACTGCCAATCCTGCTTTAACAATACATTTATAGAGTTCAGTGTCCACATAAAACAGCATGTTAGGGTAAATCACTGGGCTCTACTATCTTATATGATCTCTGACCAACACAATTATTACTGTGAACTACATTTATATATGGCCAATACTAAGGACTTTGGAAAATAATCCATGTCCTAATGCATGAGTGACCACCAGCATAAAGCAGCTAGTGTTCAAGTGTGAGCCATTCCACCGGACAGTAACTGTACACTAATTCTAGATGAGTACTTCACTGCAGAGTAGGAAGTGATTGTATGTACTAATCCGGCAATTTCAGTTTTACATTGCTTTAATGTATTTCCAAGGCTGACTGCGGATCTGGGAATAAAGTAACAAAGTGCAAGTTACTGTGCAACTAGACTAACCACATTGCAATGTAGGGGTGTGATAAATAAATTGGATTAGGGTGTGGACAAACAGGTGGTTACTGCAAGGGTGATTGGCGACCAAGGTTTGGCTAAAGTTGGTGATGGCAAAGGAGGACTGCTAAATTTAGGGTTCTTGGTAAGTTGAATGTAACCTTCTACCATAGGCATTTCATCAGTATATGGGCTGCAGGTGCATATATATATATTATAGTGTAGGCTGGTAGTGGACAACAAGAGGTCTTCTGTGCCCTAGTTTGCATACTCCAGCACCTACCTGCTTGTTTGATGTAGCTTATGATGCTAATTTAAATGGCCTGCTGATATCTTATTATAAACAGGCATCTCTTCAATTGATAAATTGTTCATTTAAGTTACTATTGACATTAGAGGGCTGCTCAATGTGGACCCCGAACTGAATCAGTTTTGCCTATCACTTTCTTAGGCAAAACCAAATTTTAGATACTTCTGAAATAAACTCTATGTGATCACTTTGGCAATACCTTTTAATTATTTTTTTAAACACAATTTATTGGGCGAATCACAGATAAATACAATCTTGGTCAAGTACAAGAACAACAATAAGTATGCAAATCATTATTGTTAAACATTGGTGTGATCCAAACATTTTATATAAAGAAATGAGAGAGAAAGGGGCCTCGCAATGGCAGTGTGGCTAGCTGCCAGCAGGAGAATCTTAGCGAGGCGGGTGAGAGAGTTAGGAGAGCAATAGAGAAAAAGAGGAGAGTGGTGAGAAGAGGATTTAGGTGGGAGAGGGAAGGGGCTGAGACATTGGGGAAGAGGGGGTGGAGGGGTGACCTCCAATCCTAACAATCAACTGGGGGGGGGGGGATTTTCAGAAGAGAGCCAGGGAGACCAGACCTTATGAAATTTCTTAGTGGAGTGGCGTATGATGGCCGTCATGTATTCCATTTTATGAATATACCAGATACGGGAGATTACTGCTTGAAGGGGGGCTGGGGAGGATTTTTTTACAGTCGACCGCTATTTTACATGTCATGGCAGCAGATATGTGGCGAAGTAGTTTGTTCTGATGGTAAGTAAGCATGGGGAGGTTTAAAGGAAGAAGAAAGTACCTGGGGTCGAGGGGGACGGCAATACCAAACAAGCTTGAAAGTAAAATGATTACTTCTTTCCAAATGTGAGCAATTTTCGGGCAGGACCACTAGATGTGCATAAAGGTTCCCTCAGCTGCGCATCCTCTCCAGCACCTATCTGAGGAATCTGGGAACATCTTTTGTAATCGGGAGGAAACGTAATACCAACGATATAGGAGTTTATATATGTTTTCTTTGGTCTTCACACAGATCGAGCTGGAGGCGGCATTATCCCATATTTCCTCCCATTCTTCAGAGTCTAGGGGGTGACCTTAGGCCCCATACACACCAGAAAGATTCATGCAAGATTAGGGTACAATTCGTCGTTCTTAACGACGGTTGTGCATGAATCTTATCACTATCGTTTGTTTTTTACTCACGATTGTGGTCGTTAACGATTGGATGCGCGCTCCCGTCAGCTCGTATGTCGCATTGGCGGTTTTGCCTCCTGCAGCAGAATCAGCCGATCCGACCGCAGATTGTGTGTTGATCATATGCACATCGTTAGCACATTGAGTGTGCTTCCGTCGTCGCGACCATCCATCCGATCCGTGTTTTCGCGCGAGTTCCTGGACACTCCTACCGCAGCCATATTGCCCCGTGGATGCAGCAGCGAAGGAGCACACGGCGTCTTCTACTGCGCGCACCTGACAGCAGGTAAGCAGGCCACCGCTGACCTCAACACCCCACCTGGGTCCCCGCTGCCCATACCAGGCCACCGCTGACCTCAACACCCCACCTGGGTCCCCGCTGCCCATACCAGGCCACCTCTGACCTCAACACCCCACCTGGGTCCCCGCTGCCCATACCAGGCCACCGCTGAACTCAACACCCCACCTGGGTCCCCGCTGCCCATACCAGGCCACCTCTGACCTCAACACCCCACCTGGGTCCCCGCTGCCCATACCAGGCCACCGCTGACCTCAACACCCCACCTGGGTCCCCGCTGCCCATACCAGGCCACCTCTGACCTCAACACCCCACCTGGGTCCCCGCTGCCCATACCAGGCCACCTCTGACCTC
Organism: Crinia signifera; assembly: GCF_055691185.1. Taxonomy (NCBI): domain Eukaryota; kingdom Metazoa; phylum Chordata; class Amphibia; order Anura; family Myobatrachidae; genus Crinia; species Crinia signifera. Next base: position 89,364,281 of record NC_139217.1, on the reverse strand, counting down.
AACACCCCACCTGGGTCCCCGCTGCCCATACCAGGCCACCGCTGACCTCAACACCCCACCTGGGTCCCCGCTGCCCATACCAGGCCACCGCTGACCTCAACACCCCACCTGGGTCACCGCTGCCCATACCAGGCCACCTCTGACCTCAACACCCCACCTGGGTCCCCGCTGCCCATACCAGGCCACCGCTGAACTCAACACCCCACCTGGGTCCCCGCTGCCCATACCAGGCCACCTCTGACCTCAACACCCCACCTGGGTCCCCGCTGCCCATACCAGGCCACCGCTGAACTCAACACCCCACCTGGGTCCCCGCTGCCCACTAATAAAGGTGGCCAGATGTATTATGCCAGCCCAGCCGCCAATCTTCCCCTGCGGCCTACCTACCAAATATTATGCCACCACCACTAAATGTAATGTAAAGATGATAAATGTATAGAAATATGATTTATTAAAATTTCTTAAATGTATAAAAACAAAACATTTATTTTTATTAATTATATACAGTTTAATGAAACATTTAATTTTAACTACTATTTATATTAACCAAACTATTGACATTTGAAAAATATGTACATAGACTATTGTCAAATTTTTTTTTTTTTTGGCAGGAATGTCCCAGGCACTGGCCAAAGAACAGGAGTTTGTGGAGGCATTCATAGAGAAATACCGCGAACTTGAATGCCTCTGGAAGACAAAGTCGAAAGACTATAGCAATAAAATCAAAAGAGCTCAAGCGCTGCAAGATCTCCTTGAATTTAGCAAGAGCTACAACCCAGAGGCTGATACGGAATGGGTCCGTAAAAAGATCCAGAATTTGCGGACTGTGTTTCTTAAGGAACATAAAAAAATACAGTCTTCCAAAAGGTCCGGTGCTGGTGCAGGAGAGGTGTATGAGACGTCGCTGTGGTATTACCACTTGCTGACCTTCACACTCAGCCAGGAGGTGCCAAGGCGAGGGCTCTGCATGATGGTGGAAGGCGAGGCGGATGACGTGACAGCGGCCATGGATGAAAGTTCCCAGCCGTTATCAGTAAGTACTGGTCCAATGTGTATATCACCCCTTTGCCCCATTTCTTTCTTTCAATCATTTTTTTGTTCCTTTATCCAAAAAGATTTTAAATGTGGTCTTCCTGCCAGGGGACAGCACCAACACCATTGAAATATGCCTTATATTGGTCCCTGACCTGTTTGGCTCGTGCTGTCCCCCGGTACTGCTGGGCCGGCATCTCCAGGGACACAATTGGGGCAACCTCCCTGGGATCATCTGGGTCCTCCGGCGGTGCTGGTCCTGCCGGGCGATGTGCCCTTTCTTTGCGGCGAAGTAAATTGTGCAGGACGCAGCACGCCATGACGGCCCAGTCAATTTTATCCAGCCGGAGGTTGATGGCTGTGTGGAAAATGCGGAATCTGCTGGCCATTATCCCGAATGCACTTTCCACAAGCCGGCGTGCCCTGGAGAGCCTGTAGTTGAACACCCGTTTGTCGTGGTCCAGTACACGCTTGGCATAGGGCTTCATGATGTGTTCATGAAGCCCAAATGCCTCGTCCGCAACAAATACAAAGTTCAGCCCATGCTTGGTTTGTTGAGCTGTGGGCAAGTGCATGGTGTTGGAGGCGAGCCTGTGGTAGAACTTGGTGTCCTTCAAAGTTCCACCATCTGAGGCCCGACCATTCCTGCCGACATCCACAAAGAGGAACTCGTAGTTCGCATTGACCACAGCCATCAGCACAATACTGAAGTACCCCTTGTAGTTGAAGTAGTACGAACCGCTGTGGGGTGGCTGATTGATCCGGACGTGTTTCCCATCGATGGCTCCTCCACAATTAGGAAAGTTCCACGCCTCATCAAATTCAGCAGCGATGTTTTGCCACTCCTGAACGGTGTTGGGGAACTGAAAAAAAGAGAAGGTGATGTTAACTAATTGTTGTTGTTTTCTTTTCCACAGACAACAAGTACAGAGATAGAGGTGGTCCACACCTCAACCCCTAATCCAACCCCAGAGCCACAAGACTCATCGGGAACAATCTATGGAGTTCCGGAAACCCCCACCCCGCCTCAACTATTTGGCAAAAAGAAAAAACGCAGAACCAAGGCAGTTCCTGAACAAGAACCCGATGATATTCTGGTTCGAGCCGAACAGGTGCTGCGTAGGCCATCTGATGAGTTTGACACCTTTGGAAAGTACATGGCTGATGGCTTACGGAAGCTACATCCGGACCAACAGATGGCGTTCGAACGCGTCACAAGCGAACTCCTGTTTATGGGCCGACAGGGCCGCCTGTCAATCAAAACCACACTGATGGGGCTTCTTCCATTGCACCAGACGCTGCAACAGATGCCTGCCGTACCCTCACCAGCCATTGCATCATTGCCTTTAAACACCCCGCCTAGACAATCCTGTACCCAACCTCAGACCCCACCCCGGTACAGTCACATGTATACAACATTGTTGGGAGACAGCACGAACCTGGATGATACACCGGTTTTGCAAGATTTATGACCGCATCCCATAGAATTATTTCGCAGTTGGCATGGAGTAGTATGTAACACGGTGCTTGTGGCGGAGATAATGGCCATGCTGACTTGTTGCATACTTGTAGAACAATGGGGCCGGGACCATTGTATATGCAGTATGCAACAGGTAATCATGAGTCCCTTTCTTTATCTGCGCTACAAGCGCCGTCTCTCTACTGCTCCATACTGCAAGGCAATGAGGCACTGGTTTGGTTTTAAGTTAAAATAATTTTAGTAGTTATGGCACTTTGCCTATGTTTTATATGCTATGTGTGTTCTTTCTATAGGTCCATGCTTGGAGCAGTATGGCACATGGTGCATGTTGTGCAGACAATGAAAGGACCTTCATGCTACAGTGGCGCAGAGTGCAGAGCAATGGGGCCGGGACCACTACTTCTGCACTATGCGCCATGGATGCATGAGGGTGCTTTTGTTGTCCGCGCTACATGCGTCGTCTGCCATACTGTCCCTTGCCGCATGGCAATGAAGCATTTGAAATGCCTTGTTATTTTTAGGGCACTTTGCCTATGTTTTATATGCTATGTGTGTTCTTTCTATAGGTCCATGCTTGGAGCAGTATGGCACATGGTGCATGTTGTGCAGACAATGAAAGGACCTTCATGCTACAGTGGCGCAGAGTGCAGAGCAATGGGGCCGGGACCACTACTTCTGCACTATGCGCCATGGATGCATGAGGGTGCTTTTGTTGTCCGCGCTACATGCGTCGTCTGCCATACTGTCCCTTGCCGCATGGCAATGAAGCATTTGAAATGCCTTGTTATTTTTAGGGCACTTTGCCTATGTTTTATATGCTATGTGTGTTCTTTCTATAGGTCCATGCTTGGAGCAGTATGGCACATGGTGCATGTTGTGCAGACAATGAAAGGACCTTCATGCTACAGTGGCGCAGAGTGCAGAGCAATGGGGCCGGGACCACTACTTCTGCACTATGCGCCATGGATGCATGAGGGTGCTTTTGTTGTCCGCGCTACATGCGTCGTCTGCCATACTGCCCCCTTGCTGCATTCCAGTCAATTAATATAATGTTCTTGCAATATTTAAATAAACAACATTACTATATAAGCATTTAGGATAACAATATTTAAATCAACACAAAGCACTTTTAAAAATTATGTGTACTCAATGTGCTGTATGACACATGGTACTTGTGGTACAGACAAAGGACATGGCCACGTGGCACATAGTGCATATCAATGGTGCCAGGACTATTGCATCTGCACTATGCATCACGTGAGGTGGAGGGGACATGCATTATCTGCACAAGCACCATGTGTCATACTGAGATCTACCTCATGTCCGAACAAAGACAATACATTTGCTTTATATTTTTGATATTTGCATAACTTTTTTGGCAATTTTTATATTTATACTGTAAAAAAAAAAAAAAAATTATCAGTATTTGTGAAACTCACAGTTCCATTATTTAAATAAAAAACGTTATCTTTTCACTACAAGTGTGTGGTATATTTTTCCTTACCTTGCAATACTGATGCTGCAGGACCTTCACGATGGCTTTACAGGTCTCCGGGATGATGAGTCCCAACGCTTGCGGGGAGATGATGGATCCAAACTTGAGGTCCGCCAGCGATCGTCCTGTAGCCAGAAACCTGAGGGTTACCACCAGCCGGTCCTCAGCAGGGATAGCCATCCGGTACTTGGTATCCTGCTTCTGGATGTGGGGGGTGACCAGACGCAGCAGCTCCTGGAAGGTCTCATCGTCCATGCGAAGGAAATTGCGATAATCCTGGGGATTATTCTCGCGAATCTCCATCAGCAGGGGCATATGAGACCGCGCTTGTCGTCCCAGGAGCCACTGCTTGGTCCAGCAGGATCGAGCCTTCCTACGCTGGGCCCTCATCCTCCTCACCCTGAGCACAACGTAGGAAAGCAGGAAATCTTGCTGGAACGAATCCATAATTCAAAAAAGCAAAATGGGGGAAAAAAACACACTTTGTTCAGCAATGCAAAAACAAAGCAGCCAAAAATAGCAATGTGCAGCGTTCTGCAGGAATGCAAAAACAAAGCAGCCAAAAATAGCAATGTGCAGCATTCAGAAGGAATGCAAAAACAAAGCAGACAAAAATAGCAATGTGCAGCGTTCAGCAGGTATACACCAAGCCTCACTAGTCACAAAGCAGAAATGAGGTCCTGCAAAATGGCTCCTAGTCTTGTTACCCTCCTCTGCTAGCCCAGCCCATAATTCTTTGTGTTCTTTTGTCCCCCCCTTGTCTCCCCTCTGGTAGCCCGGCCCTTTATTTACATTCCAAAAACGACCGTGACCAGTGCACTCACGATGCACTCACGATCCGCACATCCGACTGTCGTACGACCATCATGTGCGATGTCGTATCGTGAGTACATCGTTAGTAAATCGTATGGAACATAGAACACGATCGTTAGCACATCGTTAAAAGGCCACGGGAGAGCGCCGCAGGAAAGTGCACACAAAATCGTTAGACGATCGTTAGACGATCCTGATCTTTCTGGTGTGTATGGGGCCTTAGTCACGTTCCCAGGCAAGCTCGTGTGAGGTCCTCGTGGGATCGGAACTTGTCCCCAAAAGCGAGTGAATTGCAGAAATTAGACCTCTGGTGGAAGAGCGCTTCCAGCAGATATATTCAAAAGATGTTAGGGGTCTGGCTATGAGAGTTGTCACTGTTTTTGAGTGAAAGTGCCGGACTTGTAAATAACGGAAGAAGTTTATGTTTGGGATTGCCGTACCCCCACGGTGAGAACTGAGGAAAACTAGTAGACCTTTTCCTTTATCCATTTTTGGCAATACCTTTTAAATAAAATAAATGCAAAACATACAAAAAATATATAATACAAACAAGTCAAATATACTGTAATACATTTTATTTATTCTTAAAAACCAGCCTGATGGCAGTTCCGTTGCTTCAGCTATTTTCTGCACATAGTAACATAGACGACAGCTTCTGCTGTGGAATGGTTCTATGTAACCTCATGTGCTGTGAACACCGGCCACCTTATCCTATTGAGGTTATGTAAAGGCAAGAGTAACATGATCACCTAGATACATGTAGTGGGTATCCCATGCTTGTTTCCTGACCCTGTAGTGCACTTTTAAACCTGGGCTTCCAACCCGATCTCTAGTTCAGAGAAACACCAGCTTTTCAGTATTGTGTTCAGAGAACAGCCGCCTACATGATAATTAGTTTAACCAATGAATTACTAGCATAAAGAACATTATATAATCCTGTTTTGTATCAAACCTGTCATCACTTGCCTACTTAAGGACTGATGCTGCAATTTGGATGGATAGAGCATGGATATGTGTGGGGCATGTTTGGGGATTTCATTGATGACTAAATCTAGCTGCACCTCTAGGCAAAATTGTAGATTTTTGTTTAGTAGTATTTGGTTAAATGGGATAAGGGTGTGAGGGAAATTTTGGGAGAAAGTGCCTATCTTATAGGAGATGTACAGCAATATCTATACTCATACCTCCCAACCGTCCCGCTTATTGTAGGAACGTCATGATTTTTTGGGACGTTTCCGCGTCCCTCCCATGGCCGGCAGTGTCCCGTGGGGGGGGGGGGGGGGCAGTTGGAAGTCCCCCCCTGTCGTCCGTGAATAGATGCTGTTCTATTTTTGCAGCCAGAGGGGCTGGCTGGGGGCATAGCCAGCAGCTTACGGAACTGCTGAGCATGCCCCCACAGCAGTGAAAATGGGGCATGGCCTTGCGGCAGCGTTGTGGATATAGACCACTCCCCCTTTTCAGTAGCAATGCCCCCCCCCCCCCCAAATTGACGCGTGCCTACGCCGCGCAAGCTGTCCTGCCTCCCTGTCTCTGAATGTTAGGAGGTATGCATACTTAGTGTTCCTTCTAGGAACTGGCCAGGGCAGGGCGGTGCTGTACGAGGGCAGCATGAAAGGGGCAGACTGGGCCCACCCAAGCCACTGTTGTAGATGGTCCTGGGCCACCGCTGTCACCAAAGGGGGTGGGCCTGGGCCTCCGACATCACCAAATGGGATGTGCCCGGCAGCTGACTTCACCAGAGTGGGCGGGTCAGGCCACCAGCGTTAACATTGGGGGCGTATCGGGCCCCACCAAAGTCACTACCAGGGAAACCCCAGGCATCTACAGGGGCGCAGGGCTTCCCTGTGCGCAACGGTGGAGACAGGAAGTAGGCTGTTCTAGCAGTGTGCTGCTAGAGGGGCAGGGTGCATTTTGCTTTTAAAAACTGGGCAGGGAGCGGCGTCCTGCTAAAACAGCCTAGCGTGAACACTAATACTATAAAATAACTTTAGGGAAAGAGTTTACATGCACTAAGACTCCTGCTGTAGGCCAGTTTTATAAATGGACAAAAGAGAGAAGAATAAAGTCTTGCGCAGTAAATGTAGAATCTGCTGCCTGTATATGCCTAATGAAGATATCTCACAACCTTCAGATTTAGAACTATGCATCACACACTTCTGATGAATGAAACGCATTAAGCATTGGTGTGGATAGCAACACTGACTTTGACCATTGGCATCCATCCCCATTGCCATCTACTGTACCTTCCACTTTGCTGTGGACAGCACTTTGATCCGGACACTGCGCTCTATCCATATTCCATCTGGTGTGGATCGGAGAGAGACATTCGGAGTTGTGATTGCCTCCACGGGACAAAGACAATTGATATTTGATTTATTTATGTCTATATTGTGAGTGCAATTGTGTTCTATTAAAATGCTTTTATTCAAAAGGTCTCTGCACCTGACATCTCTCTGTTCCACAGTATCTCCTAATATAAACGGTTTATGGTTTAAGAGTAGGGGCGTGCCAGCGTCTGTATCAGATAAATATGAACAATATTCCACTCATGATCCCTTATTCAGATCTGATTGCAGTACAAATTTGGGGCGGATGTAACATGTATAGAGAGAGTTAGATTTGGGGGGGGTGTTTAAACTGAAATCTAAATTGCCGTGTAAAAATAATGCAGCCAGTATTTACTCTGCACAGAAAAAAAATAACTCACACAAATCTAACTCTCTCTGCACATGTTACATCTGCCCCACCTGCAGTGCACATGGTTTTGCCCATTTTCCAATCAAATTTGTAATGCGATCAGATCTGAATAAAGGCCTTGGTGAAAAGCAAGTCCAGTGGTTTTATGGAATTCGGTTTACGGTGAAAGCAAGAATTCACCCTCATACAGAATATTGGAGGCCTAATCCACCTGGTTGAAAAATGATAAGAGTGGCAATGGTTGTGGCATCAACGCCAGTGTATATACTGTTTAATATATGTCATGTCTGTCTAAATATTCCAATCCACACTCGCTGTGATGTTTGCAGTCTTTTTGTAGTATAATGTTTGTATAATGCTTACTATATGTGTCAGCATGACTAAAGAGCTGACCCTGGGCCCCATTTATTGTGGCCCTAAGACCTTGTGATTTTTACTGTCTGTGCTGTAATTTTGGTGACAGACCCATAAATCAGTGACATGCGCTGCAATAACTCCTTATTCCAGCTGGAAATCCTATTGGTTGTGACATAAAGCATTTTGCATCTTTACAGACCACTGAACGTTGATAACTAAAACCAGGTCACATTAAAAGGCTAAAGGCTTAAATATCAACTGATAAATGGTGGCTAGAAGTAATGGCGCGTCACTGAACCTTCATGCTAACATACATATCGACAATTACCATTCTGGTCATTTAATTCGTACACGCTGCCAGGTCAGTTACATCAAGGGTCGCATATTGCTGCTTCATTTTTAGTTGCTTGGGTAAAGGTGATTATACTGCATTTATTGTGTCTTGGATCACAGGTTTGATCAGTGTCAGTGTGAGGGCAATAACAGCAATACAATTACTGGGAATACATTTATCTCCTGGGAACTGACCTTAAACCTTTCCCACCTTGCACCCCCTGAGATGATCCTGTGTAGGAATCCATGGGATGACTAAACACTGGCTTTTGCTCAGGGGCTAGATGATAGATAGAATTGTTTCAGTTTACCTGTTTGGTGCATTATCAGCTTGTAGGGATTGGTATCCTCTGTCAGCCAGTGAATCTCTTATCTGGCATTTAATCTTGTCTGTATGGGAAAACCAAATATTTTGCCCGCTGAGTGAAACTTTTGAATTACTGACCTAATGTAACGTGAGATAATGCCTTGGCAGTGAACCCTTTCTCTTCTTACCTATAGGATAATGAAGTAACATAACCGATGAAGACCTAGAATCACGTAGATTGATAGGTCTCATGTTTGCTTAGACTCCCTATATCTAACATAGCACAAACTACTTCCAAAAAGACAATTGGGGAAGGTGGTATACAGGTTATTGTGCCTGATTTCCGCAGAATTAAAGCTAATATTTAATTATCAATTTGTATGTGCAGCAGTCTCATGTGATACATTACTATAATGTCTTCCTCAAGCTTTATGTAGAACTTTTATCATCATCCAAATAATTAAAATGATTGTGGCCCTGTAACAAACAAATTGTGAGTTTAAATGTTGTACTTTTTTTTTTTTTTTTTTTATTAAATTATCAAAAATTATACATCAGGCATGTTTCTATTTCATACATGTCTACGTATACATTAATACATACATAGCTCTCATATTAATACATACAAATACTACAATACAAATCATACCATATTCCTATGGTTTCATCCATCCCGGGAGGGAGGGGGTATCTAAACCAAATCTTTATACTTATTATCCTAGCTATCTCTCACATAGCAAAGGAAAAGAAGAAGAGAAAAAAAAGGAAAAAAAAAACCCTCTATCCTCCTTTCAACATTCATTCTTGAAAACTCAATCATTTACTAGTTTGGGCAATTATACAGTAGGGGGGGGGGGTGCTACTTTTTATATTGGGTTCACCTTCTATGGTTTGGTCTTTCCTATATTCCTGTTCTCTCCTTATCTCCTCCTTCTTGTTCCCAATATTGTTTCCAGGTTTCCCATTTTCTGGATGCTTTTCCACTTTCTATCATATCGGTTGTTTCCATTCTGTATGCGTAGTTTAATTTGTTGATTATGTCTATATTTGTGGGTATTTGCTCCTGTCTCCAAAACTGGGCTATAGTTGTTTTTGTCGCTATGAAAAGTTGGTTTAAAAGATATACATTCGGTGTTCTCAAGTCTCTTTCAACCATATGTAATAATACCCTTTGGGGAGTTAATTCCACCTCTTTTCCTGTTATTCTAATTATCAGCTCTTTTACCTCTTCCCATACTTTTTTTATTTTGTTGCAGGACCAGAAGATGTGCATTATATCGGCACCTCCTTTCCCGCATCTCCAGCAGACATTTATTTGTGATGGGCATATTTTATTTAATTTTTCAGGGGTGTAATACACTCGATGTAACAGTTTCATGTATTTTTCTATGTGCGAGATAGATTTAGTCATCTTATGTATATTAACGAATGTCTTCTCCCACTGCTCCTCATTAAGCTCTAGTCCTAGATCTCTCTCCCATTTTAATTGGGCCCCCATTTTCCCTTCCAATCTATTGTTCAGGAGAGTTTTGTACCAGAACGTAATTCCTCTTGGTTGATGTCCCCCTCTTATTCTATTAACTACATTATTGGTTAGGTACTTTAATTCTGTATCCTTTATTTGTTGTTTATTTGACCAACTTCTGATTTGCAAGTATTTATAGAATTCGGATGGTGGTAGGTTGTTTTTTTGTTGTAGTTGTATAAATGGAACTATACCCTGTTCGGCTCTTATATCTTCTAGCGTTTTTATTCCCCTGGTCCTCCATATCCCCAATTCCAGGTCTGGGATGAACTTCTCTATTGTTCGTATCTCCATAAATTTTAAAGGGGCTTTAAATTCCTCTTGCGCATTTAGGAATTCATCCCAGACCCTAAGGGTATCTTTAATCGCTTTAGGGGTGTCCTTTTTTATTTTCCTCATGTCTGGTGGTATCCAGATTAAATCTTGTAATTTAATTCCTTCTGTTATTGCCTCTTCTAAGTCCACCCACGGCTTTCTCTCCCCCTCTCTAACTCCTTCTGAAATTTGATTTAGAATACAGGCATACTGATATAATTGTATATCTGGAAACGCTACTCCCCCTTTATTTTTAGATCTTATTAAGTGTTTTTTTTTGCTATTTTTGGCTTCTTATTGTCCCAGATGTATTCGTTTATTAGCCTATTAAATCTATTTATCCAGAATTTAGGGAGTACTCTCGGGATTGCCCTAAAGAGATATAATATTTTGGGTAATACAAAACATTTTTATGGTGGCTATTCTCCCTATCCATGTTAGTTCTTTGTACATCCAGTCTTTCAGTTTTTTTTCCAGGTATTTTAATAATGGTCTATAATTATCCTCTATCAGATTTATTTCTTCGTCTGTCAAATTCACTCCCAGATATTTTATGGTTTTATTTTTCCAGTGAAAATTATAGCTTTTTTTCAAAGTTTCTAACTCTCTTATCTGAATATTTAATGGTAGTATTTCTGTTTTGTTTTTATTTAATTTGTAATATGATATTTCAGAAAATTGATTGATTGTTTGTATTAAGCTTGGTATTGAGGTTTGGGGTTTGGTGAGGAATATGAGAACATCGTCCGCAAATAATAAGGTCTTTTGTTGTCTCCTGTTTATTTCAGGTGCCTCTATAGATTGGTTTTGTCTTATCGTTTCAGCGAAAGGCTCTATTGATAGAACGAACATGATTGGCGACAGGGGGCAGCCTTGGCGTGTCCCGTTAGTTATACTAAATTTAGGGGATATGCATGAGTTACATAGGACATGAGCTTCTGGTGAGGAGTATAGTGCCATTATTGCTTTTAAAATTTCTCCTGTTAGGCCAAATTTTTCCAGGACTTTCTCCATATACCCCCAATGGAGCCTATCAAAGGCTTTTTGTGCGTCAAGCGACATTACTATTAAGGGTTTATTTTTCTTTATATAGTATTCCATCACATCGATGGCTCTTCTTATGTTCTCTGTCCCTTGTCTATCTTTTACAAATCCCACTTGGTCTGGGTTAATCAGTCCCGGTAGGATCTGTTTTAATCTGTTTGCTATTATTTTAGCGTATATTTTTATATCTGAATTCAACAGAGCTATTGGCCTATAATTTTGTACAACTTTTGGGTCTTTGTCTTCTTTAGGAATTGTCACTATTCTAGCTTCTAGCATTTCTGCCGAGTACTTCCCTTTTTTAATTGCTTCTTCGAATACCGGTTTCAATATTGGGCATAGCTGGCTTTGGAATATTTTATAAAATTCATTGCTAAATCCATCTGGGCCTGCTGCTTTATTGAGTTTTAAAGATTTAATGACTTCTCTCACTTCTTGTTCTATCACAGGTTTATTTAATTCCGAAAGCTGGTCAAAATTTAATTTCGGTAATTTTATTTTAGCAAGGAACTTATTTATATCTTCATCTGTTGTACTCTTGTACCCCTTACACATATCGCAAATGCTGGAACACACGTAGGTCCCGGGAGCGACCCAGCATTTGCAAGGTGAAGCTCCCCTCCGCAACCTGGCAATAAGCCTGGCAATAAGCGGCGGCACATCACTGGAGGGGCGGGGGAGGAGGCAGCGCTCAGAGCTGACGCTGCCACCTCCCTATAGTGTAAACGGGACCCGGCTAGCTCGATTCGGGTTACCTGTTTAAACTGCCACGCAACTTGGGTCCGACCTGGTAAAACCCTTCTTTTAAGCAAGGTCACAATGCCGGTTGCTGGAAGCAAGTTTTTCCAATTGGCGCTTTCACACCGCACAGAGACCCGGGTATTAGATTAACAGAAAACCCAATATTTTCTTTTTTTTGTACATTTATTACTCTTATACGGTATATATTTTGTTTAGGCTGCAGTCACTGAAACATAAAGTGTGTACACACGGTTCACCGGCAGCCGCCGGGACCCAGAAAGGAGGGTAGAGAAGGTGGTGGTGGGGGGCACAAGTTGCACATTGGGATCAAATCTGGATCGAATGTGGCTGTACTGTACATGTGCGATTCAGGCTCAATCTTCTATAGTCCAAATCAAATAGAAAGTGACCCTGACTTGCACCATGGGCCTGATTCTGGTTCACTTACAAAAGCACATTCTTTGTGTAATGTATATAACCATGTGCACTGCAGGGGGGCAGATGTAACATGTGCAGAGAGAGTTAGATTTGGGTGAGTTACTTTGTTTCTGTGCAGAGAATATACTGGCGGTTCTATTTTTGCACTGCAATATAGATATCAGTTTGAAGTACAAACCCCACCCAAATCTAACTCTATTATTATTATATTTTATTTATTTCTGCTGCGATGTTCAGAACTGTATGTGTGTGATGGTTTGGCAAATCAGATGCAGGTAGGATTGTATGTTTCTCACTGGCAATTGCAGGAACCACAGGAAGGGAGCCAGGTTAAATGCCTGGATCATGTCATTTAGCTCTAACCCCTCACAACAGACCCACGAATCGTGGTTGTTTCCCTACCCCCTGAAGTGCCTTGCAGTGTCTCCTCTCCAGGCTTCTCCTGGAGAGGAGACTTTCATGGTAGGTAAGTATGGGCCAGGCCCTCTAATTGCAAGTGTCATTCTTTCCTCGACAAGAAAGTTGGGAAGCATTATGTAGTGGCAACATATTAGACTTTTTTTTAACCACTTACTTTAATTTCTGACCTACAAAGCTTACTGTGTAAATGACCTAGCACATAACACAAAGAGAATAGGGTCAGTTAACTCAATGCTCAGTTACCCTACCAGTATATTGCTGTAAGTGACAATATGCAATCCTTTTGGGCCAATGTATGTCCAAAAGGAGCCCATCCCTGCTGTCTGCTTCGCCGGGTGACGTTGGGGGGGGGGGGAGTCTGCACCGCGGTCAATGCTGATCCTCTGCGTTCTGTAGCCCATAGACTACCGCCGACTCAGAATGGTGGTTGCCCAGGGACGTGATGTGATGCTACCTGATACTGATACACCGGCAGCATTGCAACCCCCTTAGCAACCTATGGAGGATGTGGATGCTGGTGGGGCAGGAGTTCTCGCAGCAGGGATCAGAGATTCCTATTGCGGTTCCTCCGTGATCCATGCAGGGTACTTAATATTTGCTGCTAACCCCCCTCCCAAAACTGTTTTTTTTTTTTTTTTCGGGGAATTAGCTGCAAATATTTATTTGTAAATGAGCCCCATAGTGAAGAAATAAGTGCTTAATTTTTCTCATATATCTAATGATTACTAAAAATGACCTGTAACTCATTATTACCAGTATCTGTGTACAGATAACAGTAGCTGCATACAGGCAGAAGACTGCACTAGAAAGTGCTAAAGACATGCAATTTCCTTTTACTTATTGCAGGCTTGTGGTTGTGAATGGAGATCTTACCTCTGGGCCATGAGATAACAATCTGCCACTGGGCACTGACTGCAAACATCTTTTAAGCTTGTTCCCATTGTTAAACGTGTCTGGTTTCCTCTCCTGCAACAAACTTTTTCTGTGCCGTACTTTGCGCTTGGTTTAAAAAGAAGCATGGACAGTAGTTCAAAGATCTTCTAATTGCTACCTTTCATTGAATAGCTTGAAAATCAATTAGGTTGCAAAACAAACTAAGTGATATATTTGTGAGGTGACTAAAGCAGGGATGACAGCCAATGTGTTTGCTGAGTTCTTAGCTTAGACAGCACTGTTCTCCACTGAGTGCGAACAAGAGTTCATTTAGCTGGTCCGGGGAGCTTTAAAGGACTCATCTATTTGGAACAGCTATATTGAAATTTGTATTTATTGTATTATAATAGAGGCTCTTTAGATGGACTGCCCAAACGTCACATGTACATGAAAATCTGTTAACACTTTTGAGTGCCAAGATCTCTGTGAGAGATGTGCCAAATATCTGCTAAAAATACCAGCATTGCTCACATTTGTTATATGAATTCAAACAAAACTGTTGTGTAAACAAAATTCTATTCCCTATATAAGATTGACATTACAGGTCATTCTGATAAATAAAAATATTTATTTGGCAATTTTCACACCTATTTTGACAATTCAGTTGGCACTCAAAGGGTTAATCACGATCACTGGCCAAATGTGAGAATCAGAAAGTGAGAGATTTTGGGAGGCTTCTATTGGGCAACACCATCTATAGATGACTTTCCCCACTGGGTCCAAGCTCCGGAAAGTTTTGGACATATGAGGAATGCTGCCAAAACTCTGAAAACTGCAGATTGCAGATCTTTGGTCACATTTTCCTTTTAGTACATCCCTCCTTCAAGTTTCTGTCCTTTCAAACATCCATCCGTCCACATACATTTTGTCCTTCACCTAACAAGGGCTGTATTTAGTATAAAGGCAAACTTGTCTTATGTTTATTTTATGGGCCTTTTCCTTTAGATTTTGTCTTTTTTATTGCTATTTCGTCTTCCCAATTAAACTATTTTTTCCAGTGAATTAACAGGAAAGATGGTGATGGATATTGGAGCAGGAATATGGGGCGCAATATTGGTATTTCAGGGTGCATTTATTCACAATAACAGGGACAGGGGTAAAACTAAACACCAACATGACTTTGGGGGTTATTCAGACCTGATGGCTGTGGCACGATGTAGCCCCACAATCACCCTGCGATTAGATGCTGCTGTCCAGCCTGAGTGAACTCCCACCCTGTACAAGCCTGTGAATTTCTTAGCAAGGCTTACAAAATTACTGCAAGACGCTCAGCATCTAATGACTTTTCCTGTGTGTTCAGTCATTGTGGTTCCTGGGACATACTCGGCAGCTGCAATAGAAGCAGTCGGATTGGGGCCAGAGCTGACGTCACACGACTTCCCCTCAAACGCCTGGGCAATCCTGCTTTTTCAATGACACTCTCAGAAAACGTCTGATTACCACCCACAAACGCCGGCTTGTCAGTCAACTTGCGTTCGGCCAGCGATCCAAAGAGCAGCAGGATTTTATCGCAGGCCGGCACATGTACGCTACAATACGTAAAGCAAACTCTTAAGAAAATCAGTAATAATCTAATTGCAGCCATGCAATCAGGTTTGAATAACTCCCTTTATCCCTACCCACTTATACCAGGACTGGTCTGTTCTCGTCACCTTAAGCCAACAAAGCCTATTCACATTTCTTTCTTTCTCCCATCCCTCTATCTATTTAGCTCTGGAACTTCCAACCTCTGTGCATATATATTTTACTGTGAAATGTTTGATGGTCTTTATCACCATCAGATTGTAAGCTCTTCAGTATCGAACAATCTCCTCTTTTTTTTATTTTTACAGTGCATCCTTAAAGTATTCACAGCCCTTCACTTTTTTTCCACATTTTGTTATGTTACAGCCTTATTCCAAAATGGAATAAATATTTTTTTTCCCTAAAAATTCTACACACAACACCCCATAATGACAATGTCAAAAAAGTTTTTGGGGAGATTTTGCTAATTTATTTAAAATAACAAAACTGCTTAATACTTTGCTGATGCACCGTTAGCAGCAATTACGGCCTTAACTCTTTTTGAGTGTGATGCCACAAGCTTGGCTCACCTATCTATGGGCAGTTTCGCCCATTCCTCTTTGCAGCACCTCTCAAGCTCCATTAGGATGGATGGAAGCGGTGGTGCACAGCCATTTTTTAGATCTCTCCAGAGATGTTCAAAAGGATTCAAGTCTGGGCACAGTCTGAGGTCAAGAGCGCTCTGGAGTAGGTTTTCATCCAGGACGTTTCTGTACATTGCTGCATTCACCTTCCCCTTTATCCTGACTAGTCTCCCAGTTCCAGACACTGAAAAACACCCCCACAGCATGATGCTGCCACCACCATGCTTCACGGTAGGTATTGGCCTGGTGTCCTCCAAACATGATGCCTGACATTCACACCAAAGAGTAAAATTTTTGTCTCATCAGACCAGATGATGGTCTGAGAGTCCTTCAGGTGCATTTTGGCAAACTCCAGATGGGCTGCCATGTGCTTTTTACTATGGATTGGCTTCAGTCTGGCCACTCTACCATACAGGCCTGATTGGTGGATTTCTGCAGAGATGGTTGTCCTTCTGCAAGGTTCTCCTCTCTCCACAGAGGAATGCTGTAGCACTGACAGAGCGACTTTCAGGTTCTTGGTCACCTCCCTGACTGAGGCCCTTCTCCCCCAATCGCTCAGTTTAGACTGCCGGCCAGCTCTAGGAAGAGTCCTGTTGGTTCCAAACTTCTTCCATTTATGGATGATGGAGGTAACTGTCCTCATTGGGACCTTCAAAGCAGTGGATATTTTTCTGTACCCTTCCCCAGATTTATGATTAGAGACAATCCTGTCTACAGACAATTCATTTGACTACTGTACATGCTAGGTTTGTGCTCTGACATGCACTGTCAAGTGTTGGACCTGAATTCAGTTGTCCAACCAACTGAATTTACCACAGGTGGACTCCAATTAAGCTGTAGCAACATCTCTAGGATGATCAGTGGAAACAGGATGCACCTGAGCTAAGTTTTGAGCTTCATGGCAAAGACTGTGAATATACATGTGATTTCTTCGTTTTTTTATTTTTAATACATTTACAAAAATCTCCCAAAAACTTTTTCACGTTGTCATTATGGGGTATTTTGTGTAGAATTTTGAGGACAAAAATGAATTTTATTCTGTTTTGGCATAAGTCCAGTGGCTAATTGGATTCCCACTTTAATGTATGAATTCATCTATATAGTAGTTTGCAGTGGCGTAAGTTCGCTCCAGTTGCCCGGAGGCAAGATCTATATATTGTGCCCCCCCCGCCACCACCACCATAAAATATATGTCTGTTCTGAAATATATGTGTTCAATTTATATCTATATCACTCTATATTTGTCTGTATATATAGATAGATAGAGAGAGAGAGAGAGAACACACATATTTATCAGAACTCAGCCACAGAAGTGATATTGTTGGCTTTCAATTAACTGATTTAGGGGTAGATTTATGAAGCAGTGATAAGGGAGGAGAAGTGATACAGTGCCTGGTAATTTATCACCGGCCAATCAGCTCCTATTTAAACCCAGCCTGTAACTTAACAGTCAGAAGCTGATTGGCCGGTGATAAAGTACCAGGCACTTTATCACTTCTCCTCCCTTATCACTGCTTCATAAATCTACCCCTCAAACTTGCAGGGGAGGAGAGGTGCCCCCTTGGGAGCAGGAGCCCGGCGGCAGATGACTCCATTGCCTCCCAGAGTTCTGCCTCTGGTAGTTTGATTAATAACAAGGTGTAATTTAACCAAAATACTAATATTATAGCATTGTAAATTGATGCACTAATACACACGCCAGTCTTACCAAATACAGAGTGATGCTACGTGTATTCAGTTACATTCTGAAATGTTTAAAACCATGTTTCGCATTTGCTGACTTGTATGGTTTCACAAGACCTATATAACTTCCGTCTCCTCTTCTTGCAGAGCTCAGCGGATAGGCCGGAATTGGAGGATTTAGACATGTTCGCTAGTTCCCGGGAGCAGCGCTTTCGTTCATTTGCATCCTTACAATTTGATGGGCAGCTGTACATGACCCCAAGAGACTTCCTACAGTCTGTCACTACCGATGAGCCCAGGAGTAAGTCTCATTTACGTTCACATTTCAGTGTAGCAATGCTTGGTTGTAGATATAAAGCTAATCAAACACATCACATTGCAAACAATAATCCTGATAGGTAGAGGAAATATAATTAGGATAAAACCACAGACCAAGTAAAGGGGATGAGACAACCTCACAGCATAATCCATTGCCATACACAAATGAATACAGAATGCACCGCAGAACAGAACACTCACAGCAAGTATATGCAGACATCATACAATGACAGTCCACTTTTTTTCCTACAGATAATTGCAACTGCACTATCTGTTTATAAGTAATGCCCTGAGGGTATATTTACTAAAGAACGATTTTGATCGATTACAGATCAGTTCAAATCAATGTTAATCGATAATGTGCTTCCAGGGCTAAAACATACATTAACAAAAGATGTTAGGAAATCATTAAAAATCGGCTTTTATTAAATATAGCACTGGGTCTCTTTAGACAGTGCACTTGATTCATACCACAATGTCTTATCTTACCCTGATGCATGTGCACTACAATGTGTATGTTAGATGTGCATTGTTCAAAAGTGTAACTCAGGGGTTCCCAAACTCTTTTGAATCAAGGCATCCTAGACTACACAGAATATTTTTTTTAATTAAATAAGCTTTTATGTCATACTTCGGTCCAGTTATCTGGTGAGGAAAAGTATTTGCTACTGTTTATCCACATATTTTTTTATTGGAAGCCATAAGCACTGACTTTGTCTAATACATTCACTAGAAATAATTTGAATGGGTTCTGGACCACCAACCTGAAGCACCCCTACAATACTCCGAGGCACCCCAGGGAGCCATGGCACACAATTTGGGAACCACTGGTGTAACTATTGCATCAGTGCAAAACCCTTCTGCTTTTACCTTTCATCTTCATGCTCCATTTAGCCTTATTTATAGTTTAAGTTAACAAAGAGAGGAAGGGGGCACTGGTACTGTCTTTTATTCCATATCAACTTTTGTTTGTTTATGTCACCCATGCTGCCAAGTGCACTCTAGTGATGTCTCTCACCTCTGCTGCACTAAACTTTACAGAATGTTTCCTATCAAAGGAAACATTAGGAAATAACCTAATCTCTGCTGGTACATTAAAGTGTTCTTGTGGAATTAGTATATAGTAATATTGCCCCTTAGCGTAATGGAATCTCATTTAAACAACACTCTCGCTGGTTGCAAGTGTCCGTACTGCCTCACTTTGCCTACCTTCTTTCTGTAGGCCAGGTCAGGGCAAACTTCTATTACTCCACATAGTGTTCATTCTAGCACCCGCCATCATTGAATACCCATGCAGTTCCTCTTCCCTGCCTGGGGTGTCGCTGTCTGCTGTGGTGTTTCTAGCACAGGTCTGGTTTGCATATCAGTGCTGATATACAGCCCACACTGTGCTAGGAGCACTACAGCAGACAGTGACACCCCAGGCAGGGAAGTGGAACTGCATGGGTATTCAATGATGGCGGGTGCTAGAATGAACACTATCCACAAACACAACTACTGCAAGACAACTACTACAGCTACCAGCATAAAAAGTACACCATTATATTATGCGCAGGTACCTTTCCCAGTCTACTGCAAGACAATGCACAAATTAAATTGTGTAAGTTTAAGGTACAGTATGGTAATGTACTTCTGTGGCTGTGATTTAGTCACGAATTTAAGCTTGTGGTTATGTTAAGATTTGGGTTAAGGGTTATCCTTAACATACAGATGGAGCCGCCTCCATTGATACCATGCCGAGAATGTGTGTGTGTGAGATGCTCGCAAGCCCCATTCTCTGCAGTGAACGCACGAGCATGTGAGACACTTGGGCATCCCCGTCTCGACAAACGAGATGGGTCGTTCTAGCATGACAGCCGCATAGATGATGGCTGCTCCATCTTTAAATGTAACATTTATCTTGTGGCGCAGCATTACCACTTACCTTTATACCCTCCAACTGTACCGATTTAGCTGGTACAGTACCATTTTTTAACGGTCTGTACCGGCTAAATCAAAGTGTACCGAATGTACAATTTTTTGGCTGTTCCCCCTCAGCTATCACAGTGGAGGCTGCACGGAGGTAAACAGCCGAGCGGTGGTGTCACTGAAGGTGGCGCCAGGAGAAGAGGGGCTGGCTTGGCTTGAGGAGCTGGATGCAGTTCAAAGCTACGCTTAACACTGCAGCCAATGGTAGCCGCCTTTGATGCCCCAATCACAACACATGCGCCACGGCCAAACACTGCTCAGGGGGCGGAAGGGAATTTGAATCATGCCGATGCATCAGTGTAAGTGTTCGAGCGGCAGTACTGGCTAAGGTAATGGGAGGACCGGGGAGCACAGGTAATCGTGTCCATGTGGGGGTGTAATAGGTGATGCAGTGTGAACAGTACACATTCGGAAAGGGGACATGGCCACACCGACTTTGCCCATGGCCACGCCCCCTTTCTGAATGTGTACCGGTTTCTGCCCTTCAAATGTTGGGGGGTATGCCTTTTCCATTCCTTCAACATCTGTGCCATGGTGATACTGTCATAGAAGACAGATGAAGAGGCCACTGAGTAGATGCACCTGCCTAGTAGCCTCCAACACATCATACTTATCTGCGGCCTAACATTGTGGTTTCTGTACATAATTATTAAGCAAAATATCCAATTACCCATGAAAAAAAAACTAAATATAGCGGCAAATATTGCCCAGTGGTCATTATCCGACAATACAATTGTAGCCCTTTTTTTTCATCTGCAAAATGACCCATTTTCTGTTGAAAACACATAGGATCCAAGATAAGTTTGTGAAACCAATGTGTTTTTGCAATGCGAGAATGGGTAATTTATTTGGAATTTCTTTTCTTCTGCTTCTGGCAGGTGAAAAAAAAAACTAACGAGCTACAGTGTTGTACCCTCCCCGTTCCCTCCTTGTCTTTCCTCCCCCCCCTTCTTTATTCTGTATCCCCTATTACAAAGTCTGTTTTTGACATGTTTGAAAAATGTCAATAAAAATTTAATCTTGAAAAAAAAAAACCTTGGCTAAATATTGGATTATGGGGCTAATTGGATAGCCGCGGGATCAATTAGCCATGGTCATTTTACCACCACAAACTGGATATCCCTCTAAAATGTGAACATATAATTATTATACGTATATTACGTTTCTTCAAATTTGTGTTTTGTTGATATTTTCAGGTACTAAGAAGTGGAAAGCACTTTCAAGACAGGTAGGCAATCAGTACATTATATCATCATTATACATCAATATCCTCCCATTATAGTAAGCGATCACATTGCGATAGAATGAGATGGAAGAAGCTGTCATGAGATAGAATTGAAAACGTACAATTTTCCTTTGTTTATCCCTCCCTTTGATGAAGCAGATGAGTTGGGCATAGGGTGGCGAGTTGGGCACATACACATACCCCTTATATGCGCTGCTTCCCTGGTTGAGTGCGCAAACCTGTGCGCCTGCAGCACAAATTCTATTTTTGAAGTCCTGCATATGTTTGTACATGAGAAATGGGTGAGCTGCACTAATTACCAGTTTTAATTAAAACAAAAGGAACCATGAAGAAAATATTGTTACCGATTATCATAAAAAAAATAATACATATACTCAATTATATGTGAAATATAGACACGCATAATAAATGCTTTTACATGCATGCTACTTCTGTGCCTGGGGCATATAATGCTGTTTGCCAGCAGGCTGATACCCAGCATTGTATCCACGTGGAAGATTTTGCAAGAGCACATGCATTGCTGTTTAAAGGATGGAGAGTGGGCTCATGGGAGCATTCCCTGTTTAGTGGGGGCCTCAAAGACTGGGTAGGGAAAAAGTCATACCCAGTAGCATGGGAACAAAAGGAGATAACTCATTTCTAATAAGAGATTAGGGGTAAAATTTAAGAGGATGAGAGATTCAGAAAGTGAGAGATTTGGTAAGAAATCTCCAGGTTTTTTAAAGCGGCAATCATTTACACTGCAAAACCAATTTGATGTTGAAGTGTAAATGATTGCCGCTTTAAAAAAAAAAAATGGAGATTTCTTACCAAATCTCTCACTCTACATTCCCCTAAGAAACACATTCGCACACACACAAACACATAGTAAATAGGGCAATCACCAACTTGTACAAAAAAAAAATCATTTGTTATTATCACAAGTGAAGACTTTACAGCCATCTGCAGCATTTACAATCTTCAGATCTCATTTAGGTCCGGTCATTGCTCTGGCACGGATCCTGCGATGTAGGAAATGGACTGGCATCAGACTGTCAATGATTGACTGTCTGATGCCATTTTGTGGGCAGTAAGGGGGCCATATTGACATCTGTCAACATAAACAGTTAAAAAAACATGAAAAACCATGTCAAGCTTTTCACGTTTTGACCTTTCCCCAATGACCCTTTGCTTGTGTCGATATTTTGACCTAATGCCTGTTGACTTTTTTTTGCTGTGTCGACCATTTTGCCTGTCAACCAACACCCATGAGATAGATGCATAAATATGAGATAGATAGGGTTTTTATAATGTTCTATTCACCCCATGTATCCAGCAGACAGGCTAGTCATGAGACACACCAGTCGTATGCTGCTCTCCTGGATTTGTCAGATGGCTGAATGCTTTCACTGGACGTGAAATTCTGAAATTGAATAGAATAAATAAGACTGTGTTATCTATCATTTCTTCTAACATGAAAGAGAGAACTACAAATAATTTGGCCACTAACTTTCCAACTTTTCCGAGCCGAACATTTTCTCTAATGACTTATAAATATGTATCTGATCATGTTAAAGTGCCCTGAATGTCAGTGTGGAAATCAACATCTTTCCAATTTGCTGGATGGAGAGACTGACAAATTGGAAAGAGGTGATGATGGGATTCGAGGCCTCCTTCTGCAGTGTGTCTGTTGTCAGTTCTGTAAGTGAGCGCTCTCTGCAGTGCCGGAGCTCTGCCCATCTCCGGAGATGAGAGACATGGACAGAAGGACTCATTTATATTGTCTATGCATAATGTTGTTGTAGTACATAGCCTACCAGTTATATTTAATAACTGACCATTACCTCGGGGCCAGTGATGGTCTGCCTGCCTTAGTGAGGTCTTTCACCTACTTAATAGAAGAAAATGGTAAATTAGTAAATTATTCAGTAAATTATTTGCATTAATTAAAAAATCATGATCCTAACTCAGAGAATATACGCAGACCGGATGGTTTACATACAACTCTGATATTTGTTGAACGATGCATGCGCAGATTAGGTCCTGCATTGTCGAAAGCAGTGCAGCTGCAGGCGTCAGTTGTGTGACAGTCTGCATACATTTGGGAGTGAAGGGGTGGCGGCAATGGTGAGTGTTTTACAAAATGGTGACAGGTTAGCCCCAGCTACCCTCAATAACCTGAGGGTTACTCAGATGACCGATGTTCACGCAGATGATCCGATGCTGTGTTGGACAAAGCTGTGTATCATAAAAGCCTGCAGGGGGCATCTTCCCACTGCAGACGCCTCCTGCTGCTTATGGATATATTAGCACAAGGCAGTGGCTGGGCAGTACCGGTCATCTCTGAATCAGACTCTGTGTGAACATGTGGCCGCATGGATGTACACCAAGGGAAAGAGTTTGGATGTCATTTGCAGAAAGTCACAGGCTGGTATCACTTTTAATGATTTTTCTTGGTTACAGGACTTGAATCAGATTCTGCTAGACACACCGCCAGTATGGAAGGGCTCATCCAGACTTTTTAGAACTCTTGGAGATAAAGGTAATCATTAGATCCTGAACTGTATGTATTCTAATATTTAATAAACGTCTGATTATTTGCTTGCCTTGGAGGTTTTCTAAAGCAAATCATGCTTAGATAAGAATATCCCCTTAACTTGAATGACATCTTCTTAACTTTAGGGATATCTACTCCTGGCAGCAATAGGACAAAGACATTCATTTATGTTCCCTTACTAGCACCTAACTTTGGACAAATCCATTTGTTCTATGCTTAGGTCATTAGAATGCATCGCAGTGTGCGGCATTACTTGTCAATAGCAGCAGACGTAGAACAATCATGGTCGCTGGCCAACTACATTTTCTGTAGTTAACAGGTAAAATATATATGGATGTTTCATACACAAAACAAATGGGTTCTGTGCTGTTACCAAACACCGCTCAAACTATGATGGTATTCAAGTAGTCCATGTAAATCCTCGGTCATAGAGTTGCTGTAGGATCCACTCTATTTCTTTTTCTGTCCATATGAAAAATAGGGAAAAGAATGCAAATATAGTTTAGCAGATCTTGACTTGAAAACAGAGAAATATGTTCAAATCTCTATGGAGACAATAGGGTGTTTTCTACTAATGGCGTACCATACTCACACCAAAGTGAAGTTCATTTCACACATAAAGGTATCTTTAAGGTGTGGCTATACAGGTCAAACACATTCGGTGGTGTACCGTACTCACACAGCTACGGACTGATCTCCTCATATAAAGGTATCTTTTCCAAAAAGTGTATCCGTATTTGATAATAAACACCCAGTGATGATAAGATGGCAAAAGGGTGGAGCGTACCCAACTTACAACTTTATGATCTGTATGACTCCTTCAATCATTTATTTGTGGGCCTAGTGATCCTACGAATCCTGATGGATCCAGCAGAACATAGGGACCTTTTAAAGAGAAGGAAGTTGTGTTCGGTGGTTCAGAGGTGGCTGTGGTTAGTGGCAGCACCTTTGCGAAGGAGGCTGTGGTTTAGAGGAGGCTTAATGTATGCATGGCTTACCTGTCCTAGTGCTCATTCTAATATGCAGACAGCAAATGCAAGTACCCATACTGATTGAAATCTCCTCAGGGCAGTTGCATGGGTGCCAGTCTAGGTAGAAGGTGTCTCCATCTTCAAGTGTTACAGAGTAAAAGGTAGGGCTGCTGCATTTTCCCTCCCCTTTTACTATATTTAGGGGGACTATGTAATGTAAAAGGACCAATTGTGTGGGACAATGCTTGCAATTTGGGAATCCGATAAGGTTATAAACCTTTGATAATTATTACACAAAGTGTCTGATCTCTTCCTCTTGCCCCGTAAACCTGTCTGGCAAAGCTGCTACACCAGCTGTACCTTGTTGTAGAAATAACAGCTTAAACCTTAGCCGCTCTTTGAAGTACCTTGTTGTCGGTCTGCGCATTTTAAAGTTCTGTTTTGTTTTCATAACAGTGAATTAACTACATAAGAGGAATTGGTAAAATACCTGTTATTATAGGATACTGTATTGTGTCATTTTATTCCCCCTCCCAGCCAATAAAGTATGACAGCTCTGACATGAATGGCCTCTGATAGCCATGCCTTCATCGTGCTCTGCAGATGTGAGAACAATCCCTGCTGTTTCCAATCTGTCACTTACTGGTGCTAGCACTATTCTGCTCCCAAACACCTGAGAGCCGCTCTCTCTTTGCTTTCATGCCAACACAACGTTATTCTTCTTCTTGTTATTTTAGGATATTTCTATTGATTGGACTGTAAAATCACAGCACATTCAGTGTGTATATTAGCTGTGTGTTATGCATGGAAGCATACCAGGGGTACTGTAAGGGCTCGTCTTAATGTATTTGTAATGATCTCCAGGTAGCTTTTACCTCTGACAAACATTCTCATACAGGTTTATAAGACACAGGAATTTATAACATAAACTGTAAACTGTATAAACTGTGAAATTATTGTTTTTAAACTTCATAAAACTATCCTTTAATATCTAATTAAAGGAAATGAACAATAGAAGTATATCTGATGGAAAACTTGAGTAATTTCCCTGATCTTGACCCCGCTATCAACGTCAACACAGACAATTTATCTTTTTCCCATCCAGAGTCCCCCCACCATGTCTCTATCACTTTTGACAACACCATCATCTCCCCCATTCCCCAACTCACTGCTTGGGCGTCACTCTCCACTCCTCTCTCTCCCTCGCCCCCATGTCTAAGCTCTGGCTCAATCCTGTCAGTTTGATGTAAGCAACATCGCTCACATCAGGCCGTTCCTCTCTCAGAGATTGACTAAACTTAAAATGATCCACTCACTGGTCATCTCATGGCTAGACTATTGCAATATTCTCCTCACTGGCCTTCCACACTCCTATCTCGCTCCCCTCCGATCTGTTCTCAACTCCACAGCTAGACTTACCTTCCTCTCCCACCACTCCACTTAGACAAAATCTGCACTGGCTCCCATTCCCTTGCGGAATCCTCTTCAAACTCTTCACCCTTACATATAAGGCCCTCTCTAACTCCACTGCTCCATACATCTCCAAACTCCTCACTACACACTCACTCTCACCCTCTCTGGTTGGCCAATGGCCGTCCCTTCTCCACTACCCTGCTCACTGCATCCATGTGCAAATCCAAGAGTTTGCCTGTGTTGCCCCTTCACTGGAACAAGCTCCATTGATCTATGAGACTCGTCCTGACCTTGCAAAGCTTGAAATGGGCACTGAAACCCCACCTGTGGATCAAAACATCGTATTCCACCACATAACCTAGTCTCAAGGCCACTCTGCCAGAGATGGCCTTATACCTTGGCCATCTCTGCCTCACTTACTTTCTGCCATCAGGCCACCTTCCTTTCCTCTTGTTACCTATCTATATCCACCTCCTCTAGATTGTAAGCTACTGTAGCAGGTAGTCTATACCAACATCTCCTCTTGCTAGTAAAGTAAATTTCTTCCAAGGCTGCCCCCATCCCCTGTGATCTGTTTTAGTTTTTCAGTTCCCGTAATGATTAGTTCTGTGTACCCTAATTGTTCTTCTATGTGTTGCATGTATGGCGCTGTGGTCTGCTTGTGGCACCTTATAAATAAAATAGAATTATTTTTGTAACATTATTAAGACATACTTGCAGCAGTTGAGTTTCACTACATACAGTACATGGCCCCTTATTTTAATACACAATGGACAGATGTATTACGCCAGGTGGAGAGATAAAGTGGAAGAAGATAACGCAACAGCCAATCAACTGTTCGAAAAATGACAGTTTGGAGTTGATTGGCTGGTGTGTTATCTCCTTCCAGTTTTTCTCCACTTTATCTCTTCAACAGGCTTATTACATCTGGCACACTAGTTGATTTCATTTGAAAACAATTAATTTGGGATCCTGAGCATGAAAGTGATTCTCTCTCCAGACATTCTAGCCTATTAGTGATGTCATGCTGTGGGGGAATTCCATGTTCTACAAAACACTGTCCAGTCTAACGCTAAGTGACTCATGTCCATTTCATTGCTCTATGTGTCATATCTGAAAATGAAGATATTGTTGCATGTTTCAACCCAAATTGAGTTATTATCAAATAATGATAAATGACACCTCACCAGTGCGTGTCCTAGCCTGTGTAGACATCAAGCATCACTCTGATACTGCCGCAGCTTGTATTTGTTGTTGTGTTTTGTTACTGTGTTTTATTTTAGCTATTCAGAATACTTTTGGCTCTAGCACTTTATGTTATGCTCTTACAGCAGAGAATCTTGATAAACAATAGTAAACTAAACAAAAATTTGTACTTTAACTACATTTTATATCCCTGTCAATATGTTTTGCCGGCAGCTGTTGGCTGAGCATCAATGTGTGACATACGTGATAGAAGTGAGTGCAGTTCATTTGGGCAGCTGTTTAGAACAGCTCCAGTACATTAGGATGCTCTCAATTCCTTAGTATTCTCATTATTCATTCTATAATACATATACAGGCTGCCATATATAGTAATGATCCCTTTAGATGTAACACAGGGTCCAAATGTTGGCCCCTTCCCCTATGTTCAGGGTCTACCCATGCGTAAACTCTGGGAGCAAGCGGCTTTGGCAAGTTTCACACTTGCCGAACCGTTTGTTCCGGGACATGAGGGAAGGGGGCGGGCAGAGGGCATCCCCAGTAAAACGCTGACGGTTCCTCTGAGAACACAGGCATGGCGATGCCTGCATGGGGCAGTTGACGTCACATTAGCAACCTTTTTTGTCAATCTGCGGCCATCTGAAAAGTAATTATGGACTTATTTTTCAGAACAAAGGCTCCTTCACCCCCAAAGCACAGGATTGTGTTCATGTACACATCCCCTCGCATGCAAATTCAGGGATTTGGGCACTGGGGTGGTGGTGGCGGCTGTTTGTGCTGCGTTTACCTGTTGGCTAGGCTGCAAACATATGCAAACAGCTCTGAATTAGGCCCTAAATTCCAGCAGTCAGAAGTGATTGGTTATTGTGTCCATGGTGATCTATAGAACTGCCAACCACAGTCACTATGCACAGTGGTGATGATGTAGTTATCATATAGACAAGCTCAGTGTCAACACGAGCACGATGCTGCGAGTGAAGATACCGACAATGAAAATATTGGCAATAGAATTTTCAGGGTATGGATGGGTACAGGATTAGCATTAGGGCTACCGCTAATTTAAAAATATGGTGCCAACAGTATGCCTACATGCTCAATGTCTCACCTGTGCCAGGAAATAGGAACTTCCCAGTTCTACTGTATCTCGCTTACATAGATCCATGCTTGAGCGGAAAGCGTTAAACTGTCTGCCTTGTCTCATCTTCCATATCCCCATTTGTTGTCAGCTATAACCATTAAAATAGAAAAAACTCTTCAAGAAATTCATCCTTGGAGCCACGAGACAACCAAGTTCAAACAGAGTTATTTGCTTATCACGCAGCGCAGGTGATTAACACGCTTTGCTTTACTTTATTTGGTGTATCCAGACTCCTCTCATTTCAGATCTTTGAAGATGCAAAGCCCATGTGCTCTGCATATTTAGGCGGTGGGGAACTTTCTGTACTCCGGCCAAATACCTGTGCTGGGATGAAACCTGTTAATCCTGGTGTTGAGTTTCAAACCAGAGCAAGTCTCCACAAAATAGCAAAGGAGGCTCCCCCAAAACAAAGCGCCTTTAGAAAGGTATGAAAAAATGTTGACATTCTCCTTAGCCTCTTGGACACAGATAGACAGTTGTATGTGATTCCCCCTGATTATCACGGACCGATTTAAGTCAAAGAGAGGCATTGTGTTTCATTTCTTGAAACAAAACTTTTTTTTTTTTTTTTCTTAAAGCATTTTCTTCCTTTTGGATTTTTAAGCCTTAACTGCATTCATCAAAGCGTTAAGCTAAGCAATTCAGTGCGTGGTCTTGAATCACTAAAGAAAAGCAATACCATTATATTAAAGTAAGTGCAAGCTTTGTGTCATACTTACAGATACTAATCACACTTTGGGATAAGCAAACCTATTGGATGTTTTCACAACATTTTAATACATAAATGCTCTTGTCAGTCACTTGACAAGGAAAACTGTTGAAGCACAAGCATTATGTGCGGTACAGACATTCTGGCCTTGTTATGGTCTGCTAGGGAGCTTTGGGCTTAGCACACTTCTCAATGGCCTCGTAGCTTTGATCCGGAAAATAAAAGTCTGTGACCTTTCCTGCAAGAGATGCCCACACACAAAGAGTCAGGGTCCTCATTGTCTGTACGAGCTCAGTAATGGCGCTCGGAGCATCTTGATAGACAATTCTGGAGCACACGTCTTTTTTTTTAATTATTATTGCCACAATCTTGGCTTTTCTTCCTCATATTTTTTGTTCTTCAAAATAGGCATATTAGCATGAAGACATCATAGTTCCTCTTATAGATATTCAAACAATTAAAGTTGCATCTCGGTAAATTTTCTTACGTTTAAAAGTTGATTTCCAAGCATCTCTTTGTTTGCTTCCACATTTAGCAATATAGCAGGCAACATTACACTTTATAAGGGTTTACAGTTACAGTGTTTGATGTGTCAATCAGAGCGGAGATATGGACCAGTGGAGGAGTTGCCCATATAGTCGCTCCTACCTATAATTTTGTAGAATGTATACATGCTTCTTCGAAGTGGATTGGTTGCTATGGAGAAAATTCTACACTAGTCTATTTTTCCACTATGTCTTGATACATCTCCATGGTCTATATCTCTACACTTTCAGTTCTCAAGGCTTAGCTGTCCAGACGTTTCAGCCTTGGGAGCTGTCTTGGAAGACAGTGATATCCAGTTGTCAGATCTGTTATATGTCTGTAACCTTTAAGACAGTGTGAGCCACATTCAAAAAATTTAATAAAGACCAAGAGCCACTAAGCTATACAGCAGTATATAGACTCTAAATCACTCCCGGGTGTGGTATAGGACCCCTACAGTCGGGATCCCGACAGTCACTAGCCCGACATAGGGATCCCGACTCCCCAGACTAAGACAGCGGGGGGAGTGCAACAAAGCCCCTTGCAGGCTAGCTGCGCTCGCCATGCTGCGGGCACAGTGGCTCACTACGCTCACCACCTAATCTATTCTCCCTCTATGGGGGTTGTGGACCCTCACAAGGGAGAATAGCCGGTGGCCATCAGGACTGGGTTTTAACAGTCGGGATAATGACTGTCGGAATCCCGACTGTCTGTCAGCCATCCGGCACCCATCGCACCCACCTTTCATATATCACACCTGTACCTTGATCCTACCTTCCATCTCCCATGCCTGTAGCTCACTTCCCTTCCATCTCTTACACCAGTACCTTGCGCCCACCTTCCATCTCCCATGCCTGTATCTCACTTCACTTCTCACTTCACATCTCTTACTCCTGTACTGTACCTCCTCCCAAACTCCATCTCCCACACCTGAACCTCACTACCACCTTCCATCTCCCACACCTGTACCTGACTTCACCTTCCATCTTCCACATCTGTACCTCATTTCACCTTCAATCTCCCACACCTGTACCTCGCTCCCACCTTCCATCTCCCACACCTGTATCTCACTCCCACTTTCCATCTCCCACACCTGAATCTCACTACCACCTTCCATCTCCCACACCTGTACCTGACTTCACCTTCCATCTCCCACATCTGTGCCTCATTTCACCTTCAATCTCCCACACCTGTACCTCGCTCCCACCTTCCATCTCCCACACCTGTATCTCACTCCCACTTTCCATCTCTCACACCTGTACCTCACTTCACCTTACATCTCTCTCACCTGTACCTCACTTTACCTTACATCTCCCTCACCTGTGTCACGGCAGCCCGCCGCGGGTCACGGCAGGGCCGCTACTCACCTGTCCGTGCCCGGCGGCGGCTCTCCGTGGGGCTGGTGCGGCGGTCAGGAGGCTGGAGGCGGCAATCGGGTCCCGGCGCAGTGAGAGGCGGCCAGCGGGAGCAGTGAGCTGGTTTGGGCTAGACGGGAGGCCGGCGCCGCCATCTTGGTTAAGGGCAAATGCCCAAACTTGCCTGAAACGCCCATTTCCTTCCCCTGACTCTCTGCAGCCAATGGCAGCCGTCCTCTCCTCATAAGAGGGATCTGTCAAGGCAGCTCTGAGTCAGTGCAAAGTGTCAGTTAAGCTGTGCACATCCTGGCTCTATTCCTGTTACCTTTTTGATCCTGCTCTTCAGTTCCAGCTATCCTGCTCCTGTAGTGCTGTGGTCTGCCTACTGCTAATTCCAGCCGGAAGGTTCCTGATTGGTCTACTGCCCTAGTCTCCCACATCTGCCATACCATCGCCAACCAGGGGCCCCGTGATCAGTGGCCCTATTCCCTCGGCATCCTTCCTGTGGCTTTTATTCTTCAGTTCTTCATTTATTTCATTATTTCGCAGTCCCCTGCTAAAGACTTTCACAAGAAGTATTGCGATAGCCAAATTCCTGTACAGACTCTCAAAGACATTATTTGGGACAAGTTTATTTTCTTTGTAAATGCAGAGGTCTCTTATTAAACCCGCACGTTTTCAACCTACCCCCTCTGGCTCAGCAGTTGTTCCTGATAGTCACACGAGTTCATCCAATCCTCAGTCCGTGACAGTTTGCACTGACCCAATGGACTCGGGTGGTGCTTCGGGATTAACCGCTGAATTCATGCAAGGACTTCTCAATCGTCTGGAACAAGTGGAATCCTCACAGCGGCAAATGGCTCAGTGTTTGCAAGAAATGGTTCAGCGCCAACAGGCCTCTCCTGCCACCTCTTCTGCCTCCCCTGTAACAGTCTCCACAGAGGGCACAAGTACAACCCCAGCCAGTCCTGCTTCAACTGTTCCTAGTCATCTCCATCTACCCATTCCAAATAAATTTGATGGATCGCCCAAAGCCTGCCGGGGGTTCCTCAACCAATGTGAGGTTCACTTCACTCTCCAGCCTTCGAACTTCCCCACAGCGAAAGCCCGGGTGGCATACATCGTGTCTCT
This sequence comes from Crinia signifera, assembly GCF_055691185.1. NCBI lineage: Eukaryota > Metazoa > Chordata > Amphibia > Anura > Myobatrachidae > Crinia > Crinia signifera. The sequence goes on along the minus strand of NC_139217.1, from coordinate 89,332,008 downwards.
GCTCACAGGACCAGCCCTTGATTGGGTCTCTCCCTTATGGGAAACGCCTCTTCCTAATCGGCGAAGGAGAGGCCAGATTGGGAATCTTATTAACTTCTCCTACTCCTCTTGAATCCACTCTACCGGTTACCTTAAACCTGCCTTCAAGTTCAGCCAAGATCAAAGCGTTACTGGACTCTGGAGCCGCTGGTAACTTTATCAGTAATGAGCTCATTCTTCAGCTCTCTATCCCAATTCAAGCTCTGGAGCAACCCATGTACCTAACCGCAGTTGACGGCAGCCGGATTCCGAGTGGTCACATAATTCATCAAACCTGCCCTCTGGGATTACAAATCGGAGCTCTACATAAGGAGAAGATCCAGTTTCTCGTTATTCCCAAATCCTCTCATCAGCTGGTCCTCGGTTTGCCATGGTTGACCCAACACAATCCACACATCAACTGGTCGTCCATGGAGGTTGAAGCCTGGGGCCCTTCGTGTTTCTCCTCTTGTCTTCCTCAAGTGACACCTCTTCGACAAACAACTCCTGAGGGTCCGTCTTCTCTTCCAGCTCAATATTCAATGTTTGCCGATGTCTTCAGTAAAGGTGGAGCCGATTCACTTCCCCCTCATCGTGAATGGGACTGCCCCATTGAACTGATCCCCGGGAAGATTCCTCCTCGGGGCCGTACATACCCATTGTCCATTCCTGAGACTGAGGCCATGTCGGAATATATTCAGGAGAATCTTCAGAAAGGGTTCATCCGACCCTCTTCTTCACCAGCTGGAGCGGGTTTTTTCTTCGTCAAAAAAAAAGACGGCTCTCTTCGTCCATGCATAGACTATCGGGGTCTCAACGACATAACAATTAAGAACAGATACCCCCTTCCGTTAATAACTGAACTGTTTGACAAGGTCAAAGGCGCCTCCATCTTCTCGAAACTCGATCTGCGGGGCGCTTACAACCTGATCCGCATCCGTTCCGGGGATGAGTGGAAGACAGCCTTCAACACTCGTGATGGACATTACGAATATCTCGTGATGCCTTTCGGTCTTTGCAACGCACCCGCTGTCTTCCAGCAATTTGTCAACGATATCTTCAGAGACCTTCTTTACAAATCTGTGGTGGTCTATCTGGACGACATCTTGATCTTCTCTTCCGACCTACAAACCCATCGATCCATCCTGAAGGAAGTACTCTCTAGATTACGTCAGAACCACCTATTCTGTAAGCTCGAGAAGTGCGTCTTCGAGGTAACATCCATTCCCTTCCTTGGACACATTCTTTCCGGCACCGGTTTAGAGATGGATCCAGCAAAATTAAAAGCCATCCAAGACTGGACCGCTCCCACAACTTTGAAAGGCATCCAAAGGTTCCTCGGATTTACCAACTACTATAGACGTTTTATTCATAACTTCTCAACATTGGCAGCTCCCTTGACTGCTCTAACTCGCAAGGGCGCAAATCCCGCTCAGTGGCCTTCAGAAGCTACGTCCGCCTTCATTCAACTCAAGCAAGCGTTCCTCACTGCTCCTATCCTGCTACAACCAGACATGGACAAGCCTTTTTTCCTGGAGGTTGATGCATCTTCGGAGGGGGTCGGAGCTATTTTATCTCAGAAAGGGGACGATCAAATGTTTCACCCTTGTGCATATTTCTCCAAAAAATTCTTGCCTGCTGAAAAGAATTACCCCATTGGGGAACAAGAACTTTTGGCCATAAATTAGCCCTAGAGGAGTGGCGCTATCTGCTAGAGGGGGCACGTCATAAAATCACCGTCTACTCGGACCATAAAAATCTTTCTTTCCTTAGGAATGTACAATGTTTGTCCTCCAGGCAAGCTCGCTGGTCTACCTTCTTTGAGCGCTTCGACTTCCAGATTCTCTTTCGGCCTGGTGCTCAAAATTGCAAGGCAGATGCGCTGTCCCGATCATTCGACTCTTCTATGGAGGAACATCCCAAATCTCAACCCATTCTCCACCCGTTAGTCTTTGCTCACACAAATCCAATTCCCATGCCTCCACCGGGGAAAACCTATGTACCTGAAGAACTGCGCAGCAAGATTCTAAGTTGGGCTCATGTCTCCCGATTTGCAGGTCACCCTGGGATCCAAAAGACTTTAAGTTTTCTCCAGCGCTCCTATTGGTGGCCAACCATGCGCAAAGACATCATCAATTTCATTTCTTCATGTGTCGAATGTGCTCAACACAAAATGTCCCATCAAGCTCCAGCCGGTGTTTTAAAACCCCTGCCAATACCAAATCAACCTTGGTCCCACATATCCATGGACTTCATTACAGATCTTCCACCTTCCGAAGGCCATTCAGTAATCTGGGTAATTGTAGATCGTTTCTCTAAGATGGCTCATTTCGTCCCACTCAAGTCTTTACCTTCTGCTCCAGTCCTGGCAAAGTTATTCATATCCACCATCTTCAAGCTGCATGGTCTACCTACAGAAATTATCTCGGATCGTGGAGTACAATTTGTGGCCAAGTTCTGGCGATCCTTATGCTCCTCCCTGCAGATCAAACTCAAGTTTTCTACTGCATACCACCCTCAAACCAACGGCCAAACAGAACGAGTGAATCAAGACCTTGAGAGTTTCCTCCGCCTGTATTTGTCTTCCTCCCAAGATGATTGGGTGGACCTACTGCCTTGGGCAGAATTCGCCCACAACAACTCCTACCATTCTTCCTCCGGTACAACCCCATTCTTCACTGTGTACGGTCAACATCCTCGTGCACCAGAATTCCCCAGTCTACCAGTTTTCGATTTACCAGCGGTGGATTCCTCATTACGCCGATTTTCTAAGATCTGGTCAAATGTTCACTACGCACTCCAAAAAGCCTCAATTCGCTATAAAAAAGCAGCAGATAAGAGAAGGAGAGCGGTTCCGCCAATGAAGATTGGGGATCGGGTCTGGTTGTCCACTCGAAATATCCGGCTTCGTTTGCCTTCCATGAAGTTTGCCCCTCGTTACATCGGACCATTCCCCATTATTCAGGTCATCAATCCTGCCGCCTACAGATTGAAACTTCCTGCTTCCATGAAAATTTCCAATTCTTTCCATATCTCCCTTCTGAAACCATTAAAATTAAGTCCCTTCCAGCCTAAGCCTCCAAGAGTTCCTGCTATCCAAACTGAAAAACAAGCCGAATTTGAGGTCAAACGGATTCTAAATTGTCGCCAACGAAATTCCCGCGTGCAATTCTTGGTGGAATGGACAGGCTACGGCCCAGAAGAGAATTCGTGGGTCGAGGCATCTGATTTGCATGCTCCCAAACTGGTGCGACAGTTCTTCCATCGGAATCCCGACAAGAGACCAGGAAGCTCAGAGGGTGTCCAAAAAGGGGGGGGTACTGTCACGGCAGCCCGCCGCGGGTCACGGCAGGGCCGCTACTCACCTGTCCGTGCCCGGCGGCGGCTCTCCGTGGGGCTGGTGCGGCGGTCAGGAGGCTGGAGGCGGCAATCGGGTCCCGGCGCAGTGAGAGGCGGCCAGCGGGAGCAGTGAGCTGGTTTGGGCTAGACGGGAGGCCGGCGCCGCCATCTTGGTTAAGGGCAAATGCCCAAACTTGCCTGAAACGCCCATTTCCTTCCCCTGACTCTCTGCAGCCAATGGCAGCCGTCCTCTCCTCATAAGAGGGATCTGTCAAGGCAGCTCTGAGTCAGTGCAAAGTGTCAGTTAAGCTGTGCACATCCTGGCTCTATTCCTGTTACCTTTTTGATCCTGCTCTTCAGTTCCAGCTATCCTGCTCCTGTAGTGCTGTGGTCTGCCTACTGCTAATTCCAGCCGGAAGGTTCCTGATTGGTCTACTGCCCTAGTCTCCCACATCTGCCATACCATCGCCAACCAGGGGCCCCGTGATCAGTGGCCCTATTCCCTCGGCATCCTTCCTGTGGCTTTTATTCTTCAGTTCTTCATTTATTTCATTATTTCGCAGTCCCCTGCTAAAGACTTTCACAAGAAGTATTGCGATAGCCAAATTCCTGTACAGACTCTCAAAGACATTATTTGGGACAAGTTTATTTTCTTTGTAAATGCAGAGGTCTCTTATTAAACCCGCACGTTTTCAACCTACCCCCTCTGGCTCAGCAGTTGTTCCTGATAGTCACACGAGTTCATCCAATCCTCAGTCCGTGACAACCTGTACCTCACTTTACTTCCATCTCCCACACCTGTACCTCACTTCACCTTCCATTGTCCACACCTGTACCTCACTTCACCTTCCATCTCCCACACTTGTACCTCGCTCCCACCTTCCATTTCCCTCACCTGTACCTGACTTCACCTTCCATCTCCCACACCTGTACCTCATTTCACCTTCAATCTCCCACACCTGTACCTCGCTCCCACCTTCCATCTCCCACACCTGTACCTCACTCCCACTTTCCATCTCTCACACCTGTACCTCACTCCCACCTTCCATCTCCCACACCTGTACCTCACTTCAACTTCCATCCCCCACATCTGTACCTCATTCCAACCTTCCATCTCCCAAACCTGTACCTCACTCCAACTTCCATCTCCCACACCTGTACCTCACTCCCACCTTCCATCTCCCACACCTGTACCTCACTCCCACCTTCCATCTCCCACACCTGTACCTCACTCCCACCTTCCATCTCCCACACCTGTACCTTGCTCCCACCTTCCATTTCCCTCACCTGTACCTCACTTCACCTTCCATTGTCCACCCCTTTACCTCATTTCACCTTCCATCTCCCACACCTGTACCTCGCTCCCACCTTCCATCTCCCACACCGGTACTTATGTAGTATCTGGGCTGCCGATTTTGTGATTGTATGCCTTACCTTAAGGCATACAATCAGATGCGATGCGATGCGATTCGATGCGATTTTGCATAGCATTCAATGTTAAGAAGGTCCTGTTCATTTCCCCACTATCCAAGTGGGCATAGAGTTGATTTTATATAGCGTGGCGAGCGCAGCGAGCCACCGAGCCCGAAGCGTGGCGAGCGAACGCATATTTCTTAAAAAGTATTCTGTGTCCCCTCGCGGGGCTCGCTACGCTCGCCACGCTTCGGGCTCGGTGGCTCGCTACGCTCGCCACAGGTTTATATCCAACTCCATGCTCACTTGGATTGTGGGGAAAGGAAAAGGACCCCTTTTTCCCATTGAATTCTATGTTAAAATGGACTCAGACCATTTTAACATTGAATCCTATGGAAAAATCTTGACCATCGCATCACATACGATTTGGTCGCATGCGATGCGATCCGATGCGATGCGATCCGATTTCTAAATCGGACGCACAGATACTACATAAGTACCCCCACACCTATACCTCACTTTACCTTACATCTCCCTCACCTGTACCTCGCTCCCACCTTCCATCTCCCACACCTGTACCTCACTCCCTCTTTCCATCTCCCACACCTGTACATCGCTACCACCTTATATCTCCCACACCTGTACTCCATCTTCCACACCTGTACCTCAGATGGAAGGTGAAGTGAGGTACAGGTGTGGGAGTAAAAGTAACCTCACTTCCTGTATGTACGAGGCCGAGCTCCGGCCGTGTGCAGCTGCTGCAGCCTCCTGACGTCTCCTCTCTCCGCCTATCTGTAATCGCGGGGCTGGACAGCTTTGCTCTTCCCCCAACCCTTTCAGTGCCTGCGCCAAAGTCACTTTTCTCCTCCAGCCTGTGCCTCGGTCGGCATGCCATGGAGAACAACTCCGTGGGCCACAGGTTGAAGAACCTTGCATTAGAGAGGTCTTGGCTCAATATGTAATTTCCAGCCGAACCATATCATTCAGTGTGTAACAGTGATTTGTGCGCTTCCACGGTCATTAGAAATGTCTTCTGGTTGGCCCTGCTGCGTGTATGCAGCATGACATACTCCATCGCTCCTTTGCCCGACTGCATCGGAAAGTGTGTTTTCCTTGCCAGTTCAGTATCTCATCACCTACCGGATTGGCAGACTGCAGATCTTTCTGATGTGCAGCTGATCGGAAACGAACATGCAGGTTAAGTCACCTATCAGATTGGGCCGAGTTGGCTACTGAGAAATTGTAAGTTCATATTCTGCAGGTACTGTTGCTTTTATGGAAATCACTGGTAGCAGTAAAGGGGAAGTGTTGAGTGTTGTAAGACCTATTATGTGTCCTACCACGGGTGTAAATATGGACTACAGTGGCAATCAGTTTGACCTTTTCTTCTTTTGAGTTTATTCCTTGATGCCTCAATTTACTTTCACCAGATACTGACATAGACGATTCCATTAAATACAGTTGTACCTGCAGGAACAATGATTTTGGTATATTGAAAAGAACGAAGCGGGAGGTAAGCGTGTGGGTGGTCACTTGCCATAGACCATGTTGTGTTAAGGCTTGATTTATGAATTCAGGCAGAGAAGAGCTCTTCAATATTTGTGCCACCAGCCCTAAGCTGACATGAAAAGCAACACATTCCTGTTCCACTGGCTGATCACCCTATACCTTACTGATTTTATTTACATATAGGGGGAAATTTACTAAAGGGAATTTGTAAAAAAAAATTGGTGTATTTGTATTTAGAAATACACTTACTTTTGACATTTACTATCCCGAAAATACGGCAATTCGTATTCGTATTGATGTGCTGTCAATACGAATACGAATTGCCGTACTTTCAGGATAGTAAATGTCAAAAATAAGTATTTCTGGATACAAATACACCTATTTTTACAAATTTCCTTTAGTAAATTTCCCCCATAATGTCTGCATCTTTTCTGGAGCAGTGACATGGACAACTCATAGCTTCACACAAAGAATTGCATTACACCTGTACACAGAACTGTCACACTCAGATAAAGTGATTGCATGTTATACACATTTCACAGGTTTCTTCATTAAATTAGCATCCCTCAAGCTACAGAATGCTATGGCTTTTAACCCTGTCCTGAATTATGCCCAACAATGTACATAAGCCTGTGTCTGGCTGATTGAAATGATCATGTGCTAGTACCTGTGTGTCTGCAATGGACTAAAGGATTCGGTCAGCGGGCTGCCAGCGGGTTGCCGGAATCGAACAGGAGGGAGGGAGGGACGGCCGCAGGAGGACGGCGTGTAGGGGGAGGAAGGGGGCAAAGCTGTATAGAGCAGCATGTAACTTCCTTCGATCTTCCAGAGCAAAGCAGAAATAGACTTGCCAGGCAAGTCTATTTCTGCTTTCGATCCCGGTTCCGCCCATTAGGATCGAATCTATATTGAAGGCAATTTAGATTACTACTACAAGAAGTCTGGTATGATTAATATCCAGACACGCATATTTTCATAATCTTAAAATGTATTAAATAATGTGCTAACAGTTGGTTGCCAATACCAGTTTAACAAAATACAAATACAAATATTGTCTGCAATGTTCAGCGGATTTTATTACGGAGGTGAATTAATGGAACAAATATAAAAAATATGACATACAAAACATTTGTCCCTGTAGAGGCTTAAATGCCCAGAGTAAAACCATTGTCTTTAAAACCACTGTGTGGACAACCTATAAGTTTCCAGGTATGAAGCAGCGTGGATATTTTTTTCTCCATGTTAGTCCACTGTAATGCCATTTTGGGTTTTCTCAGTCTGATCTCACGATTAAGTGAATCCTCCCAAAGACGCAGGAGCAAGTAGGAGTTCTAGGGGTAGGTGTATGAAGCAGTGATATGGGAGGAGAAATTATAAAGTGGCTGGTACTTTATCACCGGCCAATCAGCTCCTGACTGTTAAGTTGCAGGCTGCATTTAAAAAGAAAGTTAGGAGCTGATTGTCCGGTGATAAAGTACCAGGCACTTTATCACTTCTCCTCCATTATCACTGCTTCATACATCTACCCCTCAATCCCTTTCTCCACTGCGGGAGATTTCCAGGCAGATTATTGGTTATATCAGAGACAGCAGGTCCCCTAATGCATTTGAATCCTAACTGTGGCATCTTTATAAAAAGTACTGGAGAATACTTGTGTTGTACTGCTGTATGCAAACTTGTGTTGTATGCAAACGTTGTGCACGTTTCTGTCTACGATGACCATCACCGCGCTCACTAAGCTACAGTATGATTGACAAGCAGCAGCTCTTTGAAGACAAGGGAAGGGCGGCGGAATAGAAAGCAGGCCAGTGGTTGAAACCTGCGGACACGTACAAAGACGCAGCCGCTGTGTTACTCCATCCATCTCTGAATCAGACCCAAAGTACTGTACGTGATGGCAGTATGCTTCCTCAGCCTGGAATATCCAATATATTTATTATATTGATGAAGAGGTATCTAGATTATTGGGGCCTCCCTCTTTTATGACCTCAGTTCCTACCCTGTGGAGGACCTGCCTACTGAGCCATAACCATTCCAGGATCTTTCTCCCATAACACTCAGAGCAGTCAAGCAGAACTATCTCTCTCTCTCAAGGCCACAATCTGCAAACAAAAGGAGAGAATGCTTTCAGAACCTCTTAGATAGTTGCCTTCACTTCTTCTGACATGCGGCCTGACAGTTGCACAACTTGTCTTTGTTTCAAAACAAAGAGCGTGGCATCAAACAAAGAGATCCAAATATAAAATGAATGGATTTAACATATTCTTAAGTTAGACTTACACCGCTTTATCAAAACGCTCCCGTATCTGATGTCGCCAAGATATTCTGCTTCACAGGGTTTGTCCATTTGGGTTCTAAGTCCTTATCTAGGCAATTATGTGGCTAATGTCCTGTTGCTGCAAGGTGATACAAATGTAAGAGTACATATATAGTAGGTGGTATGTTTGTGTTTGTTAGAAAACAATCCTTCCATTTAAGGTGTAAAGCTCTGGTAGGATCAGTGTGCTTAGCGTGGCATTATTGACTGACAACATGATCCTGTCTAAGAACCTGAAAGATTGTGCAAATGATATTACAGAACAAAGCATTCTAGGTGCATTGCCCACGGGCTGGTCTTAGGGCAGGGCACAGAGGGCAGGAACCCTGGGCTCCAAACATAACCAGGTTTACCTAAACCGGGCTTTTCAATCTCACTCATTTATTTTCTATCATCTAAACCTGAATTTTGGAATTTGACAATGGGTATATTTGCCTCAAAGCCTGTAGATTTTATTATTTATTTATTAACAGTTTCTTATATAGCGCGTACAAATTCCGCAGCGCTTTACAGAGAATATTTTGAACATTCACATCAGTCCCTGCCCCAGTGGAGCTTACAATCTATATTCCCTACCACATATACATGCACACACAGACATTCTAGGGTTAATTTTGTTGGAAGCCAATTAACCTACCTGTATATTTTTGGATTGTGGGAGGAAACCGGAGTACCCGGAGTAAACCCACGCAAGCACGGGGAGTATATATCAACTCTGCACAGTTTAGGCCATGGTGGGGATTGAACCCATGACCTCAGTGCTGTGAGGCAGTAATGCTAACCATTACACCATCCATGCTGCCATCAATGCTAGATGGACTAGCATTCTGTTTAGATTTATAATAGACTATTTTTTTGTGTACATCATTAAAATATGTAGTATGGGTACTTATGTATTATCTGGGCACCCGATTTTTTTCATTGCATGCCACTACTTAAGGCATGCGATGCGATTTTTCATTGTAAAGACCTGATTTTTAATTTTATAGTCACCCATGGGTGATTTCATACCCCCACTATCCAATTACGCATGGAGTTGATTTTATATAGTGTGGCGAGCGCAGCGAGTCACCGCGCCCGAAGCATAGCAAGCCCCGCGAGAGGACGCGGATTACTTTACATGTATTCTGAGTCCCCTTTGTGGGGCTCGCTGCGCTCGCCACGCTTCGGGCTCGGTGGCTCGCTGCGCTTGCCACACTATATAAAATCAACTCCATGCGTAGTTGGATAGTGGGGGTATGAAATCACCCATGGGTGACCATACAATAAAAAATTGGGTCTTTACAATGAAAAATCGCATCGCATGAATTGTATGCCACTATATTGCATGTGATGCGATGCAATGAAAAAATCGGGCGCCCAGATATTACATAAGTACCGTAGTATGTTTTATTGTTTGCCTCTACTTTATTGGTTGTTTTATTGACTTCAAGGGATATTCAATGTTGGGTCACGGCTGACGGGATTTAATGTCCCACCTGCCACGGGTCGAAAAGGGGGCGTGGACGGGAATCGTCGAGCTGCGGTCGGCAGTACGAGCCCGGCTGCTTGTCAAGTAGGGCTTGTTCTGCCAAGATCCCCTGTTCAATGCTGTCGGGGAAGACAGCATTGAAAATGGGCCCGCAGCCATCTCCCCCGTCAGGAATGGCTGTGGGAGATTGAATATCCCCCTTAATTGCACATGTAAGCCATTCTTCTATATAAGAATACAACTTTCAATAAAGCACTATTGCCACAAAACTTTCAACTAACAACATGGTATAATACAACCATATTAGCTACGGGCCAACCCTTTTAAATAAGTTCTGGGTACATCTACTGTACATCGATATTTTCAGGTCATAAGTTAGTTTGTTACTGTATATCAAATTGTACTAAAATTTGTTAAAAATATATATATGTTGATCAATTTTAGAATGTATTAACTATATGTCTGCAAAAGAATGTAATGTGTAAGTTATATTAATGTGTGAAACGACATCTTTTATGTCAATAAAAACTATTTATAAAAAAAAAAAAAAAAAAGAATACAACTTTCACACTGTAACATTCTGATGGACATCTTTAAATTCCTCCTAGGCATGATTTCCTACACTGAGTACCTCTTCCTGCTCTGCATATTAACAAGTAAGTATATTATTTATGCTGCTTATGAGGCATGTAATAGTTGGAAAAGATATAAGGAAATTTGGGAGGAAATCAAAGCTTGTAGAAAGATTAAATTGTGACAGCTAAATGACTAGCTAATCAGCTTTTAGCTTACATTTTACAGGCTGTGTTTAAAATATGACAGTTGGAGCTGATTGGTTGTTTTTTTGGGCCTGATTCAGACCTAATGGTTTGGCTACTACTTTGCAGAGGGCCGCAGTCAGGTATATGCTGTGAAATCCCACCCCGTGCAAGCCTGCAAATTGCCTAGCACTGCTTGAGAAAATTAACTGGATCGGCGATTAGCTGAAAATCCATTTGCAAGCCCCTCACCACCAAACGGTTTTTCCAGTGTGTTCAGTCTGTGCTTAGCCCAAGACTTAATCAGCGACTGCAATAGAAACAGTCGAAATCAGGGCCAGAGCTAACGGAACACGATAAAAACAAACACCTGGGCACACCTGCGTTTTCCCTGACACTCCCAGAACGTGTCCGGTTACCACCACCCAAACCCCGGCTTTCTGTCAATCAACTTGTGTACGGCCAGTGATGAAAAAAACAGCAGCATTTTATCGATAATTGTCCAGCCTGCAAATTTGCAGCTGTGCGATCAGGTCTGAATAAGGCTCTCACAATGTTATTTATCTTATACCTGGATTCCATAGGCTGTGTGTATAAAGTTGTGCTCACCTGTATTCAGTAACACTGGATATTCACAAGCCTGACAAGTTGTATCACCAGCTGATGTACATGAAACACAGGCTGAGGATAATAGGGGGTGATTCATATGGTATGATTGTGCCAATTTTGGCCAGTATTCAATGTTAAATTACGCTATGTGCAGCGAATCCTGTTTAGGATTCGCTGCACATCCGAAGGTTTATGGAGGGCTGCAGCATTTGCTGCCTGCCATCCCTCTCACCCTATTCAACGCCGCAGGGGCTCGCTGCCCCTGACGGTGATTTTTAATTGCCGCAGGGATCCGGGGGACGGCGACAGGCAGGGAGATGGAAGCCTCCCTGCCTGCGCCGGAATGTAGGGGGGGGGGGCTCACAGGGACACAGGCAGCAGAAGCTGCCCCCCCGGGAGATCTGGCAGGGGACGCGAGTAGGGAGCTGCTGCACTGGTCCCGCTCATGCATATGTAATGAGCAGGACCAGTGTGAAGTGAATATTTAATTAGCGGCTCCCCGCCCCCTGCTGGCGAATGTGTGTTAAAAAATAAATAAAAAATTAGATATTTAATTATGTGCTGCAAGCACATGAATAAAAATAGCATTACCCTTCACAGAATAAAATTTCTGATTTTTTTTACACCCAAAAAAAAAAAACACCTTTATTTTAGAAGATCACATTCCAGTTCACCTTAAAAAGATGTCGAATGCAAAACAGTGAATCATGGCGAAAATCATGCTGAAAGCAGTTCTCCATCCTAGCATTGAATATGCTCTCGGCGAATCCCAGTGAAAACTCCATTGAAATACACCAGCGACTTGCAGCGAGCATGAAACGGAGAACTGGCCGGCATTCACTGTTCGCAGCAAGCATGAAACGGAGCGTGCATGAAACGGAGAACTGGCCGGTATTCACTGTTCGCTTTCGGCGAACAGTGAACATTGAATAGGGTGAATCAGAGTTTCAGTGAAACAGATTCACCGCAAGGCCCGATTCGCCGGAAAAAAACGGTGAATCGGGAGCATTGAATACTTGTAACATAACTGTTTCATGCAATTCATTGTAAATGCGCATAGTATTTAGAAAAGCTTATACATATCAAATATCAATGTTGTATGTCCTAATAGACACTTGTCAATATAAACTGTATTCAATTGAATTATTTAGGGACACCTGTGTATTATAAGGTGTAGCATATTCCTTACTAACATGTACAGTGTTGCAGAGTATTTGGTGCCCTAGGGGCCTTGTGGATACAATGAGCAATTTATTTTGGGCTGTGTGTGCGCCAGAGTCCCATCTCATGCATCCCAACTCAGATTACTGATGGCGGTCGAAGTGAGGACTTGGTCGCAGTGTTATTAACAGTATGCATTTGTGGGTGGAAATGGGGGGCGTATGAACTGCAGGTGTGTCGTAACCATTTTGGGGGCGTGTCCGAGCACGCACCTGCGTCTTTGTATGCAGTATGCAGTTTTTGTTTTATTTTTGCTTTCTATTATTAATTACACATTCCCCACTTTGAAATGATGAAGCCAGGTATAGAGTTCTAGCTGAAAGACCCAAATGTTTCATATTCAGACTGTTTACATGTGGGGGATATAATCTTCTGTGGCTGATTGATAAGCTCTCAGTACAAACAGTGCTTCATAAAGCAATAACAGATTTAATCATGGACTCAAGTGTTGGATAATCCACCTAATTAATGGTCTCTTATGTCTACAAGCCATCCTCAAAGACTACTCGTGCTTGCTGTATTTCAATTTATTATTATCTCAAACTTGAGTTCCATGCTCCCCGGAGGGAGGAGAAGCTGTGTATCGTGACACTGGGAGACCTCCAAGTGCACCATTGTGGAACTCTGCAACATTTTACATTTTCAGTATGCGCAGACACACGCACACATAATAATTATATATTAGTAATGACTTTATATTACGTTTAATAGTCCCAAGCAATACATTGTTATTTATTTTACATACATATTTTGCAACTAAAATATAAAACTTGGATAACATGTCACAGAAAGCTTAAGCTGGGTACACACTATGGGGGTCATTTCTGCACATGTGCAGACGCAGGGTGCGTGCGAACAGTGTGTTCGCCGGGCACACGCACCCAACACTGTACGGTGGTGGCGGGTAGTCGCAACCATATGAACGCCCAGCGTTTCATGGGCGTTCCCATGCAAACACCTGTGATGTGGGTGCCGGGGGCAGCTGACATCATCGGATGACATCACAAAACTATTTGTGTTACATTATGCTGCAGCTCTACTCATCTCGATGCTTCAATTGTGGGCACCTCCTTTAAACATAAATATATGATATTTTTATTTATGTCTCTTTTTCAAATGAATCCTCTTTATTTGGAATACTTTGCAGAACCTCATGCAGGCTTCAAGATTGCATTCAATATGTTTGACACAGATGGGAATCAAATGGTGGACAGAGAGGAGTTTTTGGTGGTAAGTTTCAAGTTATCTAAATGAGATCATCATGGTTGAACTACAAGTTCCAGTATTTCTTGAAGCTGATAGAAAACTATCAGTTTTGTACATCTGCGTATTAGGAAATGACACCTGTGCCCTTATTGCCAACAGTGTTTGCGCATTTCAACAGCTCGTACAGTATCAAAGTTATTTCCATCTTTACACCTAACCACATCACAGACCCTTTTTTTGTCAAATTCTAATATCAAAAGAAAACAAATACGTTTTAAGCCCATAAGTAGAGCAGATTAAACTATCCAGATGTGAAAGCAGCTAATTACAGGCAAGTGTGTGAACATTAAAGGGCATCTAAATCAGTAGAGAAATGCATTTGTCATTCTATTTAGCTATTTGTCATTAACCCTTTTAAGTGGCAAGTGAATTTGTCAAAATAGGGATGAAAATTGACAAGCAAACATTTTTATTCATCATAATGACAGGTAATGTTTACCTTATATAGGAAATATAGGGGTGTATTCAATGCTCCCATTTTGCTTTTTTTTTCTGGCGAATTTGGCTTTACACTGAGCTTACATATTTATAAAATATTTTCTTTTCTTCTTGTTGTCTGCAAGTGTATTTTTTTATTATTTGAAAGATCTATATTATTTTTTTCCTTTCGAAGTGCCACATTAATATATTTTTTTTTTTGTGGCAATCCCCAAATCTCACTGTATATTCTACCCATGATTCACCTCTTCTTCCACCTTCGTTTGGAGCTACACAGCTTTTCACACAGATTTAGCTGCTTTGGAATTGTTTTTTTTAAGGCTAATTTGGGTTTTTCACACATATATCTACGAATAAATCCTCATATAACGCATTGGTCAATGCTGGCCATCAGGGGCGGCGAGCAGCTGACACCATGAATAGGGTGAACATGAGGCATGGCGAGGGGTAAAAAAATGGAGAATGCACAGCTAACAACACTGTGCTGTGCTCGCCGGAGCATTGCATACTGCTAATATCTTTTTTTACACAAAGTTAAACTTGATATACGCAAGTCTTTATTCAGCCTTAACTACTATGTAACATCATTTTTTATTTGAATTTTATATAACAAATGTGAGTGACGCTGGAATTTGTAGCCGATATTTTGAACATCTCTCACAGAGATGTTAGCACTCAAAGGGTTAATGTGCTGCACAGATTGTTTGCTTGCATTGCTTGGAAAGTTGCCGTTCTTTATTTTCTTCATTTTTTAAAAAAAATTGATAATTTCTTGTATAATTTGACTGTATTCAAAGTACAGGGCTAGTTCCAAGATCAAAAGAGATTATGTGTTATCATTCCGGACAAGATCAGAGAATTATCTTCTTTTAAAAAGTAAATTTAGGGTTATGTGAACATATTTAATGTTGGGATGTATATTTAAAGAGGGATTGTCACTAAATCTAAAAATATATTCTCAAGGCTCAAACATATGAAACACCTGCACAGTCAATTACAAAGCAGGCAGTTTTTTGATGGGATATTACAGCCTGCATGAATCATCATACAGGATGAGACAAGAAAAACTCACAGATTTTAAATTTTTATTCCAAAAGACATATTAAATGCTATTCAAAATGTTAGTAAATAATCATAATTGCATGGAATACAGTTTTAATTATGATCATTGTCATTTCTTAGCGTATAGCAGCCTTCAGTTCATGAATGGTTCTTGGTTGATGGCCCTGTTGGCTGTGTAGAGGTCTTTCATGAAGATGATGAGGATTGTTTTCCAATAATGAAAATTCTGCTGGTTACTGTAGTCAGAGAAATGAAAGTGAGCTTTGTCAATAAATTGCAGCTATAACGCTGGAAACGACCAGCCGGGTGATGCGAAAACTTCAGCGATAGACTACACATGTGCATAACGAATAAAGGACACCATCTGGATGATAATTTATGGAAAACCAGTTGAAAATAAACTGTATTCCATGCAATTTTATATTGTGTTCTAACATTTTGAATTTTGCTTTACTGTGAGTAAAGCTGTGCTGTGAGGTGAATGGAGGTGGGCAGTGATGGATGAAGGGTGCTGGGCTGTGATTGGAGCTGAGCTGTGATGTGATAGGAGAGGGTTGCTGTGAGGTGAAGGGAGGTGTGTAGTGATTCATGAAGTGTGCTGTACTGTGAAGGTAGCTTTGAGGTGTAGGGAGCTGTGCTCTGATCGGAGAGGGGTGCTGTAATAGATAAGAGGTGCTGTGCTGTGAGGGGAGCTGCGATATGATAGAAGTGTGCTGTAATATAATGGGTGAGGATGGCTGGGCTGAGAGGGGAATAGGGCATTGTGCTGTGATGGGTGCTGTGATGTGAGAGTAGCAGAGAGGGGGGACAAAAGACATGCCAAAGAAAAGAAAAAGGAAGAGCCAGCCACTGAAGAAACTCCACACTTCAACCTCTCTCAATGCCATGGTAGGTGGCTTTGGCTACCTTCACTTTCTAACCTTCCCTAGACCACCAGAGTTGTTGGATACTACGCTCAAAAGTGTAGGCTTCTGGCCTGTGGTGCATGTTATGCGGGCAGAGAGCCATTGTCCCTGGTAAGCGACCCGGGACATTCGGCCCCGATCACTGTTGGAGAATGTAAATATAAGGAGGCTCATGCCTTGGGCCTGCCTAAGTAAAGCCCCCTGATATTGCCATAGCCCAATTTTCATTTTGACTTCCAAAAAAATTATCAGTCCTAATTGAATATATCTACCCTAAGATTGAAAATATTTATTATAAACTCTATAATTAACTTGAAGTATAACTGATCTTCATAGCCCAATTGTCACAGCAAGGTGAGAGATGAGACTCCCAGCCTGTATTGTGGTTGGAGTTTTTAGTGTCTGCTCCCTCTACATCCAAGGATACTAAAAGAGCTTAAAGGGGAGCTGGTAAAACCAGAATCACAGAATTATTCAACCAGTCACTAGCTACTGGAGTAATCCCAGAGGACTGGAAAACAGTGAATGTAGTCCCACTGCACAAAAGTGGAAGAAAGGAAGAGGTAAGCAACTATCGACCAGTGAGCCTTACATCAGTAGTAGGAAAATTGATGGAAACACTCTTAAAACAAAGAGTTTTAGAATATCTCAAAACCAGCAATTTACAGGATCCGAAACAGCATAGGTTTACTGGGGGAATATCATGTCAAACAAATCTTATTGACTTTTTTGACTGGGTGACTAAAGTAATCGATCAAGGTGGGGCTGTAGATGTAGCTTATCTAGACTTTAGTAAGGCTTTTGACACTGTCCCACATCGCAGACTGTTAAATAAACTTGAAAGCTTGGGATTGGATTTTAAGATAGTTGAAAGGATAAGAGCGTGGCTACAGTACAGAAAACAGAGAGTTGTAATAAACGGAGTACAGTCAAAGGAGGGAAAGGTTACAAGTGGGGTACCCCAGGGATCTGTACTTGGACCAGTGCTTTTTAATATCTTTATTGGTGATATTGCAAATGGAATTGAGGGTAAAATGTCCCTTTTTGCAGATGACACAAAGATATGCAACAGGGTAGACACATCAGGAGGGGTAAAACAAATGATTGATGATCTAGGTAGATTAGAGGAATGGTCAAGAGCATGGCAACTACATTTTAATGCCAAAAAATGCAAAATCATGCACTTGGGTCTCAAAAATCCAAAGACTACATATAGTATAAACGGCACTATAATGGAAACTACTGAGGAAGAGAGGGATCTAGGTGTCACTATTTCAGGGGACTTAAAGGGGACTTAAAGGCAGGTAGGCAATGTAATAAAGCAATGAAGAAGGCAAGTCAGATGCTTGGTTGCATAGGGAGAGGTATCAGCAGTAGAAAGAAAGAAGTAATAATGCCACAGTATAGGTCATTGGTACGACCTCATCTAGAGTACTGTGTTCAGTTCTGGAGGCCATATCTTCAGAAGGATATAAATACATTAGAGACTGTACAAAGAAGGGCAACTTAAATGGTGCATGGCCTACATCACAAAATGTACCAGGAAAGACTAAAAGATCTTAATATGTATACTTTGGAGCAGAGAAGGGAAAGGGGGGACATGATAGAAACTTCCAAATATATCAAGGGCTTTAACAAGGTACAGGTGAGAGACATTCTTCACAGGAAGAGGACATGCACTGAAACTAGAGGGAGGAAGATTCAGGGGAAATTTGAGGCAGAATTACTTCACAGAAAGAGTAGTAGATAAGTGGAATAGCCTCCCATCAGAGGTGGTAGAGGCAAATACAGTAGTACAATTTAAACAAGCTTGGGATAGGCATATTGATATCCTTACAAAAAAAATAAGGATCATATATGGTTTGAGGTAACATGTTTAAAAAAGGGGCAGACTAGATGGGCCAAGTGGTTCTTATCTGCTGTCAAATTCTATGTTTCTGTTTATGTTTCTCTTTTCACGTCTTACTTGTATATTGTATCTCATTTGCTACAACAGACTGTTCAATGAATTATAGGAATCTAAGGCTTATATGATACTTTTTATTACATATCTAGAATATACAGTATAGAGTCCTGTGGGTTATCCATGGTTACACTGATATCTGCCCATCACTCCCCATAGCTGTTAGCCATGAATCTGAACTGAGGGCAGAATGGCGAGTCAGCGTGTTGGTGTTGGGCTTGCTGTAATTGTCATACTGAGAACGTGAGGAAATTCCCAAGTAGCTGACAACTTGATGTTGGCACTTGTCCCACACAAAGATGTGTTGACTCAACAGAAACAAAAAAAAGCTCACGTTTTATGTCCTGCCCACAAGCCTCATCCCACAGTAAACAAAACATCAGCAATAGTGTTACTGTAAAATGTTCTGTGCTCAAAAAGAACACAGTACACTTATTTGGCCTACAACAATTTATATAATCTATAGCTAGTTGTTTTCTTGTACTTTCTTTGCTTTATGTGCACCCTGAGAGTAATGTCTGGCAGTGGTTAGATTACGAATCATTTTTAAGATTAATTTACTCAGTTTCAAAGCCCTACATGACAAAGGCCCAAGGTACCTGAATCAGCTTCTGATTCTATACTGTCCCAGCCCATTACTGCGATCTGTAGATGAGGGACTTTTAGCAGTACCTAGAATCCCCCCTATAATTCAACTGGGGTCAAGTTTTTAGCCATGCAGCTCCGAATCTACGGAACTCACTACCCCGCACAGTTCAAAAGAATCCTTCAAATACAAACTTACTGTCACAAACCGCAGATCTTACCATCGGAAACATCGCTCATTACCATCTCGATGGTCGGTACTGCGTGAGAGGCCTGTCATCCGCATGGCTTCTGATGTGTGGCGCGATGTCCCCTGTGTCCCCGCGGTCAGTTGCCATAGTTCCCTGCCAAGCGCACGCCGTTCCCGGGCAGCATGGGTGCCGCCATGACACTCTCAAGTCAGCTGATTCCCCAGACCAATCCCCGCTGTCCATCCACGTCACCTCTGACCCACACACCTGTACCTGGATCAAGGTGTGTCCTCCTTTCCCAGCATTGATTGGTGCTACAGCTGGCAGCCAATCACAGACAAGCAAGGGGGATAAAGCCGGCCTGCGGCCTTCCTTCCTTGTCTTGAACAATTGCTTACCTGCTCTCAGTATTCTCCTGTGACAGAGAAGTTCCCAAGACTCCGAGATCTCCAGGCTCCCCTGTGATTCTCTCCAGCGTTACCTGCACCCGCTATACCTTCCTGGGTTATCCATCTCCAGAAGACTCCTGCCTTTCCACCTCTGCAGTCGAGTACAGGTGCCTCGCCATTACCACCATTGGCTTCCAAGCCTTTCAGCGACATTCTCCATCTTGTCCTGAACTAGCGACTGGCTCCGTCGACACCAGCGTCGACATTCAGCTGCTGTGCTCTATAGAGACTTTGCCACCTACGTCCTATTGCTCCAGCATATACCTGAGCCATCTACCAGCCGTCGGCACCATTGTCGGCACCACAGTCTACCTCAGTTGTCGACATCCTGTGCAATCCTCCGCAGTTTCCAGATTGCCTTTCCTTCTTCATTACTACCTCCAGTATCATCTCCCTTGCCTGCGTCCAGAGGACCAGGGCAGGGGGCCACGACCTGCCTGTCAGACGCAGCTAAGTCCAAAGTTCCTTGAGGGGCTCCCTGGTGAATACCGCTGGCAGGTTAGACTCCGCGCCCCTGTTCCTGGTCTCCGTCAACTCTCTGGTTCGCTGTGCCCTGATCTCCCCGTGTATGTCCTACATCAAACCTTCTGCCTTTGGCTCTCCAGCGCCCTCCACTGGTCCACCACGGTCACAGCCGGGAACACAGAACCCGCCTGCGTTGACACTTACTCATGAATTTCTGTAATTCTTTTAAGTATAGTTTATGAAAAGCTTTTTTGCACTTAATTGTTCCTGTACTGTATTACATTCATTCTATCTGTTAAGCGCCTTGATTCCTATTGGAGAAAGAGCGCTATATAAACAAAACTATTATTATTATTATTATTATTACTCTCTGGGCCAGTGCCAGAACCTCTGCACATCTACAGTTATCTACTTGTTGACAAAGTGGTTGTGTAATGCTGGCCTCACACACAGCCTGTGGTGTAGCAGTGCGTCCCCAATTATGGCATTCACAGGGTGCATATAGCATGTCTATAGCTCTAGAAAAGACGCACAATACAGGCCACATTAACCAAATTCACCAGACAACAGATTGGTGGAAATTAGTAAGTAATATGGGATGCATATGGATGACTGGCAATTGGGACGCCGCCTGCCAGGATACAGATGCCAGCATCCCGAAGGAGAGAATCCCGACAGGGGTCAGATAAGTATACTTACACTTTCATCACCTCTCTGCATCTAAAAACCCTATCGGGTTGGCCGGACCCTGGACAACTTTAATGTGTGCCACTAAATTGGGTCACAGTCAGTCTTCTGTGTCTTCTGTGTTCCAATCTGTCTATTTTGGCCATCAAATGTGTTTTCACATTGGTAAACAACCCTGCCACGTAGCACTGGTGCCAATAACAGCCCCAGCTCATGCGTTTCCAGCTTTGAAAGTTGCTTTGTGCTGGTAAGTTTACCTGCACTTGAAGGCCAGTTTCACTGAGGTCTCTTCCTATCCCCTTCAGCGCAATATTACATTAAAGGGATGTCAAATAATAATAATAATAAAAAAAAAACAATGGCTACGTTTGAGTGAAACTAAATTGTCTACATCTAAACTCTGCACTAGTGGCCAAAAGCTGTCAGCAATGTCTGTCTGTAATGCAAGAAGTTTAAAGAGCTCAGGAAAAGAATGGCTCGTAGCACCAGACACGGAAGATGACATCCAAAAAATGTTCCGCAATAGTAAATGAACTCTGCAAAAGAAAATAAAAGGATTATTTGTTTGGGATTGATGGATAATGAAGACTTTTGTGGAATGTGAAAAAGAAACATTCTTGATGCTTTCATGGAAGATGGCAATTTAGAGAGGGGTTCCTAGAACCATCACTTACAAGGTAAGTATGAGGTGATCATATTCCAGGAGCGTGTTTTACGTATCAGAAGAAATGGAGCTGCAAGAAAAACACACTAAAGCAACAGCCAGTTTTCTTTATTTCATTTCTAAGCGACCATTTCCATCCCCGATTTACATCATTCACGGGAGAGATATATTGTTTGCAAATTCAATGTTTATCGACTTGCTGTCCGAGTACTATGTTTGCATTTAATATGATATAGCTAACCAGTTTGTTGGATGAGATTGCCACTAATCAGTGGTCCTTCTTTCACTAAGAAAGCACAATCACATAAGTGCCTTCTGACATCACCACGAGAAGGGCTTGTAAACAATTTCATTGGTCATACAGGTTGAGTATCCGGTATCCGGACATCCCTTATCCGAATTATTCCAAAAACCGTGGTTTTTGGAATCATTCAAATTATTTTTTTTTTAACCCCCTAACCCTCTTTTCATACTTACCAAGTCCCCGGGCGTCCACAGCAGGCCTCCGGCATCTTCTCCAGGGTCTCCAGCGGTCCCAGGAATGCATTGCGCGAGTGTGCGCGCGCTGGTGACGTCACCGGTGCGCGCGCACACTCGCGCAATGCATTCCTGGGACCGCTGGAGACCAGGAGAAGATGCCGGAGGCCTGCTGTGGACGCCCGGGGACTGCGCGGACGCCGAGGGACCACCGGACACCATAAGGGGACAGGTAAGTATGGCTACAAAAAAATATTCCAAAAACCGGAAAATTCCCCTATCCGAAATGCTCGCGGTCCCGAGCATTTCGGATAGGGGATACTCAACCACAGGATCAAAATGGGGAGATGAAGCTTGATCATACAAAATATTTGTAAATTCCATGAGCTCCGTGCAGTACTTGTTTTCTAGTACATACCGGTAATCAAGTACTTGGGTCAAGGCACCTTATACAGTAAGGATGTTTACATTGTGTTGCTACTGCTCATTACATGTGACATTTTTTGGTTGCTGCGTCAATGCCTTAAATATATATATATATTTTTAACAAATCAAAAACAGAGAGGATAATGAATCATACCGTGTATCCGCCATTCCAAACTTCTGCAAGCAAAAAAATTAATCTGCTTTTCATTGCTTGTAATTTTCGACAAATTTATATATTTTGAAGTTCTAGACAAGCCTGGTAAAGGGCCAAAGATATTAACCCAACATCTCTGTGAGATGTGCAAGATATCAGCTAAAAATGCCAGCATCGCTTACATTTGTTATATAAATGAAACTAGAAAATGTTGTGTAAAAAAAAAAAGTTTATATTTCCTGTATAATGTAAATATTTCTGGTCATTATGATGAATACAACGGTTTGCTTGGCAATTTTCACACCAATTTTGACAAATTCACTCGGCGCTCAAAGGGTTAAACATATTTTGCATTTGCAAAAGATGTGTAAATGCGCTGCGCATGCACTGATTGGCGTTAGTTAGCTGCTGGTGAGGGGAATGGAGGAAAGTGTGAGCTGGGATGGGGAGTGATAACCAATGATTGAGCTGGGAACTTGTTGCTCACTGGAGGCAGAAGGAAGGTTAAGATGCCCATACACTAGTAAGATTTATCTTCAGATCTGTCTGGTTGGATCAAAAACATGGTTATGGATGAGTGACAGTTTGTCATTTGCTCTCATCCATAACCATGTTTTTGTTCCAACCAGACAGATCTGCAGATAAATCTGCGTGTGTATGGCCACCTTAAGACATATACTGTAAGGGTAAATTTACGAAAGCTTCTAAAAATGATGATGATGGCCATAGAAACCAATAAGATTCCATCTATAATTTCTGTATTGCATTTTAGAAAAAGATAGACAGAGGGCTAAATGTAATAGGGTGTGAGAATCAGAAAGTGAGTGGTTTTGGGAGAGTTTTCCTCATTTTTTAAAGTGGCAATCATTTACATTGTTTATTGTTGTGAGTCGTCCCCCCTTCAAAAAAAAAAACAACAACAACAAAAAAACATGTTGCACATTGGTCATGCAGTGATTTAAATCTCACCACACAGGAATCTTATAGACACCCAAAAAATCTTAATCATTTAATTGAATTGTGCTGACAGCATGAAAAGGGATCTGTAGGTATGCTTGGTGCCTTCCATGCAGACAAATGACTCGGTGTGGAGAGATGATATTTGAGTTGCCGGTTCTCAGTACAGAATTTCCTCAGATTAGGACTAGTTCTTTGAGAATCTTAATTTGGACTAAGTGCTGAGTCAGATTAGAAGTCAACAGTTAAATACATATCAAACCGATAAACGAGCAGCCACGCAATCATTTTGCATCGATGGTGCAGACGGAGAACACATTTAATGCTTTCTAAAAGAAATACAACCAAGATAACCTTTGAATATGTTTTGTAAATATAAAAATAAGAGTGATAATTCCTATAGTTGTTTTTCCTGTAACATTTGCTGCACAGTATAATTTTTACTTTGTCGATATGAAGACTATTTGGCAGAAACTAAATATCTTATTAAACAACGGTCGCAAAGTGCAAATCATTATATATTTATCCATATGAATTGCGTATAGAACTTTATTGCATGTAAAAATGGCACATCAAGTGCCAGATCGTATGTGAGCCTCCGGGGGAGCTCACGGGAAATTGGGTCAAGTCGGACAAGTGTTTGGGGCCTTTATGCTCTCTCTCTGCACATGTCACATTTGGACATTTGGGGGCGTAACACCTTGGTTTTCCTGGGAGTGCCAAGTTGGGAGGGAGGGCCACTGACGTCTAGACTTAAGGTGTCCATACATTTACAGATCGATTGTCAGATTGGGCTGGTTGGAACAAAAACCTGGTAATATCTGAATGACAGTTTTTGGCAGTTTTCCAGCATTTCAAAGCAAACAGTCAACTGTCATTTGCTCTCATCCATTACCAGGATTTTGTTCCAACCAGCCCAATCTGACAATCGATCTGTAGATGTATGGCCACCTTTACTCAGCGCTGCAAGCAGGGGGGGGGGAGAAATAATTTGATAGTGAGGGATTTCCCCCCTGTGTACATGGCTGCGAACGCATTTGCAGCTGTGTACATGGGCGGGGGAGGGAGCGTGGCGGGGCTTGCTGATTGGGTCCATTAGTACATGTCCTCTACTGTTCTCTATATGAAATGTTCTCTTCCTTTCCGTAGTTTGTTTTATTGGTCTATGGGTGTATACAGTATAGAACAGCTGGAAGACGTTTTGTTTTCTTGCTGTACATTACAAGCACATATATTACATACATAGTCACCTGGGCTGCACCTTTACTTCTACTTCCCTTTCTTGTTTTGGTTTTCAGTTGCAAGAAATATTCCGGAAGAAAAATGAAAAGAAGGAGCGGAAAGGGAATGAGGAGAAGTGCGCACAGCTGGTAATGTACCTCACACACCATACAGACCAGAAACACTTCTACTGTATCTCCTGGCTGTAGGGGAAACATAGGGAGTGGGTGAGCACAGGTATCGGGGGGCCTCAGTTTCAGCAGGCAGAGAGGTAATGGAAATGGCCCGGCATCAATATTCATTTTACAGTTTCAAATAAGAGCCCGCTGGTATGTGAGGATAGCTGGAAGTGAAGGAGAAGGAAAAAATGTGTTTTTATTTTTTTTTTATATGATCTTTATTAAATTTTTCCCTCTTTTACAATTCATAAAAACAGACAAGTAACAAGCTTTTCATTATCAAAAGAAGATATGAATGTCTTCAATATATACTTTATCATCAATTTACTTGTCTCTTAAATAATACTAACAACATTTAACAATACTAACATGTATACATACACATAGCCTGCCTTCCTACATGATTGGGGTTTTTAATTACGTACTTTGTAACTAATTATCTGACAACGACAGAAAAAAAAAAAAAAAAAAGAAAAAAGTAAACCGAACCAAAAGACAATTTCTTACTTCACCAACAGCCTATCTTTATGTTATTTTGATACCCTTCATTAAATATGTGTTTATGCTATAGTGCATCTGTAACCAATGCAAGCTTTAGTTTTAAGAACATTTTACTAACCCATGCCAACTACTCCACTTCTCTCGTTCTGATTCCTTAATAAAGTGCCTATGACAAACTGACCTTAATTTTTTGCCCTAACACTATGAGCCGTGTTTTTTTTTTTTTTTTTTTAAGAAGTGACTAACCTTAGCCCCGCCTATTTATATATACCTTACTTCTAATGTACATAGTGAGATTACCCCTCCCCCTTCCCCCACCCACCCTCCCATTCCCTCCCCCCCACCTCTATTGATTGTGAGTACTCTGTGTGCATTTTATTTTGTGCATCTTTATCGTGTATAAATAAAGATTTTTTTTTTTTTTTTTTTTTTATATATATATTTCTAATATTTTTTTTTCCTCCCAAACTTTAAGTGTTTCCGTGTATTAGGGCCCCATTGGGCATGTTATTGTTTTTTATAAAATTTAGTCCTAAACCAACCCTCCCATATTTCAAAAAACTTTTTTGTGGTTTTACGTGTGACGCTTATATATCTCTCGTGTTCGCTAGTTTGATTCACCAAATTAATCCATGCTCTAGTTTCAGGACCAGTCTTAGCCATCCAAGAGCGTGCAATGATTACTTTAGCCATTGTACACAAATTTATGGCCAGTTGTTTTTTACCAGACGTAAGTTTATCATTTTGCCACACCCCCAAAATATATGCCAGAGGGGAGTCATTTTGCAACGGAATACCACTTTGTGCCATTATTTGCTCTATCTCTTGCCAGTATTTCCGTACTATTCTACATTCCCAAATTAAGTGAAAAAAGCCACATTGCAATTCATCACATTTGGGACATTTATTAATATAATTGGGCGCAAATTTACTAATTTTTTCAGGGGTCATATACGTTCTATGTAAAATATTGAACTGTATTTGTTGGGCTCTAGTGGAGTTAGTTGCAGTTGTAATGGATTTAAGTGCGATTTTCCATGTTTCTTCATTAATCCCGGTAATCTCCGTTTCCCACTTAACCCTAAGTACAGCGAGATTTTCATCTTGTATATTCTCCAACAAGAATTGATAACATCTTGAAATTATTTTATCCTTTCCTAACTTATTTAGAAACATTTTAACTGGAGAGTCCTTTAAACTAATGCCATCCCGCCCACTCTGAAGTGAAAGCGCACTCCGCATTTGTAAGAATCTAAAAAACATTTGTTTTGGGAGTCCAAACTCATCCTGCATCAGCGTGAAGGGCTTCATATTATTATTACTGTAGACTTGGCCAATGGACATTATTCCATATTGATTCCATATTCGTACTACTTGCTGATCTCTAATTATTTCAGTACCATTTAAGGAGAACAAGAATGTATCAGGATCAATGTCACTTATCCTCTGATTCTTACTGACCCTCTGCCATACTTTCCTAGCCTGTACAATTAAGGGGACCTGGATTTTAATTTTCGCTTTTGTAAGTAGTACCTGTAATGGCGTATGCCTCGGAGCCACTATTGCCAAAAGTTTTTATAATGACCAATGTACTCAGTAAGTGAATATAACATCTGGAATGAGTGTGACTTGCTGAGGGGGACGGTATTTGCCTTAAAGCAGGTAAGTGAATAGAACATGTTACTATAGGTGAAAGAAAGAATTCGAGGTTTTGCTCATAATTCAGTAAGTCTGCAGCCAGACTATCATATATTGGGCACAATTCAGGCCAAATTACACATCTGCAAAGTTGCAGATGACTGCGAATGGTTAGCCACTTCCCAGACAGAATGAAACCCCACCCTGTGGAAATCTGCGGGTGAACTGCAAAAATATCGCTATCATGTTCCATATCGCTATGCTGTCACACATCCATGCGCAATTCACTCACCATCAAATTATTTTCTCTGTCTGTGCAAATGTGAGTATGTCCGACCCTTCCACAACTCTACGGCGGAGACAGGCTGATCGCCACACACCCTTTCTTAGAACGCTTAGGCATCTTTTTTTACACTCCCAGAAAATGGCTGGGTACCACCCCCAATTGCTGACTTCCTGTCCATTAAATTGTGGGAGGATTGCAACTAGATATTTTTTCTATTTCCGACGCTATATTGGCTCAATCCATACACATTCACAGTCATTCGATAACTGAGCAGATTGGGAATTTGCACAATAGCAATCAACTCTCAATCAGACCCTTTGTTCTATATAATAAAAATCGTACCTAAAGATTTCTTCAGAAAAGTTTTTATTTAAAAAAAAATAAATAATGTGGATGTGGATATACTTAATAGTGCAATCCCATATTGTTGTTGTACATGCATACATCATTTTTATCGGATGTCCTCATATAATTGGCGAGACTTACATGGCGGCTGCTCCAAGGCTAGCTTACCTAGCAGCCTGTTCCCTACTGTCCCACCCGATTACTGCGATCTGTAGATGAAAGACTTTTAGCAGTACCTAGGATCTCCCGTAATTCATCTGGGAGTCGAGCTTTCAGCCATTCAGCTCTGGCTTTATGGAACTCACTTCCCAGCACAGGTCGAGAGACCCCCACTCTAGAATGCTTCAAAAACACACTCAAGACTTTCCTGTTTACTCAAGCATTTCCTTCATTCAGTATTGTTTATGAAAAGATGTTCTGTACTTCATTGTTACTGTACTGTATTACATTCATTCTGTCTGTTACGCGCCTTGAGTCCTATTGGATAAAGAGCGCTATGTAAATACAATTATTATTATTATTACCTGGAACACATTTATATTTCAGCATTGAAGGCCTTCCTCCCCCTGTGATGACAGGGGAAATAGGTCTGGACAAATGCCTACAAAACAGGCACTCCAAAATCTGTCTACTCACTGCAGCATTGTATGTTGTATGTCTATTTAGTTATTGTTGATTTTATTATTTATTTACAGTTTCTTATATAGCGCAGCATATTCCGTTGTGCTTTACAGTTGGATGTCTATATAGACTGCACTAGATTTATGAGAGCTAGAACCTGATTGATTGTTATGGTTGATACCTCAACTTGTCCTCTTTAGGAAGACTGATAAATCTCCCAAATAGTTACAATTGTCAGCTGATGATTTCGTGGCCATGATGTGTCCACAGTTTCTTTTTAAACCTTTTAACCTCAGCCAAATCTCTGAGTCTATGTTATTAATTGGTCCATTCATTATGTACTATGGAGTGGCAGTGCTAATTTTGCATCTAGATCGGTGTGAGTTGCATCGGTGGGTACTAAAATACAAATTCAACATTGCTCTGGTGCAGGGACAACCGATCTGAAGATGACCTGTCCATATCAGCCCTAACGCTGCTTCTTCTGTAGTAGTAGATCTGTGCACTACTTACTAGGTCTGACCAGTGCAGTATGGAGATACCTGACCTTCTGCGGGGAGATATGAGATTCCACATCCAAGAACTCCTTCCCATAGGGAGCAGTGGGGGTTTGGGAACTGTTGCTAACTGAAGCTGGCAACAGTATTTACAGGGTGAGGAAAAAATCTCCCAGATTTTAAAGAAACAAAACAGGCATGGTAAATGCAACGGTACGCCCGCCCACCATCGCACACTGCGTGCATTCGCACGGGCTGCAAATGGTTGTTTAACATAAACATCCATTTGCAGGCTGTGGGGGAACACCCACATCATTCGATGGTCGCTGACGTGGAAGGTCCACGCATATCTAAGGTTACTCACAGGTGACCTTAGATATGCGTGGATATTCGGCAGGAAGTGGGCAGGCAGCTCACATCCGGTAATGTTAGCTGCCCGCCCCCGGCACCCACGCCACGGGCTGATTACCATGGGAATGCTCAGCGTTTTCATGGGAACGCCCATGAAATGCTGGGCGTTCCTAAGGGCTAGTCCTCCGGCCCACCACCCCACGACCCCTCCCCCCCGCAGTCTTTGGTGTGTGCGTCCGGTGAACAGTCTGTTTGCCATGGCCGCACGCACTTAGTGTATGCACATACGCAGAAATGTGCATATGCCCACCATCGGTCCCCCGTGCGAACACACAGGGGATGCAAAGGGATTATATTATATATTTATTATATTTTAGTATATAATGTAAAAGTGTGTGGAGTATAGTTTATTCTCAATTGGTTTTCAATATGATGTCATCCAGATATTGGACTATTTGTGATACAATTGTGTAGTTGTTTTCCAGGGCCGGTGCAAGGCATCTGGATGCCCTAGGCAAAGCTACCCCTGCGCCGCACCCCCCCCTCCACGGAGGAAGCAATCAGGGGGGGGGGGGGGGGTAGGAGTGGTAGAATGAAGCAGACGGGGGGGCGGGGGGATAGTGGAAATATGCAAAAATCGCAAGGGGGGGGTGAGGATACTTGCAGGTGGAGTGGTAATATGAAGCGAATGCATGGGGTGTAATATTCTCCAATTGTATATATAAATTGTTAAGTGCTGCAGAAACCTGGCTCACCTGCTGTGCTCAGGGTCTGAGGCTGAGCTGCTCCTCACTGTAGAGCGCCGGGCGCACATCCTCCTGCCGCTGTATACACAGGGGACACACCAAGCACTCCTGTCAATGCCCCTTCCCCCCCCGCCCTCCGGCAGCACCGAGGAACTTTTGAAGGGGCTTGAATTATAGCCGGGTGTAGAGGGAATGCCCCACGCCGGCCACTTCATCCCACTAATAGCTCCGCAGCTCCGTCACTTAGGGCAGACAGAGTGTGATGCTGCTCTCACCTAGGCTGTGTGCGCACAAGGTAACAGGTGTCAATACTGCTGCTGTGCGCATGGGGGAGAGCCCGGGGCTGCCATGTACCTAGGATAGCTCTTTAGCAGAGTGCTGCATCGGTGAGATGCATGGCGCGGTGGCCAGATAAATACAATATATACAGCAGGTACAACTAGCTAGCTGTGTACTGTATCTCACATACTAGCACAGGGTTGCCTACCTGACCCTCCATTCATGCGCCGGACGGGGCGGGGGCTGAGCAGCAGGAAGTATCAGGCACCAGAGCCCAAAGAGCTCCTCAGCCAGCCTCTTCCTGCTCCTGAAGCTGTATAACTGGAAGCCAGAAACCGCTTCCCCAGCAGGGCAGCGAGGGGGGTGGGCGGGTGTCAGATGCTTGATTAATGCACTCATTCTTAATTTCTGCCCCGCCATCTACCACCCGCAAACCGCAAAACATATTACAAAAAAAAAAAAACCTGCTTGGAGAAAAGAGGTAGCTCAAGTGCGCCCTCCAGTGCCAGACGCCCTAGGCAGCTGCCTAATGCTGCCTAGTGGTAGCGCCGGCCCTGTTGTTTTCACATCACTCGACTGGTTATTTCCAGCATTATCACTGCAATTTCTTGACAAAGCTCAGTTAAATTTGCCATTTGCTGTACACCAAGAAATGACAATCTCATAATCAAAACTAATGGAAAATAAACAGTGTTCCATGCACGTTTAGAATATGTACTACATTTTCTATGCCTTTGTTTGTTAACCTGTAAAATTTGGGAGGATTTGTTTGCCTCCCCTTGTATTTTCAGAGCCTGGTGAATTAAGGACCCCACACTAATATGTGGGAATGACATTCCAGATTGGGACTGAGAGGTAACCAGGATGTGTCTTTGATATCTCCTGCATTACCATTATAAAGTATGGCCCCATTACTTGCAGAAGTAAGTACAAATGTCACGGGATAATGAATAGGTCCCTAAATAAGTCCTCAAACCAATACTTTCATAGCTGAGACTCTAGCGCTGTAACATTCTATAACATATAAATGCAGAATGTGTTAATGACCTCATAGCATTGGGTAGTATAAGCTGATAAAAGCTTAATTACAAAATGTTTAATACAAGTGAAGAGACTGTATAAGTACTTTGGAATCACCGGGATTATGGTGCTTGTGGCAACACTTCTTGGTTTTGCTAAGTTATGATTTACAATAACCATAAGCACAGCAGAAAGTTTAATATCATTGCAAGTTAGCAGAACATCAACATGTGTCTGCCCGTCCTCATATCTAACTGTTCTATTAAATATAGCACAGCAGAAAGATTTATCTTCCATGCATTATGCCTGTTCCTTAGTACGTCATCGCAACAATAACTACAGGGAAACTTTTATTCTAGAAACTCTTTAAATAAACTGTCTGGAGTTCATTACTCCGTTGTATATTGTTTTTTTGTTTGTTTACCCACAATAGGACAGATGTATTATCTCATGTATGCTCCAGCTGTTTTGTACAGTAGGAAAAGGCCAAGTGAGAATATACTTTTTTTTTTGTTTTTTGGTAGAACAAATATTGAATACTGGTTTAATGTGGGGCAGAGGACATTTTTCCCCTATCTTATGAATTCCTCCTTTTTTTATAATGCTAGAACCACCCACAGGAAATCCAAAATCTAACTTAAAAAAGGAATCCTGTAAGATAGAAAGCAAAGGGGTCTTTTTATCAATTTGTCTAGTTTGGACCTTTAAATAGTAATTTGAAATTGCCACATATCGCAGCGATAAGACATTCTTATTTTTATCATTAAGGACGCACTTGTGCAGAAAAAAGAAATAAGCAGAGGAGCCGGCTGGGAAGGGATTAGGACAGTGGTTCTCAAAGCTGGTCCCCAGGACCCCAGTAGTTCACGTTTTCCTGACCACCCAGCAGGTGCTCAGGGTTATTACCAACTGTCACATCCACAGGGGAGCTGAAAACATGACCTAGGGCCAGATGTATCAAGCTTCAAAAAGTGATAAAATGTAGAGTGATAAACAGCCAGCCAATCAGCTCCTACCTGTTATTTTTCAAATCCAGCCTGTGACATGGCAGGTAGGAGCTGATTGGCTGGCTGTTTATTACTCTACACTTTATCACTTTTGAAGCTTGATACATCTGGCTCCTAGGGCCTAATTCAGACTGGATGGCAAAGCAATTTTTGCTCTAATGAATAAAACCATGTTGCATTGCAGGTGGGGCAAATGTAACATGTGCAGAGAGCACATGCTCTCTGCACATGCTACATTTGCCCTACCTGCAGTGCAACATGGTTTTATCCATTGTTAACTTTGCAATCCAGTCTGAACAGTCGCCTGCAGTCAGGGCCAGATTGCCAATGGGTTGGATGGAGCTGCAGCTTCAGGCCTCCACATAAATGTAGGCCCACCACCATGACACCATGATGATCCCCAGCTGGCCACATGGTTGGTCATAAATCACAAGCATTACAATTGCATTTCTATTTTCCACACATTTTTGCAATTTGTGGAGACATTTGGACTTAGTGTATGTGTCCTACATGCCAACATGGCATTGACCTCACCTCCTCCACTTCTCATAATAGGCCATTCAATATTTTAAGCTCCGTGCCTATGGGGCCTTAATCCGGCCCTGCATGCAGTGCACATGGTTTTGTCCATTAGAGAAAAAATGTCCTTTGCAATCCAGTCTGAATTAGGTCCCGGGTTTGGAAAGCACTAAGGGCCTTATTCTAGTTCACTCTTTCTGACAAAATCCTTCTTAGATGGACAAAACCATGTGCACTGCAGGTGGGGCAGATGTTACTTGTGCAGAGAGAATTAGATTTGGATGGGGTTTTTCTTCAAAGTGAGATCTATATTGCAGTGTAAAAATAAAGCAGTCAGTATTTACCCTGCACAGAAATAAAATAACTCACCCAAATCTAATTCTCTTTGCACATTTTACATCTCCCCCCCCCCCCCCCCCACAGTGCACATGGGAGGTTATTCTGGTTGGTGCAGATAAATCCGCGTGCGTTCGTGCCGCCGATGTTTTGTGTTTGCGCATGTGCAGAGGCATATCTGCGTATGTGCGGAAGGGACATACGTCCAAATTCCGCATGAATTGTTTACACTACGAACAGGGGGAGGAGAGGGGCGTGAAGGGCTGTTTGGGCTCATTACCATATGTGTACACCCCGCGTTTCATGTGCGTTCCCATGAAAATGCTGGGCGTACGTATGGTAAGACGGCCGTGACGCACGTGTAGGGGGCGGACATATGACATTGACAGATGTCAGCTGCCCGCCCAGATCCCTGCTTTTCCACTGAGAAATGCCCGAGTGGTCTGAGCACGCGGGTGCTGCCTTACCACTCGGGCCTGCATTCGATGGTCTGCGACCATCGAATTATGGGGGAGGTTCCCAGAGATTGAAGAGGTGTATACCTGAGAAATCCACTCGTGCTCTGTGCGGTCAGCGGATTACCGCATTCAGACGCAGTGAGCGATCCGTACGAAAGGTGGGGTTTAGGACGCTCGGTCCTGGCCGCATATTCGGATCCGGCCGCACCGACCAGAATAAGGCCTATGGTTTTGTCCATCTAAGAAGGATTTTGTCAGAAAGAGTGAACTAGAATAAGGCCCTAAATGAGGAGATCCTTTCCCCCAAAACTTGTAAAAGTTTGTTTGCCAATGTGTAATTTATAATGGACCTAATGGAAATATTTTAAATGTCAGATTTACAAGTGAGATAAGAAAGGGCTGCTTATCAATCATACATCCTTAAATGTTTAAGGAACCAATGACACCATGAGGCCTATGTTCTATTTATTACTCCCTATTTCCTAGTGATTCTTACAGTCTCATGAATAGCAAATTAAATATTATTTCTGCTCTAAAAATGGTATAGATAGATAAGAAGCCAGTTTGTATTCGCTCGCTAACTGATGCGAGATTTCTCCCATCATTACCCGCTACAGTATGTACCCGCAGTGGAAATTTAAACATCACTGCCCACCAATGTTTATTAATAATAGGTGGTAACGTATAGATTACTGGCGCAGGCCAGCAATGTATATGTTACCGCCTATTATTAATAAACATTTGTGGGCAGTGGTGTTTAAATATACATTGGTGGCAGTGGGCATATAAATATATACATTTTGGTGGGCAGTGGGCATATAAAAAGATATACTTTGCTGGGCAATGGGCATATTATAATATATACATTGCTGGTCAGTGGGCATAGAAAAATATATATATATATTGGTGGGCCAAAATATCTGACTAAAATATATATATATTTTTTTTAACAATAGGGGGGTGGGGGGCCCTTCCTATTTTGTCAGTCCTGGGCCCCACAATTTCTGATGGCAGCCCTGCTGGAGATTTCTTACCAAATCTCTCACTTTATGAATCTCTCATAAATTTCCCCCTACATTACAAAAAGGAAAAGGCAATTTCAGACTAACCAAGGTTATGTCTGGCGGGGATTAAAAAAGGCAATGACTCAGTACCAATATAAACAGTAAACACCCAGGTAAGAGCAACTTAATAGTGGACATGCCCCGAACAGGTCATGTTACTGAGTGTTAAGATACAATAGGTAAGTGGGCCTAAGTAACAGACATTAATATCTAAACTCTGGTACAATTACCAACCTCATGTCATAGAAAAAATAAGAATGTTAAATATACTATAAAATGGGTATTGGTAATTGTGTCGACACATATTAGGTCGACATGGCTAAAGTCGACAGGGTTGGACGGTCGACACAGCATTAGGTCAACAATGAAAAGGTCAACATTAATTTTTCCTGTTTTTTTTTTAGTCGTGAATGTCAACATGGACATCATCAGAGTGTACCGCTGAGCTCACCATGCTTCGCGCACAATATTCTATTCTCCCTCCACGCCCTAGTGGATGGTAGGTCATCGAATACCTCTTGTCAGCACGTGTCAGCTAAAAATAATATGAAAACCTCATGTCGACCTTTTGACTGTCAACCTAATGCCTGTGTCGGCTTTTGACCCTGTCGATCTTAGCCATGTCAACTTAAGCCATGTCTACCTAATGACCGTATCGCCTATAGAATTCCTTTCAATAAACTAAAAGCACCCATACCTGACTGATAACCAGTAAATGTACTTAATAGCTGTGATACATATAATCACGTTTTAAACTGTTTAAAAAAAAAAAATGATTTTATATTTTTATAAATATATATATTAAATATTCCCATTAGTTTTGCAACATATTTATCTTGAATGTTATTATAGCAAATGTAAGATATTGAAAGCTGCTCAAGGGACTGTATCAGTGAAAGAAAAACAACAAATGTCTCCCATCCTGTGGGAAATCAGTGTGCACAAGTACATTTGGTAAGTGGGATTCGATTCTTCTATTTGGGACCACCCAACGTGTGTAATAGTGTCAGCCATCTGAGCAATACAGCAGTTAGCTGGAGTATAATAACTGCGCTGTTACAGTTGTACACTTGTCAGCTTTAGCACCACATGGAAAAGACAACTTTGCCACATGATCGAGAAGTGTACTCTCTTTATATCACTGCTGGGGCGAGGACTGGTATGTGGGATCTCTACAGTATTTCCCTAATGAGAAGTGTTCCCTCTGTATATCACTACTGGGGCGAGGACTGGTATGCAGGATATCTACAGTATTTCCCTAATGAGAAGTGTTCCCTCTGTATATCACTACTGGGGCGAGGACTGGTATGTGGGATCTCTACAGTATTTCCCTAATGAGAAGTGTTCCCTCTGTATATCACTGCTGGGGCGAGGACTGGTATGCAGGATATCTACAGTATTTCCCTAATGAGAAGTGTTCCCTCTGTATATCACTGCTGGGGCGAGGACTGGTATGCAGGATATCTACAGTATTTCCCTAATGAGAAGTGTACTCTCTGTATATCACTGCTGGGGCGAGGACTGGTATGCGGGATCTCTACAGTATTTCCCAAATGAGAAGTGTTCCCTCTGTATATCAGTGCTGGGACGAGGACTGGTATGTGGCATCTCTATAGTATTTCCCTAATGAGAAGTGTACTCTCTGTATATCACTGCTGGGGCGAGGACTGGTATGCGGGATCTCTATAGTATTTCCCTAATGAGAAGTGTACTCTCTGTATATCACTGCTGGGGCGAGGACTGGTATGCGGGATATCTACAGTATTTCCCTAATGAGAAGTGTTCCCTCTGTATATCACTACTGGGGCGAGGACTGGTATGTGGGATCTCTACAGTATTTCCCTAATGAGAAGTGTACTCTCTGTATATCACTGCTGGGGCGAGGACTGGTATGCAGGATCTCTACAGTATTTCCCAAATGAGAAGTGTTCCCTCTGTATATCAGTGCTGGGACGAGGACTGGTATGTGGCATCTCTATAGTATTTCCCTAATGAGAAGTGTACTCTCTGTATATCACTGCTGGGGCGAGGACTGGTATGCGGGATATCTACAGTATTTCCCTAATGAGAAGTGTTCCCTCTGTATATTACTGCTGAGGGCAAAGGGGGGAATTTTCGTATTCATGGCACATTCGTATTTACGAATACGAATGTATATGCCATTGGAAGAATACGGCCGCTAATTAGCTGGTTAGGCCGCTAATTGTCGTGAAAATACGTCTGTAAAATACACTTCATGTTCCAGGCGTATTTCCAGAAGTCTGCACGGATCAGTTAGATTCATGCAGGCTTCAGTGTAAAAAAATAGAAAAAATTAATAAATCATTTTAAAATAAAACAGCGTGGGGTCCCCCCCACGGCCGTAACCAGCCTGGGGCTGGGGCTCAAAGAGCCGGTCATGGTTTAAAAAAAATCAGGGAACAAACTGTGTAGGGGTTCGCTGCATTTTTAAAGCCAGCACCAGGCCCAAGGGCCAGTCCTGGTTCCCAAAATACGGGAGTCAAAACGAGTATGGGTCCCCCGTATTTTATTAAACAGCACCAGGCCCAACCAGCCAGCAAGATAATGCCTTTTTATACAAGTCCCCCCGGCCAAAACATTAACCCCCTGACCTGTCAGGTTAGGCGAGGACTGATATGTGGGATCTCTGTTTCTCTATTTTCACCATTAGAAATTATTTGTATACGTTCTTGGAAATTTATTGAAGGCTGAGCTGTGATCATGATTTTTATAATATTTTATTTCATAAAAAAACTATCTTGTGAATTCTGTATAAAACATTTAACACTAAACATTTGTCCACAGATTACTGTTTGGTAACATAAACTTTTGCCTGTACGTGATACATTATTTAAAATAATGACTTTTTTGAAGTTCAGTATATGGTATACAGATGTGTCCATGCTCATCTAGCCTCCTTGTTAATCAGCCCTACTTATTGTGCCTTGCCATGGTAAAACTCAATAGCTCAAGGCGTTTTTTTTCTTTGTTTTTAAAGAATTTTTCAATAGCATTTTGTTTGCAGAGCAGCTTCTGCTGATTAAAATGATATGTAGCATATCTATATTCATTGACTGTGGCTGTATCTTCACAAGAAATGAAACATTACAGTATTTTCCTGGAAAGCTTGTATTGCATGGAGGATAGATGTTTGTGGACACATCTGTACATTTGATTTTATCCTATTGAATTTGCACCCACTTAATGCATGTACATTATATGTATGATCACACACCAGCTGCTATGAGTGAGATATGCAAATTGTACTTTTCATCGCTTCAGCTATATCATGTTGATGTCTTTCACATTTCTTCCTTCAGAATCCTCATATTGCTTGTACGGTACATATAGGCTATTGATCTCTTACCACTCGGTCACAAGATCAGTAATAGCAAGAAGTGTCATGTACAAACTGCACAATCTGCGCCTGAGACACTTTTGTCTGGTGCATTTTATAAATTGGCTTTGTGCATAAGGTGCAAGATACGTCCCGTTATATGTATAGCTACAAGGCCCAATGTTCTCAGAGGTTGAGAACAGTGCCGTCTTTCCCATTGGACACGATGGGCAGTTGCCCGGGGGCCCTAGGACCTAGGGGCCCCCGGCCCAGCCCAATGGGAAAGATGGTGGCCGGGGTCCGGGAATCCGCTCACCCTCGCTGGGGGATCCGGGCAGGGGGATCAGGGCGGTGGCGGTAGCTAGAAGCCTGATTCGGCGAAGCTCTATTTGCCGGCGGGGCGGGAAGCGCTGTTGCATTTGAATAGACTGGCCGGACGCTGATTGGCTGAATTCAGAAAATCAGCATCCGGCCAGTCTTTGAAAAGGCAACAGCGCTTCCCACCCTGCCGGCAAATAGCGCTTCACCTCCTAGCTAGCAGTGAATTTAATTTCGGGGGTCCGTGTGCCGGGGTTCTGATCACCCTCACTGGGTGATCCGGCAGGGGGATCAGGGCATCGGTGGCGGTAGCTAGGAGCCCGAAGCGGCGAAGCGCTATTTGCCGGCAGGGGGGGGCGAGAAGCGCTGCTGCATTTAAAATGACTGGCTGAATGCTGATTGGCTGAATTCAGCCAATCAGCATCCGGCCAGTCTTTTCAAATTCAACAGCGCTTCCCGCCCCCGCCGACAAATAGTGCTTCGCCGCTTCGGGCTCCTAGCTACCGCCACCGCCGCCCTGATCCCCTTCCCCAGCGAGGATGGTCGGATCCCCGCCACCCGGCCACCATCTTTCCCATTAGCGCTATTTGCCGGTGGGGCGGGAAGCGCTGCTGCATTTGAAAAGACTGGCCGAACGCTGATTGGCTGAATTCAGCCAATCAGCATCTGGCCAGTCTTTTCAAATGCAACAGCGCTTCCCGCCCGCCAGTTAATAGCGCTTTGCCACTTCAGGGCAGGCTCCTAGCTACCGCCGCTGCCCTGATCCCGCTGCCCGGATCCCCCAGCGAAGATGATCGGATCCCCGGCCGCCGGAAGCTGACTGGCTGCCGCACGGAGCCAGAGAGGTGAGGGTTGGGGAGGTGACTGTGGGCTCCTGGGCAAACTAATTTGGGGGAGGGGGTCCAGTGAACTAGGTTGCCCAGGGGCCCTTCCTAATGTTAAGACGGCCCTGGTTGAGAAGAGTTCATGCCCTTAAATGAGGAGGAAATGCCATGTGTCCTCTTGGGACGTGGGCAGTGCTTCTGCTACTGTGCCCTCTTCACCACTTTATTATTTAAATATCCTGTCTGGGCTAATGGAAACTACTTTCTGTTATTCCATAAAAAGTAGACTCTCTTTTCACCTGGTCCACATTTAGGGTCAGATTCTGAGTCTTGTGTAAATCGGTCTTATTCCAGCAACTTCCGACATTGGGAAATCTATACGAACATCCACTGTATTCTGTTTTAGCTAAATCTATATGATCGCACATACCCCATATGGAAAGTATGTGGGAGTGGCCATCAGCACAATTATCTGTTTTTACACCAGCACTATCATTGGTGCAGGAGATCTGACTGAGGTCAGGCACCATTATCTGCCTTTACACCAGCCCTGTCCATGGTGTAGGAGAGCCAAATGAGAACGGTTGGATCTCTGCATACTGTATGTTCACCTCTGAATAGGCCACATCTCTGTCTGCGCACCCCCCAGGATACTTCATCCACAGACGAACACCCTGTTGCCACCCAGTAACCCCAGTTCAGCAGCAAATGAGAAGCCACCAAAAGGTGTATGACTGTTTTGTGTAAATGCTCTAAGTTGTGTTTGCAGACCACAAGGAAATCCCTTCACATTCCGAATTGAATTAGTCCTTTAATGATGTATGACCTCAATCCGCACAACTCTTGATCTAGTGCAAATTCACTTATTCTTAATACAACAAGCGCAATCATGAAAATGCAGGAATCTGGCATCTCAAAATATAAGTATTTGTGCTGCAAGTTCTTTCCTTTGTAAATAATCTTTATTGTGTGATAGACTGTAAGGTCCCGTTAGGAAACACACATGAAGGAGCATCACAGGGCTACAGATTGCACCGTTCTTTACTACTTTGTTAATATAATATCTCCAGATCTAGCAGAAGACAGAAAAGAGTTGGGAATTTTAGTCATAGAACGCAGAATGTTTTAATTACTGTATGTTGTAAATTGTGCTGCTTTTGTCTGTTTTCTATTGTTTGTACATATTGAAAGCTGTGCATGCCGTAACCTATTCTGTTTGTCCTCTTTCCTTTTTATCTTGCTCTTCACGACTTCACTCTGAATTGTGACACATCACTTGGGCCTTGGTGTATGTAAGCGTCTACAACTTTATGGATACCTTGAAACAACTAACGGTGTATGTACTTAAACATGCCACGCGCAAATCTTGCTTTTGAATGCTGCCAGTATTTACTAAAAATAATCTTGTTTTGTGTTTTTCTCATGCTGAGTACAAAAAAAACTCACATTTGTTAAAAATAATTTGATAAAGTTACTTTTATTTAAAAAAAAAATCTAATGTGCTGAATAATATGCCAATATATAAGAAGCTGTAGCAGCTAACAGGACG
Source organism: Crinia signifera (assembly GCF_055691185.1). Taxonomy (NCBI): domain Eukaryota; kingdom Metazoa; phylum Chordata; class Amphibia; order Anura; family Myobatrachidae; genus Crinia; species Crinia signifera. The sequence continues at coordinate 89,291,568 of NC_139217.1, read as the reverse complement.
GTTTGTATTAAAATCAATAGAGAAGAAATGATGCTTAATAATGGCTTATAATAGCGGCTTGAGGAGAGAGAGAGGCAAACTGTACAGTTCTCCAGCTGCCCGTGTATTGCATACATGCGGGTTAGCTTGTTTTTTGCTGGGGTGTGTTTGTCTGTGCTGTATTTCCAGATGTTTATTTGCATCACCTCAGTAAATGTACAATTCTGGTTTTATTCCACAATAGGTCCAGCAAAGTACTTTTTTTTTCCCCTAAGGAAAATATTTATATGTTCATCACTTTTCTGATAAAAATATCACTATTTTATTATCATCCTGGAAAGCACATGTAAAATTTAACCTAAAACAAAGATACTTTTACCAAATCATACCCATAGCACATTGTAATGACAATTCGTCCGGGACGTGTGTAAATGCCCCAGGCCTGCTGCCACACGTTCCGCAGATGTCAGATGTTAGTGTTGTGTTCTTGCCTTTCTCTTTTCTCACTGGAGCATTCTTTACAGTTCTTTTTTAAGTGTTTTTGAAACCGGTATTTAATGAAGATATGTCAATATTTTTACTGCTGCTAATTACTTGTTATTTTTACACAGCAGTGTGTTCCTCATTCAGGATGACATAGTTAGTATAGGACACGTCCACCTTACCTGTTTCCCACAGACTTATGTTATGGTTTCTGACTGAATCACAACTTTGGTAGTGTCCGATTCCCACCCAATACTTTTTTTTTAATTTGCACAAATCTACTTATCAGAGAAACGTGAAGCATGGTGATAACATGTCACCTGACATGGTGGGGACGAGGATCCATGCCCTGTTTTTTTTTTCAGGCTTCCACATAGGGTAAAAAAACTATAGACCGATCCACCTAGGTGGGAAGGTACTTGAGCGCTCAACTAAAGTGGTTTTAAATCCAGCAGTTGCTATAACCAGGATAGTTAGTCCTGGATTAACAAAAAATACCAAGAAAGAAGAAAGAACTAGCAGCGCTTATTTGATATAAAAAACACAATTAAACGATTGGAATGTCTTTACATGAAACAATACTATTGTATTTAATAAATTACTTTCAATATAGGACAATAAAATCATGTACAAATAACAGGTAACAAAATAAAACATCTATGATATAACACTCACTGAGTATAGGCCCCTATGAATAGTAAGTAGTGATAGTTAGCACCCCATTTGTACTGGCAGGGGTCCTAATCCGTTAGAACTCCACAAAACTTGGGGCCTTATTCTGATTCACTAGCAAAGGCAAACCTTCTCAAATGGGCAAAACCATGTGCACTGCAGGTGGGGCAGATGTAAGATGTGCAGAAAGAATTAGATTTGGGTGAGGTTCTACTTCAAAGTGAGATCTATATTGCAGTGTAAAAATAAAGCAGTCAGTATTTGCCCTGCACAGAAACAAAATAACTCACCCAGATCTAACTCTCTCTGCACATGTTACATCTGCCCCCCCCCCCCCTGCAGTGCAAATGGTTTTGTCCATTTAAGAAGGAATTTGCCTTTGCGAGTGAATCAGAATAACCCCCTTGGTGCTTTCCCTAGGATTCTTTTCACGCAGGCACACTTTATATTGTAACATGCATTCATAGATGCATAAATACTGATGTAATAAAATGTACAAATGTGGCACATGAAATAATCACAGTCATATTTGGGTCTTTTCATGACTCATGTAGACGACAAATATTTTGTGAGAAAATGTACAAGCTCAAATGAATGTAAGGGATGGCTCAATGGTCACAGTGGCAGTGCACATTCCCATCCCAGAGGTCTGTTCTTAAAGTAGTCAAGAGATGACCCCTGTATAACTGATATGTGTGGCCGATTCAGACCCATTGGCTCGGCTGCAATTATGTAGCCCATGCGATTATCAAATGACCGCGTATGCGCACAATCTGCAGAGTGCATGCGCAAGCAGTCCTTGTGATTACAGCCAGCAACGACTAGCCATTGCTGGCCATTCACAAGTTTATTGACATGCGCTGGATGTTTGGGGCAGAACACCAGCGTTTTATAGGAGTGTCCTGGAAAACGCAAGGCATTGCTCAGTCATTGGGATGGAGGGCCCCTGATGTCAGCAGTGGCCTCCTTCTCCACACGGCCTTCATAGCGTATATGCTGCACGCTCGTTAACTGGGGGGGGGGGGGGGTGTTATGTTTTTAAAAAATGTATGAACAGTGCACCTAAAGTGCACTAGGAACAGCCCGCCGAGTAATGCTCGTGGGGCTGTCCCCTGCAATCTCCCCCAGTAATTAGCGGCTGGGGCGATGTATTAACAGCCACCTAGGCGTTAAACCGCCCAGGGATAGCATTGTCCTATACCCACTGCAGGGACAACGCTAGCCCTGATGCTGGCACAGGGCTGTGCTGGAGAGCTTGCGGTAATAGCAAGATCTTGTGCATGCCCATTACAGCCGGCCGGGGGGAAAGGGAGATCATGCATGATTTCTTTGGCACTCGCAGATCTGAGACACCTCTATGGTGTCTCTGATCTGCGGACGCCCTGTACGAGGACATAAGCGGATGTCATCTGCCTGCCCCCCCCCCCCCCCCCACACCCGCATCATCAGGGAATTACCATGAGAACGCCCATGAGACGCTGGGCGTTTCCATAGGCACATTCCCCGGTCTGCCTCCCCACACCCCTCTGCACCCCCCGCCCAGACTTCTGTGTGCCAGCGCTGTGGGCGCTTGCACACAGCGGCTGCATATGCGCATAAAACCTATGCACAGTCGCAAACATTCAGTTCCCAATGGGAACGCGCATGGGACTGATTGAATCAGAATAACCCCCATAGTTAGGCTGCAAACACAACATCATAACGTGTCCACATTATATTAACATAATGAATGTTGGCATTCTCATTACCACATAGCATACCACACCTGCTTATATTCAGGGCTGTACAGAGCAAGTCAGGGCTTGGGTACTGTAGGGGATGTGGCCCAACAGTTGAGGCGTGGCCACACCCCTAAAAAAATGTATGCTGCACCGGCAGGTTCTGTGGACTCCTCAGCCAGTGGCAGATCCAAGAGGAGGTAATTGGTGTGATCACTCCCCCCACACACATCATGCAGGAAGAGGAGACAGCAGCGTCTGTGGATTCACTTCAGCCCAGCACACAATGCGTGTGCTGAGCTGCGTAGAGAGGCTGTTGTTGATAACAAATATGAAAGGGAGACCTGGACCTACGACGAGCCCCTAAAACAACCTGGACCTGAGTAATTACTACTCGTCTCCCTCACCCCTCACAGACCCTGCTCATAGTATATATAACAATGCCAATCTTCTCACTTTGAGTTTACCCTACCCCCTAAGTCTTCCCTAGGTGTGCACGTATCACACCCCGATAGCTGTCATGTTGTATAGGAGCATTCCTGAGAATGCAGCCTATCCATTCACTTGGATCACCATTGACTAATGATGAGACTGCTACAGATTGTAGAAGGACACATAGGCGGTATACATGGAATGCTGACTGCCAGTACTCCAACAGGGGGGCGAACACGTATACACATAGTATACAGTATAATACATTGCTCTGATAATCCCATTCCATCACTACATAAGATTAAAGTTTATTTATTCCTCATGAAAACCTTTAACCAGTCGGCCAGTGGACTTCTGGGCATGGCTGTAATGTATCGCCATGTATGCTCCCCATGTGTACAGGGTAATCTGCCATGTGCTTAGTATCATATCCAGAAGTAGGAGAATGTTACAGAAAAGACACATTTATTTAGCTACAAACAAAGGGAAAAAAAAGGCATGTACCTGTTTCTTCAATAAGGAATCCTTTATATTATCTGTTCAATAGGTCTCTTTGTGATGATAGCTACACTGCACACTCCGGCTTTCCCAGTGCTTGTAAGTAGCTACAAAGTGGTGTTCGGTGCCACAGGATCATGCAGTTGTCAGGAAGCCAGAGCGGTAATGTGAGTGCCTTTTGTTCCCATACCGCGCACTTCTGCCTTCTCCTACAGATGTCCTATAACGTCTTCCAGACCGTGGCTTTAGTTGTGCTCAGTGTACACCACTGAAACACTACACTGGCATGTCAGCATTTCAAGGTCTGATGTTTTATAAGGTTTTACAACGTCTAATCCTTTAGAATTCTTTCCGTTTTCAACATTTGCACAAAATGGTCATTTTCCCATACCTTAGCTTCAGTACATTATATTCAAACATCCCACTGCATATACTAGTAAATAAACTTGCATAGATCTGAGTACACAGGCGGGACTACCATTGGTGCAGCAGGTGCATTGAGGACTAAGGGGCCCACTGCTGCCACCCACTGCTGAGTAACATATTGTGTACTTGGGTTGGAGTGGCGGAGGGGGGGGGGGGGGCAAATTTTAGTTTTACAAATGGGCCAGCCACTCAAGAATACTCATTTTAGTCATTTGTCGGGAGTTGCCACACAACTAGCCAATTTGGTCAACTGTAACTATTACTACTATATATATATTGGGTCATATTGATCACGTCTCACCAACTATAAATATATAATGATGTGATTTTACCACATGGGATAAACTCTGTACTCAGAAGGTATTGGCCCCTTCAGATCCATTTATTTGGTCTATCTCCAATTCATGTGGAAATTTTGCCCCTTCTTATGACTGACCGAAGCTTGAGCTCTCTATATGCCATATACTGTACCAGCTTTACAGGGTACAATGCACCGCCGCTATTCCCAATGGGGGAAATAGCGGCAGGTCCCTATTCAATGCTGTCTTTACCAACAGCATTGATGCGGGATCAGCCAGAACAAGCCTGACTTCAGAAGCTGTCGGGCCCATTCTGCCGATAACGGATGTGGATTGTCGCAATCCCGGACGCAGATTTTCGTGGCCACGCCCCCTTTGCACAGATCGGCAGGCGGGACATTGAATTCCGCCTGCCGATCTGCTGTCGATCAAAACGCAAAAGGGCCAGAATCACGGCTGTCGGGAGGGATCGACAGCCATGATCCTGGATTGAATAGCCCCCTTTAGTCACAGGCTAATCCTTTTCATGGAAACCGCAGCAGCAGTGACATATGCTGCTATACAAACCAAAAATACCAAAATAAACTTCATTGAGGTAATTTACTAACCACATATTTTGAAATATGCAGCAGTGCGTTCACTCATGTACGCCGTAAAGATGGCAGCAAACTCCCTCCGGTGGCAGCTTGACGTACCTACTGTAACTAAGAATGTCGTTCTGGTTGGCTCGCTAAGCAGCGTAAGTTTACTGCTTAGCAAGCCTTGTAACGCTGCCCTCTGCGCTGCACAGTGAATGTACCCACCGCACTGTGAATGGATGTTTTGCAGGCCTAAAATCATTCGATGGTCGCCGACCATCGAATGATTTCTCTAGCACTTGCAAATCTGTCAGACTCCGGTGACATCAGCCTCCCAATCCTGGAAGGCAGGTACCCACCCGCATTTTGCATGGGGATGCCCAGCGGTTTCCTGGGTGCACCCACTGTTTTCCTGGGTACGCCCAGGCCTGCCCGTCTCCTCCATGCCCCCCACTTTTCAAACACCATGGAGACTATGCAAGTCTCCGAAGGCGCCCGCATAGAAGCCCTGCTCATGTGCATAAGTGAATATGCGCAAGTGCACAGAGCCGGCCCTAGGCAAGATTTTGGCTGGTGCCGCCACTAGTTCCGCCTCTGACCCTGCTCCCCTTTCCCAGTGCCATCAACCCTCTTCATAGCAGTCATCATTTTGGTGCTCCTACCCGCAATAATTTAAATAGAAACAGTGCACACATTCGGTGTGCAGCCCAAACAGTGGTATGTTCTTGCTGGTAAGGGACATGGCCACACAATAGTACCCCCAATTCAAATTATGCCACACAGTAGTGCAACTTTATTCACATTATATCATGCGATGGTGTCCCTTAATCACGTTACATCACACAGTAGTACCACTTTACCTTATATACATTACTCCTCACATTATTCACATTATACCCTTAGAAAAAAATCCTGAGAAAATATTGTATTTTAAGCACCTCCATGGCCACACTGCAACCCAGTACAAAGCAGTGTGTGCTGGGCAGAGGAGAAGAGCTGCAGCTGCTGCTGTCACTTAAGGGGAGGGGGCCCGGGGCCCCCACTGGGCCCTTCCATCAGACTTTGGCCTGGGTAAATTGTACCCCTACCCCTTTCTCTCAGCACCCCTGATAATACAACACAGTAATGCCCCTTACACATGACACACATTATTAATGTCCTTATAAACATAATGCCCCTTACACATTATGCCTACCTTTATTAATGCCCTTCATACACATAATGACACACATAATGCCCCTTACACATATGTTGCACATTATTAATGCCCTTATACACATGACACACATAATGCCTGTTAAACATATGTCGCACATTATTAATGCATTTATACATGACACACATAATGCCCCACCCCCAGACAGCATTTGCACAGCTGCTAACACTGTGACCTCTGCCTCTGCTTGAATACAGATGTTTACTCATACATCATGCCTCAATAGGCCATGCAGCTCCTGGCCAGTTCTGCTAACGTTGGGTGCCTTTTTTTGCTGAAAATTCGTCTTATTTGCATTGTTATGTGACCAGGACACATAAGGAGCTTCCAATGATTAAAACGATATGCGGCATGCCTATATTCTGTGTGCGATTGTGGCTGTACCTGCATACGGAATGCTATGTTACAGTGATTTCCATAAATACACTATTTCATATGCAGATACAGCCTCACTCACACACAGAATATAAGCATACTGCCTATCATTTTAATCAGCAGACGCTGCTGGTGCCCATAGGCATTCCAAATGCCCTAGACATTTGCCTAGTTTGCCTATGCTTAGGGCCGGCTCTGCATGTGCAGACCTTCAACATCAATTAATAAGAATCAGGGCCTAAATGAATATATGTAGAAGCATTAAGTAATATGTTATCTTTCAGATACAGGTGAAATTGTTTCAATAGTGTATAATTTTGTGGCACATGCTCAGTCAATCAAACACTACATTTGTATTTTGTATTATCAAGATATTTTCAGCGTTGTCATATTACTGAGTCATTTTCTTTTTACTGAGCTCGGTAATTCTCTAGTATTTTTCGTATTTATTATTTTTAACCATTTCTTCTAATACTACTAACACAGTAACTACAGTCACACCAGAAAATTTAACCTATTTCCACATTCCTCTTTCCCAGGCTTTACTAATCTTTTAAATAACACACATGCTTTCCTCCGTCGTTTTTTGGGGGGAATGTAGCACAATGCAGACTTTTCATACACTTTCATAGAGGTTCTCATGTTTGAAATACCTGCGGAAATATCTGATCTAACAAAAGACTATTTCATATGGCTCCCTGTCCGTCATTACATTTTTACATACAGATCCATCGATAGAGTCCTTAGGTCTACCTGCTATTATTTTCTATGGTCGGAATAATAATAATGCAGTAATTTTAACTCAACACAGAGCAACCACTGTGGAATTTGCTGGCATATTGCACGGGCATCAGATGGAATGTTCATTGTTGGTTATTCTGTGAAGTCCGTTGCACTGGCTACATTTTATATATATATAAAATAATGAAAACACTTTATGATTATTTATTTAAAGGCTACATTCTATGCTCAGGTGATCGCTGTATTTTGTAATACCGTAACATTAATATATGCAACACACTTGTGTGGTTGTATTAGTTTAAAAGTCATGTCATTCATATTGGAGGAACAGTGACATCACTTCTATAAAAAAAAAAATATATATATATATAGCAGGAATCCGGCACTCATGGTAAATGGAAACAAATACAGCTTACTGGTAGGAAGCTTGGCAAAGGCTGCGGTGCCCTCCAATTCCAAATACAGAGGCAGGAAGAAGGCGGCACTCTTCAGGCTGAAGAAAAGGGTCCTTTAATCTAAATCATTAAAGGACCCTTTTCTTCAGTCTGATGAGTGCCGCCTTCTTCCTGCCTCTATATATATATGATCACATGACTCCGTTATAAGGTATTTCATGATGGAATAAATAAAATTATTGAAGAGTCACGTAGAACATTCAATTTTAAACAAACATGGCAATTTGCCCGCATGTCACATTATAAGAAGTACTCTCTGTCTGGGGTTTTTGACTGCCCATGCAAAATTGAAACTATTTTAAGGTAACACTAATAAATGAAGTACTTATCAGTTCATACTATTAATATGCAGCCAACCACAAGCGGCTAAATAGTGTTTATCTCCATCATCACGTATCTTACCGAGTTTCATTATGTAGCATCCCTAGGGGACTGGCTGTACATATTTGTGCATGTCCTTTCTGGACTTAGTTCTCGCCACAGGTAAGGAGCAGTCAAAATCTAGTTAGTTCCAGTTACATTTCTATACGCATGTGCAGCATGGAAATGTGTATATTTACACTGTACTCTAAATAAGGCTTGCGAGAGAACACATAGCCCGATTAGGCTTAACAAACTGCTCCTACGTCATGCAGCAAAAACTAATTTGGAAAACTATTTTTTTTAAACTTAATGAAGTAGAAATTTGTGTGGATGTATTATACAATGTATTCTTTAATACACTTTCTACATTTGTATGTAATATCCAGTGTCGGCTCCACAGGTGGGACTGCACTACAGCATAGTACAAGAATCAAATTGATGAGCCGCACGTACTGCCAAACATCACCAGCCGAGACTCACTGGCAGTACAGTAGGTGCAGTTCCCCGTTTGAACTCTGATCAGCGCTGCAGCCCCATCTCTGCAGCCGCCACTGGTTATATCTTTATGGTTAACTTGAAAATAGAGCCGTTTAAGTATGTATTTCCAAGTATTTGTGCTTCTCAAAACTTTTGCAGGTACTTAAAACAGATGCACAAGAGCATGCCTCCAGAAGCTACTGGGATACACTGAGGCGTAGCACAAGCCAAGCCCTCTTTTCGGACCTTGCAGAGGTACAATAAAACCTCTTTGGTCCAAGATACATTTGTTATGTTACAGCTCATTGCATTCATCATAACAAATCATCAGTGTTACTTACAATCTAAATTTACATCCATTTTCATCATGTTCTTTGCCTTGCTTATTTAACTTACATCAATGTTGTATTACAAATACTCTGTTACTGTTATCTTTATAGTAAAATATGTATTAACCGTATCAGCAAATAATTCATATTGTGTGTGTGTGTGTATGTGTGTGTGTGTGTATATATTCAGGTTGAGTGTCCCTGAGCACGAGATACTGTAGTGGCACCTTTGCTTTGTGACGTGCACACAAACTTTGCACCTGATTCTGTATAGACGCATTTATTTATTTATTATTTATTTACAGTTTCTTATATAGCGCAGCAGATTCCGTTGCGCTTTACAATAGTAGACAGTGATAAAACAAACTGGGTAGCAACAGACAGACTTTGAGGTAGGAGGGCCCTGCTGCAAGCTTACACTCTATAGGTACATAGGAGGGAAACGCAATGTGATAGGTTACTTGCAGCAGCAAGTGCAATGCAAATGCAGAAGGAGATGCGCTTGCGATCACTTAAAGCTGCAATGAGATCGCAGTGTTAAAGGAACAATGCTCCGCTGCAGTGGCCAGTGTGACCTTTAACAGGCTGTCACAGTGTAGCTTGCGAGGCCAAGGGAACTGCACCAAACGGCAGATTCCTTGGCCTGACCACTTCCAGGAAACTAGGGGATACCCGGCTGCATTGCCCGACAATCAGGAAGAGGTGTTGGCAACATTATAATGTGATGGCAGGACCCGTCACGCAGAATCCACAAAAGTTTGCATATCCAAAAAATCTCAAAACTTTTTTTGTCCCAAGCATTTTAGATAAAGGATACACAACCTGTGTGTGTGTGTGTGTGTGTGTGTGTGTGTTTGTGTGTGTGAAGCCATAACAAATACAATAACAATAATTGCAAACCATGTTATTACCATTAGGAATCAGGATCATATGGATTACACAATTTACCAGTCCCACTCATTCTGATTTAAATTTGTACAACAATCAATGCTATAATGCAACAAAAGCCATGAATATATCTAGTGACCCTGGTTTTAACATTTGCAGTCAACTCCTGGTGTATTGATATTACTGTATTTGTGGTTGTACCTTTTATTCCTGTACCATTCACCCAATCCATGGCATCTTATAATAGGAATAGCCAGCTCCAGTATTCTGACTGCCCATCTTCATTCCCCCTTATGTCTGTTCTGTTATTCTACCAATTTGGGGCCTTATAGCTTTCTTGCAGATGACTGAGAATACATAGCCGCCACCCAGACAGAAAGGGGTATACTGTATTTACTAAAGCTTCTAAAAATATGGTGATGTTGCCCATAGCAACCAATCATATTCTGTCTAATATTTTCTAAGATTCAATTGAGAAATGATAGACAGAATTTGATTGGTTGCTAAGAGCAACATCACCTCTTAATTTTTTTAAATCTTTATTAAATTTACCCTAGGGGCGGAATATAATGCCGTCTGAGTTCGGCAGCAGTGCGGGATGCCGGCCAAACTCGGACATTTATTTAAAGGGGCAATCAATTAGAAGGCATGGAACTCGGGTCGGCATTATATTCTGCCCCATATTGGGAAGTCCGATACTAAAAAGACTGAATGGTACACAATTTGGAGATGGCTTGTTGATTACATCATAGGAAATGGGCAGCTGCTATTTATCATGGGAGTAACCAGGCCTGCTAAGAGACAGCATAGATTGGCTGAACTAGCACCCAATAAGCAATTATTATACTTGTTGGAACAATGATTGAAACCTACAGAACATAACCAGGGTTCCACGTGACATCATCATTGATAATGATAATTCCCCCCCAGCACCTTTTTTCATACTCACTTCATCCTCCGGTGTCCACGACGGCCATCGGAGTTATCTTCAGTGGCATCCCCGGTCCCAAGGATGCATTGCGCGGGTGCGCCGTTGACATCATCGGTGCACCCGATCAAATGCATCCTTGGGATTGGGGATGCCACTCTTATGGATGCCAGGGGACATAGTGGACGTCGGGGGACCAGGTGAGTATGTAAAAAATATATATATATACTAGGTGATTCATCGCGCCCTACGGGCGCTCTTCACACCGTCGTAAGGGGCTGCGCCCCCTTAATTTGTGAACGTTTGTATATGAGAAATATGGTTAGAATTGTATGAAAGATGCCCTGTATTGCAACTTAGGTGTCCGCGAATCGCGGGAGGGGGGGTCGCGGAGGGTGCCGCGAATTGCAGGAGGGGGGGTCGCGAGGGGTGCCGCGAATTGCAGGAGGGGGGGGTTGTGGGGGGGTGGATGCTGCGAATCGCGGGAGGGGAGGGATTGCAGAGAATCGCGGGAGGGGGGTCGCGGGGTGGGTTGCCGCAAATCGCGGGAGGGGGGTTACGGGGGCGGGGGTTGCGGCGAATCATGGTAGGGGGGGTCGCGGGGGATGTGCCGTGAATCACGGGAGGGGGGGTCACGGGGTGGGGTGCCGAGAATCGCGGGGGGTGTGTGTGTGCCGTGAATCGCGGGAGTGGGGGTTGCGGGGGGTGGGGGGGGTGGGGGGGTGTGACGCGAATCGCCACAAGAAAAAATCAACACAGAAAGGTCAACACATGTAAATGTTGACATAAGTGTGGCACTTCATTGGTGTCCATGTCGACACATGAGAATGAATATGAAAACATTCAAAAAATGAAAAAAAAACTTCAAAAACTCATGTCAACCTTTTTCATTGTCGACCATAGCCATGTCAGTGTTTTCCATGTGCAATTTAATTCTGGAGCTGCCGCGAATCACGGGGAGTGCCGCGAATTGCGGGAGGGGGGGGTCGCGGGGGTGGGTGCCGCGAATAGCGGGAGGGCGGGATTCACAGGGGTTCCGGTGGGGGGTTGACGCGAATTGTGGGAGGTGGGGGGTCACGGGGGGTGCCGCGAATCGCGGGAGGGGGGTTTGCGGGGGGGGTGTGACGCGAATTGCCACAAGAAAAACTCAACACAGAAAGGTCAACACATGTAAATGTTGACATAACTGTGCCACTTCATTGGTGTCCATGTTGACACATGACAATGAATATGAAAACATTCAAAAAATGAAATAAATCTTCAAAAACTCATGTCAACCTTTTTCATTGTCGACCATAGCCGTGCCAGTGTTTTGCATGTGCCATTTAATCCTGGGGCTGCCGCGAATCGCGGGGGGTGCCGCGATTTGCGGGAGGGTGGGGTTGCGGGGGGTGGGTGCCACGAATCGCGGGAGAGCGGGGTTCATGGGGGTTCCGGTGTGGGGTTGCCGCGAATTGCGGGAGGGGGGGGGGTCGCGGGGGGGTGCCGCGAATCGCCGGAGGGGGGGTTGCGGGGGGTGTGACGCGAATCGCCACAAGAAAAAAATCAACACAGAAAGGTCAACACATGTAAATGTTGACATAAGTGTGGCACTTCATTGGTGTCCATGTCGACACATGAGAATGAATATGAAAATATTCAAAAAATGACAAAAAAACTTCAAAAACTCATGTCAACCTTTTTCATTGTCGACCATAGCCATGTCAGTGTTTTCCATGTGCAATTTAATTCTGGAGCTGCCGCGAATCACGGGGGGGTGCCGCGAATCGCGGAAGGGCGGGGTTCACAGGGGTTCCGGTGGGGGGTTGCCGCGAATTGCGGGAGGTGGGGGGTCACGGGGGGTGCCGCGAATCGCGGGAGGGGGGGTTGCGGGGGGTGTGACGCGAATCGCCACAAGAAAAAAATCAACACAGAAAGGTCAACACATGTAAATGTTGACATAAGTGTGCCACTTCATTGGTGTCCATGTCGACACATGACAATGAATATGAAAAAATTAAAAAAAATCTTCAAAAACTCATGTCAACCTTTTTCATTGTCGACCATAGCCATGTCAGTGTTTTGCATGTGCCATTTAATCCTGGGGCTGCTGCGAATTGCGGGGGGGGGGTGTGTGCCGCGAATCGCGGGAGGGGGGTCGCAGGGGGGTGCCGCCAATCGTGCAAGGGGGGGTCACGGGGGGGTCCTTTTTGCCGCGAATCGCGGGAGGGAGGTCGCGGGGGGGTGTTTTTTCCGCGAACCGGGGGGGGGGGGTCAGGGGGGAGGGTTTACAGCGATTCGCGGGAGGGGGGGTCGCGGGGTGGTGGTTATGCCGCGAATTGCGGGAGGGGTCGTGGGGGGGTTCTTTTTGCAGCGAATCGCGGGAGGGGGGGTCGCGGGGGTGTTTTTGCTGCGAATCGCGGTAGGGGGGGTCGCGGGGGACCGGGTATTTTTGCCGCAAATCGCGGGAGGGGGGCGCGCGCGGGGGGGGAGGTTTTGCCGCAAGTCGCGGGAGGGGGGCGCTCACCTGGAGGCCATGGAGTAGCAGTGCTGGGCAACATGGGAAGGCAGTGGGTGTCTGGCACTGTCTGTGGGCTCACTGGGCTGGTTCTCTGTCACATACCTCCCAACATGACCCTCTCCAGGAGGGACACAATGCTCTGTTTCTAGACTTCCCCTTAATGTATGATTGCCATCACCTGTTTTAAACAGGTTAATTTCTCAGAAAGGTGTTCAGCACAGATGAAGGCAATCACACATTAGGAAAGTCCAGGAACAGAGCTTTATAGACACAGACACCCACTTTGAGTGACAGATGTAGCCAAATATATAGGAGATTCCGATATACAGAATAATCCCTTATCCAAAATATCACTTCACTATAATAGTATAGAAATTAAATCAATAAAAGATCTGTATATATGAAAATAGAATTTCTGTACCCGGCATATGTAGCATATTGGCACGTATTGACTACTTTCCTACCATCAAATATTTAAGACACATCTGTCACTCTCTAGGGTTAGATTGAAAGCATTTAAGTTACTTGTTGGTAAAGTATATTCTATGTACCATGTAAGGATCATGACACCATGTCATTTGTTTATATTCTGTCTGAAGGGCGTGGATGAGCTTACCAGCTCCATGATACATACTACGCTACTTGTGCACTTTTTTGGCAAGAAAGGAAAAATTGAGCTCAACTTTGAAGATTTTTATAGGTGAGTGACTATTTACTATTTATATGAAAACCAATAATAATCTCCAAATACACACATAAACATGCAAAATATCACTGATTTTTATAACACCCCCTTTTTCCCAATATTACTGAAACTATGCAGTTTAATGTCTCACTATTCTTTCAATTTAAGAGCATAGAATAAAAAAAATGGAGATAATAAATCACGGAATTACTTTGTTTACATTGGTTGAATCTTTTTCATTCATCAAATTAGCCACCTTTTGCTGATCTAGCCCCTGAACACACGCATGTGTCTTTCTACTATATAAATCAATATTAATTGGGAAGTTCTTCTACACATTGGAGGTTATTCTGGTTGACACGCAAAGCTGCAAAATTTTCCGCCACTAGCACTGGATGACCCCCGCACACCGACTATCCCCAAACATATGCGAATCAATGTTTTGCATAAACCCTCATTTGCAGCCTTGCGTGCGGGGACAAAATCATTTGATGGTCGACCCACCATCTAATGATTTGGCAGGCGCTTGCAGATATAAGACATCTCTCTCTCACATCGCAATTGTTCATACTGTATGTATGGGAAAGTGCATCACCATCTGGGCAGGCAGGTGTTCCAAATGCTGCCTGTCTAGGTGGGTGGTCTGTGATTGAAGTGAAGGGTTCCCCAGAGGAGAGTATCAGGAGTGTAGGGGTATCACAGTGGCAAGCAGACAGTAGGCACGTTAGGACCGGCAGGCACATATGTTTTTATATCCTCACCAGTAAAATGAATCATACATTGTAATAAACCTGGCAGTATTAATTGGTAGCCCAGATGCTATTATGTCATAGGTAATATAGGTGACCGTAGTATACTCCGCAGGGTCAGTGGGCGTACATACCATATGTGCAAGGGGTGCAGCTGCTATGGGGCCCAGAGCTGGAGGGGGCCCATCTTTACTTTGTAACGTATATGTACTATATACATTTATCACCATTAGTTGGTATATAGAGGCCCTTACAAACTTTTGGTATGGGGCCAATGACTATCTAGTTACGCCTCTGCCTGTACACATTGCATGCGTGATCATCATGAAGGTTGGACTTTAGTAATCACTCCGTAACTATAGCACCGCAGCCCCCGCGACCGCGGGGGGGCGCTATGCATGTGCGGGCGCCAGGGGCTGCAGTGCTATAGCTACGTTACACCCCGCCGCCCGCCGCACCATCCCCAGTCTTTACCTGTGCAGGTGGGGGGGACGCTGCGAGGCGGCTGGGGGGACGGACGCTGCGGGGGACGGACGCTGCGGGGGACGGACGCTGCGGGGGACACAGCTGCGGCAATTACTTACAGCTGAGCCGGGCAGGGGGAGCCGGGAGCTGTCTGTACTGAAGAAGAAAAAAAAAGCCCATACAATGAATGGGCAGCCTGTGATTGGCTGCTGAGCGCTCTCTCAGCCAATTGCTGACTGGCTGAGAGAGCGCTCAGCCAATCACAGGCTGCCGATTCATTGTATGGGCTTTTTTTTTTCTCCTTACGTACTGACAGTGACAGCTCCCGGCTCCCCCTGCCCGGCTCAGCTGTAAGTAATTGCCGCCTCTGTGTCCCCCGCAGCGTTCCCCCCCCACCTGCATTGATGGCTACCTGGGGGAGCGGCAGGCGCGGGGGGGGGGGGGCGGCAGGCGGAGGGGCGGGTGAGTGGCTGGGCGCCCTCCCTTTAACGGCGGGGGGGGGCGCCCAAAATGTAGTTACGCCACTGTAATCACTCCTGCCATTACTCTGTTGTGCGTACCACTGGCACAGTATATCCAAGAGAGTGTGGAGCGGGTGTAGACCTCATTGGGGGAGCCGCAGCAGCGAGCACAAGCTGTGCATATCATGTCCCACATGTACACACGGTCTGCCTTGATGACATATTTTATCCCCCTAGGAAACGGGAATAAGTGCCGTATACATTTCATAATTATTCTGTTTGATAATATCTTCCCTGTACTTTATGCCCTTTTGATCTCATCCATGTCAAATGAAAATAATTAACAGTAAAAAAGAGTTAATCCTATTATTTTCATATTAGGTTCATGGATAACCTCCAGACGGAAGTGCTGGAGATTGAGTTCCTCTCATACTCTAAAGGCATGAACACCATCAGTGAGGAAGACTTTGCCCACATTCTCCTGCGCTACACAAACGTGGAGAACACATCCAGCTGCCTGGAGAGTGTGCGCCAGCGCATGCCTGAGGAGAAGGTGATTTCTTTCACTATATCAGTCTTGTATGACAATTATTTGAGTGCCAACGTTGTTGTGGGCAATCCTCAAAATATTCGCTAAAAATGCCAGCGTCACTCACAGCCAGAGCCGGCCTTAGGCATAGGCAAACTAGGCAATTGCCTAGGGCATTTGGGATACCTAGGGGCATCAGCAGCTTCTGCTGATTAAAATGATATGCAGCAGGCCTATATTCTGTGTGTGAGTGAGGCTGTATCTGCATATGAAATAGTGTATTCATGGAAATCACTGTATCATAGCATTATCTATGCAGGTACTAATTTGAATTGTAGGTACTACTGTGTGATGTAACATGAATAAGGGACACCATCGTATGATATAATGTGAATAAAGTTACTCTACTGTGTGGCATAATTTGAAATGGGGGTACTATTGTGCGGCCACGCCCCTTCCCAGCAAGAACACACCCTGTTTGGGTTGCGCACCGAATGTGTGCACTGTTTCTATTTGAAATATTGCGGGTAGGAGCACCAAAATGATGACTGCTATGATGAAGGTTGATGGTGCTGGGAAAGGGGAGCAGGGTCAGAGGCGGAACTAGTGGCGGTGCTAGGGGGAACCAGCCAAAATCTTGCCTAGGGCGTCATTTAGGCTAGGGCCGGCTCTGCTCACAGCGACTGTTCTTTCAGTGTAAATAAATATAAATACAGCCAAGTCAATTAAATTAAGTTTAGATAAATATTTGCACCCAAAAAAAGAACAGTCGCTGTGAGCAGCGCTGGCATTTTTAAGGGATATTTTTAATGTAACTTTGCTTTCATTGCTGCTATTTACTACAAGTTCCAGCATGTCCTGTCACAGTTTTGGCACTCCCTAATATCAAAACTGTGGCAAGGCATGCTGGGACTTGTAGTTTCACAACAGCTGGAGAGCCATAGGTAACCTACGCCGGACCTAGTGGAAAGCCACTCAGAACATACAAATTATACTTAGACAGGGCCCTGGTCATGGATAGAACCATACCTCCCAACAGTCCCGATTTTATCGGGACAGTCCCGATTGTCAGGGCCTGTCCCGCTGTCCCACCCGCGGTCGGCAGTGCCTCGCGGTGTGGGGGGGCTGTTGGGAGTCCCCCCTGTCAGCTGCTAAGCTGCGGGGAATAAACGCTGTGCGCATGCACACAGCGTCTATTCCCGCAGCCAGGGGGCTGGGGGCATGGCTAGAGGCTCACAGAGCCTCTGGGTCATGCCCCCATAGCGGCAAAATGGGGGCGTGGCCTCGCGGAAGAGCCGCGAGCATAGGCCACGCCCCCAAATTAGGCCCCAAATTAGGCCACGCACCTCCGGCGCGCAGCAGCAGCGTCCCGCCTGCTGGACGGCCAAAATTGGGAGGTATGTAGAACTCATGACCAAATTCCTAGGAGGAAGCCGTTCTAACCACTGCACTGTTTAAAAATACAAACAATGCTAGAATGCTAAATGTTCTACTTATTCTACCCAAGGGATAATAATATTTGATAGTTATCCAAAATGTACAGAGTTGAAGCTATAGTAAGGGTTAATTTGTTGGGGGCCAATTAGCCTAAAAGTATATTTTTGGATTGTGGGAGGAAACCTGAGTACCCGGAGGAAACCCACCCAAGTAGGGGAGAATATACAAACTTTGCACAGTTAGGGCAGTTTCACATGCTCCGGCTAACACCAGGCGGGGAAACCCCGCACAGCCAAGTAGCCAAGTAGCCGTGCCGTGCACAGAAGTTTACAATGGTCACCCCGCACAGCCCAGCAGCCGTCCTTTCCATTGGTGACATCCGGCTGCAAGCAGGCAGCCGGGCCTTGGCCATCCCGTGTGAATGGACACAATCCTGTCCATTATTACTGTGTACCGCATGGCTTTTGTCCATGCAGTGTTTCGCTGCCTGGTGTCAGCCGGAGCAACGTGAAACTGCCCTTAGGGCCATGGTGGGAATCGAACCTATGACATCAGTGCTGTGAGACAGTAATGCTAACCATTACACCATCAGTACTGCCCCTATCACTGTATGGACTGGTGCTCAGCGTACGCAATAATGGACAGTGCAGAATCGCAGGCTACTCTATTGCATCACCACTGCTGAAGTGTAACAGGATGGTTATGGCATTCACAGGTAAGATAGATCAGGGAGGGAACGACAGTGAAATCAAAGGCTTGTGTTTGTACAGATCTTTTGCACTAGGGATCGGGCTGGCTGGGTGGACATGTGTTGTCAGTAGTACAAATGTTGACATTCATAATGTCAACACCACAATGTCAACTGATATGTCAACATTATTAAAATGTTGACAGGCATCATGTTGATATTCTCGGAATGTCAACAGGTTGAATAGTTGACATTGCCAGATTATCGGCATTAGAGTTAGGCTGCAGGTGGGGATAGCAGAGAAATGCAGGAACACTGGAGAAGCAGAGGTTTGACCTGGTAGATGTGGACTGATGCAGGGTTGAGGGAAATTGCTCCTGCTCTGTACGCAGGAAACAAAACACCTATATTTACCCATATGCAGAGCAGTTAGCATCTCTGTGGCCGGCTTATGCAAAAGTACACAGGACCATTGAAACGGATTCAGTATGAGATCCCGGCGTTCAAAATCCCGACGCCGGAATCCCGAACGGTGAAATCCCGACAAGGGGGGGACGTGGATCGCCCCCCCTTGCGGGCTCGCTGCGCTCGCCACGCAGCAGGCCCGGTGCCTCGCTACGCTCGGCACGCTCATTTATTCTCCCTCCAGGGGTGTCGTGGACACCCACGGAGGGAGAAAGTGTCGGGATTTCGGCGGTCGGGATTCCGGCGTCGGGATTCCGGCGTCGGGATCCCGACAGCCGGGATTTTAACTGCATCCCATTGAAACAGCTGTGGGGCCTGGGTACTAAAGGGGGTGCCGTGAATCTGGAAGGCATAGCAATGCCCCATCCAGAAAAATAACAATGGCAAATTTATGGCGCTTCAAAGCCAAGACATTTATCTCTCCCAGCTGCTGGCCCAGGCCCCAAGCAGAGCTGTTCCAAGAGACCCGGGCCTGGGTAATTAGAAAGTACCCCCCACACCCCAGTAGTTGCACATGTTTTCAGATGGCTATTAAACCCTGCATAAGGATGAATATCTGCCTATAGCACCTCCACACATTGCAGGAACTGCTGAGTTCAGTTAACTCTGCATTAACCCTAATGTACACGATACTTAAAGGATATTGGGCCACATATGCTGAGGATGACATTATATTTAGCACTCTCTACTGTATATCAGAGAAATTGTGCTTATGGCCAAGTAGTTTCATTATGGCAACCCATCTATATATATATATATATATATATATATATATACACACACACACACACACCTAAAAAGGCTTACTGCTTCTATAAGGTGAAGTACCTCCACTGACCACTAGAGGCAAGGCAACGGAAATTACTCCTTTGTCTGCTAAAATATGTCATAATAGAAAGTGAAAGCTATTTTTGCAGGGACACTGATCCTTATCAAACTTGCTGGATATAGAGAGAGGGAGCTGTAAAGACAGATATTGGCGGTAGGAGCAGATAGGGATTTTGGGTGGGGTGGAGAGTTTGTGGGATAAAAACTGTCACAACTCAAAGTGAAAGTACACTGCAGAAACCATCATTTTGACGAGCTTTTAACTAGTAGAAAAATAATGTTAAAATGAATATTGAATCAATGTTGCTCTGATTTTTCAAATGTGAATAAAATATTATTTACTGTACATTTAGGCATGGGTGTACTATTCATGGCCACATAAGTTTCATACTTTTGTGACCGACACACATTTCTGCTTTGCTATGTGTTGGCTATAATGTATCTGCTTTGTGTCCCTTACTGAATTTGAGCCAACCCTATTGTCTATATTGACAGATTTGATAGTCAGTTGAACCCAGACATAACAACAGCTTACATCGGCCATCTGTGCTGACAGGCAGGAGATCTGAGGCAGACCTCCCTGACAGCTGTATGGGTTCCCCTACACCACGGAAATCCCTGATGATGACACTATTCTGACATCATATGACTTCCTCTGCTCAATAGGAATGTGTAGGCTCCCTGATTAAGCCGCATTCACCCTGCACACTACATACTGTACAGTGCTCAGGTGGCCGGGAGAGGCAAGCGACAGTTCCTGGACACTTACTACATTCAAAGTGGTCACTGACCGTCAGGACCCATAAATAAAACTACGATTTAAAGTGAGAAATCACCGCACTGCATACCTCTCAACTGTCACGATTCCGTCGGGACAGTCCCGATTTTCGGGTCCTGTCCCGACGTTCCACCCGCGGCAGGCATTGTCCCGCTGCGGGGGGTGGCAGTTGGGAGACCCCCCAATCTAGTAGAATAGACGCTGTGCGCATGCGCACAGCGTCTATTCTCGTATGAAAATGAGGTCACGGCTAATTAGCATAAGCCGCGCCCTCATTTGCATATGCCCCGCCCCCTTTTCGGGCGCTCGCGCGGCAAAGCCGCGCGAGTGTCCCTATTTCCTCCGGACGGAAGTTGGGAGGTATGGCACTGCGATGCACATTATAAATGGCACCACAGGGCAATGCCTACCTAGGTTTGACGAAAACATAATACTGATTGCCAGCACCAGTTACAGCTTGTGGCTAGTGGAAGTTAAAAATAGTTTGTAATAGGTTAGCATTTAGCAAAAGTGACTTGGGAGATGCCAGGGTTAGGGTTAAGACTAGTAAGGAGATGACCCCATATGCTCTACAGGAACATAATGTTGACAGATGAAAGGTCACCAAGCATTAAGTTCCATATGTTCAAAAAGTTGAAATTGCATGGATTTTTGTACCTGTTCTGACAACTTTCTAAATAAAC
This sequence comes from Crinia signifera, assembly GCF_055691185.1. NCBI lineage: Eukaryota > Metazoa > Chordata > Amphibia > Anura > Myobatrachidae > Crinia > Crinia signifera. The sequence goes on along the minus strand of NC_139217.1, from coordinate 89,270,443 downwards.
TCATATTGAGAATAGTAACCTTCGGTGAGGGCATCGGTAGGAATTAAATAAAGGGCCTGATTCAGGTGCTCGGTAAGCTGCAGCCCCGGCAAATATCTGCCCCCCCCTGCCGCTGATTCCCCTCAGTCCCAACAAAAACACATCCCCTCGCATGCCCTCGCCGCAGGAGAAATCATTTGATGGTCGCTGACCATTTCAATGAACATTGAAAAGAGCATGTGTATACTGTAGGTCAGGGGTAGCCAACTCCAGTCCTCGAGACCTACCAACAGTTCACGTTTTCCAGCTCACCTCACAGGTACACAGGTGCACTCGTTACTGACTGACACATTTTAAAAGATCCACAGGTGGAGCTAAATACTTCACTTGTGATTCTGGGGCAGATTTATTAAGCTCAGTGAAGTGATAAACTGTCTGGTTTTTATCACCGGCCAATCAGCTCCTACCTGTGAAGTTACAGGCTTGCATACCTCCCAACATTATCCTCTCCAGGAGGTACACAATGCTCTGCTCCTGGGCTTCCCTGGTAATGTAGGATTGCCATCACCTGTGGGGAGCTAGGTAATTGATAAGAAAGCTGTTTCACCACAGGTGATGGCAATCATACATTACCAGGGAAGTCCAGGAACAGAGCATTGTGTCCCTCCTGGAGAGGATAATGTTGGAAGGTATGGGCTTGGTTTGAAAAATTACAGGAACGAACCGATTGGCCGGTGATAAAAACCAGACACTTTATCACTTCACCGAGCTTAATGAATCTACCCCTCTGTGAGGAGACCTGGAAAACGTTAACTGGTTGGTAGCTCTCGAGGACTGGAGTTGGCTACCACTGCTGTAGGTCATCATTATCCTTTAAAATACAATTTATTAGTTTGATCGATGTATTTACTGATTATTTTATGTAGTATTTGTATATTATAATATTGTTATGGTTTGCGTATATAAAATGTAAATTCCAGTCACCTCATACTGGCAGGCCCATTCCCCCTGGTAGATTACATTGATGAGTAAGATCATCCTATCTATCACTAAAGAGAGAATTACAAAGAGCCCAGATAGGTTGAATGACTGCTTAGAAGCTTGTGTATCTAATTGGTTCATTGCCTGTGTAACAGATGTATTGTAAGGCTGGTAATCGGGCAATAGAATAACTATTGGTAAGAAAATGCCTCAGTGCAAACCAATGGAGCTGATGTTACGATTAGCCCTTGAGCCGTGGGATGTTTTGGATGTATTCTCCTGTTTGTATTTGTGGTGGGATCAGGTTAATCCTCACTAAGTTTGTCTTTGCCTGGGATGGCTACACTTTGACAGTGTTGACAGTGCAGCTTGTGGAACTAGAAACTGTAAAGTGTACTTAGTACAAGACCTATTGTCACAGAGACTTTCATCTTCTTGGTCACAGGCTGAATGGCCTTTAATTGAGTAGTGTAAAGGGTTTCTCATAGTTTCTCACCATATAAAAACAAGAATTGGTGTATCATTTAGTAACGTATGTGAAACATACCATTTACTGGCTTTCATCTGCATTATAGCATCTCATTGTTTTGCTTGGCTGTTGTCCTGTAAGTGCAAGAGTTGTTTTTGAAATGTTAATGATTTAGTATTGCTAGTTCATTACTTGTGTTGGTGTTATGTATGGCACTCTGGGTAGTGGAACAGCACTGAATGGATACATAGATATTATGGACAGATGCGCTGCAATGAGGGATGGGGTGGGCTGGTCAGGGGTCCACACAATGGGGGTAATTCAAGTTTGCTCGGATGGGGGGGTTTGTGTATGCGCCTATTTGCGCATGTGCAGATCCATGAATATCACACTCGCTGAGGCGTTCCCACAGGTAGGGGAGGAGTGTTTACCCTCTCGCTAGGCAGTGAAACAACGCCGCTTAGCAAGCGGGTTTGAATCAGGCCCACTACTGTATCCTTCCTGCTGTGTTGCACTAGCCCAAGCTACTGTAGTTAATCCATTTACTGATGTGGAAATTGAAAGGTGACCCCATGCTCTTTGTACCCCTGGTTTTTGCCTTCAGCCATTTTATTGAGCGGAGTATGTTATTGTCTTACATTGTAACCTGTTATGCTACAGTATGTGGGATTTTGCTGGTTGGTATAATAATTGAACTAATAACATTGGTGCTGTTGTGTTATCTTTATACATACTTGCCTACTTTTGAAAACTAGTTTCAGGGAGATTATAGTTGGTGATAGAATTTTGCACAGTGCCCCATTGAGACGGCGTGTCATGCTCCACCCAAAGGGCGCGTCTAGTTCCATCTATGGTGAGAATGTGAAAAGAGATTGTGAACGTGGCGCCTAGCAGCGTGGGTGTGTTCTGCTACATCTGAGAGAGACCTTTTAAAATGACTTATATCCAAATGTAGATGATCCCTAAAGCAGTTAGTAAGAGTTACTATACTTGGTAAACTGCTGGAAATAGCGCTGATGATTCAATGTAAATGTATCTATCTCTCATTCCTTTTTCCCCCCAAAATGTAACAGCTACATAATGTGGGCTAGGAGAAATGAGGGAGATTTGTAGACTAATGAGTGAGAGAGGGAGATTGCTGCTATTTCAGGGAGTTTCCTGCAGAATGCTGGAGGGTAGGCAACTACAGTATGTCTTTATATCATTTGATCGCTGTCTGTCTTATTAAATGGTGCTAGAATGGTAAAGGACGTGTTTGCTTACATGTTTGCCGAGTATGTCTTTCATGTAAGTAAACACTTTTCCGATGCTGCCTTTCAAGTTTTCTTTTCCCTGGCTCGTAAATGAGGAAAATTCCTGTTCCACTAAACATCCGTCCCATTCTTCCAGGTCAGCTTTTTTCCCTGTAGCCAGAGAAGAACATGGATCATAAACATTGTAACACCCACCTGCAATATAGATGTAGGTAAACAGAGGCATGCTCAGTGTGTAGTAGGGTAAACACATTCTTCCCAGCTACCCCTCCTTTACAAACACCACCATGGCTCCCTCGTTAGAATTTCCCACCACAGTCACCGTGGCAATGGGCCAGATTCTCTAAGCTTCAAAAGTGACAAAATGGAGAGTGATAAACAGCCAGCCAATCAGCTTCTGACTGACATTTTTCAAACACAGTCTGTGACATGGCAGGTAGGAGCTGATTGGCTGGCTGTTTATCACTCTCCATTTTATCACATTTGAAGCTTAGAGAATCTGGCCCAATATCTTTGACTTAAGTTTTGACATATTGGGCAAGTGCAGTACCACTTCCTATCTTCTTATTTATGGTAGCATTGTTTTATCTAATGAGTGACAGCGTGTTATAAATAAATCATTTCAGAGTTTTCCTTTATCGTTCCCATAGTGTTGCCATAAGCAATTGCCTGGGTTTTGGCTATTCCATGTCTGCTTGGCTGCACTTCTCCAGTGATACCTCAGCTTCGGGAATAGAGTCAGCCTAAGGAATGTGGGAGATGTGCTGCTGTGTAATAGTTGTGGTTTATCTTGCCCATTACTATTCATGTCTATGTGGAAAATAAAATCAGGATTCTTCTTCATTCCATGTAGGCATCCAGGGGGTTTAAAAGCAACAAACTGAATGACCTTATACCAAGACAGACTGGAGGAGCCGCTCCTCCCCCAATATGAGGGTTTCCCCTGGGGGGGAATGCCCCTGCCCATGCAGACTGATCAGTTGAGGTTAATGCTTTGGCCGTGGGACCTTATATAATAAGTTTCCCCCGGCTGTGGCTTTACCCTGCTGGCTGGTTTGGTCCAGTGCTGGTTCACAAAATACAGGGGACCCCTACTCTTTTTGTCCCCTGTATTTTGTGGAACAGGACTGGGCCTTGAGCTGGTTCTAAAAAAATACAGGGAACCCCTACTTGTTTGGTTCTCTGATTTCTTTAAAACAGGAGGGGAGGGGCACGCCGTTTTTTAAAAGTATTTATTTATTTTAGCGGCTGTACCACACTTAGTAAATTAGGAATGGTGATTCCCATTCATATTCATTCGATGGCGTATACATTCATATTTGTAAGTATGAATGTGCCATGAATAGGTATAGGCGTATTATTGGCACAGTGAATGCCGAAAATACAAATATGCCGAAAATAGGTGTATTTAGCTTATATGAATATGCCTATTTTAGACGTATTTTGCTTAGTAAATTTCCCCCTATCTTCTAGAAGGTGCTAAATAACAAACAAGAAGTCAATTGTAAATAGGTTTTTTTGTGACAGCGCTGGCTGAAAAATACACACAAGACGATATATCAATTAATCATTTTTACTTAATAAAATATATCACAATATAAAAGAACAGAAAATTGCACAGTTGCAATTTAAAAGAGATGACTTATTAAATGTGGCTCAGTCTCTTAATTATACCCCATTCACACCAGAAATGCAGGGACAAACCCGGGAATTCAGTTCCCGGGACAAGCAGGGACATTCCCGGGTTTGGACCCATTCACACCAGAAATGAAGGAGGCCGGCAGGAGGTGGGGAGGAGGCGGGCAGTCGGCGGGATGGCGGCGGAGGTGGGGAGAATACTCACCCCGGTTGCTGGTCCTCCGTGCAGGCCAGGGATCCACACAGGCGGCGGCGCAAATGACGGGACAGGCTGCGGATGACGTCCTCACTGCCGCCGGAGAGCTGCGTCATCATCATCCACCGGCTGTCCCGTCATTTTCGCCCGCCGCCTGCATTAATTCCCGTTGGACAGGACACGGAGAACACGGCAACCCGGGTAAGTATATCCTGTACCTTTCACACCAGCAAGGTCCCCGGGTTGAACCCGGGAACAACCCTGGTACCTAGCCGGGTTGAAATTTGCCCGGGATTTTGTTCCGGGAACCTTTCACACCAGCGCTAGTACCGGGTTGTTCCCGGACTCAACCCAGGAATTTAGGCTGGTGTGAATGCGGTAATAGAGTTGTAGAGATAAAAAGTCATTTATCCCTGTTCAACTGATACAGTATGACTTTTTATCTATACCACTCAATCTAATTGAGAGAGAGCCACATTTAATAAGTCATCTCTTTTAGATTGCAATTGTGTAATTTTCTGTTCTTTTATATTGTGATATATTTTATAAAGTAAAAATCATTAATTGATATATTGGGGGAAATTTACTAAAGGAAATTTGTAGAAAAATAGGTGTATTTGTATCCAGAAATACACTTATTTTTGACAGTTACTATCCCGAAAATACGGCAATTCGTAGTCGTATTGATGTGCTATCAATACAAATACGAATTTCTGTATTTTCGGGATAGTAAATGTCAAAAATAAGTGTATTTCTGGATACAAATACACCTATTTTTTACAAATTTCCTTTAGTAAATTTCCCCATTGTCTTGTGTGTATTTTTCAGCCAGCGCTGGCACAAAAAAACCTATTTATATTCCTACCATTTTAGGGGATTGACTACCCCTAGTGCTGGCTGCTGTTAATTGCACACCACACATATTTTCTTATTAATACGTTGATTGTGATTGGTTGCTATGGGCAACTTCCCATCTTCAAAACAACACCCACCTTAGTAAAAAAAAAAGGTACTTATGTATTATCTGGGCTCCCATATTAAATGCACCCCATTTTTTCATACCCCTACTATCCAACTAAGCATGGAGTTGACTTTATATAGTGTGGCGAGCGCAGTGAGCCACCGTGCCCGAAGAGTGGCGAGCGGGCGCGGTCTCATAAGAAAAACGGGAGCCCAGATATTACATAAGTACCAAAAAAAACCCCTAGAGAATGTTTATGAGGGGAAATGTCACTACACCATCTAACCTCCTTCCACTTAACACCATCCATTTTTTCTCCATAAAATACTCTATGTCTTTATTGAGAGACATCAGGTGCTTTTTTATGTTTAACTCTGTTTTGTGTGTTTGCAACTGTTTATTACATTGCTGAAATATGGACATAAAAAAATGCACTTTCCCAAAAATTTAGAATGGAAGACTAGGCACACTAAGCTAAGCGCACTCCCTACTAGTGCCATTACCTCCACTGTAGAGTGCACACCAACAGACATTGCCATCTTAGGTAAAAGGTTTATCCGTAAAAATATAAGTGGAATATAAGTGGTTGTTCCTAAATGAGTTCCATTGAGTGGACCTGAGCACCTGAGTTTGAGAACCAACCAAAGCACCACTAGATGTAGTTACCTGTATCCAATTCTGAAAACAAGCCAACTTCTCAGATGGGAAACGGTATAATGTAAAACCTGTCAGATATATAAGCTCCAACACAGTGATTCCTTCATGTGACTCTGAGACCTGCATTAAGCCCCTTCTTCTGGCTGCAGCAAAGATTGATAGGAAAGTTCCGAGTGGTACAGGAAATATCATGTTGCATATTACAACCTTCTAAATGACTTTTATTCATCGCCTGCTGATACTTTCATCTACTTATCTAGATAAAATCATAGTGGAACTAACTCTGCCTTTCTGCTCTGTTTCTCAGGGAATCTCGTTTGATGAATTTAGGTCTTTCTTCCAGTTTCTGAACAACCTAGAAGATTTTGCCATTGCAATGCAAATGTACAATTTTGCCAATCGATCTATTGGTCAAGGTAAGTGATCATAACTGTACTCACCATATACACAGGGTGATATACACTCACACATTTCACTGGTCACATTGCGTGTTCACCAACTGAAGGTGCCCATACACAGTCCGTCCTCGGTCTGTCTGTTTTGTACTTTGAGATGCGCGCTTCCGCGGCATCTCATCGTACAGTACAAAAAGTATGTGCTGCACATACTTTTTGTACTTGCTTTTCATCGCATCGCATGCACAATGCATGCACAAGGCATGCAATGTGTGCTATATAAGTACAGAACAGATCCGATAAATGGACCGTGTATGGGGACCTTTAGTCATTGAGTTCTATCATGCTTGATTCTTGGAATTACACATGATAAGATTGTACACAAGAGAAATGTTGGCATAATAGTCTGTCAGAACATGGGATACCCGGTGTTAGCATAACTGTACTGCTTCTGAACATGGGATACCCTGTGTTAGCATAACTGTATTGCTTCCGAACATGGGATACCTTGTGTTAGCATAACTCTACTGCTTCATAACCGGGACACCCTGTATTATCATAACTGTACTGCTTCCGAACATGGGATACCCTGTGTTAGCATAACTGTACTGCTTCAGAATATGGGAAACCCTGTGTTAGCATAACTGTATTTCTTCAGAACATGGGATACCTTGTTTTAGCATAACTCTACTGCTTCATAACCGGGACACCCTGTATTATAATAACTGCACTGCTTCCGAACATGGGATACCCTGTGTTAGCATATCTGAACTGCCTCAGAACATTGGATACCCTTTGTTAGCATATCTGAACTGCTTCCGAACATGGGATACCCTGTGTTAGCATAACTGTACTGCTTCCGAACATGGGATACCCTGTGTTAGCATAACTGTACTGCTTCCGAACATGGGATACCCTGTGTTAGCATAACTGAACTGCTTCCGAACATGGGATACCCTGTGTTAGCATAACTGTACATCTTCAGAACATGGGATACCCTGTATTAGCATAACTGTACTGCTTCCAAACATGGGATACCCTGTGTTAGCATATCTGAACTGCTTCAGAACATCATTAACCTTGTTCAGAATGATAAACCTCACAGGTTTGCATCACTTTCTGCAAAGCTCAATACAGATGTCCACGTGGTTAGCATACTGAGGCAGTTTAGTTATGCTGGGCCAAGGGTTTCCAATGTTCTGAACCTGAGCCTGTGGACTGTGCCTTATTATTTATTAACAGTTTCTTATATAGCGCACACATATACCACAGCGCTTTACAGTATAGTATAGTTGAAAATTCACATTAGTCCCTGCCCCAGTGGAGCTTACAATTTATATTCCCTACCATATGTACATGCTCGATTTTGGTCCCGCAATCCCAATGTCGCCATGTTGTGGCAATAATCTGTGAGTGGTTGGGACTGAAATATTGGACTGGAGGAGATGCCATGGTTTTTTCTTTTTTCTTTTACTGCTGTGAACGACTCCTACTTGGTAAGAAACAGCGTGGTAATGGATGCTCTCTTCCCACAAGAAATCCATCTGGATTACTTGGACAGCTCTCTCCATGATTATATTGCATAATATTCCTCTATGACCAATTAGAATCTAAGAACTCTGAGTGTCAAAATAAGTTAGAAAAGCTTCTTACTATAATGACTGGTTTGTCTCCTTTCATATCTTGTTCCTCACAGATGAGTTCAAGCGTGCTGTATATGTAGCTACAGGTCTGAAGCTGTCTCCGCATTTGGTGAACACCGTGTTCAAGATCTTTGATGTTGACAGAGATGATCAATTAAGTTATAAAGAATTTATTGGCATTATGAAAGACCGTCTGCATCGCGGGTTCAGGGTGAGCAGCTTCTTGTTATATCCTTTCCGTGGTCACTACTGCGGCATAAATGTTACAATCTTGTCTCTAGGAAGGTTTCCAAACCAGTTTGCTGTCTAGGATCCTGCGGGAGCATAATCCAAATAAAAAGTGCAACAATAAAAAATTTGAAAGGCTTTAAAATAAATGAAAGCCTTTGGGGGTTGTGGCTGTGTTATGCTGCCACCTGCTGCTCAAACCTAAACTTCTCTTTATAGTTTTCTGTATTTTTTACCATACATTTATTTTGTCATCAAGAATCCTCCTTTTTTATTATACAATACAGACATACATTTGATTATGGGGGAGCTTTTCAATCATTAGAGAGATAATGTGGAGCAACCAATCAGCTTCTCTCAATTATCTAGCAAAGCATTTGAAATGACAGAAGCTAAATCACCACATTTACCTTGCTGATCACATTTACTCAAACCTGATCATTATCCTATAGTTATGGCTTAAGTGTAATATATACAGATGGAGCGCTTCTCTGCCAGAGCCGGGGCTCGTCAGAATGCCCCCGCTGGCGATCGCCGGCGGAGAGGCGCTCCATCCGACTGGGACGCAAGAGCGTCTCACACGCACGCGTGTCCCAGTTTTCAGGCGGAGGGGGAGGCAAACCCTGCCCATCTCCACTTCAGGGAGACGGGTTAGGGGGGGGGGGTGCGGGGAGGCGGCGTGGACTGGTGGACAGGAACGAGGAGGCGGCGGGGACCAACAGAGAAGTCCGTCCTTCCAGCAGTTGATGGAAGCTGGTGGTTGGTGATCTGACATCCAGACCCTCACTGAGTGACAGCGCAGCAATAGTTTTATAGTGGGTGGGGTGGACCCTCCAGCAAGCCACTCCCCTTCATCCCCCCTTCCACGTCTTCACCACTTTCGGGGGCGGTGTTTTAGTGCATGCACGGAGGTGGTCTATCTTTTTAGTGTTTGGGGTGAGTGTTGTGGATGTGTCGGATGGAGAACCTGCACATGCTATAGGGCTGGTGTAAGTTTCAGTGTTGCGATGCACCAGCCACCATTACAGTGTACGGTTACTGACCGTGAGCATCTCAGTTTTTGCACATTTGGTATGACAGATGTACACAAGCGATGCAGCCTGCAGCAGCTTGAGCGTTAAGTCACAGGTGGGTCAGGAACTTGGGATGTATCTCCTACCACTGCAACTAGTGTGTCTGGGAATGAATGGGTGTTCTTAAGTGACAGTGTGAAGTGCACAAGGCTAGGAATACCTTAGGGCTGTGACTGGCAACACCCACATTGTGGCCTGGCCAAACTCCCTATCCCGGTGTCCCTCTTATTAGAAGGGATGGATAGATATTGATATTGAGTAGCTATAGACAGAGGAGAAAGATTGTAAATAGAAGACATTTTTCAGATGATATTTTACCTGGATTATAAATCTGATGTTATTACATTCACCAATGTTTCTCTTTTGAGCACAGTTTCCGCTGAGAATGTAACTAATGTCACTTCTTCTTTCAACCTTGTGGCTTTCTTCTCTTCTGTGGCTGTTCCACCATATTTGCTCCTGCACACCTCTATCTCCTGCTTCACAGAGCTACAAAAGTGTGCAGAAATACACCACTTTCAAATCCTGTGTGAAGAAACAACTTAATAACAGATAAGTACCGGTATGCCATCTGTCCAGTGCTCCTGCATGCGCTCTGTAGTGCCTTCTGTAACTGCAATCACATCACTTATTCAGTATAACCTTTCATAATATATGTATACTTTCATCTTTGCATACTTCTGATGGTACAGAACTGTCTGAGACAGACGTTCTTCTAGAAGAAAAGCAATTTAAAGGCTATTTGGAAGAGTTCTGCTAAAATATCTGTTTATGAGGCTAATTCAGCATGGATCGCTAATGTGAGCATACGAAGTGGACAGGTGGGAAGAATCCGCCACACAGACAAAAAAACACCCTTTTGCTAAATTGAAAGAGAATTGCAAATGGTTCGCTAATAGGCATCCACTCCCAAATCCATATGGAATTCCTGAGCCATTGAAAGGATTTTACTGTCTGTGCAATTGTGAGTAGGTCTGAGGCTTCCACTAATCTGCGACTGGGACAGGCAGGAAGTGGTCATCGGTGACGTCACAGACCCTCAACAAAAACACCTGCGTTTTTTCAGACACACCCAGTAAATGGCAGCTAACAACCCTCAAACACCGGCTTCCTGTCAGTCAAACTGCGTGAGGATTGCATCTATGTATGTCCGTACGCATTTTCTGTTGCTGCGGTATGCGTTCTTTTTCAATAATTGCTCAATATTCAAATTCTCTATTCAGCAATCCGTTCTGATTAGCCCCTATGTACGGTACTTGTCGGAGGCTTTATAAAGCTTGCTTACGCACTTGTTCATTGAGAAGTGGGTCTGCCATGTACATTAGTGGCCAGGAGGCTGGTCTTTATTTATTATGTACTATCTAGTACCTTGATGGCTAACTTTGACACTCCAGCTGTTGTTTAACTACACATCCCAGCATGCTATGCTTCAGTTTTGCTATTTGGCCATGCTAAATCTAATGCAGAGCATGCTGGGATGTGTAGTTCAACAACAGCTGGGGTGTCAAGGTTAGCCATCAAGGCTCTAGTAAATACTAATTGTATTGTACACTAACTCCTAATGGATCGCTTAGAAAATGCCCCTACCTCGCACCGTGTGTAGGGGCCATAACAATGCGCGGCCCCCCACATCACTATCGCCTGGCGATTAATTTCCAACATGCTAGTAATGTCGATAGGCAGGGCCCGTGTTCTCACCAGAGAATACGGGCCCTGACAGATCGCTCAGCACACAACCCTCACACATCGCTATGTGCTGGGCGATCTTGCTGTGTGATCTAGTATCGCTCAGAACGCTCAGCAAATCTCCCTATGTTTTGGCTCCATTTAGAATGGGTGTGTATATCATGGAATGCAACATTTAGGGGGTTTGCTATTAAAAGCATTGAACTTTTAAATTTCAGGCTCAAACACGCCAGGAAGCGGCAGCAGCTTTTCTAAGCCAGTGCTTCATAAATAATCTCCTAAGTATATACTTCTTTAACCATAACAAAACACTTTGTAGAAAAACATAGTAGAACATCTTCTTTAACATTGGGCACTGGCGGTGCTGTCCTATAACTAAAAAGCAGCCATTAATACTTTTAAAGATAGGCTTTGATGGAATGTAACCCCCCCCCCACCACCTTATTTTCTTTTTGGACTCATTTTTGGTCTGCCTTAAAGCATATCTTCTCCCTGATAACACTGGTTCAGTATTTTGAACACTGCTTATTTTTGAAAAAAAAAATGTTTTACTTTAAACAGCACTATGTGCAAGTGGGTGGGTGGGGTTATTATCCTGGGCCATTTTGTGTTTGAAGAGTGTGAGAGTACCCAGAAATCCATTTTTCTGCCGAAGTGCAGCATATACAGTAGTAATAGGGCTCTATGAAAAGTACAGGAAAATACCTGATATCTGAATGGCTGTACTAGACATGTTCCTTAAAAAGCACTTTCTCCACTATTTCATTAACAAACATAACTTTGCAAAATAACATTTAGATTCTGCAGACTTCCAAGAAATGAGGTGGACTGGTGCAGCTACTATGTACCTGAGAACACCTTTGCTCTGCCCATCTCTAGCCTTCCGTCTGGCAAAATGCCTGTACTCCGCTGATGCAGCCATCTTGTTTTAGTGGATATAAAGGATATAGGCATCCAGAGCTGAGTCGGTGTTACGGAACAGCCATTTTGTGCTTCATAACTGACCTCCACTGTTTTTGCTAACAGAAGATTAAAAGACCCCTGACAAGACCTAAAAGTATGGTATAAAAGTAGAAACACGGTATTCCAAAAAGGGCAGTTTAGAACAAGTGACACTTCAGCACTGCATTTCCACTGTCACACAGGAAGTGTAATAAAGCAGAGAAACCAATATTTAGCATTGTCCCAGTGGCCTTTATTCAGATCTGATTGCAGTACATCAGATCTGAATAAGGGCCAGTATGTGTATGCTGTACTGATCACTGTGCCTTTATCACCAGGACAAACCAAAGCATGGCCTGAAGGACTACTATACGTGTGTGACATCCGTCACAAGGAAACACTTCAGGGAGTTATTCCGGAGCTTCCGGAGCAGAGATATGTTGCGATAAAATGCCGCTGTCATATTATTTATTAATTTCTTTGTGTGGAAGGCACGACCACAGACTCACAATATAGCACCTCCAACATTTTAATGTTATGGAATTTATTTATTCATTTATGCACTGATTGTTTTATTGTGTTGATTTTTGAAAGTTTTTGAAGAACAAGAGAAAGGACACGCCTTTATTATTATTTTTATTATAATGCAGTATATTTTGAAAGATTGATATTAGTTAAGGGTTTATTCACAGACCTCCTTATTCCAGTAGTGTGTACTTTTGTGCGTCATTACATAACGCTTCTGTAGTCACAGACGACAATCTGTTTTTTATATTACGTTTTGTTGTATAGATTACATTGCAGGGCACTAGTGGCTGATCTCCGGTACATGAAGGATCTGGGAACTGTGCATTCCACATATATATATATATATATATATATACATGCCGCCACTATTATTTGGGGAACCTAGACCGTTGCCTAGCACACTAACGGTTAGGGGGCCCCTAAAACACTGAATCATAATGTCACTCATCCAGTGAGTTTAATGCCTCTGACAAAGATCCGCGCACAAGCCACTGACATGGGGGAACGGCATGTGACATTGTTGGCTGTAGCTCCTCCATGTCAGTATTATGCTCGGAACTTGAGCCTAGCATGCCCCCACATCCCCCCCCCCCCCCCCCCCCCCCCGCTAAGGTCAGAGGCAGCATGGATTGGATCTTGCTCCTGAGGTAGGGGGTGCTGCCACCTCAGAGTGAGTGATGGGTGACACTTCCAAGCGGCATAACAGGTTACAGCAGAGGAGTCCAGAGCTTGCACTGTCCCCTGACATACCCACTTATTATAATATAACATTAGTCATTAATAATGGATTCACCAGTCATGTTTCTATGAATTATTGGTTCAGCCGAAGATCTGCTATGTAACCAAGGGCGTAACTATCATAGGTACAGGGGGTGCAGCTGCTATGGGGCCCAGAGCTGAGAGGGGCCTACTTTGCCTGTCAAAGTTACATGTGCTGCATATATTTTTCAGCATTAGGTGATAAATAGGGGCCCTTACAAACTATGCGGCCCACATGTATCTAGTTACGCCACTGTATGTAACGGTGTGGGGGTGACACTGCATATGTCCTAAACCATGGAGGGCTCATTATATATACATGGTTTGAAGCTACTTATTTGGACTGTTACAGTTTTGTATGCTATTTATGTTTATGTTTTGTTGTGTCATTCTTCCAAGTGTTTAACAGCTTACAATATTTCTGTCTGTTTGAACAAAGTCTTACAATATTTAATTGTGAAGTCCTGTGCATTGCTTTTGGTCTGTGTGCCAAACTGAGTAAATGAGAGAAAGAGAGAGGCCACTGAGGTACACAGAAGTGATTACAGAAAAAGGGTCAGGTCAAAGATGAGACACTGGTACGTATGGTGCCACTATAGCACTTCCTGTTTCCCCTGGTAACGAGGAGGAGCAGGGAGCACTATAGTGGTGCTGTTTACATCGCCTTCCTGGCCAGAGCGGGTGCACGCCACAGTCAGCAGTCAGCAGTCAGGGACAGAGCTGCCCCTGCTGTAGGGATCGGGAAACTACAGCTGTTGGAATCGATAGAATGGTCATTTATTTTACTACTTGTACTAGAATACACCTGGTATACACATGTTAAAAGTCTGATTTTGGGAAATACACCTGCAAATTAACCTCTTCAGTGGCAATCCCGAGAATTTTCCGGGCTGTGCCTCAGTGCCCAGTCTGGCAAGCCCGGAAAATTCTCTGGATTGCCACTGTTTGGAGTCGGGCAGCGCTGCTGAGTTCACTCTGATCTCAGGCAGCGTCGCGCTGCCCGGCTCCCTCCCCTCTGCGGCGTCGCCTCCTCTTCCCTCCTCCTCCCCCCTCCCCTCCGGGTTTTCAATAGAAGTCCCCGGCGCCGGCTTATGACAAGCCGGCTGCCGGGGACAGCGATGCGGTGGGGGGGGGCGCAGGTCCGGGCAGCCGCTGATTGACAGTTCAGCGGCGCTGCCCAGACCCAGGGGGGTAGTGGTGGTTTTTTTTTTAAAGGGAGCGCCCCCCATAAAAAACTCGCCCAGTGGGGAGCGCTCCCAAAAAAAAACCCCACCACTGAAGGGGTTAAGGTGTATTTTTTGGGAGTATTTTTTTACAACTTTTAATAGACTACCCCTAGTATAAGGTCGTATTTTGAAATACGACTTGATCTTAAACTTCAAAATTACATTGGAGTAATGTACTATTCAAGGGGTATTCTTTAGATGACGTATTCATTCGTATTTTTGTAAAAATATGAACACGACAGGTTGTTACGGTCATAAAATACTTTATTTCACATTAGTAAATTACAAGAATACGAATACGTGCCCTAATACGAATACGCCAATTCCTACCATATATTGCTTAGTAAACTTCCTCCAATGTGCCCTGATACATCTTCCCCCAAATATCAACAATGTCATATATGTACCATTCATGTCACACTCCATCTCCAATTTGTGACAGGGTGAAAGAAATGAACCTCATGTACCCAGGTAATGTACATCATTACGAATGGCCTCTATCCTCACCACATCCTCCAGTCATCCTGTATTGCAGAATTACTTATCTCTAAGGATTGCTGAGTCATTAGAATTGGGGGTATTATTCTTGAAAGGGTACATTTACAATTACATTTCCATACCTCCCAACTTCTAGGTTATCTGAAGAGGGACATTTGTGCGTGCCCGGGCTTAGGGGGCGTGGCTTGCCACGGGAGGGGCGTGGCCTATACGTGTGTTGTGCCACGCCCCCATTTTACGTTGTGGGGGCATGCATTTCTACCTCTCCAAGCAGACATTTCCCTCTAGTTACAGCATGGTGCTTGTTTAGAAGATGCAGGTACAGCAAGCATTTATCTTGGCCTTGGGTAAATGTAATAAACTCACAAATATCCTGCTGCTTGGGGACTACCCATTCCAGAATGCTGTGGTAGCCAGGCAGCTGGCAGGGCATGCTGGTACATATAGTTCCACAACAGCTAGAGATTCTCAGGTTTCCTAAGCCTGGTCTGAATGTAATCTCACATACAGTCCTATCTATTATTGTTTGATTTAATTGAAACTATATTGAGCGGTACAAAATACTTCCTCTATCATGTCAGTAATATGTGAATCCATTGTTGTGTTCATACATTACATTATGTCTTCCTAATAATTTATTGCAAATTTTGTGACACATGGCGTGCTTTGGGTTTTGTACCTAGAGAGGAATACTCTACATTATGAATGTACAGGCACCTCTGCCTGATATGCAGCTCTATCACTATGGAGCCGATTCAGACCCGCTCGTAGCGGGCCGAATTCGGCCCCTACCCCAGTGTTTGGGGTCTGAGCATGCGTGTTTCTGCGCATTTGCAAACCCCAGGAGCTCCAGAGAGGGCGGACGGGAGCAGGTAAGAAGATCCTGTGGTCACCTCTGCTCTGCAAAGCAGCCACTGATCACGGAATAAATACCATGCAGGGAGGGGAGCTGGGGCACGCCCCCAAAATGATGAAAATGGGCGGTGTGATGCAAGGCCCCGCCCCTTCACATAAGACCAGCCGAGGTCTCACCCCTTTTTCGGGGGCAGGCGCACCAGATCCCACTTCTCTGTCTGGTAAAGTTGAGAAGATACTCTCACATCTTATTCACTGTGGTTATTCATAATTGTATGTTGTTTATCATGGGAAATCATGCCTGCGGGTTATCATACATATCACAGGAGCTTTCTGTACATGCTGACTTTAGTATTGATTTCTTCAATAGTCTGAATTCATTTACTGTACACAATCCCACTCAGTTTTATTATAACACAGGGAAAAATGATCATAGTGTGTCACCAATGAAAATAAATAATGCTTTTAGCTCAGCGGTATGTACCAAAAAATGGTTTTAATACTTTTATTGACATTATAATACTAAAATGTCTGTCAATCCAGCAATGGCCACATCGATTCATTCAATGTCTGTAAAATATGTGCATTTTAATTACACTGTATGCTTCAAATTTACTAAAAGAAACATTACAAATAAATCCTAAATATGTAATTGTTGTGTGTTGCTGTTGATGACCACTGTATTTGTATTTTTGCCTAAATTTATTCTACTGAGGCCATGGTACTGTATGTCTTTACCAGCACATATCAATGATCGCATTTACAATGCAATCTGGGTGGAATATTACCGCCCAGGATCGCATTGTAAAATGCGATCCTAACGGTGGAATGTATCATCCCCCCGCTCACAGGGACAGGGCTCCCAAAGGAGCCCGTCCCTGCAATGTGCTGACCCGGAAGCTGTGGGGTCTGCGCATGCGCTGTTAGTGCTGACCTCCCGGCGACCCCGTTGACCGCACTGCCCCGGCAGCAGTGTGGTGTGTAGCCCAAAGGCTACAATGGGCTACCGCCATTTCAGAATGGCTGTAGCCCAGGGATTCCATGTGCTGATACATTCAGGGGATACTTCATAATTGCGAATAATTTAGCTGCAGATATAGAATTATAATGGTCCCCTAAATACTGAAACAAGAAAAGTATGTAAAAAAATATCGGATTATATACAATAATAGGGCATAGCTGCAACTCTCCTGGGATGTATGGAACACAATGCAATGATGTGGAGCTCTGTCTGATTCCTGAAGGAACAAGAAGGAAAAGGAAGCTTGCATAGCGATGCACTACTGTAAGGCTGGGTACGTACCTCAGTGATCTGGCAATGTAGCAATACAATGTATAAATATATCACATCGCTGTACACACTACATGATCTGCCATATGATGATGCAACATCATTATATGCTTAATGTAACCACCACATTGTCCGTGTTAGTGTAGCCATTTGTAAAATCTACCTTTTAATATCGAACGTACATTTACAATACAACCAGCAAAATAAAGCTCTTTCTTTAGAAAATTGAAAAATAAATAATCCTATATAATAAAAGATCCAATTGCCCCCCCCCCCCCCCCCCCCCCCCCAATCCACCACTGTAGACAAAGTACAGTACACCCATTACAATCAGCAATAAACTTGGAGCAGCATCTAGAAGTTGAGCACTGGATTTCATACTTTTCCTTGATATGGTTTAAACAGACAGCAGATAGGTTAGTGGGGCTAATTCAGACTCTATAGTACAGGTCCGAATTCGGCACTGTTTTTGATTGTGGGGGGCCTGCCTATGAATGTATATGCGCATGTGCAGACCCCCTGTGAGAATGCCTTCGGATGAGTATCACACTCGCCGAAACCTTTGCACAGGCAGGGAACGAAGGGGGGCGGGCAGTGGGTGGCATCGGGAGAAAGCCCAATATTTTATGGGCGTACCCAGGACAATGCTGGTCATTCCCCTGGGAATGCAGGCTCAGTGTTGCCTGCTCGGTGCGGGCGGCTGACATCCCATGACCGCCTCACCTGCCCCGTATTTGGCAATCAGAGGCGGAAATAAATGTCAGTTTAGACCATTAAATGATTTCTCTCCCCTTTGGCTGCATGCGAGGGCATGTGTTCTCGTACACGTAATTAAATATGTATATACATATAGTAGGGGAAAAAGCCAAGTCCCAATTACACCTCCCTTCCCTAGATATGGACTTCAATAAAAATTAATCTTTTGAGGTTTATGATTTATGATCAGTAATTCACTTTGCATGTCAAAACCTGGTTCATTTAATATGCGCATGAAGTGATGGGCGCCAAGATCCTCTCGCCAACATACACAAGCAATTGTCTAAAGTGATTGGAGACTGCATGCAAGTGCGGACAACAAAATATGACTGCCGATTTCAATCAACATCTGGCAGAGAACATGCAGATGGTATTAGCTGCCAGCAGATAAAGTGGCCAAGTACATACTCATGTGGGACTGCCCTGGACAAGTTTTTAATCAAATTGGATACAGAATGGTCAAATCTGCTAGTCTCTGAGTGGTGTCAATTGTGTGGAGTTTGTATAGTCTCCCCGTGCTTGTATGGGTTTCCTCCATGTACTCTGGTTTCCTACCAAAATGCAAATATATACTGGTAGGCTAAAAAATTGGGGTGGCCTTGGGATGAGGGGGTGGGGCATCTGGAGAAGGGTGCAGCCTCATGGCACAACCCCCGTTTGTGCTATTTTAGGGGTGTGCTCATTGTTTTTTGAGTAGCTGGGCAGACCCAGGCTCCCCTCCCCGCACTGATAGATGCACAGGCTGCTTTACTGGGCAGATCATCGGTGATGAACTGGCTCCCCCAACTGAACCCCCCTACTCAGTGCGGGACAATGCGGCTTGCGGGTGAGACAGCTGGACAGTGTCCAAAGAAAGGGACTGTCACAATGGAATCAGAACATTTGGGAGGCATGCATTTATTGCCTCCTGCGAAAAAGAAATGAACCTTAGTGTGTTATTGCGCGTGTGTGTGTGTGTGTGTGTGTGTGTGTATATATATGTGTTTAGGACATACTAGATGGCACAGTGGTTGTTATCTGCTGTTAAAGTCAATGTTTCTACAGCTTGGGAGATGTTTCTTTGTTGCGCTGTCCTTGACCTGTTTTATACAGTATTAGGCATTCAGCCATATACTGTATTTGTTTTTTATTGTGTTATTTAAAGTATGCTAAGGGATATTGGAGGTCATTCTGGTTGATTCGCAGCTTTGCGCAACATCTAAATGCCACCCACACAAAGGTCCACCTGCCTGCAGATTGCACCCGCACGTATGCAAATGGCTGTTTTGAATAAACATCCATTCGCAGCTTGCGTGCAGGGGTGAAATCATTCGATGGTCACCGACCATCAAAAGATTTCTACAGCGCTCCCCTGTGCAAACTGACAGGGGAGCGATGCAATCAGAATAACCCCCTTTGTTCACAGCACTGAGGTCCATTATTACCTATATTCCATTATGTGTCATGCATTCCCCATTCAGCTAGAACTAGACAGGCTTCTCAAGTTAGTGAGTGTTCTAGGGGCAACTGAACACCATCACAACAGAAATGGGCAGACTAGGTGGGCCAAGTGATCCTTATCTGGCCTTGGTTTCTTGTAACAGTGGCACTAGAAAAGCATGCTTTCATTTGACAAGTCCATTCAGACACAGCAGCCGCTAAGAATGTGTGCACTTGACAATCACATTCTCTCACTTTGATATGTTGACATAGAGAGTACTGAAGTCTAAATGACACAGGACAAGAAGCTGTAACAGTATATACTAATGAATGCCTCTGTGATGGGGATACATCCAGGCCATTTTGAATTAGAATTATATTTTATTCCCAATACTGTACATTAGCCTCATAATTTTCTGAGATATGAAGAGACCTGCAATATGGAAACTAATGTTGGTAATTGGCAGATACAGGACAGCCCTTAGGCAACTTGGCCAGACCCATGGCACACAGACTGTACGGATCTATCAGCAGCTGGATCATACAGCAGGAGCAAGCGGCTGGTGCACCTTTATTTGTGCACTAATCACAAATATATGCCGACGCAATCCATGGTATGTAAATATTCCGATTCATTCTGATTGAATGTTTGAGAAGTGATTATTTTGAATCATGTACAGTATATATGGTGAAATTTCCAAACCAAATGTGAAGATAAATATAAACATCCACAATTTATACCCATTTTTATAGAATTGCATGTGTTCTTGTGGCATTATGAAGCAGGGCCAGTGGTATCTCTGCGGGGGGTGCATGCCACACCTGGGTGTCACCTTACGTAAGCATAGTGTACGTACCTCCAGCATCCATTGTTTCTCTGGGGCCCCCCTGAAGGCTTAATCCAGCTCTGTATGAAGTGTGACACCAAGGTGTCGACAAGGTGTAACTACGTGCAGCTGTTGTCACAGTGTAAGTGCTGGCATTGAACACTGGCTGGTCCCTGGGGGCAACCCAGCATCTCCGGACCCCGCCGTGACTACAACAGGGGTCTGAGCTACAAGATAATGGGGCAGATGTATTAAGCCTTAACAAGAGATAAATGCAAGGGTGATAAAGAGAGATAAACGTCCAGCCAATCAGCTCCTTGCTGACTTTTTTCAAACACAGCCTGTAACATGGCAGTTAGCAGGTGATTGGCTGGATGTTTATCTCTCTTTATCACCCTTGCATTTATCCCTTGTTAAGGCTTAATACATCTGCCCCAATGCCCCTTGATGCTACGCCCTTACCCTGTGAGACCAAATCCATGCAGAGCTGCAGCTGGTGTGGATACAGGCAGGAACAGCACTGTGCATGGCCTTCTACATACATATCATTTAGCATTAGGATGGGGATATTTGGTGTCTAATACCCCTTTCAAAAAAGCAGGTCATGTCCAGGGGTTTTACACATGAACACGCATCAACCCAGGATTTCTGCATGTGTGAAAGGAAACAACACAGGACTAAATGGCCGATTCAGAGCTCAACGCACGGCCGTTAATGTGCAGCGGCCAGCGATCAGGTAGATGCTGCCCGCTATGAAATCCCACCTTGCCAATTAATGTGTATGCCGTGCGAATGGGAGTGCACAACTAGCGTAGACTTCGTAGCTGTGCGAAAATGTCTAAATCAATTCGTAGGATGCTCACCATCGAATAATATTTACTAGCCACTAGTAGCCAGATACTGATGAAATCAGCCTGATTGACGCTGGAGCTGGCGTCACACCCTACCCTATCCGGCTTTGGCACGCCTGTGTATTCACTGACATTCCCAGAGTTTTTCCATCACGCGTAGCGGTTTCCCTAACGCTCCCAGTAAATTGCCGGTTACCACCCACAGATGTCTACTTCCTGCCAATCACCTTCTGAATCGCAGCATGGCATCGTGCACACGCATCGTGTCCCATAGGCAAGCACAGTGTATCGATAATCAGCCACTGTGCAGATTCGTAGCCGTGCGATAAGGTCTGAATTACCCCCTAAGTCCCAGGTCCATGACCCTGCTCCTGACTAGGGTCATAGAGTTGAGACCCATGAATTTGCACATTCCAACAATATACTGGTAGGCTAATTGGCTCCCAACAAAATGAACCCTAGAATGTCTGTGTGTGCGTGTACATGTGGTAGGGAATATAGATTGTAAGCTCCACTGGGGCAGGGACTGATGTGAGTGTTCAAATATTCTCTGGAAAGCGCTGCGGAATATGTGTGCGCTATATAAGAGACTGTTAATAAATAATAATAATAAATAAATAGTCTGTCAATTCACAAAAAGCCAATGACATGACAGGGTCTTTGGTCCTGTTATAGCTGATACTCCCTGCATCGTGTCCATATTGTAGATCCTGAGCATGATCACAGCTCCACTATAAATTGTGTTCTGTGGAGAAAACCTAACATATTTAACCCTGTGTACACTCAACTTTAAAACCCCTTTGATGTCCCAGGAATAATGTGTTTAGAACTGAAGGCGGAAATGGGGGTGATCAGTTTATGGCTCATACGGTATTTAGACGTAAACAGCTAAAGGTTTTAACTGTCTGTGACCGTTAGGGACATTCCACAACTGCGGAGGTAGGCGGGCTTTTGCTTAAGGACAAGTTTTTTAAATGTTGACATGAGTTTTTCATGATTTTTTTGTCAAATGAAACGACTTCTTTATACTTTACCAAACACATAGGCATAGAGCCAGATTATAATAGTGTGCTGCACACTATTAAGGCCCCCATACATTAGGCCGACTTGTCCTAGGGACAAGTCGGACCCAATTTACCTGCGAGCCGCCCGGCAGCTCCCCGGGAGGCTCACATACAATTTGGCACTTGATGTGCCATTTTTACATGGGATAAATCGCATGCGATTTATCCCATGTAAAAAAAAACCCGGGGAGCTGCAGGGCGGTGAGCAGTAGTGGGGGCGGGCAGCGGCAGTAGTGGGGACGGGCAGCGGTGGTGGGGGCGGGCAGCGGTGGGGGGGGGGGGGGGGGGGCGGTCAGCGGCAGCGGGGACGGGCGGCGTTTGCGGTGAGCGCAGTGTACTTACACATAGCAGCAGCGGCGGGGACGGGACGCGCAGTGGCGGCTATTATATTTTTAAAATACTTGTCAAATGATCGGCCGCTCTCTGATTGGCTGAGAGCTCTCCGGCCAATCAGAGAGCGGCCGGTCATTTGACAAGTATTTTAAAAATATAATAGCCGCCACTGCGCGTCCCGTCCCCGCCGCTGCTGCTATGTGTAAGTACACTGCACTCACCGCACACGTAGCCCGTCCCCACCGCCGCTGGCCGCCCCCACCACCGCTGCCGCTGGCCGCCCCCACTACTCCCCCGGTGTCTATATGCATATGCCTGTCAGGTGGCAGGCATATGCATACAGGGAGGTCGGACGTGATCGTATGTACAGACCGTCCGACCTCCCTGATCCGGTCCGCGCATCGGATCGGAATCAAATGTCACATACCTACGATTTTGGGCCGATTTCATCCGATTATCGGCACAAAGTGCCGAAATCGGATGAAATCGTCCCAAAATCGCATAGTGTATGGGGGCCTTCAGAGTCAGATTATAAGGTACTGTGCCCAAAGCATGGTGATTGTTGCGGGACGTGGTACACAAACACCGACCATCCATGTGGGCATAGAGTTAGCTTATAATAGTGTCTGTGCGTGAAGCATGGCAAATGCAGCGAGCCATGTGAGGGGACACGGTACACTTATACGGTGTCCATGCTGACCTATGTCAACATAGACAACAAAAAACATTGGTACTTGTTTCCTAGCACGCTGCCCATCGCATCGTATACCATAAGCCTTACAATGGTATGCAATGCGATGGCACCCAATTTAAAATCGTATACCATTGTATATGGCATACAATGCGATGGTATACGATTTTAAATTGTATAAGCACCCTAATGGGTGCTTTCAATGTTAAATGGCCCCCCCTATAAGATTATTAATTGTATAAGCACCGTAATGGGTGCTTACAATGTTAAAAGCACCCCCACGACACCCCCACTGTCAACGCCAACCTGAAGCGTGGCGAGCACAACGAGCCCGGGAAGGGCGGCGGTACAAGACTTCCGACCTTTTCATACCCCCCCTATCCACAGCAGCGTGGAATTGATTTTAGATAGTGTGGCGAGCGCAGCAAGTCACCGAGCCCGAAGCATGGCGAGCACTGCGAGCCCTGCGAGGGGACGCGGAATACATGTAAAGTAATACGCGTCCCCTCGCTGCGCTTGCCACGCTTTGGGCTCGGTGGCTCACTGTGCTCGCCACACTATATAAAATCTACTCCACGCCGATGTGGATAGTGGGGGTATGAAGAGGTCAGAGGACGCGTACCGCCGCCCCACGCGGGCTTGCTGCGCTCGCCACGATTCTGGTTGGCATTGATAGTGGGGGTGGCGTGGGGTTGCATTTAACATTGTAAGCACCCATTAGGCTGCTTATACAATTAAAAATCATATAGGGGGGCATTTAAAATTTAAAAAAACCATTATGGTGCTTATACAATTTAAAATCGCATTGCATCGCATCGCATGCGGGTATATGGCATGCGATGCGATACAATGCATAAGATGCCATACGACTGAATATCGTGGGCGCCATGCTAGGAAACAAGTACCAAAACATTTATTGGGGCGGCGGGCGGCGCTTACCCACTAGCTAGGCAGTGAATATATGCTGCCTATCAACCTGGTCTGAATCAGGCCCTTATTTTGTTAAAGTTCAAAAGAGGAAATGGGGAATGGTACTGCAGCCTCCGGGTATCAGGATTACATTGGCTGAGTATATAACACTATTACTCCCGGCCCCATGACTATCACTGGGAAGCATCAAGACAGAAGTGTTTATCTGCAATAATGATGCTATGAACAAGAACATATTTGCAGTTCTGCAGGTCACTCACATAAAACTGTGATATATTGATGGTTCCGGAATACATTTATAATGTTACTGTAAGTACATTAAGGGTCATTTACAAAGCTGTAACATGTGCTGCCTCACTGCTAACACACACTATGGGGGTCATTCAGACCCATTCACCAAGTGATTATAGCGCATGCACAACAGCTGTCCACCCGTCCATAGCTGCATCAGGCCCAGAGTCGCACCATTGTCACTAGAGTCACACCATTGTCATGTAGTTTTATCCTGAGAGGAAAGGTTTAAGTTCAAGCCAGCGTCCAATAGGGTGGAAAATGTAGATAAAGATAAAGGGGCCCATTTATCAAATCATATTTGCCGCTAAATCCCCGAAAACACACGTTTTCGGGGTTTAGCCGAAAACATTAAGTATCCCCTAAATGTATCATAGGGGGACCGCAGCAGGAATCTCCGATCCCTGCTGCGATCCTCCCTGCAGCGCCGCCGGCCGCATCCCCCATAGGTTTCTATGGGGGATGCGAAGCTGCCCGATGTATCAACATCGGGCAGCCTGGCATCGCACCCCTGGGCTACCGCCATTCTGATATGGCACTAGCCCATTGTAGCCTATGACTACACATCGCACTGCCCGAGCAGGGCAGTGCAGTAAGATGGGTCGGTGGGGGTCAGCACATAACCGCGCATGCGCTGACCCCCCGGCTTCTGGGTTAGGGCTTCGCAGGGACGGGCTCCTTTCGGAGCCCTGTCCCTGTGCCCTTAAAATTGATACATTGCCCCGCCCAGATCGCATTGTAAATGTGATCATGATAAATGTGCCCCAAAGTCAGTAAATAGGCTAATAGGGCTGACATATGAAGTGATTATGGGGCATTTTCTAAGCGATCTCACTAGGGGTAGGATGTACTAAAAAAAATGTGGTAAAAACCCTGTTTTCAGGCACGATGGGTGGCGTGATGTACCTATTGACTGTCAACCTTCATTGGGTCGACCCTATGACCAGTGGCATAACTATAAATGTTGCTCCCCCCTGCCAAAAAGTTTGTGTGCCCCCCCACCCCCACTTGGGCTCCTCTCCAGCGTGTTTCCCCATAACGGAGAAGCTGAAGCAGGATAGAGGAAGAAAGACCAGAAGACACTGCTACTTCCTTTGGCTCCTACGCATCCCAGGGCGCCCTAGCACACCCATCCGCCCATCCTGTACACAGTAGCTTATAGCTGGCTCTGTGTACATTCAAATTGAATCAGTAGGGGGATTTGTCGTCTCTGCCATGGCCGCACCCACACTGCGGCTGACTCGCCTCTGGTGCTCAGCCAGTGGGCAGTGGCAGGCAGCAGCATGTCAGTGCGTCGAGCAGGTGCTGGTGCCCACACAGACCCCGCTGCTGCTTGCTCCCCTAAGCAGCAGCTGGGGCTGCCTTACAGTAGTTACGCCACTGCCTATGACCCATACCCTAGGACACTACCAGGTTTAGAAAGTTATTGCTATGATCATTTATTAGCTGGGTAATGCTATGACAGAGGTGGTTGGTGACATAGAGCACTAGTACAGTGACTGTGTGGCATGGAATGAGCACATATGAGGGACTGCTACTGTAGCCTGGTGTTTGGGAGAAGGAAGCAGGGAGCACTGGGCAGTGATTGGCACTAGTTACATTGACTCCCCAACAGCATGTGATAAGTACATACTGTATGATAAGAGGCTGCTGCTAAAGCAGGAGAGCTATGTAGGGAGGACTGGCTGGGCAGCGGTTTTCACTAGTTACAGTGACTACCTGGCATGTCATGAAACATGTGAGGGGCTGCTGCAGCCTGGTGTTTGGTTGAGGGGAGCAGGGAGGACTGGGCAGTGGGCACTGACTGGCATAAGCTGCAGCAGTGCCTGGCTGGCAGCATGTGATGTGTACATATGAAGAGGGGTTACTGCAGCCTGGTGTTTGGGAGAAGGGAGCAGGGAGGACTGGTCAGTGGGCACTGACTGGCATAAGCTGCAGCAGTGCCTGGCTGGCAGCATGTGACAAGTGCATACAACGAGGGGCTGCTGCAGCCTGGTTTTGGGTGAGGGGAGCACTGGGCAGTGGGCACTGACTGGCATAAGCTGCAGCAGAGCCTGGCTGGCAGCATGTGATGTGTACATACGATGAGGGTCTGCTGCAGCCTTGTGTTTGGGTGAGGGGAGCAGGGAGGACTGGGCAGGGGGCACTGACTGGCATAAGCTGCAGCCTGGTGTTTGGAGAAGGGAGCAGGGAGTACTGGACAGTGGGCACTGACTGGCATAAGCTGCAGCAGTGCCTGGCTGGCAGCTTGTGACAAGTGCATACGATGAGGGGCTGCTACAGCCTGGTGTTTGGGTGAGGGAAGCAGGGAGGACTGGACAGTGGGCACTGACTGGCATAAGCTGCAGCATGTAATGAATAAATACGATGAGGGGCTGCTGCAACCTGGTGTTTGGGTGAAGGGAGCAGGGAGGACTAGGCAGCGGGCACTGACTGGCATAATCGGCAGCCTGGTGTTTGGGTGAGGAGAGTAGGGAGGACTGGGCAGTGGGCACTGACTGGCATAAGCTGCAGCATGTGATGAGTACAAGCGATGAGGGGCTGCTGCAGCCTGGTGTTTTGGTGAGGGAAGCAGGGAGGACGGAGAGGGGGGAGGAGCTCGGACACAGACATCACAAACACACACACAGCTCTAGTCTGCGCCGCTGCCCCTGCATTGCCCAGCACTGGCACCTGACAAAACTGACCAAGGAGACAGCAGGTGGCAGATCTTGCCCTTCCCCTGCCCATGAAGAGGCCCCCGGCCGGATCATGGCGCCGTCAGGCCACAGCAGTGTGAAGCGGAGGTGCAGGAGGTGCCTGTACTGGATACCGGTGCTCTTCATTTCCATCATCATCTGCTGGTCCTACTACGCCTATGTCATCCAGCTGTGTATAGGTGAGCCCCTGCACACACATGCCATGCACAGAGGGCACCACGCATGGCACAAGGGGAGAGCCACTTTTGGCTGTAGGGTTACACACATATGACCTTTGCCAGTCAGTGCCAGGCATGCACAGCACAGGTAGCCTATAGGAAAGTGCTATCATGTATGTAGATGTAGGTTGTTCTGCCTAGGTGTAATGGGCAGGCAAGCAGGATGTTCAATAACTGGCTAAATAAGCACGCCATATACTCACCATATACTCACCATGTACTGATCATATACTCACCATATACACACCATATACTCAGCATATACTGATTATATACTCATCATATACTCACCATGTACTCATCATACTCATTATCACCATACCAGCTATACAGCATGGGGCCAAATGTAATAGGGTGAGAGTTTCAGAAAGTGAGAGATTTTGGGAGAGTTTTCCCTTTTTTTTAAAGCAGCAATCAATTACACTGCAAAACCAGGTTGATTTTGCCATGTAATTGATTGCTGCTTTAAAAAAACATGGGAAAACTCTCCCAAAATCTCTCACTTTCTGAAACTCTCACCCTATTACATTTGGCCCTATATGTCATATATACAGCAAATGTTTCAAAAACAGCAAAACTGACATGTCTAATGCTAATAATGTACTTAAGGGTGCAAGTTAAGTGTTGGTGCTGTACCTGTCATGAACAAGGAGCAACCACTGAAATGTCAAACTGAGTATACCATGTACCATGTACAATACCTACAGTACATACATACATACATACTTACATGCTGTGTCGTTATACCATTAAAGCACATGAATATTGCTTATTGTACACCTGTTATTTAAAGGTGTTGTTCATAATAGTCCAAAACAGCAATATTGTGTCTATGATATTTGCCATGTGTGCTGTTGACCTGACAATGCTACGTGAGACCTTAAATCATACTTGTTTGATCTTGAGAGTGTTCTGTATATTCTTTTCTACAACTCATAGCACTGAGGTCATGGGTTCGATTCCTACCATGGCCTTAACTGTGCGGAGTTTGTATATTCTCCCTGTACTTGCGTGGGTTTACTCCGGGTACTCCGGTTTCCTCCCACAATCTAAAAATATACTGGTAGGTTATTTGGCTCCTAACAAAATTAATCCAAGAGAGAATGTATGTTCCTGTACATGTGGTACAGGAACCATACCAAGCTTAGATTGTAAGCTCCACTGGGGCAGGGACTGATGTGAATGTTTAAAGCGCTGCGTAATATGTATGCGCTATATAAGAAACTGTTAATAAATAAATAATACAGAACTGACAGAGCCCAGGTATTCACTATTGAGTCATATGTTGCTTAATAGAGACACTCTTTCTCTCTCTCTCTCTCTCTCGCTCTCTCTCTCGCTCTCTCTCTATCTATCTATCTCTCGCTCTCTTTATCTCTCTCCCCCTCTCGGGTCTATGTAATAAACCTTGGAGAGAGTAGTGTATGGAAATAAGATACCAGACAATCAACTCCTAACATTTTTCAAACACAGCCTACAAACATGGCAAATAGGAGCTGGTTGGCTGGTACTTTATCTCTGGCCACTTTATCACACTCTAAGGCTTTAGTACATGAATCTCTTAGTTCAGAGACATCTTTATTTGTACATTAACACAAATAAATGTGCTGATTAAAATAATGTCATGTTGGAACTGAAGTTAATGACAGTTGGTATGGACTCTGACCCCTCCCACATGTCCATCGGTATAACACTCATGCACAGTCTCCTGAATATCCAATATTAGCCATTAATACCCTTTTTACATGACCAAAATAATCTGGGTTGAACCAGGTCAATGTGTGGTGTGAAAGTACCAAATCTTATAACCCAGGTTGAGCAACCTGGCAATTCGACCCGGGTTATGAGAAGGGTTGAAGCCAGGTCACCCTCGGTCCCTGGTTTGCAATGTGAAAGGGGTATAGGTGGTACGCAAGTTGCGATTGTGTTGTGTAATAGATTCTTAAGGAGATAGAAGAATAAAAAATAAATTAGAGGAATAACTCTTTATTATCCGTGTATGGATCATTGGGTAGACAGCAGGATGGTCGACAGCATTAGGTCTACATGCATTAAGGTCGACTTGACTGTAGGTCGACATGGGTAAGGTCAACGTGGTCATTAGGTCGACACAAGCATTAGGTCGACATGGGGAAGGTCGACAGTCAAAAGGTCAACATGCGGTTTTTCACATTTTTTTGTCTCAAATTTCTATACAGTCGACATGGACACTGAAACGTAGCACCGCATCCCCTCGCATGGCTCGCTGCGCTCACCATGCTTCAGGCACACTATTTTATTCTCCCACCATGCCCTAGTGGATGGTAGGGAATGAAATACCGCCTGTCGGCTCAAAAAAATGTAAAGTTAAAATCTCTCTGCACATGTTACATCAGCCCCACCTGCAGTGCATATGGTTTTGTCCATTAGAGAGTAATTGTGCCTTTCCGAGTAAATCAGAATAACCCCCTTTGTATGCAATGATTACACTGTTGGGTCGACAGGTGGCAAGGTCGACAGGTGTCTAGGTCGACATGGGTGAAGGTCCAAAGGTGTCAAGGTCGACATGGAACAAGGTTGACATGGGTTTAGGTCGACACAACGTTAGGTCAACATGGGTGAGGTCGGAAGGTCGACATGGTTTTTTTCCCCTGTTTTTTGAGCCGACATGTGCCAGGCTCAAGGCGGTATGTCATGCCCTACCATCCACTAGGGCATTGTGGGAGAATAAAATGCCCGAAGCATCGCGAGCGTAGTGCGGGCTGTGGTCGACATTCGGGTAAAAAAAAACAATTAAAAAAACCATGTCGACATTGTCCCTTGTCGACCTTGACACCTGTCGACCCAACGGTGTCGACCTAATGACTGTCGACCTAACTGCTGTCCACAATACGATCCACACCCATGCTTAGTGCTAGACAGTGATATGAGAGAGAGAGAGAGTGATGTTCCTGTGGCAGGGCATCAACTAGCATGTTTGTCTGTCTAAATATTTGTATATATTTTATTGTCTAGCTCTCCTGCCACAGTTAAGTGTTTAGCACCCTGATATACTAGGAGTATTACATACTGTGGTAGGCATCTGTTATTACCACTGTGTACTTTTTATAAATGTTTTGCATGGCAATGTAAAAGGTTTTGCACTTAGGTGATATAGCTTCTGCGTGTACATTGTTAAAAAATACCAGTTAGTGGTGATAGGAGTTATGCATTTACCGGTATTGGGTTTTAAATATGTCTGACTGAAAACAGGTTGCCATAGGATTATTTGTAAATATGGCCTCATATGAAATGTATGAGGAAGCATGAAAGGAAATGAGATCTCACAAGTTATTTCTACATGGCAGAACACTCTGTGACAGACATTACGGGCGAAATGTAATAGGGTGTGATTTTTGGACGAGTTCCAAACTCGACAGAAATCGCACCTTTAAAAATCGCGTTTTTTGCCGCGAATTCGCATATGTAATGAGAAGCAAATTAGCGGCAAAAAATGCGATTTGCCGCGATTTTTAGTCATGAAAATGTGCGCATTTTCAGTCATGAAAATGTGCGCATTTTCATAAATGCGATTTTGTACAAAAAAAAAAAAAGTTTAAAAAAAAACGGCGTGGGGTCCCCCCTCCTAAGCATAACCAGCCCCGGGCTCATTGAGCCGGACCTGGTTCCAAAAATACGGGGGGACAAAAAGCATAGGGGTCCCCCGTATTTCTGAAACCAGCCCCGGACTCTTGGACCGGTCCTGGTTCCAAAAATACGGGGGACAAAAAATCTGGGGGTCCCCCGTATTTTGAAACCAGCACCGGGCTCCAACAGCCCACGGTGTCATGCCACAGCCGGGGGACACTTTTTATACAAGGTCCCCCGGCCAAAACATGAGCACCGTGGCTGGTCAGCCTTGGACGGGGTACCTGGAGGAGTGGGGACCCCCCCAATAAAGGGGTCCCCCCCCCCAGGCTTCACCCGTCCAGGGCTGAAGCCCGGGGCTGTCACCGGCGTCCGTGGCCAGTGGACGCCGGCCTGAGAGGTTTAAATCGATCATACATATCATTACATTGCTTTATACCGGAGAACTACAAGTGCCAGCAGACCTCCCCCGCATGCTGGGACTTGGAGAACCACAAGTCCCAGCATGCGGGGCATTAATGGACTAAAAATTTGCGATTTCGGCCGTTTTTGACCCAAAATCGCACATGTCCAAAAATCACACCCTATTACATTTCGCCCCACATATTTGTTTAAGGGCTTCCTTATTTTATGGCTGTGCCACTAGTTACATGGTGGTGAGATGTATAGCCTGGCAATGTATCTCTGCGATGGCACGGAATGCTTGTGTCTCATGATACCGGCTCGGAGAGGTTACAAGGGTTTCTGGGTTACAAGGTAAAACTCTTCAGATTGACCGTATGCAATAGGGATTACATATTATAAATCATGTAAATATACAGTAATATGATTTACTTTGGATTGAAAAGCTATTACCGGGAATGTTACTGGATGCGCCGCCATCCCCATTGCAGGATTTGATAGACAGTCACATATTGCATAGACATAAACCCCAGTGCAGTCACATAGGGCCTTATTCTGGTTTAGTCGGATGGCTCCGAATGCGGACGGACGGCTTATGGTTGGTGTTTGCGCATGTGCAGAGGCGTACCTGCGCATGCGTGAACGCCGCGCACGTCCAAATGCGGCGTGAATTCTGTACAGAACACAATCGGTTGGAACAATCCGAACAGGGGGTGGAGAGAGGCGTGAAAGGCTGTTTGGGCTCTTTACCATATGCGTACGCCCCGCGTTTCATGGGCGTTCCCATGAAAACGCTGGGCGTACGCATGGTAATGCAGCCGTGACGCACGTGTTGGGGGCGGACATATGACATAGCCGGATGCCAGCTGCCTGCCCATATCCCTGCGTTTGCACAGAGAAATGCCCGAGTGGTCTGGAGCACTCGGTGCTGCCTGACCACTCGGTCCAGCATTCGATGGTCGGCGACCATCGGAGAATGAGGGAGGTTCCCACAGATGGAGGAGGTGTATACATGAAACATCCACTCGTGGTCCGTTCGGTCGGCGTCTTACTGCATTCGGACGATGTGAGGGATCCGTACGGAAGGAGGGACTAAGAACACTCGGTTCTTGTCTGAAAATATGCATCCGACCGATTCAACCAGAATAAGGGGCATAATGTAGAGATAAACCACTGTGCAGTCATATAGGGCCTGATTCTTATCTGTCTGTTCAGTGGGGCCGCAGGCACTCTGGGACTCGGTAAGTTGGCATCTTTACAGCTTACCGAGTCCACCAGTATCAGGCTCATAGTGTATAAAGATAAACTTCAATGAAAACTTACGTCAACCTTTTGACTGTTGACCTTCCCAGTGTCTACCTAATGCTTGTGTCAACCTTCCAACCCTTCCGACCCTGTGGACTTATTTCATGTGTCGACCAAAACTCTGTTGACCTTTAGTGGTCGACCTAATGTGTGTCAACCCTGTGACCCATACCCTTCACATATTGTATAGTGATAAACGGTGTGGATTATAGACTAGACGAGTGATTTTCAACCTTTTTACCATTGCGGCACACTAAATAAGATTTTGAAATTGCCAAGGCACACCATGAGATCCCCACAGGGCAAAACACACTGGCCCCCACAGGGAAAAACCCAAACCTATTGGCCCCCATATAAAAAAAAACGTTACCATTCCCAAACATAGCCCAAGTGGATGGTAAAATATATAAGTAAAGGAATCAATTGCGAAAAACGTATGTCGACCTAATGCATGTTGACCAATAGTGTTCGACCTAGTCACATGTTATATTGAGATAACCTACATTGCATATGACATATGGCATAGATAAACCCCACTTCCATTCACATGTTGCAGAGCGGTAAATTACTGCCATTCACTTGAGATACACCCTGTTGCCAATCACGCTTAATAGATCTGGGGAACATCTGATAGGTAAAGAAGAGGAATATTAATTGCAGCAGCTTGATGAGACAGTGTTTTGTTCGGTATCCTATTAGCTTTGGTCATTTTTCTCATAGAAAAAAAAATTACCTGTTGTCACGGCCCAGGCGCCACCATTTTCCTGTTGACCACCAATGGAAACGTGGCTTCTAAACCACGAGCCAATCAGAGCAGGGCAGGGGGGTTAAAGCCCGGCCTCCGGCCACAGATGGACGCCAGTGCTTCGCTTGTTATTCCCTAGGGAAGTGCAGTGTCCTGTGCTCCTTGTACTCCAGCGTGCTATTCTGCTGTTACCTCCAGTACCTCTTCTAAAACCAGTACCAGTATTATTCCATCGTGCTACTCTACTGTTACCTCCAGTACCTCTTCTAGAACCAGTACCAGTATTATTCCATCGTGCTACTCTACTGTTACCTCCAGTACCTGTTCTAGAACGAGTACCAGTATTATTCCATCGTGCTACTCTACTGTTACCTCCAGTACCTGTTCTAGAACCAGTACCAGTATTATTCCAGCGTGTTATTCTGCTGGTACCTCCAGTACGTGTTCCAGAACCAGTACCAGTATTATTCCAGCGTTCCACTCTGCTGTTACATCCAGTACCTGCTCCAGTACCAGTATTATTCCAGCATGCTACTCTGCTGTTACCTCAAGTACCTGTTCCAGAAACAGTACCAATACCAGTACCATTGCAGCGTGCTATTCTACTGCTACCTCCTGTATCTGTTCCAGTACCAACTCATCTTATTATCGTCATTCAAGTCTGGTCCAGTACTTCTGGTGAATCCTTCTGGTACCAGCTTGTCTTCTTATCTTCATTCAAGTCCGGTCCATTACTTCTGGTGAATCCTTCTGGTACCAACTTGTCTTCTTATCTTCATTCAAGTCCGGTCCAGTACTCCTGGTGAATCCTTCTGGTACCAGCTTGTCTTCTTATCTTCATTCAAGTCCGGTCCATTACTTCTGGTGAATCCTTCTGGTACCAGCTTGTCTTCTTATCTTCATTCAAGTCCGGTCCAGTACTCCTGGTGAATCCTTCTGGTACCAGCTTGTCTGTTTATCTTCATTCAAGTCCGGTCCAGTACTCCTGGTGAATCCTTCTGGTACCAGCTTGTCTTCTTATCTTCATTCAAGTCTGGTCCAGTACTCCTGGTGAATCCTTCTGGTACCAGCTTGTCTTCTTATCTTAATTCAAGTCCGGTCCAGTACTCCTGGAGAATCCTTCTGGTACCAGCTTGACTTCTTATCTTCATTCAAGTCCGGTCCAGTACTCCTGGTGAATCCTTCCGGTACCATCTTGTCTTCTTATCTTCATTCAAGTCCGGTCCAGTACTCCTGGTGAATCCTTCCGGTACCATCTTGTCTTCTTATCTTCATTCAAGTCTGGTCCAGTACTCCTGGTGAATCCTTCCGGTACTAGCTTGTCTTCCTATTCTATTACCCAAGTTCCTGAACTACCAAGACTCCTCAACTGCCTCGCTTATGCAAAAGACTTATATCCGCCCAGCTAACTTCCTATCACAAACAGAGAGCCTCAAACCTCAGCTCAGCAGTCGGGTTCACAAAACACACCTGTGATCTCGGAAAATATGCATACTTATCGGTGCTAATAGAATAGCCCTGGGAGAGTCAATTAGCTGCTGTAAATTACCTCAGCTAATTAGATACCAAAGGCAGAAAAATTAAATTTAAAAAGTCCATGGCCTGTGCAGTGACTGACCTGAGGAGTGACTGTGGAAAAATAAATTGTCACTATAGAAACTTTAAGGCCCCCATCCACTAGGGCGAAGTATCGCATGTGGTACCTCGCATGCAATACCCGCTAACTCAACCGGCAGTTTCCAGGCAGCAGGAACGCATATGATACATTGGGGGAAATTTACTAAGGTAAAATCGTAAAAAAAATAGGTGTATTCGTATACAAAAATACACCTATTTTTTACGAATTCGTATTTTCGGCATTTACTATCCCGGAAATACGTAAATTCGTATTCCTATTCATGGCACATTCGTATTTGGATTTACAAATACAAATGTATATGCCATCGACAGAATAGGAATCACCATTCAAAAGAATGGTGATTCCTAATTTACTAAGCGGCCTTATTGAAAATACGACAGCTAATTAGCAGCAAATGACCACTAATTGCCTGCCAAATACGCCAGGAAAATACACATCATTTTCCTGGCGTATTTGGCAGAAGCCTGCACGGATAAGTCAGATCTGTGCAGGCTTCAGTGTAAAAAAATCCCCAGAAAAATAAATAATAAAAAAAAACGGCGTGGGGTCCCCCGCCCACGACCGTAACCAGCCTCAGGCTCACAGAGCCGGTCCTGGTTTTAAAAAAATCAGTTAAAAATCCGAATAGGGTTCCCCTTATTTTTTAAAACCAGTACCAGGCCCAAGGAGCGATCCTGGTTCCCAAAATACGGGGGACAAAATGACATGGGTTTCCCCGTATTTTAAGAACCAGCACCAGGCCGGGGGGAGACTTTTTATACAAGTCCCCCCGGCCAAAGCATTAACCCCCTGACCGGTTAGCCTGGACAGGGGTCCTGGGGGAGTGGGGACCCCCCAACGAAGGGTCCGCCCTCCAGATTTTACCTACCCAGGCTGAAGCCTGGGGCTGTCCCCGATGCCCCGTGCGGTGGGCATCAGGCTGATAAAAAATATAATAAAACTACTGTATATTGCTGTGGAACTATGAGTCCCAGCAAGCCTCCCCCGCAAGCAGGGACTTAAAGAACCACAAGTTCTTTATGCATGCGGGGCATAAAGGGCACGCTGGAACTTGTAGTTCCACAACAATACAAATAGTCAAATAAACACACTGACACACCAGAAAAATAAAACCTTATTAGATACTTACCTATCTTGAGCCCATAGGTCGCCGTCCATCCGTCCTGAAGAAATCCATAGGGCAGGGGTTTCCAAACTTTTTTGAATCACGGCACCCTAGCGTATCAGAATTTTTTTGCGGCACCCCTAGGCCCAAAAACAATGAATTAGATTGGGTTTATATGCGATTCTTAGGGTCAGTTATGTGCTAATGGGCAGGATTTGCTTCAATTTGTACACATTTTATGATTGGCAGCCTCCAGCACTGGTTTTGCCCATAAATAATTAACCATAAATAAATTGAATTGGTCCAGGACCACCAACCTGGGGCACCCCTGCAAGTGTCCCAAGGCACCCCAGGGAGCCACGGCACACAGTTTGGGAACCACTGCCATAGGGGTACCTGTGGAAGGAAATTATACTTACAAGGCTCCTCCGGCGTAGATCTGGTCCTCTTCTGTCCATGTAGCATCCCTGGGTCTTGGCAAAAAAATAAACCGAACCCCGATCCAAGCCGGACTGAGGAAGGTCACACGCTGTCTTTGTTGACATTGTGAGGCTCCTCCTCCCGAAGGGCGCTATTGGCTGGCTAGAGGCCTAGCAGCTCCTGATTGGCCGTGCCCCATGGGTGTACCCCTGCAGGCTTGTCGATGACTAACATCACATGATGTCAGCCCCTACCCCGAATTTGGAGGACAGTGTTAAAATGAAAAGTAAGTCATGGCTTCATTTTTATTACGAATGGAGGAAAAATCATTCAATGATGATCGACCATCAAATGATTGTTCCTTTGTGCGCTTCTAGCGAAGGAGATGTGTTTGCATACACATCCCCTTGCATGCTAGTTCGGCAGGTTGTCGTTTATCTGTTTGCTAGGCTGCGAACATACACAGCCTAGGGAACAGGGCTGAATCGGGCCCTTTTCCCTTACTCAAGCATTACAGTGCACAGAGCCTGATTCATATGTAGGTGGAAAGTCTATCACGGCTGCTTACATGGAAGCAGCACTAATATGGTAATGCAGCCAAACGTGTCTGCATACATTACTTATCCCAGCTGAGAGACAACATTGTACCATCTGCAACACCAACATCAGCTGGCTGTGTGACCCAGTAAGCCAGGACATCTTCGCTGTCATTTGCCCGCCCCCAAACAGCATTAGACTGTCAGTCACTGATACTCTGATGACGTTGTGAGAAGGATGTTGTAGACCCATACCGCACATGTGTGGTACAGGTCTGTGCAAAGTACCAAGCATCTGTACTTTGTAGCGTGTGCCGCATCAGCGCCAGTTCATGAATCAGGCCCACAGTGTACACTATGAAGTTTTAATGATCTATTTCTGGTAAGACTGTGCCTAACTTAACTTTATTCAATAATATAATAAAGCCTATTGTTTCACTCCACTGTTATATCAGATTTCAATATATAAAGCAGAACATTCTTTCTCTATACTCAGCTGATGCCTTCCGTCCCTCCCCTGGGTGACATTACACCACATGCATCTGTGCCAAGTCTAAAGGCCTTGTCTACTTTGATATCTGCTTGATCAAGGTGCCCTCTATAGACCTCCGCTGTTCTAGCGGGTCACTGCACCATTCCCCAGTTATAGTATTAATGTTCCACATAGTTGAACAATAAATAAGTTCCGAGTTTAATGCCGGGAACTGTGGAGGTTACATTGACTGAGAATGTTCTGCTTGGAAGCCATTGATATGTCCTGTGCCTGAAGTCAGCAAATGTATGGCTGAAAATTGTAAAAAGCCAGAGGGACAGGAAGGAAAGAAGACAACAAGCAATTAGTAACAATGTTATGATGTCACCATTTGGGAGAAGATTCAGTGGGCATTGGATATGGAAAACATGAATTGGGAGCAATGATGCGTATTCCAGAGTTTATAAATAGAACAGTGGCTGAGAAATGCAATGATGAATAGATTCATGTGGAATCGGAGGCATATAACATGCTAAAGAAGTTGGGCAACCTTTCTGCATATTCAGTAGCAGTTCTCATTCTGTGTATGCATCATACAGTAAACGGCTGTAAGAGTTCCGTATGTGCTTTGGCTATACCGAGGCTTATAGTGATAGATAGCATCATCTGTGGACTAGTAGGAGGAGAATTGTGGCTTTACAGTTACACAGGATATTGCTCTATTCATGTACCAGTTTAGGTTGTTTGATTGCTTTGCTCAGTTAACAAACTGGGGGCAGATGTATTAAGCTTCAAAAATAATTTATTTCGGGTGATAAAGGGCCAGATGTATCAAGCTTTTAAAAAATGCTAAACTGGAGAGTGATAAACAGCCAGCCAATCAGCTCCTACCTGCCGTGTCAGACTGGGTTTGAAAAATGACAGGTAGGAGCTGATTGGCTGGTTGTTTATCACTCTCCACTCTATCACTTTTTGAAGTTTGATACATCTGGTCCAAAGAGTGATAAACATCCAGCCAATCATCTCCTAACTGTCATGTTATAGGCGGCTGTTTTTCACTCTTTATCACCTTTCCGTTAATCTCTTTGAGGGGCCCATTTATGTAGGATCGCATTTACAATGCGATCTGGGCAGAATATTACCGCCCAAAATCGCATTGTAAAATGCGATCCCATCGGCAGTATGTATCACCCCTGACAGTGCAGGGACAGGGCTCTGAAAAGAGCCTGTCCCTGGGAAGTCCGGAGCCAGAAGCCGGGGGATCTGTGCATTCGGGGTTAGAGCTGCCCCCCCCCCCCCCCTGCGCCGACAGTGTGATCCCCTAGCCGTAGGCTACAATGGGCTATCGCCAGAATGGTGATAGCCCAGGGGTGCGAAGATGGGCTGCTTAATTCATATATTGGGTAGCTTCACATCCCCCATAGAAACTGATGGGGGATGCGTCCGGCGCCGGTGAAGGGGGGATCGTAGCAGGGATTGGAGATTCCTGCTGCGTTTCCCCTATGATACATTGGGGTGATACTTAATATTTGCGACTAACCCCCGAAAGGATTTAGCCGCAAATATTGTTTGATAAATGCGGCCCTAAGAATGAATATACAGGTATCTGCCCCTAGATCTGGAATTTTCACAGCAAAGTCAAGTAAGAAAGAAACCCCTGATCTCTGATTGGCTGATTATCCCACAAACAGGCTGGTCATGTGGATCACCACTGTACAAAGTATTTCCATTGTGCACAGTTGTCCAATCAAATTGCGATACTTCAGCACTATCTTCACAGCTGTGATGGCTTATGGGGTCAGAGTTTGATTAAAAGAGACAACTGAAAGAGTAGCGCCTGTCTTGTAGATTCTTTTAGGATCAGTATAATTGAGTATTCTCTATAAAATGATGCGTCAGTGATGTCACTGGTTTCTTGTGAGTTACTGGATTCATTTCCATTGTAACTGGCTTCCATTGTGGAAATATACTGTCAAAAATACTTATGCAGGTATTTTTATAATTGTTTTCTATATTGCACCCGTATTAGTTGTTTTACTTAAATCAAAAAAGCAAGCAGAAATATTAAGCTTAATATATGGAGAAATGTCAGTGCTCTGATTGCTATGTATGATATGTAATCTGAGTTCTTCCATTTGGGATTGTAATATGGAATCAGAAGATGCTTTTTGAAGATAAATGCTTTCACGTAATTATACATTTAACCTTGGCGATGTGACTAATCCAGCATTTATCCTGAAAGTGCCGCTTACACTCACAGCTGTTGTATGATTCATGGCTTTATAAGACATCTGGTGCTGTGAGAGTGTCTTAGGCTTAGTTAAACACTGCTGAAACTACATTACTTTTATTATTGTTTACCATTTTTAGACTTCATTATGTAATGCTGCCACTTTTATTTATTCCGATCATATAATGTACATCGGCCACAGCAAATTACAGATGGTGGCAAACGATGAATTGGCAATGTGGTGTGAAGTCCTTGCCCAAACATAGGTCCTGATTATGGTTCGTAGGGTCCCCGGGGGCCGATGTTTTTCTACTGCGCATGCGCATAATGGCTTATGCGCAAGTGCAGGGTCCCTGGGTGAACAGGCTCGGCAACTTGCATAGTCGCAGAGCTGTTGGCAAGGAGCGGTACAGCCCGGGGGGCGTGTGGTGGGTGGGACAGGTGATGCCCATGGGAACACCCAGGACTCGGTAAGCTGCGAGTTTCGCAGTTTACCGAGTCAAACAGAATCACACCCATTATTATTATTATTATTTTATTTATAAGGTGCCACAAGTGTTTCACAGAGCCCAACGAAGGAACAGTGCAAGGAGACAAACTTAACATTACAGTAAATGAATGACAAAATAGAGTACAAGTAAATGAATGCCACAATTCAATGCACATTACAGCTTAAATGTAAGTAGTGAGGACTTGACCAATGTGCAGTGCTACTAGGGTCTGGTGGCCAAAGATGGAGATGAGTGTGTGGACAAAGATGGTTGCTGAGTGTATGAGTATAGGAGAGCTGTGCGTGAAATGTGAAGAGAAGAGGGCTTTGACAACAGGAGGGAAGAGGGCCCTGCTCTGAAGAGTTTACAATCCAGTAGGAAGGGGAGACAGACAGATTACATGAGGTGCAAGCGAGTGGGCGGTGGCTTGATGGCAGGATGTAAGCAGGCAGAGATTGTCAAGGGGTGTAGCGGGGCTCGGAGGACCACCCTCAGAACTAAGTTATGCAGCAGAAGGGTACACTTTGATGAATAGATGAGTTAACAGTGCCCGTTGAAGCTTCGCAAAGTCGGGGAGAGTCTAATGAAGCAAGGGAGTGCATTCCACTGATTCCATAATCCCATGGATGTTGGTGGACTTTTGTTGAAGTGAATCTTTACTCAGGATAATGGGGGTTATTCTAGTTCACTCGGAAAGGCACAATCACTCTCTAATGGACAAAACCATGTGCACTGCAGGTGGGGCTGATGTAACATGTGCAGAGAGAGTTAGATTTGGGTGTTTTATTGGCTGCTCCCATGTTCAGGAAAGGCAGGAAATGCTGTTTGTACAGCACATGGAGCATGTCTATGGTAATGGTGGTGGTGTGAAAGCTGGGGGAGACCAGGGCTGACAGACAGGCATGAACTGGTGTTCTGGTGCAGTAACTGCAGTGCTGGGAGACTGCTGGATTGCTGTGGACACAGGCGCACTGGGAGAGTGCTGGATCCCTGCGCCGCGGGCTGAGCGCACACAGCGCTAATGGAAGCATGCTTTGGAATGCAGGAACAGTCTTGTCAGACACTTGGAAGGTAAATATACTTGGGCCGTGACATAACAGTTTTTTTTACAGGAGAACTACAGGTCCCAGTAAGCATCCCCCAGATGCTGGTACTTGGGGCATTGAAGGGCCCACTGGTACCTGTAGTCCTCCTGTAAAAAAACAAATGCAGCTCCTCTATGTGAATGGTTGGCTTGATGTGTATGCTGTCACTAGGAGATCAGGCAGCCAATCAGCGGCTGCTTCCATAGGAGTATAGGATTACAGTCATACTTGCCTACCTGACCCTCTCCATGCGGGAGAAAATGCTCTGTTCCTGGACTTCCCTGGTAATGTATGATTGCCATCACCTGTGGTGAAACACCTTTGCCTAGCTCCCCACAGGTGATGGCAGTCATACATTACCAGGGAAGTCCAGAAACAGAGCATTTTCTCCCGCATGGAGAGGGTCAGGTAGGCAAGTATGATTACAGTATGTTATTTATTCACTTTTTAGATAGTAGATCTGGATTCACAGAATTCGTGGGCATAGTTTAATAGATGCATGAGTGTATTTGGCATCCAGGGAGATAAATGATTTCCTGTAGCTGACATAGGCACCACTCTCTGTTTCTACGCCAGGAACAACATCTGCATAATGGGTTCCAGTCTGTAAGCATCAGCATAGTCCATATATTCCTGTATAAACCATATTTACATACAGAAGACTTGCAGGTAATTATAGCTTCTAACTGTTCAGGATGAATAAGAGGATGCTAAGCAATTTTGGAGCAGCGTGCCTAATTGGGTGTATAAACGTTTTCTCTCTCTCAGACAATCATACAGTCTAAAATGAGACAAGGATGTATGAGATAGGGACAAGTAGTACGTTCATTAGCATAGAAGTTGTCCGTAGCAACAAAGCAAATATGTTCTATATAAAATGATAGATAGAAGCTGATTGGTCGCTGTTAGCATCATCTCCACCTGTTCACTTTGCCACTATTTAAAAAAAAAAAAAAATTATTGACAGGAAAATTGTAAACATAAGAACAGTTCACACATCAACAGAACAGAGATTATCGAAACGTTACAATACAGTCCACCACTCTTTTGAAGGCTTTATACATCTCTCTTCAAAGGTACCCACTTTCCCCAAAATGTTCCCAAGGTTACTGATTTTCAACTACCAAGTTTCCGGATCTGCTCACGTCCCCAGTGAAGCGCAGTTAGGATTACCACCTCATCCCTTTAATTCCGGACACATATTAATTACACAGGTTCTGTGGCAGTTTAAAACCAGGTGAAATGGAGTCTTGAAGTAAGCCAGCCACAGAACCTGTGTAATTAATATGTGTCCGGAATTAAAGGGATGAGGTGGTAACCCTAAGCGCAGTCCAGGGGCCTGATGATGTGTTTTGCAGTGAATCATGACATTGTGGCCATGCCCCCACCTCCTCCCATGCGTAACGCTGCATTGACCAGCAAGGAGTAGAGCTGCAATGATGTGATCACTGTATCAGTACGCCGGCACTACCCATCTGAGTAAAATATTAGCAGATATGGTAAGAATGAGTTGAAAGCGAGCTGCCTGTACTTAGACCCACATTGCATATATTTATAAATGTGCAGATATTTGCCAATACGCCATACACTTGGTGTGATAGCTGTCCTTTGCATGCTTTTGCATCTACCAATCCTACCATCTGTATAATCGATTCATCTGAGATCAGACAGATTTCTGCATAATCTCAATTCTGCATATCCTGAAATTCCGTCAGAACATCTGAACATTTACCTACATGCGACCACCCCATTACCTCCCAGTTACACCCACTCAGCAACCAGTAGGGAGAGAACTGACTTGTGTACAGCTTTGAAGCACCTGCAGGTGTTTGGCTTCTATAGGGCAATACCCTATAGAAGCCTGTGGGCTTCTTTTCGCCGCCCTCCGCCGCAACCCAGCCGCCACGTGGACCCCCCACTCCCCCTCCCTCCGGCTTACCTTCCTGCAGGTCCTCCTGGACCCCGGAAGGTAAACCCCTCCTTCCCCTAGCAACGCAGCTGGAGGTCCTTCCGGCTGCAGGGGGAGGAGGAGGCGCCAGGGACAGCCACGCTGAGCTGTCCCAGCTGCAGGGGAGTAGTAGGCGGCTGGGAGGTGACAGAGACCACCCTGCACACCACAGTACAGGTATCG
This sequence comes from Crinia signifera, assembly GCF_055691185.1. Classification (NCBI taxonomy): domain Eukaryota; kingdom Metazoa; phylum Chordata; class Amphibia; order Anura; family Myobatrachidae; genus Crinia; species Crinia signifera. The sequence continues at coordinate 89,226,939 of NC_139217.1, read as the reverse complement.
CGGGGGGCCTCCGTCACCGCACCACGATGCCAGCCTAATATGGCCCCCATACACTTGACAATTCACCTGCAATTTGAGCCCAAATTGCATGTGCATGACAGCAGGTCCGACGCAGTGTGCGGTTCTGTGCGCATCGCACTGGAGCCTGGGAGTCGGACCGGTTGCACAAGCAATCTCTTGGATTACTTCTGAGCCAGGCAGGCTTGGCTGAGATTGCATGCGAAAGGACCTCATGCTATATGTCCCGGACGGATCAAGGGGGATCACCGGTGACTTCTCCGAGGGGAGAAGACGCCATAGTTTATGGCCACCTTAAGAGTGTTATACAGTATGATAAATTGCATTATAATATCTAGTGCAGTGGTTCCCAAACTTTTTTGACTCACGGCACCCTAGAGCAGGGGTCCTCAAACTATTTTCTTTGGGACCCCATTAGACAACATGGAAGCATTGTGGAGGCCCAAAATTATGTGAGGAGTCTAAAATAACAGACAATTCATCAGATTTTTCAGACAAAAGTCATCAGCCTGATGGTCAGCAACATGAGTCGCGACCCCATGCTGAGTAGGCCGGGACCCACTTTGGGGTCAAGACCCACAGTTTGAGAACCGCTGCCCTAGAGCATCAAAATGTTTTCGTGGCACCCCTAGGCCAAAAGTTTCTTATTGAGAAATTCAGAAAAATTATTAAATTAAGTAAATTGTGTTTATATGTCATCCTTATGGCCAGTTATATGGTTGGGGACAGAATTTGCTTCTGGTGGATTACATTTGTTCTGACTGTCTAACAAAAGCACTGGATTTGCTTGCTACATTGATCATAAATAATATGAATTGGCCATGGATCACCAACACTGCAAGTGTCCTGAGGCACCCCAGGGTGCCACGGCACACAGTTTGGGAACCACTGATCTAGTGGGTTTTCCGTGGTATGTGGTCTATGGGCTGATTCCCAGATGGGGAGCAAAGCAAAACAAATAGTCACTGTGCACCTGCACAAACTATGTTGCCATGCAAGTGGTGCAAATACATCTATTTTTTGCATGCCGGATAAATACTGGCTGCTTTTGCATGTATGTATCTTGGGTAGGGTGACCAACCGTCCCAGTTTGCCCGGGACTGTCCTGATTTTGACCACCTAAATCCCGCGTCCCGGCCAAACCCAGCCCGGGACGCGGAAAGTCCCGTTTTAACTAAATAAAATTGTTGGTTGTGACGGTCAGCTCTCCTGCACAGCATTCGACTGGGAGTGTGGGAGGGGAAGCTGTTACGCGCTCCCCATCATTGGTTAGTTCGGCCACCGCGTGACTGCGTACCCTCCCACACTTCCAGTAATGCTGTGCAGCCAGCCAGGGTGGGTGCGATCAGGCAGCATTACTGGGAGCGCGGCGTTAATGACCTGCTGCTGCCTGCTGGTAAGACCCTGGCCTGAGGTGACATACTGAAGGCGCGGCGGCGGCGGTGACCCGACGGCTGCTGGTTCCTGCTAGGCTGTGAGTCAACTCTGCGACGGTGTGCTGCTGAATGTGCCCCCTGCCTGTGTGCGCTGCTTTGCATATGCGGCCGCGTGAGTCTGACTCTGTGAGAGTCTACCCCTATTATACTGACTAAGGGGGCTATGCTGAAAGTTTTTGCACTGGTCTGGACTCTGGACTGTCTGGATCGGATCAGGACGCATTAGTCAGTATATGATGGATTCCCAATCCCAGGCCTAGCCAGTAGCCCTATACAAAGGGCCTTAGTATAGGGCAAGTCCTGGGATTGGGAATGGAAATCCCATTATATACTATATAGTTTACGCTAAAAGTACTTCATATCCCCCAAAAATTCGGAGGGCTGCTTCCTGGGGGGCGGGGGGGGGGGGGGGGTGTTTGTCAAGCCCGCGACCCCCTGTCCCAGGTTGGCCCTTTGGAAAGTTGGTCACCATAATCTTGGGTTCAAATTTTGGCTAACCTGTTTTGGTAAAGTAATAATACGTCTGTTTTGATATCCTAAATGAAAATCCATGGACTGATGCAAGTGGTGTTTATTTCTTTGTCTTTACAGTGTCCATGGGAAATATCGGAGAGAAAGGTGAGTTTTTGCTTTTTACATTAGTCCTTTTAGGTCAGATCTGCCTTTAGCTTCCCTTTTACTAGATATATTAGTGATGTGCCAGTCTCCCTTTGGACATTTAAGATAATTGTTATTACATACCTCCCAATTGTTATAATATTTGCAGCAGTGTCCCGTGTGGAGGAGGAGGAAGGGGGGGGGAGGGACGACAGTTGGGAGTCCCCCTGACACTCACAGCCAGAATCAGAATAGCCACCACATGACACACAATGGAGCAATTCATTGCTGTTGCGTTTTCCGTTGTGCCGACGGCTGGTACAGTAACTAGTCTTTTATATAATTTTTATTCAAACAAGCTTATGTATTGTTACAAACTTAAGGGCCGCTTCAGGATCACAGTAGTGATCAAAAGTGGGCCCCGATGGCCGGGGTTATCTGTAATGATTTCTCCTGCAGCAGCGGCAGGCGAGGGGATGTGTCTTCGTTACACATCCCCTCGCATCGGTCGGGTATTCGGCACTCAGGAAGATGCGATCTTCATGGCTTACCGAGCCAACCAGAATCAGGCTGTCTGATGAGCTGTCAAACATGTTACCCAATTACAAGAAAGCTTATAAAACCCTGCGCACATGCAATATAAATGAGTCACACAGAGTGAACCAGTAGTGAAGGAGCCATGCTTTGTCAGGTTGCAGTATTTCTTAGTGTTGAAGCCCTCGGTGAATTCCCCCAGCACACGGCCAACAGCCTATTTGTAAATGAAATGCAGAAGTCTGACGTTCTGTACAATCATTTCCCAATATGTGATAAGCTGCTGGCCACTCCACCGAGCTGGTTCAGATAAGGGTTTGGTTCAGACTATGAGACATCAGGAATTTTTTTATCACATGTAGCAATTTTGTGTGTGATGCTTTTATTATGCTACTCAGAGTGCGACTAGAAAATGTGCTTCTGCAAAATGCAGTCTGGTTGTGCAAAACGATTCCTATAAAAAATTTAGGATGAAGCCCCAAAGACTGACAACTATGTGCCTTTGCACTGCTCCATATGGCTGTCTGGCTATGACATCATTCATACGCATGACTGTGTATCATTGCACAGTCCTCTAGCTTACACAAGGGTGGATTGTGGGAGAACAGGTTGTGACAGACATCACTTTGTCCCTCCTATTCCCCCTCCCCAGTACTGGTGGCACTGTGTACCTTGCTTTGTCCCCCATACCCCCTCAGTACAATCAGCACTGTTTACCTCTGACAGTGACAGGTCTCCTGCTCCCACCGCAGGCAGCGCCGTGACTCCTGCTCCCACAGCCGCTGAAGGGGACACAGAGCGGCAGCACAGCCACTTCCTGGGTGGCACTATTGATTTAAAACTGTCACTTTGTATGCTAGCATTTTTGGACACATTTTTTTATTACAAACACATACCTCCCAACTTTATAACTGTCCCTATCAGGACTCATTCATGAAACAGGGGACATTGGGCTTGGTCTTATGGGAATGCTGTGATTACAAACCACTCTGTTGATCTGTGAGCTGTTAGCCATGCCCCCAGTTCATCTCCAGTATCTCCCATGAATAGACACTGTGCGCATGTGCACACCTCTAATGGTTATGTAAATGAGTCATTTATGTAAATGAGTCATTTTATTTAGCACCTTCTAGAAGCTAATCTGATTGGTTGCTATGGACAACATCTCCATTTCTATTAACCCGCACTTTAGTAAATTTACTCCCAAGAGTCATCAGCGACAGTATTTCCTCTCACAGAAACGTTAACATCTGATTGGTGCAGACAGCATTCTTTTGTAAGTGTAGGCCAGAGGTTGATATGCATCACCTCCATGGATGAGAAAAGCCAGGTACACATTAAATAATGTTTGTACCAAGCTATATTGCTAGTGACAGGACCCACCCACAGTGTGGAAGCATTGGCAGGTGCATACACACTTGCCGACGTGGGTGGCAATGGAGAGGCTAGCATGGCATTGCTATGACATCCCCAGATTGAGCTGCATGTACAGGTGGTAGATTTATTAAGCTCAGTGAAGTGATGAAGGGGGAAATTTACTAAAGGAAATTTGTAAAAAAAGGTGTATTTGTATCCAGAAAAACACTTATTTTTGACATTTACTATCCCGAAAATACGGCAATTCGTAGTCGTATTGATGTGCTATCAATACGACTACGAATTGCCGTATTTTCGGGATAGTAAATGTCAAAAATAAGTGTTTTTCTGGATACAAATACACCTATTTTTTACAAATTTCCTTTAGTAAATTTCCCCCTGTGTCTGGTTTTTATCACCGGCCAATCAGCTCCAACGTGTCATCTTTCAAAGCAAGCCTGAAACTTCACAGTTAGGAGCTGATTGGCCGGTGATAAAAACTAGACACTTTATAACTTCTCTGAGCTTAATAAATCAGGGTAGATGTATGAAGCAGTGATAAGGGAGGAGAAGTGATAAAGTGCCTGGTACCTTATCACCGGCCAATCAGCTCTAAATGTCCTTAACAGTCAGGAGCTGATTGGCCGGTGATAAAGTACCAGGCATCTACCCCTGAGAATGGGGCTAGCCAACTACGGGAATGGGCATCGCTAACGATCTAGTTCTAGTGGATACACACTGAATGATCAAAAAGATTTGTCGTAATTCTTGTTTTTTATTGGCAAATCCATGTGAAGTGTTGTCTAGTGTGCACCCAGCTTTAAAAGCAAGTAGTAGACTTGTAACACACAGTCTCATCCTTTATCTTATTTATATGTCTTCCCCTGAATGTGTAGTCTCATTTTACTGGCTATACAGTAATGTGTTTTCCGGCTCTCATCCTGCATTAAGGAACGCTGACATTTAGCACTATTCCGATCACTGCTATTCTGATAAACTAAGCCATGCATTTACACATAGAAATTGAGGAATTTGCACATAAGTGGACATGACTTCTGTGAAAATGGAATTTGCATTTTGTGGGATTGCAGTTTTGCAGTTTCATACATTCACGTTTGTCTTTCCAAATTGCCAGATGTGTGTAACCATGTCCCTACCAGCAGCGCTAGTTATTTCCCTGCCTGCATGCTATTATCTGCCACTATGTAATCTCCATGGCCAGATGCTGTACAATTACTGTCTGCAGGATGGTTCTTGTGGAGCTGGGTATAACACTTCTAGCATGTGTAACAGCTGTCTTGTAGGTTCTTGTTTTTCAATTGACTGTGAAACGTATTTCTGCTTTGTTGACACTTCATTTGTTAAGATGATGAAATTATTATGTAAATTAGTCATTTAAAGGGGGATGCAAAATGCTTCTTTCTCCTGTGGTGCGATACTGCTGCATACAGAGGTAATTTAGTAATAGATCTTCTGCACTGCAGTGTGGCAGGTTTGGGATCATGTGGGGTCATTCGTGTCACGTCCTCTCCGTAATGTTGGTGATATTGTGTCATATGATATGAGTGACAATTTAGTCATCACTGTTATTGTGATGATGACATTTGGCACCCTCTGTTTTTTTTTAAAGGCATTAGAATCCCTCTGTGAACTGTTACAGACTTCATTTAGCAGTCTCCATTAGTATCGGACAAATGTGTAAATTCTTAGACCTGTCTCCCATATCAACTAAATACAAATCATAGCCAAGAGGAGAGCTGCCAAGGGTACGCACGGTGCATTGTATTCCTTGATGAACAGTCAATGGCAAGCTGTCCAAATGCAGTAACTGTACAAGCTTCCTGGCCTGACAGACACGCAGTACACTGGAGAAGCTGAGGAGGAATAACTGGCAGCGCAGAGATAGAAATACAGGAATACAAAGGCAGCTTGTGTATTAGATGAAGGCTTCCTATGACTAGGAACAGGAATGTAGACTATGAACCCTATCTCTTGTCTGTATTAAACATATATCTTTCCCCAATAAGTCAGGAGTTTTACCAATTTGAGCAGCTGTATATTGTATATACAGTACAGTAACTGGTAGCTGTATACCGCATATAACTGGTAGCTGTATACTTTATATATCCGAGTAGCTGTATAGTATATATAACTGGTAGCTGTATACTTTATATATCCGAGTAGCTGTATAGTATATATAACTGGTAGCTGTATACCGCATATAACTGGTAGCTGTATACTTTATATATCCAAGTAGCTGTATAGTATATATAACTGGTAGCTGTATACTGTATATAACTGGTAGCTGTATACTTTATATAACTGGTAGCTGTATACTATATATATCCGAGTAGCTGTATAGTATAACTGGTAGCTGTATACTTTATATATCCGAGTAGCTGTATAGTATATATAACTGGTAGCTGTATACTTTATATATCCGAGTAGCTGTATAGTATATATAACTGGTAGCTGTATACCGCATATAACTGGTAGCTGTATACTTTATATATCCAAGTAGCTGTATAGTATATATAACTGGTAGCTGTATACTGTATATAACTGGTAGCTGTATACTTTATATAACTGGTAGCTGTATACTATATATATCCGAGTAGCTGTATAGTATATATAACTGGTAGCTGTATACTTTATATATCCGAGTAGCTGTATAGTATATATAACTGGTAGTTGTATACTGTATATAACTGGTAGCTGTATACTTTATATAACGGGTAGCTGTATACTATATATATATCCGAGTAGCTGTATAGTATATATAACTGGTAGCTGTATACTTTATATATCCGAGTAGCTGTATAGTATATATAACTGGTAGCTGTATACTGTATATAACTGGTAGCTGTATACTTTATATAACGGGTAGCTGTATACTATATATATATCCGAGTAGCTGTATAGTATATATAACTGGTAGCTGTATACTTTATATATCCGAGTAGCTGTATAGTATATATAACTGGTAGCTGTATACTGTATATAACTGGTAGCTGTATACTTTATATAACGGGTAGCTGTATACTATATATATATCCGAGTAGCTGTATAGTATATATAACTGGTAGCTGTATACTTTATATATCCGAGTAGCTGTATAGTATATATAACTGGTAGCTGTATAATGTATATAACAGGTAGCTGTATAGTATATATAACTGATAGCTGTATACTGTATATAACTGGTAGCTGTATACTTTAACGGGTAGCTGTATACTATATATAACGGGTAGCTGTATACTCTATATAACGGGTAGCTGTATACTGTATATACAGTAACTGGTAGCTGTATAATATATATAACTGGTAGCTGTATACTGTATATAACGGGTAGCTGTATACTGTATATAACAGGTAGGTGTAATATATATATAACGGGTAGCTGTATACTGTATATAACAGGTAGTTGTATACTATATATAACTGGAAGCTGTATACTGTATATAACTGGTAGCTGCAGAACTGACGTTCTGATATTTGGTGGATTTATCAGATCCTGGAGGGAGAGAGTGTGAAAAGAGATAAAGTTCCAACCAATCATTTGGTATGCCCCAAATATCTATATATACCCTGTTCCAAGTTCCAAGTTACAGTTTCCCATGAACAAATGGGTACAGCTTGTTAGGTCGACAGTGTCTAGGACAAGAGTTATTTGGTCGAACAATATTTGTCGACATGCATTCAACATGGTCAATTGGTCGACACAAGCGACATGAAAAGGTTTTTTTTTGGTCATCTATGTCGATGGAGATCGACATGGCTGCCGTAACGTGTCCTCTCACATGGCTTGCTGCGCTCACCATGCTTTGGGACCGGTGCTTTGTTGTGCTTGGCACACTATATATTACCCCTCTGCGTCCACTGGGTTGGTAAAGTATGAACACGTCCTTTTTTTGTAAAAAAAACTTGAAGAACTTTTATACACCTTTTGTCATGTTGACATATTGCTTGTGTCTACCTGTGTTTGCATTGGTTTTCTCTGGGTGCTCCAGCTTCCTCCCACACTCCCAAAAAATACTGGAATATATAAAGTTGGTTCACAACCAAAAAAATCTCTTGGGGCAGTATTCAATGCCCTCGTCGAGTTGCAGCCAGGGGGGGTTGTGTGGCAAGGATAACTTTTTTTTTAATGAGGAAAAGCCATCCTCGCCATCCAGCCCCCTCACCAGCCGCTAGCCATTTTCTATGTTCCGGGAAAATCCTCACCGTCAGAGGGTGGCGAGGATTCCACGGAATGGCGAGGTTCCCGTTGCATAATAGAGTCATATAACGGGGGAGCAGGCGAGGTGGAAACGGCGAGTCGTGGAGGAGCATTGAGAAATGGCATGAAAAAATGCCTATTGCTATAAAGACAGAGAAAATTACAAAGATAGAGCAATCTATTTACCTACAGTTACATGAATACTTATAAAGAACTATAAATTTACTCTTTAACTTAATTTCCATTAGTGCCGGTAGGGTTAGCTTGCCACCAGCACTGTGACAATAAAAGGCAGAGAATCACTAATAACCACATGCCAGTGGGATCAGCTTGCTTGGCATCATGAATATGTAAGTGCAGTGGTTGAAGGTCTTTGGCAAGGTCTCTGGCGCATTACGTGGTATTTTGCATCCATCCGGCGTGTGTTATTTAGGCACTAGTAAGGAATTCTGTTAGGCTCCGTTCTGTATACTTGTCTGAACTACATTACACACTAATTTACTAATTTACTAAGATTACGAATACAAAAACGAATGAATACCCCCCCCCCCCCCCACAGCCATAACCAGCACCAGGCTCAAGAGCCGGGCCTGGTTTTAAAAAATCAGAAAAACATTCAAATGGGGGTTCCCTGATATTTTAAAACCAGCCCCAGGCCCCAGGGCCAGGGCTGGTTCCCAAAATACAGGGGATAAAATGAGTAGGGGTCCCCCGTATTTTGAAAACCAGCCCCAGGCCCAACCAGCCAGCAGGGTAATGCCACAGCCGGGGGGAGACTTTTTATACAAGTCCCCCCGGCCAAAGCATTCACCCTACCAACCAGTCAGCCTGGGCAGGGGTCCTGTGGAGGTGGGGACCCCCACAATAAAGCCCCCCCCCCTCCAGAACTTACCTGCCCAGGCTGAAGCCTGGTGCTGTCCCTGGTACCCCTGGGCTGTGGGTACCAGGCTGATAAATGTGTAAAAAAAAAAAAGAAATTATTGTGTACTGCTGTGGCACTACAAGTCCCAGCAATCCTCCCCCACATACAGGGACTTGGAGAGCCACAAGTCCCAGCATGCGGGGCAATAAAGGGCCTGCTGGGACTAGTAGTGCCCCAGCAGTACAAACAGTTAAATAAAAACACAAACACACACTTACAATACAAGTTTAATACACATGGAGCCCATTCATTTCAACTCACCTGTCTTGATACAAGATCGGTCCGCCTTTTCCAGTAGAATCCATGCACCGTCCAGGCTGAAGCCAAATACGCCTGGAAAATGAAGTGTATTTTCCAAGCGTATTTTACCAGTAACCCGCTAATTTCCAGTAATTAGCATCCGTATTGAAAATACGGCCGCTTAGTAAATTCAGCCGCTTAGCAAATTAGGAATCACCATTCTTTTGAATGGTGATTAGGGTGGCCAATCCCGGGATCGGGATTGGCGGGATCCCGGGATTTGGCCACTAAAACACCGGGATGCGCAGTCTAATGCCGGACAGCGTCTGAGTGGGTGCTCAGACTTTGCCCGGCTTCTCCCGTCGCTGGCAGTGTGGCTTTGCGCAGCGTGACAACGTCACAGGTCACGCTGCGCAGCCCACACAGTGGCCTTGTCCTAGCCGTGCTGCCCTCCCGCCCTGGCTGTCTGAGTCAACAGCCCACCCGGCTCCAATGTCAGCCCGAAAGAACGCCCACCCACCCGGCTCATCGCTCACCCGCCCGGCTCATCGCACACCCGCCCGGCTCATCGCACACCCGCCCGGTCCAACCTCACCACAAAGCAGAGTGAGACCGCAAGGTGTGAAAACCCCCCCACTACAAATACAGTCTTACTAGACTTTAGTAAGGCAGTTGACACTGTCCCACATCGCAGGCTGCTAAATAAACTTTTTGGAACGAGAGAAAAAGGGACTGCTTTGTGGGGAGCGCACTGAAAAAATGGAATCGTAAAATATAACCTTTATTATTTTGTCATTAATATTCCCAAATTTACTATGTGGCAATTCTCACATAGTAAATTTGGGAATATTAATGACAAAATAATAAAGGTTATATTTTATGATTCCATTTTTTCAGTGCGCTTCCCACAAAGCAGTCCCTTTTTTCTCTCGTTCCAAAAACTTTGCATACCCGACTGCTGGGAACAGCACCCCCTCTACTGATTCAATGAATTGGGGCCCCTCTTGAAATATTGAATTTATTTGGTGTGCAAATGTGCAACAGGCTCCCTAGCGGAGCGAATGATGCTAAATAAACTTGAAAGTGTGGGATTGGATTATAAAACAATTAAATGGATAAGAACCTGGTTGCAGGATAGGAAACAGACAGTTGTAGTAAATGGAGTGCATTCTATGGAGGGAAATGTTATCAGTGGAGTACACCAGGGATCTGTACTTGGACCAGTGCTCTTTAATATCTTTGTTAGTGGCATTGCAAATGGTATTGAAGGAAAAGTATGCCTTTTTGCAGATGACACAAAAATATGCAACACAGTAGACACACCAGGAGGGGTAAATCAAATGACTGATGATCTAGGTAAACTTGAAAATTGGTCAAGAGCATGGCAACTACAGTTTAATGCTAAAAAATGCAAAATTATGCACTTGGGACTCAAAAAACCAAAGGCTCAATATGGTACTATAATGGGAACTACTGAGGAGGAAAGAGATCTAGGAGTCACTATTTCAAATGACTTAAAGGCAGGAAAGCAATGTAGCAAAGCAATAAGGAAGGCTAGTCAGATGCTTGTTTGCATAGGGAGAGGAATCAGTAGCAGAAAGAAAGACGTAATAATGCCACTTTATAGGTCATTGGTACAGCCTCATCTGGAATAATGTGTCCAGTTCTGGAGACCATATCTTCAGAAGAATATAAATACATTGGAGAGTGTACAAAGAAGGGCAACTAAAATGGTGCATGTCCTACATCACAAAACTTACCTGGATAGACTAAAAGATCTTAACATGTATAGTTTGGAGCAGAGAAGGGAAAGGGTGGACATGATAGAAATCTTCAAATATATCAAGGGTTTTAACATAGTACAGGAGGGAAATTTTCTTCAAAGGAAAAGAAGTAATAGACCACGAGGACATGCACTGAAACTGGAGGGAGGTAGGTTCAGGGGAAATGTTAGAAAAAATTACTTCACAGAAAGGGTAGTGGATAAGTGGAATAGCCTCCCATCAGAGGTGGTAGAGGCTAAGACAGTAGAACAATTTAAACATGCTTGGGATAGGCATATGAATATCCTTACAAAGAAATAAGGATTAAAAAGGGTTGAGATTACCTGAAGGGTAAAAAAAGGGGCAGACTAGATGGGCCAAATGGTTCTTATCTGCCAGCAATTTCTATGTTTCTAAATGTGCCATGAATACGAATAGGAATTGCCGTATTTTCGGGATAGTAAATCCTGAAAATACGAATGTGTAAAAAATAGGTGTATTTCTGGATACAAATACACCTAATTTTTACGAATTTGGCTTAGTAAATTTACCCCACTGTCTTTTAATATAGGATTTAATTGTGGGCTGGTCTTGGCATAGGTTTCAGATGTTTTAATTTCTAAGGCGGTTAGTTTTATTTGTACTTGTTTCAGAAGCACCTCATTTGGAAACCTTCCAGCCTTATTAGGTTGTTTTTAAGCATTGTCTGTGATTCTGAACCATAAAATAATATTGTTCTGACTAATGCGTTGTTAACCTTCATTTTTGTGGCTAGAGAAATGTCCAGTTGGTTCCAGAGCCCTTTGCTCAGAGATGCAAAGGCAGCTATACATCTTGTGATGTCACTTGTAGCAGCTATCTGTTGGCCGTTAATAGTTGAACCTAGGTATTTAAAGGTATCCACTTGTTCAATGATATTTCCATCTAGGTTTAACTGCGGAGGCAATGTACTTGTTTTTTTCCCAAATTTGTAAGACAATCTTTGCTTCATTTGTGCATTGCTTATTTAGAATGTTTTGGGCGACCTACGTGTTCATTGGCGTAGACTAGATCCGTGAAGGATGTAAGTTTGCCAGTTATGGTGATCATTTCTTTTAGAAAAGTTTTTTGAGTATCCAGTCCATAGCTATGATGAAGAGCATGGGCGATACTAAATTTGATAATTGTGAAATTGTAAATGGTTGGGCCATTTGTCCCACAAAATTAACTTTGATTCTTTGTTGTAGAGAGATTGAAGTAGCTTGAGGGTGGTATGTGGGATATTCAGCACAGATTCTCTGTCGACACTAGCAAAGGCACATTTAGGGGGGTATTCAATGTGAGGGTCACGGCAGTTGGGCTTGCTTGACCGCCGTGACCCAGTCCCGTTCCCTGTCAGCTCCACAGAGAACATGCAGGCGGGATTCAATGTCCTGCCTGCCGGGGAGCGAGAAGGATGCGTGGCCGCGAGTTGCGGCCGGGAAGAGGCGAGCTGCAGCTGGACAAAATTAATGTTGCACATGGTCAAAGTTAATGTTGCATTCATATTAAAGTCATATTTCTCTTTCTTCAGTTCTTTGCCTGATAGCGTATCACTTCTTTGTCATCCTGTTTGTGTGGTCCTACTGGAAGACCATCTTCACATTGCCAATGAACCCAGCTAAAGAGGTACGTACAACCATGAGGCACATTAATGCATTTTAATATATATGAATTTTTTATAAACATACTGTAGGTATTGTGCAATTTTATCTGCCATTGTCACTTGTTGCTGGATGGGTTTGCGTTTTTTATTAAATTTTGCATTTTTCCCCCCCAAAATAATGTACTTTTATTTTTTTTTTTTTTTTTTTTTTTTTTTTTAAATTATGTTTATTGGTATTTACGATGTACACAAGAATGTGCAGACAGAAACATAAATAAAATATTACTACCAAGAACATGCGTAATAAGATTCATTCCAATGTAATAACGTTACATGAAGCTCCGCTCAAGGAGATCTCATATATAGAGAGAGGAGGTTTACTATAGGTAAAAGGTCACCCTAAGCAGTCACAATATGGGCCCTGTCAGACCAAATCAAGGTTAGGTTAACCCATCCATAGCTCAAGGTAATACCCTTCATCTCCAATATCAGGATATACCTGTAAATTTAGAATTGAATCCATGAGCAAAGCTGCATGTTTACAGCAATCTTGGAAGCATGCTAATCTAGAATAAAACACACATAATGCCAAAATAGAAGACAAGTAAAAGACAAATAAAAGACAAAGGAAAGTTGGGGAAGGGAAGGGAGGGACATAGGAAGAACTAACCACTTGTTGACCTCTATATACTATCAGCATTTTTAATTTTTTCAGTTGTTTGAGTCAAGGCTCCTTAGGAGGGCCCAGGATGTAGAATCAAACATGGCCATAATACTTCTCTGTTGGATTGCATCTAAAGTATCTATCAACGGACCCCACTTTCTATAGAAGCGGGGAACATTAGTTTCAACCTCTGGCAATGTGGACTGACGTTCTAAATATAGAGTATAAAGTAGTCGAGATTTCAAAACTTCCAACCTAGGAGGACGCCTAGAAGTCCAATTAAGTAAAATCAATTTTTTCCCTAGAGTAAGAATGACATACAGCAAAGGGTACAGATATTTTTTGTCACTCGGAACCCCCCAATTTCGAAATTGTAGAAGGAGCATGGCCGATATATTCAATTGCAGAGTCATACCAAATGTTAGGTTAATATATGCCAACACTTTATACCAAAACTTTTTAATTTTTGGGCATTCCCAAAAACAATGTAGGTAGAGAGCATTTGGAGCTCTACACTTCAGACAGTTTCCCGTCTCTTCCAACACCAAATGTCTTCTCTGACCAGGCGATATAAAAATTCTATTTATAAATTTATAATGTGTCTCCTGTAGCTGAATAGACGGTAAAGCTTTTCTAATATAAGGAAGATGTTTATTTAGCATATGCAAGTCAAAGTTTTCCCCTAAATCAACTTCCCACTTCTTAACAACCGAGGCCCATATTCTTTCCTCATGTCCAGAAAATATATTCCAATACAGGTATCTTGTTCTATATGGGGCAGACGCTGTCAAACACATCAGAGACATGATAGGGTCAGTTATTGTATCAGCGGTCCGAGGAAACTTCAAAGAAGAAATATAATGTCTCATTTGCAAATACATAAAAAAATCAGATCTAGGAATTTGGTATTGCTCCGACAGGGACTCAAAGGACTTCAATTGGCCCCCCGGGTCAAAAACATCACGAATACTAGCAATGCCTCTCTGCGCCCACAGCCCAAATCTCGGATTTTCCAGTGCAACGGGAAAAGCCGGATTACCCACGAAAGGGATATACTTGGAACGCTCTGGGTTTTGTTTCAGAGATTTATTCACAGACCACCACGCAAGATAGGCGTCCCAAAACAACGGGTTGAGTTTAATTTCCTGAGGTAAGTCCTTTTTTGGTATATGCAATAAAGCTTTCAAATCCAAAGGCCTCACCATGTCCTGTTCCAAGGCATAATTAGTGTAGGTAGAGCGAGAGTGTAGCCAGTCCAATATATAACGAAATGCTACCGCTCTCGAAAAAGACTGGATATCAGGGACTGCCAAGCCACCCTTATCCCTACTACATTTTAATTTACTAAGAGCCATGCGTGGTTTCTTATTTTTCCACAAAAATTTAGAGAATAACTTATTACACCTACACACATCTGCCTTAGATAAGGCCAGAGGCAGCATCTGAATAATGTATGAGATTTTAGGGAATATTATACTTTTCAAAACAGCAACTCTACCCATAAGTGAGAGAGGCGCCGACATCCACGCATCCAATAATGATGCTATTTTATTAATAGCCGGAGTAAAGTTCGCTGCATATAAGTTAGACAAAGACGAAGGTATATGAATCCCTAAGTATTTTAATGTGGTTATATTCGACTTTAAAAAAGAAAGAGACGACGCTTCGGGGGATTTAAGGAACTTAGCTGCCTTCGGAGATATGGGGAGTAGTTCTGATTTATCCTTGTTGGCTCTATAGCCAGAAAAAGACCCGTAAGCATTGATTAATTGGAAGATTGCTGGGATAGAATTCAATGGGTCAGAGACAAACAAAAGCGTGTCATCAGCAAATAAAGCCAACTTCAGATCTTGTTGAGCCACCCTCAAACCCTTGAAATCAGAGAGTTGTCTCAAAGCAATTGCTAGTGGCTCAATAGCAATGGCAAATAGCAATGGGGACATGGGACATCCCTGTCGTGTACCTCGTGCCAAATTTATTGGGGGGGAAAGATAACCGTTACAAATAATTCTAGAAGTGGACTGGGCATATAACATTCTAATCAGTGAAATTAATTTTTGAGGAAAGCCAAATCTCTCCATAGCAAAGAATAAATGATTCCATGATACCACATCAAAAGCTTTTTCTGCATCAATAGCTAGAAGAAAAGGGAGAGAACCATCATCCTGCTGTTGACACCAATGAGAGGCAGATATTACTTTGCGAATATTAGCTGAGGAATGTCTACCAGCCATAAAACCGGTTTGATCATGATGTATAATTTTCGGGACTAGAAATTTGAGTCTATCGGCAATTAATTTTGTCAGTAATTTATAATCGACGTTTAGGAGGGATATCGGTCTAAAAGATCCGGGAAGGTGGGGGTCCCTACCTGGTTTAGGAATCAATTTTATTACTGCATCTGTGAAATATTGGGGAGTTGTATTCTGTTTTAAAATAATATTAAAGAGTTCAGTCAGGGGGTTTAAAATACGAGGGAGAAGGATTTTATAGAATTCACCTGTAAACCCGTCTGGGCCTGGGGATTTTAAATTTTTTAATTGTTTAATTGCTAATTCAACTTCTTGAGTAGTAAACGGAGTCATTAAATCTAAAGTGGCTTCAGGTGGAAGAGCTGGGCAGTCAATTGTATTCCAAAATTCCTCCTCCTTCTTTTCATCGCGAGATGGTTGGGAGTAAATCTCAGCGTAGAACTCATGAAAAGTCTTCGCTATATCTCTGCCACCACTGACAAAGGTCCCATCTGATCGTTTAATAGCTCCCATCAGGGGGGTAGGAGAGGAGGATTTCAGAAGATTGGAAAGCAATTTCCCGGTTTTATTCCCAAACCTATAAAATCTATGGTCCTTATGAAAAGTATGCCTTTTTTCCATTACATTTAAAATATTGTCAAATTCCTGCTTAGCCTGGGAGAATGCTATTTTGTTAGAAGAGGAAGGGGATGTTTTAAATGTTTGATAGCTATCTGTCAGACGCTGTTGCGCTGTTTTGTATATCAAATGCAATTCTTTTTTCTTCTGTGATGTATACTGAATAATCTGGCCTCTAAGCACAGCTTTAGCCGTTTGCCAGAAAAGAATAGGGTTATCCTGAAGGGTTTCAGCATTATTAATTTTATATTCTTCCCAGAATGTTTCTAGCTTGCTACGAAATTCTAAGGACGAAGCAAAATGGGATGGGAATCGCCATAATTTAAAGGCACCTACATCCAGCGTAGTGGTAAATGAAATCGAGATTAAGGAATGGTCTGAAAGACTCATGGGTTCTATGGAAGCATCCAAGATATTCATAAAAATTGGGTCCGACACTAAGAGATAGTCAATCCTTGACACTGAGCCGTGAGCAGCAGAGAGGCATGTGAAATCAATTTCCAGAGGGTTTAGTGCCCTCCACGCATCTGTGAGATTTAATTGCTGTGTAAGGTAGGTCATACCAAATGATCTAGGCGGCTTCCTATTCGAAGAGGAGTTAGAATCGAGGGTTTGTGAGGTAATTAAATTAAAATCTCCTCCCAGGATGATCCGATCTGTCATATATGGGACCAGTTTTGTTTGGATCATTTTAATAAATGATGGGCTATGAGTGTTGGGGGCATAGACATTACAAAAAACATACTTCTGTGAACAAAGCTCTAAAACCACTAACAAAAAACGGCCCTCTGGGTCCACATCAACCTGAGTAACTGTTATTGGGAGAGCAGCTCGTGCCATAAGTATAACTCCTCTCGCTTTAGATGAATAAGGAGCTGACGCCAAGACCTTCCAGCCCAGAGTATTTAATTTACTTATTTCTGGTTGCAATAGATGTACCTCCTGTAGGAGAACCACATCTACTGCAAGCTTGTTGAGATACAAAAGGAGTTTTTTCCTCTTAATAGGGGAGTGGATACCACCAACATTCCAAGACGCAACCTTAATTACTGACATAAAATTCTATAGTTAGAGACATTGCCTAAGCATCGTAATCCAAGAGGTCTACAATAAGAATTAACCAGGGTTATGGAGGGGGGAGGGGAAGAGGGGGGACACAAATAAACTTGAAGGACAAAAAGTACTCCAATTGGAATAAACTCTAATACTTCACGGTTCTCCTTATTCATCCTATACCATATAGTGCCAAATAGGCTCCTAGCCATATCACCGCAACCCCAGAAACAGCCCTATTCGGGCAATCAAGTGAACAGCAAGAGACTTATGTAAACACTTAAATCTTAAATAACAGTCAATACATCCTGAACGTGTATGGGTCCATTAGCAACAAGTCAAACCATAATAGTTAAGAAGTAAGGCCATACTACATATGAAACTTCCTTGTTAGAAAGGACCCCACTCTCTTAAAATGGCTATTTCCATAAACAGAGCCGTCCATAAGGGAGAAAGGGACCACAACTTTAATAACATGGATTAATGCGTCAGCAGGAAACCACGGAGGCAGTATGGTCCAGTCAAGCAGGACGACATGTCCGCAGAGTAAACTATCTCAGCACCCCACATTGAGATGATGCCATATTGAGTGTCATTCCAGCTCCAAGGGGCCTCCCTCCCGCAAGTACGTTTCAGCATCCGAAGCTGAGTCAAAGTCCGTGAAAGACGCTCCATCAAAAATGCGCAGCCGCGCTGGGTATAATAAAGCGAACTTCTTCCCCTCCTTAGCCAAGGCCGAGCAGATTGGATTAAATTGCTTCCTCAGCCTGGTTAGTTCCGGGGAAAAATCTTGAAAGATCAAGATCTTTGAGCCTTCCCAGGAGAGATCCCGCTTCCTTCTAGACGCAGCCCAAATAGCTTCCTTGTGCAGGTAATTAAGAAAGCGGCAGAGTACAGGTCTAGGTCTTGGAGCAGTGCCTTCTCTCAACTGGCCTGTCCTATGAGCACGCTCAACAATCATATCGCTGCAGGATTCCTGAACCCCCAATAATTCTGGGAGAGTCTGCTTGAGGAAGTGTATCAACGCTTGATTTTTCACAGATTCAGGGAGCCCTATGATTCTTAAATTATTTCGACGTGATCTATTTTCAAGATCGTCGAGTTTTGCCCATACCTGGGTGTCAGATTTTTGCAAGCGTAAGGTTAAGTCCTGCATGTCCGAAATGGCTTTAAAGTTCTCTCCCACTGTGTGCTCGACTGTATGGAGCCGTTTTGAAAGCTGCTTGTACTGACTTTTTATGTCAGCTACTGCTTGTTGCAGCGCAGCAGCATTAGCAGCTGCCTGTTCTTGCAGAAGAGGGTGCACAGTCTCTCTTATCGCCTGCACAATGTCGGCATAAGTAAGCTGGGAGGCAGGCACATCCAGGGACTGTGTGGAGAGAGGGGCTAGTGTGTGGGGTGCTGCGCTCATCTGTACCTGCGTCCGAGCAGCCGCCTGGGAGATGCCGTCCTGATCAGGGCACTGAGAGGATGCGGGCGCCATCTTGGACACCGCCGAGCGCTCTCCGTCGGGTTTCTGTTTGGAGTGCTTCCCCGTCATCTTCCCGGACAGAAACCTGTCCATACAGGAGCCAGAAGTTGCAGAGTGGGGAGCGGATGCAATTAGAAGTCTCCACGCTGGGTTCAGGTATGTCAGCTAGGTATGTTGCGGGGATTGGCAGCGGAGCAGCAAAGAAAGCTGCCTCACATCAGGCGCTCCGGAACCGGAAGTCGTACTTTTATTTTATTATTTCCTTTGTCACTTCCTGCAATGCTGTTTTATTTTAGCTATGGTTGTGTACTGTACAAATCTACTTTGTGTTCTCTGATGAAGACATTGTACTGAGGCTGCTGGGGTTGTTTGTATGAGTACTTCCCTGTTTACATGTTCTGCATAAGCTCTTCTGTCTTGTGGCAATGCAATCATATCTGTTTCCTTTCATGTAGCAAGAAATGATTGCTCAGAAAGTACACAACAATCTATGTACACTTATGTAGGGTACACACCACGACGACCCGCTCACGATGCACATTGTGAGCAGGTCGTCAGTGTTTCTTCAGACCCACTCACGATGGTGCGGGGGGGGCACGACCCGCTCACGATGTGCACCGTGAGCGGGTCCGATCCAATGGCGACCCGCACCCGGCTGTATGGTCGTTATTCAGATCCTACCTGCAGCATGTAGGATCTGAATAACGACCGACCGACCTGCGGGACCGCGCATCGGATCGGTATCGGTCCACACCAGGACAGAAAAGGGCCCAATCACCACACAATCTACATCCAATTGGTCGGAATTGGATCTAGATTGAGGGGATCAGGCCCTAGTCGTCCTGGTGTGTACCAGGCATAACTCTTTTTTATTCACTATGGTACGATAAGCAGAAATCTCCAAATCTTTATACGTTTCATTAATTTGAAACATATTAAAATGTATTCTCAACTATTATAAGGAAATGTAATTGTACATTTTAAGCAATTTAATTATTGGATGGAACTATTTGCAGATTCTGTGCTATTTTACTTAAATGACAAGGTAATCATTCATCAAGTATTAGGTAGATGGATTCTTTGGAAATATTTACAGACATGAAAGGTTTGACTGCAACAGATGCGTCTGGTGATTTTTGAGTTTCATTTTAAAAATGGAGATTACTATACAGGCAGGGGCGGATCCAGGAGAAAATGACAGGGGGGGGCACCATGATAGGGGGAGGGGGTGATAGTGGTGCCAGTGTGCCCGGTCAGAGAGTGGAGAGAGAGAGATAGAGGAGGAGGAGAGCAGAGAGAGGGCGGGAATGGGATTATAAATAGGCCCTGGCCTTTTAAGTACACAGGCCCACCTTGGCATCAAATATGAAGGATGCAGTTTTGCGCGTGCCGATTTATAAAAGGGGTGTGGCCTCGTGAAAATGGGGAGTGTCCTTGGTTTAGTGTACCACACCATATACCACTTCTACACATTATGCAACAAAATAGTAGAACCAATTATAGGAAATTAGCCCAAGGGAATGAGCCCAAATTGGTGTAGTGTACCATACCATATACCACGTCTACACATTATTCTACACAGAATTCACATAATGCCACATGGATTGAGCCAAAGTTCACATAATGCCACATGGATTGAGACAAAATTCACATAATGCCACATGGATTGAGCCAAAATTCACATAATGCCACACAGATTACATGAAAACTCACAACCTGCTCAACAAAGAAGGACATTGCGCGTCGTAGGCGTGCCAAATTTTGTACCATAATTCCCATTACACGTTAAGCTGCGGACCCTAATGTTCATTACGTATTATGCCAAACACCACAATGCCTATTACAAATTATGCTACATAAGTGCTGCTTACCTACATGCTTGTTGCCAGGGGTTCCATGCTCATTGCCAGGGGTTACATGCTTGTTGTCATGTGGGATTCCATGCTTGTTGCCATTTGGGGTTCCATGCTTGTTGCCATGTGGGATGTCTAGCTAATGTCTTCACAGCCGGGCAGAGAGCAGCTGTATTCAGTGTCAGAGCACTGCAGCAATCCTAGGTCCCAGCTATTTTAAATCTCGCACTGCCTCAGCCGTCTGCCCATACACATAGTGTACATGAACTAGCCGCCGCCGGAAAGAATTTACAGGTAAATTAGTAATGACCAGCGCACTGTCCTCAGTGTGTATATGGGTGCCTTGTGTCGGCGGTGAATAATGATGATCTGAGTACACTGAGTGAAGCAAAGAGAATTTATTGGTGTAGGACACAGTGTATTGGTATACAGACTGTTCTTTGCCAATGAATTTTAACAGTGCTAATGCTGTGGGGGGAGAAAGAAAGGAGAGAGCACCGCTGCACTGCAGTGTCTGCGGTCTGGCTCACCTCTCTTTACAATGGGGAACTTGGAGAGGGGTGTGATGGAGAGTCTCCAAAGTCCCGGTAAGCAATGTGCTCATGTTTGGTCCAATACACCAGACTAGGTGTTCTGGACTGGAAAGTAATAGTGTGTATAGGGGGTGACTGTCCGGGGTGGGTGGGGAAGTAGTCACTAGGCGACGTTGGTGCTCAAAAGTGTCACCAGGGGCTGGAGTCCCTGCACCACTGGTGGTGCACCGTCACGTACCTTGCTCCTAGATCTGGCTCCGACCGTCCCTCGCTGTCAGTCCCAGTACTCCTGGCGCCTGCAGAGCCCTGCAGCACGCCGATCGTGTTCCACGCCGCTACTAAACTGACAGACGCGACTTCCGGGTTAGGCTGTACAGCATCCGCCTGCACCAACGTCGCCTAGTGACTACTTCCCCACCCACCGCGGACAGTCACCCCCTATACACACTGTTACTTTCCAGTAACAAAAAAAAAATCGGGAAACGGGATCGAGGGCTGCTGCACTAGTGCTCTTTGACACTGAATACAGCCGGGTACTCAATGCTCTCTGCCCGGCGGCGGCGGGCGGCTGCTAAAGTGAAAAAATAAGTGTCAGAAATGCATGTGCCCGGGTGCCCCCCCCTTAATTTGCCAGTGTATACAGGTATTCTAATTAGTTACTTGGATTATAAAGTGCAATTTGATATGAGATATTTGCGTAGTAGTGGCCATGCTGCTAGAGAGAGGAGAAATGGTTAAATTATGTGAGTTGAGATCTCTTAAGGTAGTGTGGCAGCGCCAGCATTCCCCCCACATGAAAGTAATGTGGAGGATCCAGACCAGGTTTTGGGAGCAGTAGCAGAAACCCAGGTGTGTAATCAGCAGCACCTGGGATTTCCTGATATAAGGGTTTCCAGGGCAGATTCACCTTGCTCTCGATGGTGGAATATCTACCCGAGTGATAGGCTGGGGGTGTTATAGCATAGGGACCATTGGAGCCTTTTAAGAGTCTGCTATGCTGAGAGAGCCTGTATAGTATATAGTAGCATATAGGCTCTCTCAGCATAGCAGACTCTTAAAAGCCTGTAATACTGTCTGCATGTGGATTGAACCTGCTGTTGAGAATAAACAACAAAATCGTCATCTGAGACCCTGTGATCCTTGTCACCGTGGCCATACACTACTGCGATGTATCGCACCAATATATGATCATCCTGAGCCGGATCACATGTGATATATCACATGCGCTCCTTTCACCTGTGTTGTATCGCATGCGACCCCATTCCCAGCCGTCAAGAGGGGTGCCGAGTCGGAGGTCAGACTGGCAGCAGGTCCGATCTCCGGCTCAGGGGGCGGAGATGGTCGCT
The DNA here is from genome assembly GCF_055691185.1 of Crinia signifera. NCBI lineage: Eukaryota > Metazoa > Chordata > Amphibia > Anura > Myobatrachidae > Crinia > Crinia signifera. Next base: position 89,204,440 of record NC_139217.1, on the reverse strand, counting down.
GATGAAAAGGAGACTCTGCTAGGGAGCCGCAGGGGGAAATAGCTGGTCACAACCAGCGACCATTAGGAGCTGAACACGGGAGTGCGCACCCGCCGATTTATCACCTACAGCACATACAAATCACTGGCAATATGGTCGCTCAGCGACCATATTGCCAGTGATATGTGCTTAAAATTGCCCCGTGTGTACACAGCTTACACTGCTCTTTTACAGGATATAATTAAACAAAATCAGAGGCGTGTACGTTTGGGCTGAATGTTCTGAGATCTGTGGCAAGCTGCAGTGTGAATATTGATACTGGAAGTAGGTATCCCCTGTCGGCTGGAATAGAGGCATCTTTACGCTCTTGCAGCATTAAATATTTACTCTGCCTGTTAAATGGAAATCAGATCCCAGAAACAGAAACCGCTGAGCTTTCAAGTCTGCACTGGATGTATCTGCCAGGAGGGAGACAACTATCAGAACGCATGTGCCATACTGCATTAAACTAATTACTCTAGCAATTGATTAGTCTTGTGCACAAGTTATTCATGTATTGAGTGAATGAAATGTATTTCAAATGTTTGTTATGTATAGGCTCATATCAATCCGTTTCCCTGTGGTAGGAAATACTCTGTGGTGCCAGCGGATGAAATGTGATCACCATCCTGTGTAAATAGCTGTGGTATGGAGCAGAGTGGTCAGATGCCACTTTCTGATGCCTCTGACCTACAAACGGGCTGCGTCTTTGCTTGTTACTAAGCAACCTTGTATTTATCTGTCTTTACTATAGTGTTCAGTTCCTAGCAGGAAAGCATTAATGGCAATCTAGCATGCAAACGGCACATCTTTGCTGTAATTAAAAGTATATAATTCATTGGAGTTCTGTCCTATTTAGAAAGACATTCAGTACAGCACAGTAGCCATGATTACAGCAGAATCTAGCATACAGTGGGGCAGATGTATCAAGCCAGGCGAAGAGATAAACTGGAGATAAAGTGGAAGGAGATAAAGCACCAGCCAATCAGCTGTGTTTGAAATATGACAGTTGGGAGCTGATTGGCTGGTGCGTTATTACCTTTCACTTTATCTCCACTTTATCTCTTCGCCAGGCTTTATACATCTGCCCCATTATATAAACTGGACAAACTGGAGAAAAAGTGGAAGGAGATAACACACCAGCCAATCAACTCCCAACTGTCATATATCAAACTAAGCTGATTGGCTGGTGCGTTATCCCCTTCCTCTTCATCTTTTCACCACGCTTAATACATCTGCCCTATGGCTATGGGTCATTGGGTCCACTGAAAGTTGGCAGGACTTAGGTCAACACCTGAACTAGGTAGACTTGGCTAAGGTCGTCAGGGTTGGAAAGTCAATACAAGCATTAGGTTGACAATGGGAAGGTCGACAGTCAAAATTTTGACATGAGGTTTTCAAGTTTTTTGTCCCGCAGACACCATCTAAGTGTACCACGTCCCCTCACATGGCTCGCTGCGCTCGGCACACCATTATATTCTCCCATCATGTCAAAGTGGATGGTAGGGTATGAAATACCACCTGTTGGCACACATTGACTGATGGCCTCATCGGTGACCTAATGCTTGCGTTGACATCCGACCCTGTGGACCTTAGCCACGTTGACCTATTTTTTAGGTGTTGACCTAAGCCCTATGGACCTTCAGTGGTTGACTCAATGCAATAGGGTTGGCCTAGTGACCGTATCCCATATGTGCTGTAATATACAGCTGTTGAATACTACGTGTTCTCATAGAGTGGTATAGTGACCGGTTCTCTGCAATGTAATAGCTGCTGTCATGTTTTAGGGCTACCGGAAGAAATATTTGATTAATATAGTTTTTGTGTTTTAGTTTCATCTGTCATATGCTGACAAAGAAATGATAGAACGAGAACCCAGAGGGCAATCACAGCAGGATGTTCTCAGAAGACTGGCCAAGGACCTCCCCGTCTATACCAGAACAATGTCAGGAGGTATATTCATACTGTACTTACCATTATCCCGTACACCACTGTAACAATCTGATACCTGCTGTCAGTATTCCCCAGTGAATAAATGATGAAATGGCCAATGTATGAGGCAGGACATGACTGGTGAGTACGGGCCCCATGCATTGCCTTTGCCCGGGAGTGCACATTGCTGGAGCATGCTCAGTGTGCTTTCCTGCAAACAGGTGCTGCAACCCATGGAAGCGCACTGTGCAGAACACAGGCCCTTATTCTGGTTGACTCGCAAGGCTGTAAATTCACAGCCTTGTGAGTCCCCCAGACGCCGCCTGCTGAATGCCGGTCCACCTGCCCAAACCCCCCCCCTCACACGCCGGGTTCCATCACACGGTCTGCAATTGGATGTTTAACATAAACATCTATTTGCAGTCTGTGGGTGAACACCCACATCATGATGTGGAGGGTGCACGCATATCTAAGTTACTCCCAGGTCACTTAGACTTGCATGCAGACTAAACAGGAAATGGGCAGGCAGCTGACATCCAGTGATCCACGTCACCGGACGAATTCCATGGGAACGCCCAGCGAACACACAGGGGACCCAATGAATTAGAATAACCTCCACAGAGTGTTTTTTCCCATTAGGTTGTAAACTCTAGTGAAGCCCTTGCCAATGTTTTTTCTGCCCTAATTTCGGTTGCTATATTGAATTCTTTAAATACTGTATCCCAGAAGTTGACACTTCCGGTATACAGTATATTTCGGGATACAGTTAGATTTCTGGCTTACAGTAAACTGTCGGGATACAGTGAACTTTTAGGATTTAGTAAACTTTACATGAACTCATTGTAGAACAGACAATATAGTTTGTGTTGATTGATTTCAAGTTACTTGATTACTGTATAATCGGTCTGCGAAAGCATAATTTATTTTCGATTTAGTTTTGCTTTAATACATTACACTTTAGGGTAGGCACCATTTGAATGTTTTTATTGCCTTTGAATCACGGAACCTCGTGGTGGCGGAGCGATAATACGCTGTACATTCCGAGCTGGCGGCTTAGTCACTAAGAAACATTCTGCAATAAAACAGCGGTAGCACTTTCCAGAACAAAGATAGGGGAATATAATAAGGTCCTGGAGATTGACCGAATCCATTTAAATCTTAAAAATCTTTATACTGAATTTACTGCCAAAATGAACATTAATCCCTGACTTTTGTTTGTAGCCATCAGATACTGTGACAGATGCCAGCTTGTGAAGCCGGACCGCTGTCATCACTGCTCTGTCTGTGATAAGTATGATCCCCTACTCCTGTGATCCTTTGTACAAGATTAGAAGCCGGAGAGAGGCTAGCAGAACTGGCTGTCAGTGCTGTCAGGATCTGCCTCTGTAAATGAGGGTTTTATATTGGCTGGTGGGCATATTAACAGCACAGCTCTCATTGACCATCTTTGTTCAATCACATTGAAGCCAGAGAGTCATAATTAGTCACAATAAATAATTGGGGGAGAAAGTCTAAACATAACTCCAGCACTGGTGTTCTCACAAGGGGCCAGATGTTCTAAGCTTCAAAAGTGATAAAATGGAGAGTGATAAACAGCCAGCCAATCAGCTTCTACTTGCCATGTCACAGACTGTGTTTGAAAAATGTCAGACAGGAGCTGATTGGCTTGCTGTTTATCACTCTCCATGTTATCACTTTTGAAGCTTAGAGAATCTGGCCCAAGATCTAGATGACAGGACAGGCAACACTGAAATGCCATTTCTCATTTACTTCCATGCACTATACAAATTATCCTTCAACAAGACAAAATATCGGTCATATACACTATAGGGAGACACGTATTTGGCCTCACCTGTTAATTATTGAATTCAGGTGTTTCAATCATCCCATTGCCACATGTGTATAAAATCAAGCACCTAGTCCAGGCATGTACAAACTATGGCCCTCCAGCTGTTGTGAAACTACACGTCCCAGCATGCCTTGCCATAGTGTTAGCATTCCCTAATAGCAAAACTGTGGCAAGGCATGTTGGGACGTGTAGTTTCACAACAGCTGGAGGGCCATAGTTTGGACTTGCTTGACCTAGTCAGGCAGTTTCCATTTGGAACGGGTTGTTCTAAAGCTTTCAGTGACTTTTAGTGTGGTTTTGTGATTGGATTCCACCTTTATAGTCAAATAGTTTGCAAAATTTCATCCCTAGCGGATATTCTAGAGTCAACTGTAAGTGATATTATTAGAAAGTGGAAGTGTTTAGGGACAACAGCAACTCAGCCGCAAAGTGGAAGACCATGTCAAATCACAGAGTGGAGTTAACGACTGCTTAGGCTCATGGGGTGTAAAGGTCGCTAATGCTCTGCTGATGCCATAGCTGAAGCATCCCAAAATTCCACTACCATTAATATACGCACAAAAACTGTGCAATGGGAGCTGCTGAATGGAATGGGTTTCCATGGGCGAGCAGCTGCACGCAGGCCTCACATCAGCAAGTCCAATGCTAATGGAATGTGTACATCACACCAACACTGGACTGTGGAGCAGAGGAAACGTGTTCTATTTAGTGAAAAATTCCGCTTCTCTGTGTAATAATCAAATGGACGATGCCAGGAGAGCGCTACGCTAACGCTAGTGTTTGGTGGAGAAGGTATGGGGCTGTGTTTCAGGTTTTGGGCTAGGCCCCTTATCTTTAGTGAAGGGCAATCTTAGTGCCTCAGCATACCAAGACATTTTGAACAATTATATGCTTCCAACTTTGTGGCAAAAGTTTTGGGAAGGCCCATGACTGTGCCCCAGTGCACAAAGCAAGGGCTATAAAGGCATGGTTTGACAAGTTTGGTGTAGAAGAACTTGGCTGGCCCACACAGAGCTCTGACCTCAGCCCCATTATAAGCCTTTACGGATGAACTGGGACAGGGATAGTGAGCCAGGCCTTCTCAGTGCCCGACCTTATCAAAGCTCTACAGAATGAATGGGCGCAAATTCCCACAGAAACACTCTAAAACCTTGTAGAAAGCCTTCAAAAAAGGGTACCAGCTCCATAATAAAGTATATGTATTTGAATACAATGTCATTAATAGACCATGTTGATTTAATGGTCAAAGCGCTCCGAATACCTTTGTCCATATATTCATATAGTAGTGTATAGCTAAATGATAAAAATATATTTTTTACTCTTTTGAAGAAAATGCAAGTGATTGGTAAACTGATTATTTGTAAAGGGTCAGATTTATGGATAGTATTATATTGTGTTTTTTTGCAAATTAAGCAGCAGCTCCGTTTTCTCTCAGGAAGATTTGCAGTGTGTTTTCATAACAAAGCAGCTTGTGTTGCATCAGATTTATGTTGCATGTGAAGTTCTCTTTTAGATTGTTTTGTCAATTGTGCGTCAATTTTATTCCTTGTAGGTGTATACTGAAAATGGACCATCATTGCCCTTGGTATGTACCAACGTGAAATATTTGCTTTTGTATTTATATGTATGATTAAGTAGCCTTAAATATGATAATTACAAAGACAAATCATACAATTGGCTGCAAATTAGAGTGGCCCAAATACAGCTGATGCCAGTCAGCTTCTGATCAGGGACAGTGATGGCTGATTAACAATTATTGTGTATGTAATATATATGCTGGCTGCCTTGCACGGGGATCAGCAACACTGCCATGTTCTCCTGAGCTGATGCTGCACAGGGCGCAGCACTCCACTATAAACCCAACCCCTGACTCTTATTCGCAGGAGTCTGAGGGCAAGCTTATAGAAGATAGACAAGCTGAGTGCTGTGCAAAAATCAACCAAGACACTGGGGGAAATTTACTAAGAATACGAGGAAAATTTACTAATCAGTCGTATTTGACTGATTCGTATTTTCCGATGGCGTATGGATTGTATCTTTTCTGATACGAATTCGTATTTGCATACATATTCGTATTTTTAAATGAAGGGGTCCTCCCCCTCCAGAATTTACCTGCCCAGGCTGAAACCTGGGGCTGTCCCCGGTGCCCCTGGGTGATGGGCACCGGGCTGATAAATGGTGTAAAAATAGAAACAAAATATTGTATATTGCTGGTGAACTATGAGTCCCAGCAAGCCTACCCCACATGCAGGGACTTGGAGAACCACAAGTCCCAGCATGCGGGGCATTAAAGAGCCCGCTGGAACTTCAAATGCAATACAAATAGTAAAATAGACACACCGACACCCCAGAATAATAAAACTTTATTACATACATAGCCCTTCACTACAAATACTTACCTACCTTGAGCCCGTAGGTCGCCGTCCATCCTTGTGTTGCTGAAGAAATTCATGGGGTCAGTGGCGTAAGTTTATACCATGTGCCCGGAGGCGACAAAGATGGCAGTGCCTCCCCCCCCCTTACAAATTGCTTTGTGCAGCTGAGGAGGCAAAGCCAGCACTCTGTGAGCTGCTGGCCATGCTCCTGTCCCCTCTGGTTCCAGGAATAGATGCACAGCATCTATTCACTGCTGAAATTGGGACAGTTGGGAGGTATGTACTAGGCAGTAGCAGAAATTAGGATTTCTGTTGCCCACCAACACACCGTCCCCAGTCCCCATCAGTCTGTCTGCATGTGTGTAACTGTGCACAATATACATACATAAAATAACACATATATAGTCACACACAAGCATACATACACACACTTATACATACAAATATACAGTCAAACACCTGTATGCATACATATATACAGTCACATGCCTATTCAAAGACAGTCACACCCAAAATAATGCACATTATATGTCTTTCTCTTTCATAAACAATGGGTTACACATTTGCATTGGAAATGTGGTAAACACTGCCTTTTTGTTAATTAAAGTACTAAAGTAATTTAAATGATAAATATAACATGAAAAAGTGCATAGATTCATAAATACACACTGGATGGCCTTTTGACTATGGCACATTGCACATAGAAGCCCCAAAAGCAGATAGACCACCTAACCTTAGCACCCCATAGCCACTGCACACCCAAAATCTGGGGACATTTTGCAGAGCAGTGAGCCTGTGTGCAGCCTCTCTACCCACAGTCGAATCTGGCACTGTGCTAAACTACAGTACTGTGGAGGTTATTCTGATCGGAGCGGCCAAACGTGCGTACGTTCGCTATTAACGTACGCTATCCGTACGCGGCCGTTGGGGTTAGGTCCACCCACAACTCAGCCGCATTCGTACGGCCAGAAACATCGGCAAAGGGGAGTGGCGTACAATTGAGCGTACGCCAACGTACACGGACGGGCCAGCCCTTACACTCCGACAACTGGCGTACAATTGAGCGTACACCACCGTTTACGGACGTCTCTCGGCCGTCTTCCCACCGACTTCTTGCGGCTATCTGAGCGTACGCCAGCTTGCACGGACGGGTCCCTATTGTTTTCAATAGAAAAGTCAGCTTATGTCACCGCTCGTGAGAGTGAGCGTACATCCGTGTACGCTGACATACCCTTCATATATATGGACCTGCAAATCTTGCCTTTCAACTATAATTATGAAAATTAATTAATTGATTGAATTAATTAATGTGCAAAATAGTGGGCATGGGCTTAAAACATTGCTGAAACATCCTTTGTAGGTGTTAGATGTGGTTTATGTTATTGTATCATAAATACAAAACCTATGTTTGTATTAGAGTGAACACATTGACACATGTCGACTTGTGTAGATTGAGTGTGCTACTGTGTAAAGTCTATGAAAGCACGTAGTGAATGTGTATAACTGTTTAACAAATACCTACCTTAGCATATATAAGCAGGTCTTACAAAGATTCTTACCTTAAATTAAACAAACCTTTAAATGTAGAGAAGTATAGAAAGATAAGCTTCCAATGTGTTAGAGTGCTGTGTGTGGCTTGCAGGTAGTGAAATCATGGTTTGGACTTAATAGACTGCAGCATTGGTTATTACATTCAGGTGTATGTGTTTGGTAGTAATCCGCGTAAATTAGCTAACCCAGGCGCACGCTGGCATGCGGTATCTGTAGGGGTGGTTTGAGATGGCGGTTGGCGGCCGCCTGTTTTGTGTCCGAAATGAACGGTGCTTTAGTCGATCGTGCGGTAGTAGCACCACTCATTTTTGGTGCACACCCCCGTGTACGCCCATATTTACGCCCATTTTCCCTCATTATTTCGGCCGCTCCCCTCATCACGCCCCTATGCCGCCCCCAATGCCCGTACACTCGCGTATAGGTTTTTTCGCACGTAGAGACCCGTCCGTAAGCGTTGTGGAGTGTTCGCGCCTGCGCATTAGCGAATGTACGCATGCGCAGATCATAAAAAATCCCGGGACGTACGCGTACGGCCCGGCCGCTCCAACCAGAATAAGGCCCTGTGTGCCTTGGCAGGTTCTGCTGATTTCCCTATTGTCTAGAGCTCCAGGAAAATACAGTATAACAGAAAAATACAGTGTAACACACACACACACACACACACACACATAATTACATACAGTATAACAGTAAAATACAGAGTAACATACACACAGATAATTACATACAGTGCACCTTCCTGTACACTCACCATGCTGCTGGACTCTGGAGGGCCTGCCTATTAGCCCCGCCCCCTTTTCGGATTTCTCCTCCGGAGCCTGCTGCTGGCTGGTTCATCATAAACCTCTTGGGATGTTAGTGAGGGGTATGAGGAGCTGAAATTACTAGCCCCCTCTTCATATGGCTGCCAGGCACACTGACAGCGTTACAGTGAAGAAAATAAAAGTAAATCTAAGCTCCCAGCAGCACTGAACTTCCGGCAGCAAGGGCTGCTAGGACGTGTAGTTTACTTTGTTTAATTGCTAGAGTGCAGTGTACCTACTCATGACCCGGCTGGGCTGCCTGCTCCTGAGTCCTGTAATAGTGTTGGCTGTGTCCTGGATCAGATCATGCCCCCATAGTTGTGGTGCTGGCTCCTCTTCTGTGACAGCTGCAGCATCAGGTGCGTTACCACTCACTACCGAAGTCACAGGCTTCTGGATGTGTCGGCTCCTCTGTGCCCCCCCTAGTGGCTAACGCCCGGCGGACAATGTCTCCATTGCCTCCGGGAGTTACGCCACTGCATGGGGTACCTGTGGAAGGAAATTATACTTGCAAGGCTCCTCCGGCATAGATCGCATCCTCTTCTTTCCATGTAGCATCCCTGGGTCTTGGCAAAACAAAAAAACACTATACCCGACACCAGAATGGACTTTGGAGGAGACGCATGATGTGTGTTTACATCCTGCGGCTCCTCCTCCCGAATCCAATCAGGAGCCGCTAGGTGGCCAATAGCGGCATTTGGGAGGAGGAGCCAGGTTATTTAAAGCTATAGCAGTCACTCCTGTTATAGGCCACCCAATATGCCGGTGCTGTTCTGTGTTCATTTTCCCTGATGCTGGGAAATTCAGTTGTTGGTTAATGCAATTGCCCTGCAGGATCAGCAATGGCAGTAGCTACGCATTACAGCAGCCTGATCTCACACACAGAGGTGTTCGCTGTCTTATAGGGAGCTAAGCGCTTTTGGGCAAATTCCAGATTCCGCCAGGTGGGGGGAGGGGTACATGATAGGGTGCTGCTGCTGGCATTTGAATGCTGCCGCAGTGGCAATTTGCAACCTTTACACAGAATTGAATTCTCCCTTAGGCTCCTTTTAAGTTTCATTTGTAAAAGCAGAATGTGCATTCACCTGATTTGAAAGACATGACAGCGCTGTGGCTGTGTATAACATTAATAGAAATGTTGATAACAAACTGATGAATATAAAGGAGCTTATTATGCCTTTTAGTAAGTCAGTTGAATACAAGACTGGATTTGTGTGAGTCTTGCAGCGCGATGCTACGTGACTTATATCATGTGAGTCATGGGGAAAGTAATGTCTGTAATTCAGACCCAGGCAAGCTTACGGTTATTTGTGAAGGAGGCATAGAGTACGGGGTAATTATCATCAGGTTCCCAACATAAGCAGAATGCAGTGATATTGAGCTGATTGCCGCACAGTTATTGATGGTGCAGGGGCTGGATCTGAGAGCATGAAACATATGTTCTTATACAAAAAAACAGAGAAATAATCCTGAGAGAAAATATTTCCCAGTCTTCGTGCTAGGTGCCACGTCTGTCCACATGTGCTGTAAGGTGGAATGGGAACGCATCATGAAATCACCCACACAAATATCATTTCCAGTCATTCTCCTAATTCAGCATTAGTTGTAGTTTTGTGAATCTTGGCAAATCTACAACTGTTCTCTGTAGCATGCGTGGGGTCGCCAGCGCAGGGCAAGATCACCCCGATGGCGCGTTGGTTTAGGGGCCAGGCCACCATGTTTTGGGATGCTGAGGCTGCTGGTGACATCATGCAGCCACTGTGGCCCACCCCCACAAATGTTCCATGGACGGATGTGACCTGCTAACCGGGTAAATACCAACCCTCTTTGGTGGGAGATTTACTGGAACTTCACTGTCATTTGGCTACTTACCAACTCCAAACCACCCACAAGGGAGCTCCACTGTATAATTGATTGCGCATTGTCTATTCATTCTCGCCCCCTCCAACATCAGGGTGTGCATCTGCTTCACTTTTGTCAATTACCCCAAGGAGCCGTGCCCTTTTACCTACTATTCATTTTTTACCTGCTTGTTATGTGCACACAATATTTTATCTGTGAATCAAAGTCATTTTTCTATAATAAATATCTCCTTTGATAACTTTTTACCATTACACCATTATTCAGTGATACCCAGCACTGTTCAACTACCTTTGGTTGGTCTACATTTCTTGGAGGGTTCTAACCCACCCGTCAGGAACAGAAGCTAAGACAGCTCCCTGTGATACAGTCCCTAGCCCAGAGGTTCCCAAACGCGGTCCTCAAGGCACCCCAACGGTCCAGGTTTTAGGTACAGTATATCTATGGCTCAGCACAGATGGTTTAATCAGACTGACTGAGTTACTAATTAAGTCACCTGTGGCCAAGCCTGGATATACTTAATACCTGGACTGTTGGGGTGCCTTGAGGACCGCGTTTGGGAACCTATGCCCTAGCCTACGCAATATTCACTGATTTCTTATATTTTTATTTATTTTTATTTTGTAGCTGTTTCTATCTAATAATAACATCTAATTATTTTACTTTTCAGGGTGAACAACTGTGTTGGCTTCTCCAATTACAAGTTCTTCCTCCTCTTCCTGGCCTATTCGTTACTGTACTGCCTTTTTATTGTTGCCACAGATTTACGGTATTTCATCAAGTTTTGGACAGTAAGTCATTTGTAGTGTTACAGTAATGGGAACCACTGCCCAGTCCTGATTGCGGTTTCCCATGTACTGTTCTGTGCAGCAGTGCCATGTTAGCGGAGGATGTAGGGACGTCACTGGCTTGTAATAAATTGGATCATTCGCCAGACTGATTCATAATGCTCTGGTGGAATCAGAATAACTGTGCATGAGAATGGATGACTCCGGTATGGCAGTCCCTGAGGTACAGCGGCCCTGCCACCGCCATAGGGAAGGATACAGCAAACTTGCTTCTGGTCTAAGCCAGCCATGTCCTGTATCAGTAACTCCCTCCTTAGTGCAGGACTCCAAAATACCAGAACTTCTATCTAGAAAACATGACTATTATTATTTGATAAGATAACATTGATCATCACTTTTTAACAGAATTAAGACATTTTTAAGCAAATGTTAATATATTAATCTATATGTATGATTAATTGAAGGGCATCCTTAGCTCCATCTAGTGATACTTTGGGGCTTATGTAATGTGTGCCGATAGTTCCGACGTTCTGAGATATCGGTACACACCTGTTCAATCTCGGACGTTTTCAGCCGCCTTTCCGCCATGCAGATTTGACTTTTTAAAAGGTCAAATGAGCATTTTTGAAAACGGCTTCTAGATTGTGGAATCTGCGGATGATTTTTATATCAAGAGATATTTCTTGTTATTTATCCAATGTGTCTTGTGTCTTTATGAATGGCTCGAGCTGCTCAAAAATTCCCCCAATTAGATACAGCAGCGCTGTGTATATACTTTTTGCTTGACAGTTGTAATATACAGTAAATGGGAAAATCCGAAGCGGACCGTAATTGTGAAAAGAAGACTGCTGATATAAACACACTCACGCGCATGATATAATATACATGCCGCCAAATTACGCTCAAATATAACCATGTTCTCGCTATATTAACAAACATATGCTTAGGCGTTTCTGAAAGTTCTCAGAATGAAAGGAGGATCAAGGTTGATGTGTTTCTTACAAGTGTCACTACACAGGATCATACCATGAGACAGGCAGGGTGTAACAGAAAGGGTGGCTGCAGTCTTTGTGTAGCGCAGCGTCACCAGTAGACCATGCAGCTTGCACCAGCTGTCCAGTTCCTTGTCACTACACAGGATCATACAATGAGACAGGCAGGGTGTAACAGAAAGGGTGGCTGCAGTCTTCGGGTAGTGCAGCAGCACCAGTAGACCATGCAGCTTGCACCAGCTGTCCAGTTCCTTGTCACTACACAGGATCATACCATGAGACAGGCAGGGTGTAACAGAAAGGGTGTCTGCAGTCTTTGGGTAGTGCAGCAGCACCAGTAGACCATGCAGCTTGCACCAGCTGTCCAGTTCCTTGTCACTACACAGGATCATACCATGAGACAGGCAGGGTGTAACAGAAAGGGTGGCTGCAGTCTTTGCGTAGTGCAGCATCACCAGTAGACCATGCAGCTTGCACCAGCTGTCCAGTTCCTTGTCACTAATCTAAGACATCTGGGATTTTATACTGTGATGTTACGTATGTTTGGAATATGACACTGTTTTATTGGAATTCACATTTATAAGTTGGCTCAGAGTAGAATCTGAAGAGCATTGCACAAGTACATAGAGGCATTATATTGCAAATATTGCAGAACCATAAAAATGCTACAAAACGGCAGACTATTCTAATAATATTTTACAATATTAAAAGATTTCATCAGGGGGTGATTCTGGTCAACTCGCAAAGCAGCGAAATTTGCAGATTTGCAAGTCATTTAAATGCCGCCACACAACCCTCCGCCTCTCCCTCCCATGTCGATTTCCCCGCACGCATGCGAATGGAAGTTTAGCATAAACATCCATTCGCAGCCTTGCGCGCGGGGTCGCCGACCAGCGAATGATTTATACAGCGCAAACACGCAGGGGAGGGTGTCAATCAGAATCAGGCCCTTCGTCTCTCCCAGATTCATCAGACATACAGTATATGGTCCTAAAGCGTACAGGAGGGTGAACATTTGTTGTGCATCTCTATAGATAACAAGGTGTCTGTGTTTCTCACCACGCACCTGAGCACCCTATCAGCTTGCAGAGCTTTTACCCTAATAGGATGCATGCATCATGATGTCTGCAGCACGGCTCATTATGGCGCTCCAGTACAAAACTAGGGTGTATTGAAGTGCTTATATTGTACACTTTGGGCCAGGTGCATTGAGCTTCAAAAGTGATATAATGGAGAGTCATTTTCCAAACACAGGGGGTTATTCATGTTCATTCGGTCATACACAGCGAGCAGGGGGTGGAGAAGGGCAGGGGCGCCGAGCAGCCCAATTACCATATGGGAACATCCAGAGTTTTATGGGCGTTCCTGGACATTCGCAGGGTGGGGTTTGGTGGAATTTCAAGGCTGCGAATTCGCAGCTTTGCGAATCAACCAGGATAACCCCACAGTTTGTGACATGGCAGGTAGGAGCTTATTGGCTGTTTATCACTCCCCATTTTATCACTTTGAAGCTTAGTGCATCTGGGCCATAGTGAGTGTGATCCATTGATAAGAATAATTAATTCCGTTAGTTTGCATGATTTGTTATCGTTTTTTTAATCCAAATTGCCACCTGTGCTCAGAAATATAATGTTCTAGTTCTAATTGGGCTGCGTTAATGAAATGTAACATTTGCCAACAATGACCTTTCACTGCTCAGCAGCTTCCCCTTTGTTCACTGGGGTGTTTAAAAGGTCAGGACTCGTGAATAGATAATACTGTATATTTTTATTCTGCCCTTTCTGTGCCTTACCATGCTTCTCCTTCCTATTTACAGAATGGACTCCCTGACACACAGGCCAAGTTCCACATTATGTTTTTATTTTTTGCCGCTGCTATGTTCTCAGTCAGCCTGTCCTCCCTGTTTGGTTATCACTGCTGGCTTGTCTGTAAGAACCGGTCAACGTTAGGTAAGACAGAGTGTTATGAAAGTCACAATGTTGGGTAAGTCACAATGGCCCTTATTCTGGTTGGTGCGGTAATATCCGCGTGCGTTCGTGCCGCCGATGTTTTGTGTCTGCGCATGTGCAGAGGCGTCTCTGCGCATGTGCGAGCGGGGCGTACGGCCAAATCCCTCATGAAATGTGAACACTCCGAACAGGGGGTGGAGAGGGGTGTCAAGGGCTATTTGGGCTCATTACCATATGCATACGCCCCGCGTTTCATGGGCGTTCCCATGCAAACGCTGGGCGTACGTATGGTAATGCAGTCGTGACGCACGTGTAGGGGGCGGACATATGACATCGCCGGATGTCAGCTGCCCACCCAGATCCCTGCTTTTGCACGGAGAAATGCCTGTGTGGTCTGAGGTTGAGGGAGCTGGTGGACCACTCGGTCCTGCGACCATCGAATGATGGGGGAGGTTCCCTGAGATGGCGTATTCCATGAAAAATACATGTGCTGTCCGTTCAGCCAGCTTCTTACCGCGTACGGATGGAGTTGGTGATCCGTATGGAAGGCGGGGTTTCGCACGCACGGTCCTGGCCGCATATTCGGATCCGGCCGCACCGATCAGAATAAGGCCCAATGTTAGGAAAGTTACAATTGAAAGCTCTACAGATCAATTTACAGACACCACAAAATCCCTGCAATTACACTTCTATCAGAATTAAGGGCCTGATTCTGAGATGGAATTGCAGAACTGCACACAAACAGCTTTGCAATTCCATACAGCAAAATGCAAATGCAGCAGGAAGTGTCTGTGAAGCTTGCGAGGCCAGGAAATCCACATTCAGCCATAAAGACCCTAGCATCTCGTCCCCATTTGTGGAAATGCCAACTTGATGCGCCCCCAGCGTGCAGCGGCTTGGGGAATCTGCGAGTGGACTAACAGATAGAGGGCTGTACATGTGCAGTCCTTCCACCATCACAGATGTGAGCTACCCATCAGGCCTAAGGCCTAATTCAGGCTCCTGCGCAGATGTCCGTACATTAGTACAGAGATTTGCGCATGCGCGCATCAGTACTTTAAGTTGCGATGAGGGGCAGCGACCAACTGTTGGTGGGCAGTGACCGAACATTTTGTGTGGGGGGGAAATGAAGGTTTGTCCAAAATATGCGGGGTGAGGGCCGCGGTGGCTGTTTGGCAACACACGCTGTCGCTGTGACCTGAAACATGGCTGGCCTGCGTCTGGCTTTGCAGCTATGTTTCACACCCAGGGGGGAGCTGGTGATGTGCAATCGCTTCACTGTAAAGCAAAGTGCTCTCACTTTAACAATGTGGGCGGAGGGATATGGCAGGCAGGGCGACCTTGCCTTGTGCTGGGCTGAATTAGGCCCTTTATGTGTAATATTGGTAATTAATATTCAGTATAAATAAATTGTTTTTCATGTCCGCAGCTCCAATCCAAAGTTACCGGGAGCTATTCAGTTGTTTGGGTGCGCAGCATGCTCTGGTTGTGAGTGTCGCATTTTTGCACCTAAATACACTGCAATAAGCTTCGTAAAGTAGTTTTTTCCCATGCAAGCTGCTGTGCACACTGCAGGTAAAGCACCCAAAGCCTTACTCTAGATGGTTTTGCAATCGCACCATAGGAGGGTGCCCGGTAAGTGATGGATGCCCAACAGCAATTGAATAGCTCCCGCTCACTTTAGATGGGAGCTATGGGTGCGAGAAGCAGTTGATTTCAGGCTCCGGTGATTGCTTCACTATCAGGAAGATTAGTGACACACAGAATACAGCACTGACCCGAGGAAATAGGCGTAGGTTTTAAATGGAAATCTCTAGAACTGGGGCTATAACAAGATATGAGGTGGCCCAAACCCCATCTAAAAAAAAGAATGAAATAATAAGTTGGTTGACAATAACAAGAACTGTATGTTGTCACATAAGGAAAGGAAAACTGAGAGGGAGACTCTATACATTTCAGTATTAGTAAGTATACTTAGTATATAGTGATTTTACTGGCAAAAGAGTATTTGTGTAATGCCAAAATTATCATCAAGATTTATCATCACAGCATATAGAAAAGAAGAATCTAAATGTACATTAAATGACTCAAAAACAGCTGCAGATGTCCAACCAAAAATATCATCACATTGTTCCATTTGTTGTCCAGTGTATATGTGGAATTCTGTGTATACTAGGATCAGGGTAGTCAGGGCAGGAATAAGCCACAGAAATGTTAGTATACATTTTCATATACTAACACAGTGTAGCCCCCTCATGCGGTGAAACGCGTGGACTTATTTGGGAGTCTCCACTTCCGGTCATTCGCTCACCGGACTGTTTATACATTACACGCTGATCTCATTTATCCTTACTCCAACTTGTGTGGAAGAATGGTGGAAGGAAGGCAACCCTCAGCCCTAATTCAAATGGTTGTCTGTGACTAGCGATCCCCATATATGGTTTTGTGAAGCAATTGAGATATTTATTTTTAGATTGTTCATTATGATTTTGTACGTTGGGTTAACTTTCATTTAACATCTGATGACCCAGTAAAAACTTCACTTAATGTCAGCTGTTTTCTGATGACCCAAAATATAAGGTCAAGGCAGACAGAGGTATGCATATGTATCCTAGATGAGGCCATCTCATAGTCAGTGGCTGCTGGAGTATTCTGCTTCTAACAGAAAAATGGCTGCTTTCAGTGTGTGTGTGATACTGTAGTTGCACTTTTCGGTACTCTTTACCTAGAAGGGCGCCCGTCGTGGTGATCGCGGGTACATTTATGTCTGGCCGCGACGCGACCGACGCGATGCCCGCGATTTCCCATTGAAACCCATGTTAAACATGGAAATCGCGTCGGTCGCGTCGCGGCCGTCCATAAATGTACCCGCGATGCCCGCGACGCGATGCACCCGATTTCCCATAGGAATCAATGTTAAATGGCCCGACCGACGCGATTTTACTGTTAAATGCCTCAATGGACCCGATTTGGCCATAGGAATCAATGTTAAATGGGCCACAGAGCCCAAATAAGCACAATTAACCCTTAAATGTCCCCCCAAATTTTGAACGCCACCCCACGATCCACGCCAACCCGAAGCGTGGCGAGCGCAGCGAGCCCGCGAGGGGCGGCGGTACGCGTCCTCCGACCTTTTCATGCCCTACTATACACGTCGGCGTGGAGTTGAGAATAGAATAGTGTGGCGAGCGCAGCGAGCCACCGAGCCCGAAGCGTGGCGAGCGCAGCGAGCCCCGCGAGGGGACGCGGATACCTTCACAGTTATACGCGTCCCCTCGCGGGCTTCACAGGTGTCCGTGGCGACGCGGACACCTGTGAAGCCCGCGAGGGGACGCGTTTACCTGTGTAGGTATCCGCGTCCCCTCGCGGGGCTCGCTGCGCTCGCCACGCTTCGGGCTCGGTGGCTCGCTGCGCTCGCCACACTTTTCTATTCTCAACTCCACGCCGACGTGGATAGTAGGGCATGAAAAGGTCGGAGGACGCGTACCGCCGCCCCTCGCGGGCTCGCTGCGCTCGCCACACTTCGGGTTGGCGTGGATCGCGGGGTGGCGTTAAAAATTTGGGGGGACATTTAAGGGTTAATTGTGCCTATTTGGGCTCTGTAGCCCATTTAACATTGATTCCTATGGCCAAATCGCGGGCATTGAGGCATTTTACATGAAAATCGCGCTCAATCAGCCTTTTTAACATTGTTCCCTATGGGAAAATCGCGGTCATCGCGGGTAGCAGATTTTTATGTACCCGCGATTTACCCGCGATGCCCGCGATTTTTACCCCCGACGCCCGCGATTTCAATCGCTGGCGCCCATCTAGGTAAAGAGTACCCACTTTTCAATTAATCTTGCATATTTGTTTTATATACCAAAAAAACCATTAACAAAATTGCCTGTTTATTAAAGGCCCATACACACTGGGTGACTTTGAGCTGAAAGTCGCTCAAAACAGCTTGTTTGAGCGGCTTAAAAGCCGCCCATTGTGTATGCCCCAGCGATGAGTGCTGCTGCGCACTCCCGCATCATCCCTGGGAAAGCCATTCATCTGCTGGTTATACCAGCAGATGAGTGGCTTTGAGGACGGCTTTGCAAAGCTCTGCGCTATGCAAAGCTGTCCCCCCCACTGTCAGCGCTGGGCAGGGGGAAAGCCGCTCTATGTGTATGCACTGAGCGGCTTTCCCCCCAGGGATGAAAAGGATCATCGCTGTCCATACACGCTGGGCAAAATTGCCCAGTGTGTATGGACCTTACCTGTCCAGAAAGTAAGTTGCAGATGTATTGCAGCTTATCTTTTATGATCTTGCTTTTTTTATGGGGCAGAATTTCTGTGCCACTGGGCTGCGCACGGATCTGCCATATATGATGGCACCGACATTGCACGTTTTCCATCACACCTCTATGGGGGAGTGAGGGAAATCTTGTTTCGGAATGGAACATCGTGTCCATCATGCTGAATTGAATTCCTGTCATAGGGTATTCAATTAGTCAAGTTTTTTCGCCTAGCTACAAAAACTGGACTATTTTGATCCTTTTGTATTGAATTGCGGGTGCTTTTGCCTTTTTTTGTCATATTTTTTTCCCATGCCTTTTCACCTTTTATGTGTGTGTTTGTGTGTGTGTGTGTTTGTGTGTGTGTGAATGCACAAAAAAAAAAAATTGGTGAAAATAACCACATTTTTTACTAAAAATTGTTGATTGATGGATCGGCAGTTTATTCTTCGATCCACTTTTTTTTTTCCCCACCGGTGACGAATGTTTTGCCTATGCAAAAAATTGTCACTTTAGGTGAGTACAAATTTGCCCTAAAATTTTTTCAAAAAGTGCAGCTTTTTCCCCTAGGCATAAAATCAGCACCAATTAAATCCCCCCGTAGTGTCTTGTTTCAGTTCTGCATTGTACATTGTATCGGTTGTACTATTATAACTCTGTACATGTCTTCTGTTTCTACTAGAAGCATTCAGATCACCGATATTCAGACATGGAACAGACAAAAATGGTTTTAGCCTCGGGTTTAACAAAAACCTGCGACAGGTATTTGGGGATGAGAAGAAATATTGGCTGCTGCCTGTGTTTACGAGGTACAGTAATTTTGAATTATATCTAAAATGTATTTACTTCTTGCAATTCACTAATCTCGTATAATATACTTTCTAGTAATGAATTATATAAAACACAGCT